>NC_091144.1:28385148-29030970 GCF_041381155.1 Argopecten irradians | reverse complement strand
AAAAGAAAGCAGTCTATGACAGGAAAGGTAGCAATTTGTACAAAAGCAATTCCTGGTGCTCGAGTTTTTTGTAGGAGACTTTACGAGTCCATGTCATATAATCCTTTTCATTACATAAGGCTCACTAAGGCTTTGAAGGAGGACTTAGAAGTGTTATTGCAGTTTTTCTCCTCATTTAATGGGTCGTGTTTTAAACCAGACAAGGATTGGGACAACAAACACAACATTGGAGCTGTATAAAGATAGTGCAGGTAACCCAGACTTAGGGTGGTGACGCAATATATCAAAATCAGTGGGTTTGTTTGCAATGGCCTTTTGCTTGGAGAAAATTGGATTTGATTCGGTACATTACCTTTTTAGAGCTTGTTCCAATTGCACTAGCAATGGTCATTTGGGGGGGGGGATAGTTTTAAGAATAAGAATGTGATTTTCCTTTGTGATAATCAAGCACTGGTAGAAATACTGAACAAAAAGGCTTGTAAGTCAAACAGGGTGATTGAAATTAATTCGGCCTCTAGTATTAAACCTCCTTGAAGAGTAACATACAGTTTAAATCTATTCATGTTCAGGGGCTACAGAATTCTTTTGCTGATGCACTGTCGTGATTTCACATTCAGAAGTTTCGAAAACTGCCGCCACAGTTGCCGAGGCATATCCTTGCATAATTCCATAGAGGTTCTGGAGAATTTTCGATTTGAATTTCATTGTTTTTAAACTCATCTATTTCTCGGAACACCAGGTCAAACTAATGACAATGCGCTGAATGCATTTAATTAGTTTAGGAAAACTGTTAAGTATCCATCAGTTTGGCATCCACAAGTGCATCATATCATAAATTTTGTACTACATCTGGAAGCACCAATACAGCGGGCTCAACAGTTAAGACTTACTTGGGAAGTTTGAATTTTTTCATGAAGCTAAGTAAATAGTACTGACCATACAAGCAATTTCATTGTGAAAAAAAAATGGTTATATGTATGCAAAAGGCGTAAAGGGTCCAAGGATTATCGTGCCCAAATAAAAGTAGAAATGTTGATGTCTTTCCCAAACTCTTTAAAATATGTCTGTAAGTATGATTTTGAAGCAAAACTTTTTACAGTTGCCTTTTTGTTTAGCCTTTCATGGTCTACTCAGAGTAGGTAAACTTGCAGTTACTAGGTTCAATAGATCAACTGGTGGTGCAGTTTAATGATGTCGAGCTGTCTGGTAAACCATTTAATATTCCAGAACTGATCAGATATGTAATTCAGTCACTCTATCAATACCTAGAGCAGCTTCTGCTGTTATTGTCCAGTGCAGGCTTTGGCAAGGTAAATGATTGTACGTCCAAAAATTCAGGGTTCATCTTTTCATCCACTTTTAATCAATTAGTTTTAATACTTTCATCTTAAAGTAAAATAAATAAAAATCAGACTTTTCAATGGCGGTAATGGTGTAAAGAAGTAAAATTTGTAACTCAAAAAAAATACAAATCCGTTTGACAGAGTAAAACAAAAACACTTGTCAGCGGTGGAGCATCTTTAATACTCACAGCACACTCACAATATGAGATCCATATTATGTACATATACATGTAATTAGGTTATAACTCAAGACATAAAAAAGTAAACCTGTCTATTAAACCATATAAGGGACTAAAACGTCCTTATTACAAAGTGGTCTTTATATACAGGGAAATTTATTGGAAATGAGTCATTACGGACCTTGAGAAAATGGTCTTATTAACAGGTGGTCTTTATACACAGGTCAAATTGTATTGAAATGGGTCATTTGTGCCCATTAGAAAGTGATCTTATTAAGCAGATGGTCTGTATAGCCGAGTGGTCTTTATACACAGGACAAATTGTGTTGAAACTGACCATTTGAGACATTGGTCTTATTAAGCAGATAGTCTTTACTCAGAGGTGGGTGATCACACAGGTTTACCATAAAGATGAGGCAATCAACGAGACAAGGGCTAAGCTAGGTCAGAAATTATATATCAATTTTCTACTAGATAATTAACCATTGATATGATTATGTGATGACCTGTTTATATGCTAATGCTATTATTGGATATCATTTATGACTTATTTTCGGCATTAATCATTATTATATATAACCGGCCAAAAAGTAGTTTTGATAAAAAGATGGGGAATATCTTCTTATTATTTTATATCAAAATTCCCTCATAATATTTTTAACGCCAATGATTATAACATTTTAGTAACAATGATTTTTTATCAATAATAAAGCTATGAAACTTATAAAGCTATATAAACCTATGATAAACATAAGATGGACAAACGGCAAACGGACGATGCGCCATGGCATAAACTTCTACAGCCCTTCAGGCCAAGTGAGCTAAGACACTACATTCAGTTTGTTGTTGGACGTGTGCACAAGGATATGACATGATATAAAATACAAAATTTTATAAATGTAATCCATCCTCGATACTCCAGGGGTTCCGATCACTTACGAATCTACACCCCTGGACTATCTCATAGTAAAATTGGGGGCAGCTCAGCGGAAAACAGCTGATCCAACCACAGGCCTGAAAAGATTCCATTTGAAGATTACAGAGAGAGCGATGCCCAACATCAAAGACCATACCGCAATTTTACTTTGAGATAGTCCAGGGGTGTAGAGATCGTAAGTGATCGGAACCCCTGGAGCATCGAGGAAGTACGATGGATGAACGTAAATAAAAACAAAGAAATTCTAGATAGTTATCAGTACATGTTGTACTGCAAATCAATATAACAAAATGTACAATATCAGTGTTTGATGCCAAAGCTATGATTAAATTTTTAAAATATTTATTGCAACCTAGGATTTCCGAGCATAATATTAAAAAGCATTAAATGGAATTTTTCATTGGCGGTCTTTTGAATTGTTCGTCTGGGCGTACTCGATATTCCAGGAGTCACTGTCGTTATATCCACCACTAGAATATGTTATTGGAAAAACTGAAGGCACTATGCGCGACAGCAGATGAGACGAGTAGTTTAAATCGAATAAAAACATACTGTGATTGACTGTGTGGCTTTGATTATGGTCGATGTAGTGTACATTATCTTCAAAAAAGACTCTGACGGCTTGTGATTGGTCATGATTTTTCTCCTGAAATGCTTTCAGTTTCGCAGTGACCTATTCCAGCGGTGGATATAAAGACAGCGATAGAACCCCAAAGAATATCGATAATAAAATGGATACATCATCTATCTTCAGTTGATCAATTCTCATTATATATATCTTCATTTGCATGAATTTCTAGATTTACATATCATAGTATGCAATCATGAAAAATAATTCAGAAATACATGTATGTAAAAAAGATAAATAAAAATGTTGACATAAATATATTGTATACGAATATACCAAACCATAATTGCACATATATGCTCTGTGATTAGTTTAACGACATTTTTTTCAAATCAAGATCAAATAATCTTAAAACTTGACATTAGTTTACTAGGAACCCCTGAAATACTCCATCCTTTATCCACTAATTCTTTTTCTTTCTAGTATGTGAGAAAAGACGTCAATCAGTCTCCACCGATATAAAATAACGATATCAAAGATATGTACATTTATATGATTTAAACATCACAAGCTGTTCTAATAAATTTATCATTTACAATAACATAACAGTATCAAATCAATACCATAACAAACACATTTAAATGAGCATTGCTTTAAATATTAAAAATAACAATGCAAAAAATATCTGTATAATACATATAGTTATTAACAATAGAGCAGTATTAAAGCCAAATATAACCTTATAAAAATTGTGTATGGTGGAATGTGCGATTTGTACTATTCTTTGATCAAGATTGTTAAGAAAATCACCTTATATTTGTCGAAGAAAAATAGATCTCCAAATATTTATTACATGAAACCATCAATGTAAAAACAAATCTTCAATTCTTTGAAGATATTAGCACTGCTTTCTTTGAAATTCAATTAAAGGATTCCACCTGCTGAATCGCTCGGGTCATCCGTGATACTTCAGGGGTTACTGTCGTTATATCCAACATTGGTATATATCATTGAGGCAGCTCAGGAGACAAAACTGACCAGTCACAGCCATGCGACATTTTCTTTGATGTACATAAAAAACCGAATAACGGTACACTGTGGTTGACTTGTGGCTTCGAAGGTGTGCGTTGCTCTCCCTGCAAAACCTCTGCAGGCATGTGATTGGTCGATTTTACTTCTCCTAAACTGCCTTCAGTTTTACTATGAGATAATCCAGGGGTTGACATAACGACACTGTATCGAAGACGCGCTTTGGTATGATTGAATATTGTCAAAATTCATCCATATTTTATTCTGGTCATAGGTATTCAATACATTTATGTAGATAATGATAATATTATAAGACTCTTTCATATGTACACATGGGGGATAGGGGTATTCCACCCGAGGGGTCAGAAAATGTGGTAAAACCCGAGGCTTTACCACATTTTCTGACCCCAAGGGTGGAATATCCCCTATCCTCCATGTGTATATAATGAAAGAGTCTTTTTCTCTCATATCATTACCAAATTTTCGTTAAAATACCTGCCGGTCCTTCATTTTACTTCATTTTTTCGGATTTTTTATTACATAATTTTATGCTAAAACAATAAGAAATCCTTAAAAAGCATACCCGTTTCTTGCAAACTGAAAGTTTGCGGACAAAATAAGATAATTTTGTTGTATCTTATCTGGGTGAATGTATAATACTCGGAAAAATATTTCGTGGCCTGACCGACTTTTTTCCTGTACTCGATCACATCGTACACGTTTGCGTACATCCGCGAAATATATAGCGCCAATATCCAAAACAAAAAACAATCAAAGAGAAAAGATTGATTTTGTGTGTTACATGTATTTCAGTTCTAACTACAACATTGTTGTCATTCTGAAGAAACGTAGCGGTAATTTTCACTGTTTTGTCACTTCAGTCAAAGCACTGCGTCATACGTGACGTCACGACTTTCGTCGGAATTCTATTCATATATTGGCGGTCAAGGCTACTCCGAGTCGCTCTCGATCACCATGATCAGACGATATGTTTTGATTTTGGAGCTTGTTTTGTTGTATCAACATTTTTCACAGTTGTTCATATGGGATCCAGCGAACATGATTTCGATACGAGTATCCGACCTTTGTTGTGATACAGGATTGTACGTATTCAAACGTGATTCTTGTTTAGAAGCGAAGCGGGGGACTTTTCTCGCTCAGATGGTAGGCTAACGTACGTTAACTATAATATGTGGTTTTCATGTTCGACAGAATGTTTGAAATCATAAATGTGTGTCTATTATTCAGAGTTCTATAATCATTTAGCATTTGTGTGTGTTGTCAGTAAGTTAACAGAAACATGCAGGCTACAGTACGGGACATGATAGTAGGTCATTTATTTACTTAGGCCTAACTGGTTTACACGTGACACAGGGGCACGCAACATATTCATTAATGATTACGCCTAGTAGATATACATGTACGTCATATTCTAATAGGATACGATGCACACATGATCAAAATATTATATATATTAACAGCATTTACGTGCCCCTGTGCAACAGGTAGGCCTAGATGGCATATTTCAACAGTTGTCTTCATGTAACAAATTAATCCGCGCGCGTGAAATGCCATGTAAGATAGATTTATCCTAAATAGCTATCTTACATGGGCAAACTCTATATAACATAGGGTGATATGAGGGGAAATCATTTCTTCTGAAATTCGTCATAATCGCCTTCCTGCGGAACGCCTCGGGCGTGATCATATATATCATTAACATCATTAACCTCATTGTCTCTGTTGTTTCTAACAAACATATCGTATTCTCCTGTGTTGGTCCATTGTTTCGTGTGCGAATACATTCCGTCAGCATCATTCTCCACGCGCTTGCCGCCTAAAACACCGTAACCATAGTCACTAGTTTCCGCCATTTCTATTTGTGATCCTTGGGCCGTGGCGTCACCAGGTGCTATGCTATAAAGTAATCCATCGTCATTTTCGTGAGTTCCATTCCCAACGGCCTCACTGTAGAGTAACTGGTTCGGTTTGTGTTGTTGATTGGGGTTTTCTTGGCCTCGTTTGTAAGTATTCCGCCTCCTCCTACAAGATATACCAAACATGATAGACAGAATTTTGAAAGGAAAAAGAACGATTGCAACACATTAATGTGTACATTTTACAAGTATGGTAAGACAGTCTTATTACAATATATCACTCCGTTACATAGAGGATCTGGCAACATCCCATTGGGAGTAACGCTCTGGGGACCTTAATTATACTCGATGTACTTCAGTTCAATGCATTTTCTCCACCTGGCTATGCTATACATTACGCTATGGTGTGCACTTTGGCTTATGCGACTAGACACGAAAATGATTTTGACAGTTCTTGCAAATTTTTTCGTCCCTTTAAATCTATTTCCGTGATTCTGGAAGTAGTGATTCGATAGGCCAGTGCGAAATCTAATGGGATGTCGTCAGATCTTTATCAAACGAAGGGATTGTAAGTAGATGTATCTGAATCAGATTTTGATAACTTTGGTTGCATCGTGACTTCCTTTTTTGTGCTAGGTATTTAGCTAAATTGATATATTAAAGACGATAGGAAAGGGATCAATATTTATATGTAGTCGCCACTATGCATATACAAATGTATATGTTACACGATAGAATATCGGAAACGAATCCACCAAATTGTATTTCTCAAAGATTCTGCTCCTTCCATGGTTAACGCTTTGAATGTATCAATATGTAAACACATGGTTTAAAAATGAATTAACAAAGAAAGTTACTGTTGGACGAAAATAAGATGATGAGAAACTATGATATTTAATAGTTAAGACGCTTAATAAATGACAATTTCTCCTGGGTGTTCGTTGGCTTATTGAGTTACCCAATTCGAATGACCGACCAGAACTTACCTCTTAATCACACAAAGTGCAATGACTATTAGAATGATCAACAGGATAGCAGCCCCACCAACTATCAGCCACATGATGTGCTCTGAAAAATATATCACAACAATATCCAGTACTCCACAGAGCCAAAAATAAACATCGTTTTTCAAATTATTTTATCTAAAATACATATATAAACACAAGTAAAAAAATAAGTATCCGCCGCCACTAATTAATGTCAAGGGAATCTAATTAATTTTATTTCAAAGTAGACGAACATTTAAGATGCTCCACAGCCGACTGACCTTAAACGCTACTCATCATCATTGTATATATGTGTCTAATAAAGACAAAAATAATATAATTAATTTTCGTTTTGATGCATGCGCAATCAGTACACTTCATTCCATATAGGACATAGTGCCACGGATTTTTTTCGGAATGCAATAATTATTTTTAAGTTTTATGTGCCGTAACTGGTCGAAATTTCGACATGTAAATGTTTCTTCATTAATCTTTTTAAAACCATAAGGTTTGATGAATTAAGTCGTGAAAATTGCTTTATAAACATTAGTTACAACACAGAAGTTATGTACTGTAAAATTGTTGTATTTTTGGTATTTTTACATGAAAAATTCCTGCAGAAATCACTTTACAATTATTAATAACACTGTAAAATGTGAAATGAAATTGTAGACCATAATTTGGCTTCATGATCTGACCGAAGCTACTCATTTCGCTTCACTATTGATGAACATACAATGATTTTAGACAGTACTGCTAATATTCGTAAAATGCATTGAAAGTAAAATTTTTAAAATTTAATAACTTTTGGCGATGAAAAACATATTAAATCTTGATTCGTGAATATGAATAATATGGCACATATAACTTTAATATCTTTATCTTGAAGTAAATAGGAAGCTCAAATTTTTCAATGGTGGAAATGGTGTAAAGTAAGAAACTTTTGTAACTGAAGAAAAATACTAAATTGTCTACTCCTGTTTTTGATAGAGAAAATATACCATTTGTTTGCAGTGGAACATCATTAAGAAAAGTGTTTATAGCTTATTTACTAAATACGTGTTATAAATATGTTATAAATACAGCAACATGGAGAATGGGCGAGTGAATGGTATTTTTTTCAATAACGTATGTGTTTCCTAAATAAATTCTAAAATAAATTCATAGAGATTCTGCACATGTACTTGCAATATTTCTTTCATAGATTCATAGAATTCTATACAAATTAAATATCATTGGATAAGCTGTTTAGAAAATACTGTATTCCTCATTCAGCAGCTGGCAGTCTGAACAAAGAGGGGTTACAATCCGAGGGTATCAATATTCCAAAGTGACGTGGGTAAATTTATTTTTACTGTTGATCAGTCTCACCTTCCGGTGATTATGACTTCACAAAAATAACGTCAAATAATGATGTCATAATCATCGGATGGTAGGACTCGGATGGTATCGACGGTAAATCGTACTTTATCCACGTCGTTTTGCGATCTCGCAAACGTCTTAATGTTTAGATAATAGGTACGTTATTAAGAATGGACAATTATTCAATTCATAATTCATTTTCCAAATGTTTTATTGACAAAAAGGTGTTATAGGATTGGATATCAGCCATAGATTTACGCGGATTCACACAGTTTGAAAACAAAATTTCTTAATTAAAAACTAGTGACATCAATGCTTAAATAAGTAAAATGAATTGGTAATTATGTAATAAGTTAGTCTACCTTATACAATGGTGTTCTGTTGGCGTACTTACTTCCTTGATGCTCCGCAATCTGTCCACTTGGCGGGATACCGTCCGTGTACATACAGACAGCACCTAGACTGTTGTTCTCTTTGCATTCCAAAGTGTCTTCACAGCTTTCGTTCATGTCTAATGTACAATTTTCACCAAGTCCGGATCCTAGATACGATCACCATGCTTTTATATGTATTTATTTATTTTATGTTCCTTATTTTCAAAATTACTTTAATCATTGTCTAAAATTGAATCATAAACCTACAACCATATCATCAACAAAACGTTGTAAAACTCTTAAAATCTATATAACCCCTACGATTGTCATGAGATTGTTTAATGTGCATGTATCTATCATTACACAATTTTTTAATATTTGTTATATTACATGAAACTAAAATTTCGCTTTTTATTTGTGTAAGAATAAGTCTTTTTCTTTCAGTGTCTCCAATCAGACGACATTTTACTCGTATTTTATCAACAACAGCTCCGATGGCGGTTGGACGCAATTTTTTACCTAATATCAATTCCAATGCAACATGAACATACGTACCACAATGTTGTATAAATGGATATATTGGTAACACTATATTCCTCAGTATATTCTAAGGGAGATTATTCTAACGCTAACTTACACGAGTTATTCTCCTTTATTGGAAATCTCTAATAATAAAAGACAAGTATTAAATGAAAATAAAGACTTGGCACTGAAACAGATGTGTTCTTGTGCTATAAACAACCGAGACCATGTAGTCCTAGAGCGAGATCCCCAACTCAACCTCACATCTACAACAACAAGATCCAATGAAAATTTCAAAAAAAAAAAAAAAAAAAAAAAAAAAAAAAAAACTTACTTTTGATACATTTAGTTTTATCCCTATTCCAATATGAACTTGTGACGTTCACACATCTGCAAACATGGCGCTCCGAACAGATCAAACCATGGATACACATTGTCCTGTTCGTACATGGCATGTTGAAACCTTGCCCTAATTTGTAAATAAATAAAATAGAATTAACTTCATTTTACAGAAACATATTTTTACAAATTGAATATCTTATATGAAAAAAAAATAAAAGCGTGCATTCAAATATTCGAAAGGACCAATAATACATTAGAATATTTACTTCCTATTCTTATGTCTTATTGACAAACGCTATTATTTACGGTTTATGAGAAAGATGGAAGCCGGAGTGCCCGCAGAACAATCTCAAACCTATCGTCAGTACCTTGTAACTGCTTAACATGCTATTCGAATTGTAATATGACGGAACATTTGAAATACTCGTGACCTTCATTTACACAAACAAAATATCGTATATCTAGCCGTTTAATTACACGAGTAAATTTTCGCGATTTTACTAAAAACGAGAAAACTATATTTGAACGGTTTGAAATATCTACAAATTGACATTAAGGGTATATAATTCAACTTTTTCCTAAACTTCTCGGATAAAACTTTCACGATCCCAGCAATGTCCCTGGAAATTGTAAAAATGTTCTTCCAACGTAACCTGTGCGAACGGCTCCGGAAGAGAGGGAGAGCGTTTAAATATTCAAGAATAATGTCTTAAGATATACTTTCTTTGAAGTTTTTTCTTTGCTGGATTATCTTATCAAAACAAAAAGAAGAATATAAGTCATGCACCATTTACCCGTTTAAACACAAAAGCCATGCATAATATATATCTAATATCAGTCACGGAAGAATGAATGCATAATATACTGTCTGATGTTATCAAAAAATAGTATGGAATGATTGATGAGCTGTCTATTATTATCAGATTATCACAAAGGTATTTATGTGACTTACTTTTAACACATTTCCTCTCGTTGGCGTTCCAAAATGACCTAGATTCGTTTTCACATTGGCAGATATTTATGGTACATCGCAAACCGTTTTGACAATACTCCTGAATGTCACAACTTTGGTTGTAACTACGTTCTACAATAATCAAATCCAGATAGTCAGGCAATTGAATTGTCGATACGCTATACTTTTGAATTTATCAACATATTCTGTCGACATATATGTATTAATTAACGACAGTCTACAGTCTAATTTTGTTAATTTTTGTATATCACTCCATGCAAATGTACAAGCAAGCCGATTTATTTTACATTACGAGGCAAAACTGAACTTACTATCAGTACATGCAGTTCTATCACTATCCCAGTATGACTTTGTTTCGTTCTCACACCGACAAACGTGATTTTCAGTACAGGTTAAACCAATGATACACTTTGTCCTGTCGGAGCATGTCGTGTTAAACTCCCCTCCTAATGTGAAGCAACAGGGCAACAATATCAACATGCAGTAGAGGATTCAATTAACAAAATATGATACCGTATATATAATTTTGGTTTGATTAATGTTAACAATTAACAGCAAGGGACATTTAAGAACGGTCATGTTTAGATGGTGAAGGGAAGCCAAAGTGCCCAAATAAAAACCATCGACCAGTGCCTGGCAACTGCCGTACACGGATTCAAAATTAAACTCATGACCCAGAGTTAGAGCAATTGTGGTTTTATGTCGGAAGATCTTAACTACTGGGCTGTACGTACAAATTATGGAGGTACAAAAACGTGCATAAAAATGTTCTATATGCAAAAGTTATTTTATATTCATTCATAAGACTAATCATGCACAAATGAAAATAAAAAAGGCAATCAGAATACATCATTACAGATATTTATCGTTCTCTGCCTCCTGACATACTGCATTATCTGAATAAATATTGATAATGGGAAATAATTAAACTGTCTCACTCTCATCACATTTCCCGTTGTCAACATTCCAAAATAGGGTGGTTTCGTTTTGACATTTGCATAGACTCCGTTTGCAAACTAAGCCATTTTGACAAGACTTATCATTGCTACAGCTTCCGTTGTAGCTGCGCTCTACAATAAGATGATGAGAAGTTTACATACCGATAACATCTACACGTTGATTCATTTTAGCGATTTACATACCGATAACATCTACACGTTGATTCAGTTTAGCGATTTACATACCGATAACATCTACACGTTGATTCATTTTAGCGATTTACATACCGATAACATCTACACGTTGATTCATTTTAGCGATTTACATACCGATAACATCTACACGTTGATTCATTTTAGCGATTTACATACCGATAACATCTACACGTTGATTCAGTTTAGCGATTTACATACCGATAACATCTACACGTTGATTCATTTTAGCGATTTACATACCGATAACATCTACACGTTGATTCATTTTAGCGATTTACATACCGATAACATCTACACGTTGATTCATTTACGATTTACATACCGATAACATCTACACTTGATTCATTTTAGCGATTTACATACCGATAACATCTACACGTGTGGATTTCATTTTAGCGATTTACATACCGATAACATCTACACGTTGATTCATTTTAGCGATTTACATACCGATAACATCTACACGTTGATTCATTTTAGCGATTACATACCGATAACATCTACAGTTGATTCATTTTAGCGATTTACATACCGATAACATCTACACGTTGATTCATTTTAGCGATTTACATACCGATAACATCTACACGTTGATTCATTTTAGCGATTTACATACGATAACATCTACACGTTGATTCATTTTAGCGATTTACATACCGATAACATCTACACGTTGATTCATTTTAGCGATTTACATACCGATAACATCTACACGTTGATTCATTTTAGCGATTTACATACCGATAACATCTACACGTTGATTCATTTAGCGATTTACATACCGATAACATCTACACGTTGATTCATTTTAGCGATTTACATACCGATAACATCTACACGTTGATTCATTTTAGCGATTTACATACCGATAACATCTACACGTTGATTCATTTAGCGATTTACATACGATAAATCTACACGTTGACATTTACGATTTACATACGATAACATCTACACGTTGATTCATTTTAGCGATTTACATACCGATAACATCTACACGTTGATTCATTTTAGCGATTTACATACCGATAACATCTACACGTTGATTCATTTTAGCGATTTACATACCGATAACATCTACACGTTGATTCATTTTAGCGATTTACATACCGATAACATCTACACGTTGATTCATTTTAGCGATTTACATACCGATAACATCTACACGTTGATTCATTTTAGCGATTTACATACCGATAACATCTATACGTTGATTCAATTTAGCGATTTACTTACCAATTATATCTATACGTTGATTCATTTTTGCAATTTTTATACCGATAATATCTACACGTTGATTCATTTTAGGGATTTACATACCGATAATATCTACACGTTGATTCATAACATCTCATGAGATGAACTTTCATTTAAGATTTGTTTTTAACGGGTTTTTTCTAATTTCATTTTGTATTTGGTTATTTAAACATGACTTAGATTTAGTTTATTGATATTTCAGAATTTTTTATTATACCTATAACACGATATTGAAAAAATAAGTTAAGTAATGTACTTACTGTCTGTGCAATTCATTTCATTACCATTCCAAAATAGTAGGGTTTCGTCATTACATCTACATGTGTTTCCTTGACAACTAAGATCACCAAAACAGCCTGTCGTATCAGTACAAGATTGATTGTAACTTGGTCCTGAAAGCATATTATTACAGGTATGAAATTGTTAAAAACGAAAACTATCGAAAAAATCATATATAGTCAAAATTGAAGAAAAGATAACATTATCGTTTATAAATTATAAAATAAAAAGTTAGAATTTAAATATTCTTAAAATAAAACTCAAATGAAATATTCACTGATAAACTTACGTTTTGTACAACTCTTCTCCTCTTTATTCCAGTAGAAACCGGTAACACAATCGCAACGATTGTTTATGCAATGTAATTCACCTGTCTTACAGTCATGTTCAGGCTCACACTTCTCGTGGTAAGTGGGTTCTGAATTGATGAAGATATCTTTTTTAAAGTAATAGTTTGGGCTTGGTAGTAATAGTTTGGGCTTTCATGAGCCAAATAATTTTCAGAAGTTCAGTTATCATTTGGTATCTTTTTTTTTCATTATGCTTCTCAAAATATGGCAAGTAGACATAAAGAAGGGAGAAGTTAGAAAGCTAGTAATGTTTGCTATAAAGATGCTCCACCGCTGACGGATGATATTTTTTCGCTATCAAAAACAAGACCAGACGAATTAGTATTTTTCTTCAGTTACAAAAGTTACTTTACACCATTACCATCATTGTAAAGTTTGAGATTCTTCTTTTTCTTCAAGATAAAAACATTAAAAAAAATCAATTGCATCCCGAAAAAAATCCATGTCCTGTTTGAAATGAAGTACTAATTGCGCATCCACCAAAAGCAAATCAGGTTATTTTAAAACTTTTTATTATTATTGTTCAAATATCGTGTGTGATCTGTCGGCAGTGGAGAATCTATAAATAATTAATTTGATATTGATTTGAACATGTTAACACGTGCTTGCCTAATCACCTATTAAACTGAGGCATGACAGAAATTACAACAATTTGATAAAGCACAGCAATTGCCTTCAATACAAAGACTGCTCTCTGGTAAAATACCTTCATGACACAAATGCAGTGCATGCAAGACTAATGAAGTGAGTTAAATCGACCAGAAAAGCGGTTTTGCGTAATATCATCCATAGTTTTATCGATTCAACATCATCATTATTTGAACAATAATTGGTGTTTAGTCGTGTATATATGTGTGTAATGGACAGAAAAATACATATAATATTTTTTTAACTTCTGATGCATGCGCAATCGCTACTTTATTCCATATAGGAGAGAGTGCCATGGAATTTTTTCTGGGCGCAAATAATTATTTCTAATATGTTGGTCTTGAAGTAATATCAGAAGCTCAAACATTTAAATGTTTGTAATAATGTAAATAAGTAACTTTTGTAACTGAAAGAAAATAGTAAATCGTCTTATCCTGGTTTTTTATTGACAAAAAATATCATTCGTCAGTGGTGTATCCTCTTTAAATGTTTACCTTTTTTGGGGCATTGGACTGTGACGGCTTGACTTGCGCATCCTTCACATGACTGCCCCTCAGTCTTATTACAATCATAGAGATGATTCTCTGTGCCAGTACAGTTTATCTGTACGTGTTCCCATATCGTTGAATTTGAATGCATGTGTGAAGTGTCCTTAACTTTACTGGATCTATTGACACGAAATAAAGTCATAATTTCATAGGAACACTGTGAGTATACCAATACATAATTCTCTTCCATTCTCGCCCTACGGCAGTTCGGGTTAAAATTGCACTATGTCAACATATAGATGCGTGACACTGACGTTAAAAGACTAAAAATATCCAACCAATCATGGTAGCTGACCCTAGGTAGCCCGTGCTTGACCCCGGTCCTATAAAAAGTCTACCCGAAACATCCCACACGCTTTTTTGTCAGTCAGGTGCATGACTGGTAGCTCAACAGGTCTGTAGGGCTTGTACGGTACAAAGCTACTATTTGAACGATATGCGGTCTATGTCTAAGCCGGGTAGGGGTAGGAGTCTCTGTAATGAAGCCCGAAGGCTGGAGGGTTAAAATACCCTCCCACTCACCTCTATCAGTTTTAGATTGTCAACAAATTTTGTCTTTTAAGAAGCGTGTGGGATGTTTCGGATAGACTTTTTATACAACATTTTTTTATACGTCAGTGTCACGCACCTATAGCCTTCGGGTTTTATTTCAGAGAATCCTTCTCATCCATCATATCAGAGATACTCGGATGAGAGGGGGATTATATTATATCATACTATATTATATCATATCATATTATACTATATCATATTATACATATGTATGTGTGTATGTATGTATGTATGTATGTATGTATGAATTGTATGTATGTATGAATTGTATGTATGTATGTATGTATGTATGTATGTATGTATGTATGTATGTATGCATGTATATATGTATGTATGTATGTATGTATGTATGTATGTATGTATGTATGTATGTATGTATGTATGTATTGTATGTATGTATGTATGTATGTATGTATGTATGCATGTATATATGTATGTATTATTTCAATCATATGTCTATTTGTACAAAGTTTAATATCTGATAACGGCTGATTGAACGGAACTCATTTTCTAAAGGGTACTAATTCATGTACCACGTGATTACCTGATAACGTTTGTGTGGGACTATTATTTCTATTGGTGATAGAATGACGTCATAAGATGATATCCCGCGGAAACGTCATTTCAGCGGGACGATTACAGAGTTACGGTCCATTACCACTGGAGATATTAGTCCCACGCAAACATTAATGATATTTTCGCGGGACATTGCTATGATCGCGAAAATTTGATCCGCGACATATTGAGAAAATTTAAATCGTTTCTCATTTTTAGATCAAATCGTGAAAATTTTAGTCCGCGAAAATAACCGGAATTCGCGTGGTTATGACATCGAAATTTAAAAGCTGGACATAATACTCCCACATATTAAAAAGGAATTTTACTATATATCCGGTAATTATCGTGGGAAATAATGAAATAATTTCGCGAGACATTTTATAAGTGATGTCGCAAACATTTAATCAGCAAAATACCGTATAGCCGGTTATGTTTTCTTGATTTCTCGGGTCCTCCATAAGATCACGACATTGGCATTGGTTGAATTATAATATAAACCCTTGACGCCAAATCGATTCGCTAAGATATACTTTTCCCGTTTCAAGTTTAATCGCATTTGTCTGACCCGTGAAAATAGCCGGCTATACGGAGAGTAGTCGATCATTGGCATTGGTTGAATTATAATATAAACCCTTGACGCCAAATCGCTAAAATTTGATTAGCTAAAAATTAATTTTCCTTGTTTGTGGTCCAAGTAAACAAATAATGGAATTATATACATCATATGCACTCTCGTGATTCGCTAAGATATACTTTTCCCGTTTCAAGTTTAATCGCATTTGTCTGACCCGTGAAAATAGCCGGCTATACGGAGAGTAGTATTGCAGTTATTTATCCAAGATATAACCTGCAACTATATACAATTAAAGTATGGGCTTGAGGGATATAGCAAGTTGCTGGTTTCCCGAGACTTGTCTCTTTCCCGAGGCGGAGCGAATCTGATTGGTTAAACGGAAATAGCCGAGTCCGGGTGTGTGCTAACTTCCAGGGGTGTGTTAGTTCGAAAAACTAACACAAAGCTGAGCGATTGCTTTGGGAAAAAAGTAGTAGAGGTATATTAAAAAAAACAATGTAGAATACGCATCTATATGGACACTACTAAAAAGAAGCTGGGAGAAAAGAATACGATTCCTGCAATCTCCATCCTCGATATTCCAGGGGTTCCGATCACTTACGATCTCTTCACCCTTGGACTATCTCGTGATAAAACTGGAGGCAACAGAACAGAACAGGTAATTTAGTCCTTTGATGTACATCAAAAGATCCGTATAACGGTACACTGTGGTTGACTGTGTGGCTTTGATGTTAAGCGTCGCTCGCTCTGTAGTCTTCAAAGGAAATCTTTGTTAGCCTGTGATTGATTGTCAGATGTTTTCCGCTGAGCTACCTTCAATTTCACTATGAGATAGTCCAGGGGTGTAGAGATCGTAAGTGATCGGAACCCCTGGAGTATCGAAAATGTGCAATCTCCGGAAGTTTTGTAATAAGAATATTTACCCGAACCCAAACTGTCTGCAAACAACATCGGTGTTAGTTGGTGTCCAACATCTCGGACATAGACCTCCCCATCTCCATTTTTGCTTGCTGTTCTGTCTGAAAACCTCGACCCTATAGTTTCCAGGGGAATCAGAATCATTTAAGCGAACTGCACCTGATGATGATTTTAAAGAACATGAGTTACATGGTAAATCAAAACAATATACGTTTAATTGATATATGCTAGTCATACACATCACTTTCAACCAATCGTTAAATCCTAACGGGTGCTTTAACTTTTCTTCTTTAGTGTTCTGTTAATTACATGTATTACACTTGCCATTCAGACGCATTTGAATTTTTGTACCCCACCTTTGAGGTTCAAGTTAAAAATGTTTTTCTCCAAACTAATTGAATTGATAACGAATAACGTCAATAACATGTTTATGTTATATATCATTATTGAAAAAGAAGTGAGAATTCAGTAATAAATAACATTTATAACAACCGATTTCCATTTTGTTATTTCGTAGATTGTTCGGCAACCATAGCGGTCATTTTACTCCCTTGTATGCGACAGACATGGCATAAACTTTCTTACAGGGTGGACTATCTTGTATGTGGGGTAAATGAATGTTGTGAGAAAAGGTATATTCTATACAATCTTACGAAATTAGGCTTCTGAGCAGGACACCTCAGAAGGAACAGTTGTTCAAAAGGTGACACGTTTAATCACTTGATAATATTTTGTTTTTCCTGTTTGCAATAAACATATGAATTATATTTGCCTTACAATTGCCAATAGTATGTGATCAGTGTCAGAAAATTGTAAAGATTTGTACGTGTAGGAAGATTAATTGCACTTAAATTTGTCAGGTTTACATTGTTGCTAACAAGTAATGTGTCACATTTTGAACTGATACATAGAAGCTAGCAGTCATCTTACTTAAAATACACAGGGTGCCGGACACATAGATTATTAATCATTACTGGGAAGAGTCGTGGCAGCGAGTCTCTATCAGTTAATCACAGAACTGTCATTTTCAAAGACAGACACTCTGAAATTAAATAATCTGATACTTTTTATTACGATATACATACGATATTATAGTGATAAGGTGTGTGTTTAAGCAAGCTATTTTCTGTAGTAGATTATTTAACATAATGAGATGAGCGTCTTAGTATTCTGCTCGGGTCGGTATATGCCAACTACATGATCATGAGAAATTCGTTGATGGAGAGGCAACCTATATATGACACACATATATATATACGTGTGTATAAATCTACATGTGTGTATAAGAGTATATCAACACGTGTCTACATATCTATATGCGTGTACTCACACTGATCACATTAGTATCAACATTCAACAGCTCATTGACCCGCCGAAGGAGTGAAAACTTATTTTCAGTACAGTAACATGTTTCGTTCGACTCATCTGAGGTAATTTACCGTTAACTGCTATATAAATGGACTGTCCTATTTACTTCGACACATAAAATAATTCGAATAATCGGTTTACAGTGAACTGCGTTTCAAGCGTCCGGATTAGACTCCTCCCTCAAATGTTGTAACATTCTGTTACGACAGCCAATGAAATCTCTGGGAGTTACCTCGATTGGTTAGACTCCATGTGGTGTAGCGCAAACAATGTTGACTTCAAAGAAAGCTACTGATTTGACTTGGTCACACCTTTGTACGAAAGATTTGTTAGCATACACGAGCTGTTTACTAAACAGATATTATATAGCTCCTATCTATCAAATGATTAAAACATTAAGTGTCTTTTACTCTAGACTCTTTATTTAACAATGAATAATTGGAGATTTGACTAAGAAAGAAGGTAATTAACAGATCAGATTGGCCTAGAGTAAAACAGAAAAAAATTAGGGTCGGGGGTAAAAAAAATAGGGTTGGTCTCCGGTAACCCTAAACAGACATTTTTTGGCCTAAAAAGATGTTTCATCCGGAAGCAGACATCCCACGTCTGCACATAGTGACCTATCGTTGTGTTCATTTTCATTAATAAATTGTGACACGTTCTTGTAACGAAGCAGAAAAACTGATTATCGTGCAACACTGGTATGAGTTTTTAGGAAAGTTGTTTGAATTGTAATGTTTAAAAGTATGCTTATAAATACAATGTTATGTAGATTTCTATTCATTCGACTCATACATCGGTTCTCTAGCTCATGTGTTATAAATAAAATAGTATTATCAAGGTAAGTAAAAGTATATACTATGAAGAAAAAAAAATCCTGTTTTTATTTTAACGAAAGATATGTCCGAGACATCGATATTTCGACTAATTGAAGTTCGCCTTATCGAAGTTCTATTCTACATGTGGCAACATCCGTATATGAATGATCATGGCTGAGTTTAAAGTTGTATGGTCTATAACTTTCGCTCTTATTGTCATAGTGAAAACTGTATTAGTGTTATACACATTTTTCTCCGTCTGCCTGAGTTTCATACTTTCTAATTTTACCACTTTTTATAAAGTTGAAGCACTGGAAGTATCTTTAATTATAAAAGTAAAAAATCTTTTTACGTGTACACGTGAAAAATAGGCTCGAAAGATGCCGAATCATTCCGAACTCTTCCGAACATCGTCGCGACAATCTCGAAGTAAAACGAGAGTTGTGAAACCAAGAGAAAATATCAACAATTTTTCATAAACAAAATTTGTGGTCGACCTCATCAGACTCTATCTACAAAGAAAATAATGCTCGCACATTACAATATTTGATACACACAACATTTTACGGTAATGTGTAAATTGGATGTTTCAAATACTCAATCTGTGGACATATACTAGCATGATTTGCTCATATAAGCCAGAAAGAAAACGTAAACAAACACATGTGTGCTTACGCTAGTTACCTGGCTCACCACGTGCAGGTCGTGTCGAACGTCAGTCACGTGATACGATTAGGAATCCGACAAAACCCGAAGTCACTGAACATGGCGGGTGATTGAAGGCCCTTTATTCAAAACCAGGAATATATGATTCCTAGATTTCGGCTCTCTTATAGGCTAAATCATCAAGTTACATGTCAATGTTTAAATATCAAATGTTTAAGTTACATATCGTTACAGTGAAATTAGCAGCAATACAACTTTAAAATAATACATCAATATGATGAAGAAACATTCATTTAAAAAATCTGAAATTATTCACATGAGAAAATTCTTTGTTATTCACATATCAATTCCTCTGTAACAGAAACTAATATGTATCATATTTACTAAGTTAAAACATGGCTATGATGTCATCTTTTGTTGTCACCCGTGGTTTAGTTGGACTTTATTCAAGTACTTGTTTTTGTCTGTAGATAAGTACACCTTTCACTGTACATTAGTTTACCTGTAGCTGTAGATTAGTTTCAACTAATCTACAGGTCCAGGTAAATTAATGTACAGTGAAAGGTAGAGAGCAAAACTACGTGCAGCATTGTGAATAGACAGATAAATAACAAATAAATCAAATTAAATTCCATATAAATGTAATAATACAAGACTTCAATAATATATATTATTACATATTTTCTGTTTAATACATTGATTCGTAGACATCGGCTTAAATCCAAATTATATCAACCACAACGCTAAAAAAATACTCCTTGTATTGAAAATCCAAACTCCTTACAACATGTTTTTTGACAGCACAGGCATTCCTAAAATGATGTTTTGATTTTTAGTTGAAACATGCACTTTCTTTCTTTGAAAATTGAATGCTTTCATTAAATTTGATATCCCAATAATTTCACTGTTTTTGAATTACTTCATTTCTTGAATGCATACACATAAGACATAATTTTCACGTTTCCCGAAATTGAACACTTTGAGTGATTAATTGTGTGATTCCTTATCCAAGATTCACACAAAGCCTACTGGACAAATTTGAAAAAAAAAGACTCAAGTTTCTTTTTATCACTTTGCCGTTTTCACTTAATTCCATGCAGTTTCCTTTAGAATTCACTAAATCTTGTTATTGTGGTTTT
This sequence comes from Argopecten irradians, assembly GCF_041381155.1. NCBI lineage: Eukaryota > Metazoa > Mollusca > Bivalvia > Pectinida > Pectinidae > Argopecten > Argopecten irradians. Next base: position 29,009,649 of record NC_091144.1, on the reverse strand, counting down.
TATAAGACAAATCATATTCTTTAACTGTTGTTATTGCTTCATTTCATAACGTAGAGCGGTATATTCAAAAGTATTTCTCTTTTCATGCTAATCCTCATTATCTTGTGAATTACCGAGAAGTTATATCCAAGTGAATTGTCTGCTTTTGACATAAACAGCAGTTAAAGTTAAACATATAACACAAAATAAACTTCCTTAATGGATATTTGACAATCATTCTAGATAGTTTGACTTTATAAAGATCTGATCTGCACTGTCTGCCAATGTTGCCTCTTGTACAGCTCCATTCAGAATGAAGAGAATTCAAACTCATTCAACAAAATTCTCTGGTAAAAAATATTGGTATGGAAATTTTTTTCATGCACTGCATGACGTGACATCACGATGAAATTTTCATGTTGAGCTTAGAGCTGTAAATAATACACAATAGCATGAAGCCTGTAATCAGAGTGCGAACGCAGAGATACATCACTGTATTGCGTGTGAACGCAAGAGTCAATTATTACTGACTAATCTACAGTTTTCGTGAACGCTCCTGAATAATTTATTACAGCGTGTAATGTATTATTTTGTGAACGCAAAGGACTATACTGCAATATTATTGCCGCTCCCAGCCACCTATTTTTCAATTTCATCGGAGTATAAGAAAAAATGATTTTTTTCATAACCTAATAAAATTTTTAGAAAATTGTGATATCAATATGCTATCATTAATTTTATAATCTATTTGATAAAATAAAATATGTTTTACTGTATCATTCAAGTGATTTTTCAAGGGAATCTTTTTTTCAGAATCAATACGCAATGTCAAAGTCTCTATCGTGACGTCATTCAGGCGAATGGCATATCAAAGCTTTAAACAAGTTTGATACATTTCATATTCCATAGCTACAAGTGAATGATTCTGTTCATCATATAACTTTCATTAATAGAAATTTAAGTAAAACTTTTAATTTCGTCTTATATAAAACAGTTGAATCCCATTCGGATTTGAAGGTAACGTCTACAGTTCTAGAGACAATCGTGTGACGTCATTCATTAATATTGACGTCATAACAACCTGTGACTTCAAACTAGTGTTAGTACGTGTGTCCAGACATGGCCGTATGGCATGGCTGGACGGGCCAGTTATATGGTTATAACTATATAGAACTATAAAATAAATGTCTCTCCATTCGATTTCGAATAAATGCAATAAAAGACTTTGTTCTTACCAAGACATATGACTTGCGCTCCATATTTGCATTGACTACACTGGGAAATTTCAGAACAGTTTTTTAACGCATGTTCGGAACCTTTACAGTTGTATCTTCCCGTGGTGACCTCATCGGTTATTTCAGATTCCTCGTCAGGTTTTGTTCCCTTTCTAGATCAAAACATAAAACAAAACAACGATCAAACTTAACACAAAATTGCAGAAGAAGTATTTTCTATATCCTTTCAAACAAAAAATCACCTGACGTGAAAGCTATTGCATTTATTATTGAATATTACGAACTATGCTAAAGAATACATACTCAAATCCCAATTCTTTGCAGGTGACATCAGCATTGTGGTTTGTCCAACACACCCCTCCACATAAGGATTTCCATTTGGAACTCCGAAATTGTTGAACCATACCCGAACGTTTTCGAGGGCCGACGTTCACCAGTCGAACTAAAAGCAGTAAAAAATAGACTCAGAAAGCATGGACAAATACATCTATAATTCTGAAAACAGAACGGTCCTTTTAACAGGCTTAATCATACAAATTATAAACCCATTCATGTGATAAAATACTGATGCTGGGCGTCATTTATTTTTGTGGATTTGTGACAAAACGATTTTGGATGAACTGGATTTAGGGCAAAACGACTCAGAGTAAACTGGATTTAGGGCAAACTTAATACAAGTATCCGCTAGGAAGACCGAGTTCCCATGCGTTTTACACCATATTTTCGTCTTAGTAATTTGTGTTGGAAAATAAATCTGAAAGTGAGTTCATTATTTCCTGTTGGGTGGTTTGAATTTCGTACACAGTTAATTATAGTCCGCTAAACCTGCCTATATCATTCGGCCTTTTTAAATTTGTCTAATATATCTATATTAGGCTTTCTTTAAATCCTAATAATATAGGCAGGTTTAGCGGACTATAATATAAGGCTAATTAGGAAATAGTTATTACTTAAAACTGTGATTTCTGAGTGGTGTAATAAACAACCTTTATCAAACAAAATAACAGTACGGTAACTTTTCATTGACTTTAACAGCTGTTTGGCTTCGTTTGTTTAGTTTAACGTCCTATTAACAGTCAGTGACATTTAAGGACGTGTCGGTTAAGGAGGTGGAAGAAAGCCAGAGTACTCGGCACAAATAAGAGCATACTATATGTTTACTTTTCCAGTATCAGAGGGTTTTGTCATACATTAAGATTGAGTAATTGTATGATGTTGCTTTTGTTGGAGCATCGATCAATATCTCTGATGCTCCATGAATGGCGTGAATTAACCGATATCTCATACTAGTAGCATCCTCGATACTCCAGGGGTTACTATCACTGACGTTATATCCACCCCTTGAATTTATCAAAGTAAAACAACTGGGCAACTAGGCAACAGAAGGCACACGTAATTTGATCTTTTGATGTACATCGAAGGAATTTCGTAAAGATACACTGTTGTTGACTCTCTGTAATCTTTAAAGGAAGTCCCTGCAGGTCTGTGATTGGCAATTTGTTTTCTCCTTAACTGTTTCCAGTTTTAATATGAGATAGTCCAGGGGTGAATATAACGTCAGTGATAGCAACCTCTGGAGTACCAAGGATGCTACTAATATGCGATATACAATGTAGTATGATACTGAAGTAGTCAATGACGAAAGTTACAGTTGCTACTAAGCAATTTGTGAGTGGGGGATGAAAAAATAATTCAGTTGAAGACTTCATGTCACCTTATTTAACATTTTTTATTATCTCATATCTATGTTCGATTTGAAAATGCGTGTAATTACACTATTCAAAGTGGCGACCTGAATTGGTTTATTTGAAAAACCGCAATACTTGGTTTCGCCTAACTATGCATCAAGACCGGCATTGGCCTCAACCTCTCTCATCAATCATCTGTATAATAAATAATGGCTATATAATTTCATCCATACGAGTGAGATATGATTAAAAACGTTTAAAATAACTATAATATATAATATAATTTATTTAATGGTTTTTTTTTTAATTAATGTTATCATAGTCAATAATGTAATATATTGCAACACCATGACAGGTCCGATTTCCACAGCGCCGCGGTTTGTATATATAGTGGTGTTCATACTCGCTATTCGGTCTTTGCATATTACAGAGTTAGCTCCCTTGCGGGTAGGTATCGATTGTTACGTCATTATTTTGTGAGCGCAATTCACGTCGTTTTCTCCGAAACGTATGACGTTGCGCTCCGAAACATATGACGTCACAATCAATAACTACCCGCAAGTGCAGATAACTCTGTAATATGCAACATGCAATGGAATATTCGACAAATGCAATATTGAAGGAGAAAACTGTACATACCTTCTTAAGCAGAACCTTGATAATTTCTTATAAATGTCTTAATGTTTTGATATTTCTAGAGTTTATTGACTGTGAATAACAATATTTGCTATCGTATAATATTACTTGGTTTTTTTCAAACGTCAAAAAAATGAGAACTTTGATAGATAATGAAATTCATCACTAATATCACTAGTATCACAGTAAGGACAAGTTTTATTTAATATATCGTATAACAGTGATTCCCCGATAATGCGGATATCGATAATCCGGACACCGATAATCCGGAAAACTCACAGTCCGGACGAAAATATTAGGGAACGGATTACCGATACGTTACATATAATATAAGAACACAATATTAGGCAGTAATGAAAATTCGTAATCCAGACGGAGGCTTTGATAAATGGTGTCGGATTACCAAGGGCTCACTATTTTCCATCTACCAGCTTCCACAGTGAATTTATGGTTACTTGTTTTAAATCTACACATCACAATTCGTTATCATCACTTAACATATCATTATATTTTCAAAATTTCGCGTGTATACAACACATATTATGACAATGTCACTGTACTCACATCATTGTCTTATCAGTTTAATTGTATCAAGTCAGTGCATATACTCACCTGAATTGTGATCCGCCCCGTTTGTTGACGATATCGCCATTGAAAGAAGAATAAGCAGACGATACCAAATGTCTTTCATGTTGCTGACCTTCATCAAACAATATTTATTCTGGCTGTGACTAGAAGTTAAATCACCAGTAACAAGGAAGTTTTTTATGTTATACAAAACTGAGTATAGTCTTCCGTTACCTCGGTTTAACCTAAGTATCCTGTACCAAGTATTTTACATAGGATGCAATATTTCTCACCGTGCTCATCCTGTTTCCCACATACTAGACTTATCTCTATACCAGGATCGTGTTTTACAAATTTGGACAGGCACGCCCTCAATCTCAACATCACATTTCTTATTTAATACAACGTTTTTGAACTATGATTTCATTTTATTTCGGTATGTTTATTGTCATTTTCTGTTTAAGAAATCTATCTCATTTTACTTTTATATTCACATGAAAATATCAACGATAAATTGCAAGGTCATTTTATTTAATGTTTCTAAGAAAAGTCACCCCTACATATGGCATAATACCGTGTTCATATCCATACTTAATTGAATAAATACTAAACAGGCTAAGTGTTGATTATATGTTCACAAATACACGAACTTTTGATAACATGCTCAGAAATATATCATCTCATAACAATAATTATCAACATATGATTTCGAGCGTCATATGTTCACGTTATACTCTATTTAGGCATTACTTCTTTTCAATATTATGTATTATTTCAAATGACTCCCCGTGCTATAAAATTTAAAGGCCCACTACCTTTCCGAAACAGCTCTTAATTCTTAAAATTCGAATGTAAAACGATATTGGTGATTCAACGTTCCGTTAATACATACTACACTTTTCATCATATTCTGAACAATTAAATTATAATAAATAAAATGTTATTTTTCATAACGCGGGTCGTATTATGTGTCCCGCCGTCGTCCTAAATACCGCGCGGTAGTTGATTGTCCGTGCGCTAGACTGCAAACCACCTTAGTAAATATTCAATGTTTCATAGATTACGAAGCAAACCTTTTGTTTTTTGCATTTTGGTGTTTTTGCCTCATCATAGGTCATCGATATTTATTTTTTCATGTTATCATTTTTTTTAGTTGTTTCGAAAAGGTGGTGGGCCTTTAAACGCGGCCAATGAATATAAATCAACTACATGTACATGTTAAATCAGATATACAGGTCCTCGTATTTCCGTACTCATTTAATACTTCCTTTATACATGGTAGTTTACAACAACGCCGAAACCGGAAAGGTCACTTACGTGACATTTTGAAAGCAATCAGATACACCTACATGCATATGTTAATACTACAAAATAACAATAGTTTTTAGGTGTAAACAAATTAGATTGCTCGCAAAACACGTATCGCAATTCATGAAGAGATAATGTGTACCCGTTATTTTTGCAAGGATGATATTTTCGCGATTTTACGAATAATTCCAAATGTCACGAAATTACAATGTATTAGTAATTGGTTGAATAAGATAACCGTTGAAGCGAAATCGTGAAATGGTGATTAGCCAAACTTTAATATTCTAGTTTAAAGTCCTTTAAGTCTAAAATTTTGTAATGAAGAATAGATACGTTGTTGCGACAAGAATAACAGAAATTAGAAATCAGCAGCTGAATTTTTAAAAAAAGCAATTTAATAATATATACCATTTTATTCAGAGATAGCAAGAATAACAGAAATTTGAAACCAGCAGCTGAATTCGAAAAACAAATATATATATATACAGTTTTATATATAAAGATAGTTTACAATATCTGAAGTAATTGATTGTGGTACAACAATAACACGAGAATTTAAAGTGTTACTTATCTGAATGTGAGTATCCTGGTAAAGTTCTTAATCCTTTCAGGTTCCGAATTAATAATGTTCACAATTCCACAAGGTAAATTGATGTCCACAGATAATTTGTAAAGTTCCAGGCAATATGAATAAATCCACACAATGCGATGTAACAATCCACAGATAAAGTCACAATAGCTCTCCCAATAGAATCGAATATGGTTCTCTACAATTCTTCACAGCTCTAATTACAGGTATCATTACAGTTCTGATTAGCCTTGCACAGCTGGGGTATGTATAGCTAAACCCTAATACAAGAATATTGGAGAACCTTCTATTTCTAGAAGTAAAAATAGTAAACAAATAAACACACAGAACTTTCTAGAAATATAGCATTCTGGATTCTTATTTTTTAATCAACATACATGATTATATTCTAGAAAGTTCCATAACCTAATTTAATGATATGACCATATAGTGTATTGATGATGTAGCTATAAGAGTTATCTCCCTTATCTAAATACATATGTATTAAGTGTCATATGCACATAATTGATTTGTATTTGTTTTCCTAGTAAATCAGACTCTCTGATTGGCAGATACCTAATCTTCATACACGATGAAGAAAAGATAAAATCCGAGAATGGCGCGAAAACCCGACGTTATAATGACGTCACAATAGATACGTCGATGTTGCGTATTGATTTAGAAAAAAATAATCCATTGGAAAATCAATGGAATCGTACGTTGAAACGTATGATATGTAATCAAATATTCTGAAAAGTAATTATTAGCATTGATGCTACGCGGATTCACACAGTTTACAAGCAAAATTTCTTTCATACCCAGATGAAGTTAAAAAATAGTTACATCAATGCTTTTAAAGTATAACAACGTGTACATTGTTTCATAAGTTAGTTTTTCAAATCTATAAAAATAAATGTTATCTCATAAGGTTTATTGTTACAATGAAAGGTATAAACTATTGGTTATTAAAGTTCAAAGCTATAATTTATGTTTATTTAAACTTAAAAAGAAAAGTATTTTATGGATATTTTATACATAGATTATCTACTATATTTTAATGTATATGATTTATATGTATTTACATTCTGAGTATTTCGTCACTATCACGAAAATTATGACGTCGCGCCCGCAAACACATGACGTCACATTCAATACCTACCAACAAAAGGAAGATAACTCTGTAATATGCAAATACAGAATATTGCCGTTCGTAATAACATACATATACAGAACATACAACCGAATTGTAGCGTTATAGAATCATTAAATTATTATTTTAGATCAACACACATGAGAAGTAATGTTTAAGTTTAAGTAAACCGCAAACGTTCGGACACAGGGCCTCGTTACTAATGATGATATATATAAGATAGGTCACGTCTATTTTGTAAATAGACGTGACCTATCTTATATATATCATCATTAGTAGCGAGGCCCTGTGGTTCGGATAATCGTATTACTCATCCTCGATACTCCAGGGGTTCCGATCACTTACGATCTCTACTGGACTATCTCATAGTAAAATTGGAGGCAACAGAACAAAACAGGTAATTTAGTCATTTGGTGTACAGATAAATATTTCATACTCTTTGATATAATTTTGATAAATAGATGGCAAAAAGTCAGAAACTGCTTTTATATATTACATAATGCACATACCCAACGCTAGCGTTCATTAGACCATTGTTTTTGTATGTTTAAGAACCAGGGGCCAGGATTTCACTAGGAAATGTGTTGTGTACAGTATATCTAGAACACGGTCTGAGGTCTCGTCCTCGCCAACAGTACAACCCATCGTCTGTTTGTCGGACATACGCTGTCAAAATACCAAACCCACTATTTGTGATAATCAGTTTATCACACGTGATCAAAGTGTAGAAATCTAACATCATTTTCAGGAATCCCTCGTTTGGATCTGTCTTACTTCTTCTGTCAATATGGATTATCTTCCCGACGGTGTCGATCATGTTTCCACGGTAACGCTTCTTACCAGCGTCCTTTACCTGCTCAGAGTCAGAAGATATGAGCAAGTCGTATTCAGTTTTGTTCAAGGTATCAAAATATTGCCAGAGAATTTCAAGCGGTTTATTTTTTCTTTTTAAATCTTTTGGGATGGTCGGATTACCGCCAACACGTACATGAGCACATGCTATCTTTGGTCGAGAACGCCGTGTCCGGTATTGTTCCTTTAACGCTTGGTCGAGCAAAGGCGATGGCTTAAATAACATATCAAACATCTGTTTATATATGTCAGCATAAGTTAGCTTTGTCAGCCATGGAATTTCACTTCCAATGTTTGGTCTTTTTCTGAAAGACTCCGTGAAATCCCAGTTCATGCGAATGAAGTTGACGCCCATCGAAAAGAAGATATTGATGTCTTGGCTTCCAGTCAAAAAACTCTTTATTTTTTTGGACCTATAGTCAATAAGATTATGATATGCCGTGTTGCTTCTTTGAAATATCGATGCATTATACCTCCACTCGAAAGTAGCTGGGACGAGATAATCCTGAAGGGTGCAAGGTTTATCAAAGTTAACAAGAAATGGTTGTTTAGTAAGAACGGATATTATACATGTTGATAATATACCCGACATTCTGTCGGCCCAACCTCCACAAGCCCCAGGTCTTGTCTTACTACAGTCATACACAATATACTTGATATTGTTAGAGTTTATTACTGTTGGTATGGAGCTGTTTATCCAATTTTCTTGTTTTCTGATCTGATCAGTCAAGTAATTGTTTATCTGGTTGTCCAGTAAACGTGCACCAATGCCAAAGCTATGATGCTTTCCCTTATTTCGAACAGCGATATGTATGCCAACCATGAAGCTTATGAGGATTAACCCGATGCGCTGTAAAGATAAACAAACGTACAATCGTTACTCTTAAACCTAGATATAAGGAAGATCTAGATTCATTTTTTTCTTACCTTTTGTGGAGAGGGTGCAAAAATTATTCAATTTCTGTTTTTGTATTTTGCAATGTTTTAAGACTATTTGTACCTGAATTTTCAAAACACTAGTTTAACCATTAACATTAAATCCTTACAAAAGTTATCATCTTAGATTCGCTGAGTTAAAAATGGAATTCGAGTAAAACGTGAAAAATCAACCGCTGGTACATATTTACATTGCCACTACACATCACCTGTATGTTGCTACTAAGCCAAATGTGTGTTATTTCCCAATGTTATCATTGTCAGTTAGGCTCTGGCGTACTAATACCATAATCAAAACTGAAGAGGTTACGAAAACACTGGGTTTAAGTCAGTGGGAATATTTACTGAAATAAAAATGTTAAAATATTCTTTAAATTGATCATTATGAAAATATGTTCTAACTGAAATATTTCGAATGGATTGAATTGTTGTATTTATCTTTGTATTTTTGGTTTATCGATAGGACTATTTCATCTATTGCTATTGTTTAGTCGGTTGCCCATGACAACATACTGGAAGCCAGTGACACCTTGTATTTTCCGCCAAATAGGCTGATTCATTCAATGATATTTTTCTCTTTGTATAAGTTTTTTATGCTTTATTTTTTATCTATTTTATTTTTAAACGATAATGACAACTTTAAATGTAAATATAAGAATTGGTTGTCATATTTTGACATGCATTGGTATGTAACCTACATTGGGTGTTTAAGCATATCTATCATACATATCAAGCTAACGCGCACCACTGGATATGCTAGAACACCCAATGTAGGTTACACACCAATACATGTCAAAAATATGACAACCGATGCTTAAATGTCTCTTATTTGATAAACATTTTAAATTCTACCTACCATGCACACACCATAAGTATATACAGTAAGTCATTACAAGAGGCAGGTCATCCTCGATACTCCAAGTGTTACAATTACTTACAAACGTTATATCCACCCCTGGACTATATTATATTAAAGCTTTAGGTAACAAAACAGAACAGTTAATTAAGTCCTTTGATTTATATCAAAAGAGCGGTATAACGGTACAATGTGGTTGATTATGTGGCCATGAAGTCTCTCTGTAGTCTTCAAAGAAAATCTTTGTAGGCCTGTGGTTCAGATTTTTTCTCCTGATCTGCCTTCGGTTGTGCAATAACACAGCCAGTGGTGGATGTGACATCCATCAGTGATAATAACCCCTGGAGTATGGAGGATGGATGAAGGTATTTTCTAGTTATTGATGCTTAGCTGTCGCATAACGAGTAACATAATTCTGCTAACTAGTATACCTGAGGTACACGATGATGAAAATTATGGAACACCGAATAACTCAATACATATTTTTAAATCTCCCTGTTGTTTATCTCATTTTCCCATCGCGGCCCATGTTGTATGTGACATGATAGAAAAGATAACAGTTTGACTACAACCTCGGTTGTTATTGCTGTATATGATATGGCATCCTCGATACTCCAGGGGTTACGATCACTTACGATATCTACACCCCTGGACTATATCATAGTAAAATTCAAGGCAGCTCAGCGGAAAACATTTGACAAATCACAAACAAGCAAACATTTCCTTTGGAGTTTACAGAGAGAGCGAAGCCCACTTCAAAGCCACACAGTCAACCACAGTGTTCTTTTGATGTACATCAAAGGACTGAATTACCTGTTCAGGTTTGCTGCCTATGAAATAGTCCAGGGGTGTAGCGATCGTAAGTGATCGGAACCCCTGGAGTATCGAGGATGCTGCTGTATACGGTGAAATATCATACTTACATGTTTATGTTTACAGTAATACATTGTTAGTTACAGGCGCCGGGACGATATTACATGCTCTTCTATGTTGTCTGTTTATCCTGCAATGAGATTTAATACATTTAATGGATGATGACGCATCAAATAGGAAAATAATTGACATTTTACAAAATTAGGTCACTTTTACCTAGGTTTTGACATAAAGTTATATTTTCTGATTTTATATATACAAAGTGTATATATATATTACATATCAATGCATAATCATTCATAAAAAAATCATTCAAAATTATCATTTTGTTCAACAAAACTGGACCAAACAGAAAATTGACCATTTTGTCTAACCCCCATAACTCACAATTGACTCCGACCTGACCTTATATATGACATATCATATCATGATGTTCTAATCTCCTGGCATCTGTAAACAAAAAATCATGCCTTCCGGTCATGGCTACCAGAGAGCCCCAATTGACACTCCTTCTTTGTTTGATGGGTTACATTTTTACTGAATCCGAAGTGTTTCAGATAAAAAGATGACAAAATAGACAAATGGAAATACAACATAAACAAATTAAGCATCTGTAAATTCTTTTTGGCAGAAAATTAAACTGTTATCTCACGGATTTCCATCTGAATATAAATGAAAACTACCAAGCTCCGTCTTCATTTTCTGCATTATTTAAAATAGGAAAGTATTATATACGTTTTTGGGAGTTTTGGGTCAAAATGGTTTTGGAGAAAATCTGGAACACAGGTTTAGTAGTGACAATCCTATTTATTATTTATTATCATTTTGACATGTTTTCCGTTATTTGACTTCACAACAGGCATTGATTGGCAATTTTATTGCCTTATAAATAGGTCGATTTATGATTTTCTTTTTTTCTTTTATTGTAATGCAAAAGCATGAAATTGCCTAATGCCTAATTACTGTGTTATTCAAATTAAATCATTAGCATTTTTTCAATATGTTTTGGTTTTATGAAGTCAAAGACAAAAACGAATGGACATTCTTTTCCATAGGTGGTTCTTCTGTCCTTAAGTTTATTTTTCAATTTTACATTATCCAAAGTTATGTAATTATTTTTTCTTTGTTTTTATACTAAATCTGGCTTTCTCATTGGCCAATTTATTTTCATACCACTACAAAAAATAAGAGAATGGTGCGAAATCCCGACGTTATCGTGACGTCATAATAGAGACATTGACGTTGCGTATTAATTCGGAAAAAATAATTCCTTAAAAAATCACTTGAATGGTACATATGGTTTTATTTTATGAAATAGATTATAAAATTAATCATAAGCTTTGATGTCACTATTTTTTTTTAATTTGGTCACGGATTCACACAGTTTGCAAACATTTTTTTCCTACCCCGGTGAAAAATGTACCGTATTTTTCACACTGACGAATCAAGAAGAGTTTTTCATATGTTAATCACTACCAAAAGTTTCCAATATCTTGAGAATAACAATACTTACAATACATAGTCTTTAATTTTACACAGACAATAAAAGCTCAAAAAGAAATTTGGCAGTAATGCCAAAAATCATATTTACGTTTATGGTACTTTGAAATGAGAAATTATGATCAAGCTATGAAGTCAATTTGTGTTCTACACTTTCATTTCACATTTGTCCAGTTTTATTTGTAATTGTTAAGGGACTTTTGCAGGTATGTTTTATCAAACGTACATAAAGTATGAAAACAAGAACCTTTACGTGGCACAATGTATGTATTGTAAGTTGTAACCACTGTTTATAAGGCATCATGCTTTATTGTAGGAATGATCTATAAAAGTTATATGTTCAATAACTGAACTAAAATTTTGACCAGCTATTTTTCGTCAGTAATCTATTGAAAATCATAAGTTTTTATTAATGAAGTCCCACAACTTAATTAATCAAAACTTGCGGCTTTCAATAGATTACTGATGAAAAATTAACCGGTCAAAATATTCGTTCAGTTAATGAATATATAACTTTAATTGTTACTTACTCTGTATATAAATGTAAATAAAGTAATTTCGACTATACTGACTGGTGCGGAACGTTTGCATGCGCTTTATTGTTGACATTGTAATTACGGAGGGTTTCGAGATCCCAAAACGACGTGAGTAAAATACAATTTACCATTGATTAGTTCGACCATCCGGTGATCATAACGTCATCATTTGACGTGAGTTTCGTGGCGTCATACTCACCGGAAGGTGGGACTAATCGATGGTCTAATCCAGGTCGTTTTGGCACCTTGAAACCTTTGTTATACCGATGTTCTTTCTCACCAGAAGCTCAGAGATAAGTTTAAGATTGCGATTCAGGTAACAAAACAGTTAACGTTGTTTCATTCCTTTTCAGTCAACAGTCAAAACTTTTTCCCCTCGGTGTTGGGACCAACCCTATAAACTGTTTCCCTCGGCCCCCGGCCTCGGGAAACAGTTCAGCAGGTTGGTCCCAACACCTCGGAACGGCATTAAACAACTGTAAATTATTTATTAAACTATTGATTGATAGGCTTTCTGTTTTATTCTGTCAGTGAAATATCACAGCTGGGATCAATACTCGTTAACCTCAGTTTCTAAAATCTACGCTCCGTTAAATTAGGCCGCGTCCTAGCTAAAGGTAAAGGCTGATTAATTAATCGACAATGAGTTGGGATGGGATCGGTGTCATGACAACAAAGAGTAAGATTGATATTATATATGGTTAAACCATTGAAGGGACTACCAATTTACTTGTATATCTATACATAGCTAAAAACGCTTTTCATTATGTCAAAATATATTTTAAATGGTTTTCAGACACGATCTTTTCCAGTTATATATTGATTAAAATATGCATATGTGCATCATTTTTTGTTTTGTTTGTTACATTTCTTTGTTCCTATGCATCTTTCGTACCATCTATCGATGGAAATTCCCTCTATAAATCGCCCTAGATCACCCCGCTAATTAAACTGTAATTGTGCATGAATTATGAAAGTGCAGTATATTTCCCAGAAAATCCTATTTTTGTCTTACAAAAGTAGTCAGTCTTTCGGTAAATTACCGCTTATGCCTGTTTCAAAAAAGCATTTAAATAACTGTATTATGAAACGATCGTATAGCATATACATTTCATCATTTGTAAACTCGGAAAAAATTGATCATTACAAAGTATCCATCTAGAAAAACACACATGTAGATTTTTGTAAAACTTAAAAGCAATATTCATTCACGTCCGCATGTCCACTCCCATTGTCATTGGGGGAAAAGACCGCACAGATTCAAACTTACCAAAATCTGTGTATGCCCCTTGGTATGGAATTGGAATTAAGCACAACTCCTTCTGTTTAGTTTCCTCTAAGTCAATATTTGGAATTCCCATAAGCTTTCTAATTAATATTTATATGCTTTATCGATTCCGTGGCATTTTTCGCACTGAATCAATATGAATGTTTTGTTCTTCTTCACATTACAGCACACTCTGTGAGATCAAAGACTTGCATATTTAATGTCTCTATTGTGTATTTTACTGTCTCTTGATATGTCTGTCGTAAATCATCATTGTTTATAAGAGTTTCATAAATAGAGGTTAGGCCTATGATATAACTGATATAATCGAGTTATTTGTATAACTTAAAGTAGACAGCGACATTCGTTTATTCACGGGCAGTTTTATGATTATAGCTCCAATAAAATAATCTGACAGCATGTCTTGGTAATATATTCAATTTAATTTTTATTTTTGTTTCGAAATAGTAGTGGGCCTTTAAACGCGCCCAATGAATATACATAAATCAACTGTATGTTAATGTACAGGTCCTCGCATTTCCGTACTCACTTTAATACTTCCTTTATACGAGGTAGTTTACAATAACGCCAAAGCCGGAAAAGTCACTTACGTGACATTTTGAAAGTAATCAGATACACATACATGTTGATACTACAAAATAACAATAGCTGTTCACACATAAACAATTTAGATTATTATACACGTATATTACATTATGCACATAATCAATGCTAGCGTGTATTAGACCACTGTTTTGTATTGATTTGCGCTGATCATAGAATAGATATCTAAGAAGCAGGGGCCAGGATTTCACCAGGGAACGTATTGTGTACAGTATATCTAGAACACGGTCTGAGGTCTCGTCCTCGCCAACAGTACAGCCCATCGTCTCTTTGTCGGACATATGCTGCCAAAATACTAAACCCACTTGATGTAATAATTAGTTTATAACACGTGATCAAAGTGTAGAAATCTAACATCTGTTTCAGGAAACCCTCGTTTGGATCTGTCTTACTTTGTTTGTCAATATGGGTTATCTTCCCGACGGTGTCTATCATGTTTCCATGGTAACGCTTCTTTCCAGCGTCCTTTACCTGCTCAGAGTCAGAAGCGATGAACAAGTCGTATTCAGTTTTGTTTAAGGTATCAAAATATTGCCAGAGAATTTCCAGAGGTTTATTTTCTCTTTTAAAATCTCCTGGGATGGTCGGATTACCGCCAACACGTACATGGGCACATGCTAACTTTGGTCGAGATCGTTGTGTCCGGTATTGTTACTTTAACGCCTGGTCGAGCAAAGGTGATGGCTTAAATAACATTTCAAACATTTGTTTATATATGTCAGCATAAGTTAGCTTTGTCAGCCATGGAATTTCACTTCCAATGTATGGTCTTTTTCTGAAAAACTCCGTAAAATTCCAGTTCATACGAATGAAGTTGACGTCCTTCGAAAAGTAGGTATTAATATCTTTGCTTCCAGTCAAAAAAACTCTTTATTTTATTGGAGCTATAGTCAATAAGATTATGATATGCCGTGTTTCTTCTTTGAAATATCGATGCATTTTACCGCCAATCGAAAGTAGCTGGGACGAGATAATCCTAAAGGATGCAAGGTTTATCAAAGTTAACAAGAAATGGTTGTTTAGTAAGAACGGCTATTATAAATGTTGATAATATACCCGATATTCTGTCGCTCCAACCTCCACAAGTCCCTGGTCTTGCTTTACTACAGTCATACACGACTATATACTTGATATCGGTAATGTTTATAACGGTTGGTATGGTGCTATTCATCCAATTTTCTTGTTTTCTTATCTGATCAGTCAAGTCGTTATTTATCTGGTTGTCCAGTAAACTTGCACCAATGCCAAAGGTATCATGCTTTCCAGTATTTCGAACAGCGATATATGTGCCAACCATGAAGATTATGAGGACTAACCCGATGCGCTGTAAAAAATAAACAAGTTTACTTACAAGGGAGATCCATGATCCATGTTTTATTCTTACCTTTTGTGGAGGGGGGGGGGGGGGTTGCAAAAATAATTCAATTTCTCTTTTTGTATTTTCCAATGTTTTAAGACTATTTGTACCTGCATTTTCAAGCCTGACGATATCAATAACACTATTTACCATTAAAGGCCGGACACGACCTACTTAAAAACCCGGGTGGTTGGCAATTAAGCCGATAAGGGAGTAGGCGGGACTATACAGATACTTAAATCCTTACAAAAGTTATCATCTTAGATTCGCTGATTTAAAAAATTGGAATTCGAGTAAAACTTGAAAAATTCATCGCTGGTATATATTTACATTGCCACTGCACAGTACCGATATGTTGCTACTAAGCTCAATGTGTGTTATTTTCCAATATTAACGTTGTCATTTATGCTCTGGCGTACTAATACCATAATAAGAGTTTAAGTCAGTGGGAGAATTTACTGAAAAATGTTAAAATATTCTTTAAATTGATCATTATGATTTTTTTATAATTAAAATATTAAAAATAGATTGAAGTGTATTATTTATTTTTGTATATCTGGTTTATCGATAAGACTATTTCATCTACTGCTATTGTTTAATCGGTTGTCCATGACAATATACCGGAATCCAGTGGCACCTAGTATTTCCCGCCAAATCATAGGCTGATTCATCGACTGTAATGTTACCACATATTGTTTAGGAGTTATCTCCCTTGCGCTACTCGCGCTTTGAAAGCCAAGTGCGTGAATTACTCTTGTAATACTCTTGTTAAAAACACGCATGGCCGCGTTCCAAGAAGACACAGTAGAAAATGTCAAATTCCAAGGTGTTTTACCCCCTCCTCCTCCACCTTCTACTGGGGTTTGTCTGTACAGTGATTTTGATTTGAATAAAGGCTCAATGACAGCACAGTAAAACACCATGATATATACGACATCTACATATACGACACTGACTACAGTTCTACACTGCTATCCAAAGGCATGGATAATCCAGTCAGAAAGGAAAGAAGAAGGAGCAAGGGCAAAATTATAGTTTACTGCTTTGGAAGTTCAATTGAAGAAAGAAAAAATGGAACTGGAAGCTCGTCTTTCAATGTTAGCTGCAAAAAGAGATGCAGAGGTAGCCAAAAGAGAACTTGGGGCAATGTATGATATGTGCAATTACAAAGAGATCTGTCAAAAGGAAAATCTGGATCAAGATAAATTGTTCAAGAGCGGGTTAATTCATATGTTGATAAGCAAAACTTAATCCATCAGGAGGCAGGCAAAGATGTTCAGTACAGATCAAAGGTAGAAGAAACTACAACTAAGGAATGCTTGAACTTCAATGACCCCAACAGCGGTCAACCAACAAACTTTACTGAAACAAACCATGGTCAACACATAAACTTTACTGAAACAAATAAAGGTCAACATAAATATTTTGCGGAAACAGAGCAAATTCCAAAACTGCCTGCAAGAATCAACGTATCAAGTCAACCTATTGGGACACAGGGCATAATCGATTCAGGAAACAATCCTACTCAAATGATGGATTTGTGTGCACAATTTGCGAAATTCATGGTTAAGAAGGACCTACTTCTGTCCAGGCTTACAGCCTTTAATGATTCACCTGAGTTATTTGCCTCATGGAAAGCCACATTTCAGAATATAGCTTCAGAGATAGAAGTATCTGCTACTGAGGAAATTGATCTTCTGATCAAGTGGTTAGGACCTGAATCATCAAGACAAGCTCAAGCACTCCGCGCAGCCAAGGCAGGCGACCCAAGGTCTTGTCTGAAGATGATCTGGGATAGGCTTAACGAGCGTTTCGGCAGTCCAGAAATGGTACGTGCAGCCATTGATAAAAGATTGGTCAACTTCCAGAGGATTGGTAAAGACCTTCATAAACTTTACGATCTAGCTGATTTGGTAACAGAGATCAATGCCTTGAAGGATGATCCGATGTACTCCATACTTCTGGCCTACTATGACAGTCCATCTGGGGTCAAGCCTATTGTAAACAAGCTACCTATCTTTCTCAGAGAAAAATGGACCACAGAAGCAACAAGATACAAGAAAAAGTGGGAGGTTTTGTATCCACCCTTTTCCTACTTTGCAGTGTTTATCAGGGACCTAGCTGTTGTAAGAAATGATCCTAGTTTCACATATGATAACTCTACTACAGATACCAAGAAGGATGAAGGCACATCTGGGAATGCGAGGACAAAAACTGCTCGTCCAAATATCAGAGTACGGAAATCAGAAACCAAGGAAACCTCAGCTAGTCAAACACTCTGTCCTATTCACAATACAAAACATTCTTTGAACCAATGCAGGACATTCAGAAATCAACCTATAGGTGAACGGAAGGACTTTTTGTTTAAAAAGGCTTGTGTTTCCGCTGCTGTGGAATGGAGAAACATCTAGCAAGAGACTGCACTGCATCAGTGCGCTGTGAGCTTTGTAACGTCACAGACCATCCTTCAGCTCTTCATGTTTCATCTCAAGATGATAGTACCAAGTCAAAGCAACCTCCAAGAAAGAAAGCTTGGGTCTCGAAAAGTCATGGAGGGGAGAGCAGTGGAAAGGAAACTACTCCTACTGACATCAAGACCTCCTGTACTCAAGTTTGTGGAAATCCTGCCGTCACTAGCAAAATCTTGTGGAAAAATTGTGATGGCGAAGTTATATCCGAAAGGAAAACATCAGCAAGACTTAACTGTCTACGTCATGATTGATGATCAAAGCAATCGCATATTAGGACGCTCATGTATATTTGATCACTTTGAGGAGGACAGACCTGCCTTGGAGTATTCCATGTCGTCGTGTGCAGGGACCCGCATGGATATTGGACGCCGATTGTCAAATTACATGATAGAGTCTATGGATGGAAGCTTTAAAACTAGATTACCAAAGGTCATCGAGTGCAACAGAATCCCAGACGTTCGGGAAGAGATACCGACTCCAGAGGTTACAAAACATTACAAACACCTAAACAATCTCACAAATTTGATTCAACCTGTAAGGGATGAGGTTAAGATATCACTTCTTATTGGACGTGATCTTCCAGAAGTCCACCATATCATGGACCAACGTACAGGCAAAGCTGGCTCACCTTTTGCCCAGAAACTACGACTTGGATGGATTGTTGTTGGGAAACTTGTTTGGGTGCCATTCACAAAACTGAAAATGTAAATGTGAACAAGCTTAACACACTAGCCAATGGGAGGCCTACCTGCTTACACCCTTGTCATAACAAGATGGAAGTTAACAATGAGAGTCCTATCTTTATAAAGTCACCAGACGAAAACAAACCAGGATTGTCTGTAAGGGATAGGAAATTTCTTCAAATCATGGAGACAGAGTTCATGAAAAACGAGGAGGGTAGTTGGACGGCACCACTGCCATTTATAGAACCTAGGGAAAGACTTCCAAACAATCGCGAGGCAGCGCTGAAGCGGGCAAGGTCTCTGGAGATAAGCATGAAAAGAGACGGTAAGAAAAAGGAGGACATGTTCACATTGATGGGAGGTATTATCGAGAAAGGTCATGCCGAAGTAGTCCCAAGTACTCCAGAAGAACAGGAAAAGTGGTATCTCCCTCTATTTGGTATTTATCACCCTCGTAAACCAGACAAGATTAGAGGCGTTTTCGACTCGTCAGCCAAATTTAAAGGTGTTTCGCTGAACGACTCTCTTTTAACCGGTCCTAACATGACAAACAACCTTGTTGGAGTTTTGTTGCGGTTTAGGAAAGGATCTGTCGCAGTAGCTGCCGACGTAGAATATATGTTTTATTGCTTTGTGGTGAGACCAGAACATTGAGAATTTCTTAGGTTCTTTTGGTACAAGGACAATGACTTTGAGAAACAGTTGATAGAATACAGGATGACCCGTCATGTTTTCGGAAATGGATCGACACCAGCCATAGCCACTTACGGACTTCGGAAAGTAGTAGAAGAGGCAGATGAGGATGTTCAAGAGTTCATACATAGGAACTTTTATGTGGACGATGGATTGGTGTCTCTTAATGATACTGAAAAGGCTATAAGTCTGATGAAAAGGACAAAGGCATGTCTACAGGAAAATGGAAAACTCAAACTTCACAAAATTATTTCTAATGAACCAGCAGTTCTGCGGGCTTTTTTGATCGTTCAGAATTAGCGAAGGAGGTTAAGGACTTGGATCTTTGCAAGGATGATTTACCTACACAAACTAGTTTGGGCCTGTTTTGGGATGTGAATACCGATTCCTTCACTTTTCGAGTGTCATCGGAGGTCAAACCTTACACCAAACGAGGTGTACTTTCAACCATAAACAGTCTCTTTGACCCAGTTGGATTTGTCGCTCCGGTGTTAATCAAGGGCAGACTTATTCTGAGATCTTGTATGTCATTCCCCTGTGACTGGGATGATCCACTTCCAAAAGAGTTAGAATCGATATGGAGAGAATGGACAGAGTCTTTACAATCCTTGAGGTTACTCAACATCCCGAGAAGGTATGATCAAGTAAAGGAGAAAGCATGTGTTTCCACAGAGTTACACACATTTTGTGATGCATCAAAGGAAGCTATTGGCGCCGTCACTTATCTGCGGACTGTTGGGAGTGACGGTTCTGAAAAACTTAGTTTTGTACTACGAAAGGCTAAAATGGCACCCCACAAAGGTCATACTATTCCACGTTTGGAGCTGTGTGCCGCAGTTCTAGGCACAGAGGTAGCACAAGCTACAAAGGAGCAATTAGACATTAACTTTGACGTAGAGAAGTATTACACAGTCAGACAGTCGCATTGTGCTCGGATATATCTGCAATGAAGAAAGACGATTCCATGTCTATGTTTCAAACAGAGTGGATAGGATCAGATGTGTGTCTCATCCGGACCAATGGAACCATGTTGGAACAGATAGTAATCCTGCTGACTTGGCGACAAGTACCGTACCAGCAAACGAACTAAAACACTCCATTTGGATCAGTGGGCCTACACAGTTTGACTTCCATCCGTACCATCAATCTTTTCCTCTCATCGAGTCCGAAACCGACAAGGAACTGTACACAGAAGTTGTAACTTCGAAAACGCATGTCACGACTGCTTCAACTCTAAAAGTTGACATATTCAAAAGAATTTCTAATTGGCCAGAGCTTGTGATTTCGATTGTCTCATTCAAGGTAGCGTTAAGACGTCGTTGCGGACATCAGACAGCTGATTCTACCGTAAATGACCTTGACATTGTGAAGGAAGCAGAAAGGATAATAATAAGGAGCGTTCAGCAGGAAGCCTATGGAAAAGAAATTCGTTGTCTTCAACAAGAACAGAAACTCCACGCCGACAGCTCTATTTTGTCGCTCTGTCCAGTACTTGATACAGAAGGCATATTGAGGTTAGAGGGTAGACTGAATAGGACAAAATGTTTCTCGATGAGTTCAAACCCAATCATAATTCCAAAGAATCAACATATTGCAGTTCTTCTCATTCGACATTTCCACGAGAACGTCCACCACCAAGGACGACACATCACAGAGGGTGCTGTGAGGGAAGGAGGATTCTGGATTGTCGGTGGAAAAAGACTGATATCTTCACTTATACATAACTGCTTCAAATGTAAAAGGCTACGTGGAAAGACTGTCCTACAGAAAATGGCCGACTTACCTGCGGTTTAAACCATGATGGCACCTCCATTCAGTTACGTCGGAATTGACACCTTTGGCCCGTGGACCGTTGTATCTCGTCGTACTCGTGGAGGTCTTGCCACGTCGAAACGCTGGGCCATACTGTTTACCTGTTTAGTCGTGAGGGCAATTCACATAGAGGCTGTTGAAGAACTCTCGGCAAGCTCATTTATTAATGCACTCAGAAGATTCATTGCATTGAGAGGCCCTGTGCAACACTTCAGAAGTGATTAGAGGAACAAATTTTATAGGGGCAGCACGCGAACTAGGGATACAGGAAATCTTTGCGGAAAACAGAGAAGTTCAGGATTTCCTCCTCCAAAACTAGATTAAGTGGATCTTCAATACACCTCATTCTTCGCATCATGGCGATGTCTGGGAGCGCCTCATAGGTGTCTCGCGGCGAGCTTTAGACTCCATGCTTCTTGAAGTAATCAATAAAAACCTTTCGCATGAAGTGCTAGTAACATTCCTAGCAGGGGTTTGTACAGTGGTCAATTCTCGCCCACTTGTTGCATAGTCAAGGTGTTGAACTAATTTCTACTGTCGACGATACATGTTCTTAGTGTCGACTCTTAGGCATCTCTACAGATCCAGAAGCACCTAAAGTGCTTACTCCTAATCTACTTCTTACCCAGAAACCTACAAGTACAGATGATATGGATCTTTCAGTCGACACTAAGAACATGTATCGTCGACAGTGGAAATTAGTTCAACACCTTGAAGATGCAGTTTGGTCTCGCTGGAAGAAAGAATACTTGCATACACTTCAAGTACGACGAAAGTGGCAGTCAGATGTTCCTAATATCAAGGAAAACGACATCGTGCTGATGAAGGATGACCAGGTCTGTCGCAACGAGTGGCCAGTAGCATTTGTGGATCGTGTGTTTCCTAGTGAGGACGGCAGAGTTCGATCCGTAGAAATCGCGATTACAAAGGACGGAAAATGAGTGAACTATGTGCGCCCTGTGACGCGCTTAGTCGTTCTTTCAAGTGACTAACTGTTAATTTTGTTGGTGATCTCAGGCGATCAAAATTTTCATTGAGACTTTGATACATAAGTTTGAGTGATAGTCTAATATGTATAACATAAGTGACATTTGTAGTATCAATATTGAAGTAGCATATAGTCTTGCGTAGTATATTGATATTGTAGTAGCATATAGTCATGCGTAGTATATTGATATTATAGTGGCATAGTCATGCCAGGAGGGGAGTGTAATGTTACCACATATTGTTTAGGAGTTATCTCCCTTGCGCTACTCGCGCTTTGAAAGCCAAGTGCATGAATTACTCTTGTAATACTCTTGTTAAAAACACGCATGGCCGCGTTCCAAGAAGACACAGTAGAAAATGTCAAATTCCAAGGTGTTTTACCCCCTCCTCCTCCACCTTCTACTGGGGTTTGTCTGTACAGTGATTTTGATTTGAATAAAGGCTCAATGACAGCACATCGACTGATATTTTTCTCTTTGTATAAGTTTTTTATGCTTTATTTTTTATCTATTTTTAAATGATAATTATGACAACTTTAAATGTAAATATAGCATTGGTTGTCATATTTTGACATGCATTGTTGTGTGACATACATTGGGTGTTCAAGCATATTTCTATCATGCATATCATGCTAGAACACCCAATGTATATTAAATTGCATGTCAAAAATATGACAACAAATGCTTTAATGTCTCTTATTTGGTAAACATTTAAATGCTACCTACCATGAACAAAACACATGTACAGTGTATATACAGTCAGTCATTACAAGAGGCAGGTCATCCTCGACACTCCAGCTGTTATTATTACTTACTAACGTTATATCCATCCCTGGACTATCTCATAGTAAAATTGGAGGCAACAAAACAGAACAGGTAATTAAGTCATTTGATGTACATCAAAAGAGCCGTATTATGGTACACTGTGGTTGATTGTGTGGCCTTGAAGTCTCTCTGTAGTCTTCAAAGGAAATCTTTGCAGGCCTGTGGTTCAGATTTTCACTCCTGAGTTGCCTTCAGTTGTGCTATGAAATAGTCAGGGATGGATGCGACATCCATCAGTGATAGTAACCCCTGGAGCATGGAGCATGGAGGAGGGTATTTTGTAATTATTGACACTTAGCTGTCGTATAACGAATTACATAATTCTGCTAACTAATATACCTGCGTTACAAGATGATGAAAATTATGAAACACCGAATAACTAAATACATTTATTTAAATATCCCTGTTGTTTATCTCATTTTCCCATCGCGGCCCATGTTGTATGTGACATGATAGATAGCAGTTTGACTACAACCTCGGTTGTTATAGCTGTATATTATAAAGTGAAGGTATCTTACTTACATGATTACGTTTGCAATAATCCATTGTAGTTACAGGCATCAGGACGATATTACTTTCTCCTCTGTATTCAATTTTGCTTGTTACGAGCATTTTCATTGGCTTAAAAATTTACTTTATCAGCCATTAAAGGAAAAAATGGCGTCGCCGTTTGTAACGTCGCTTCTGATTGGCTGAGATGACGGCGTAATAATTTCATAGACAAAAGAGTCCCAAAATGAATTTTAAATGTTGAAGAGATTATCTTTAGTAAAATGAATTATAAGGATTAATTTGAATAGATTTTTTATGTTATGGAGATAACACAAAAATCTGAGTGTACTCTAAATAAAATAATATCCTGCAATGACATTTAATACATTTAATGGTAGATAACGACGCATCAATTAGTAAAATAATTGGCATTTTATAAAATTAGGTCACCTTGACCTAGATTTTGACATAAAATTATATTTTTCGATTATATATATATATATAAAAAAAAAACAATAACTCTTATAGATTTCGTCCGTTAGGATTTTTCTTTAAATTTATCATAATATATATATATATAAAAAATAAAAGTCAACGACTTTCCTCTTGTACATTCACCATATGATGGCTCTTCAGGAATATGTTTATTTTTCAAAGAACAAATAGCGTGACGTCACAAATACCGTAACGTCACAAGGTACACACGTTTACATAACAATAATATGAAGTTGCGCCATTTTCTATTATGGCCTATTGAGAGTTGGTTTTAATATTTTTATTAGCTGATTCTCTTTGTTTTCCAACAAAACAGTGTCTGAAGAATGTAATTGATATAAAGGTATAACATTAAATTGATCACCTGCACAATCATGTATATGCTTATTGACATTCAAATTACGTAGAGAATCCGTTCTTGTTTGTTGCCTATGAACAGTCATACGTGTTCTAAGTTCATTACTAGAACACGTATGATTTTGTATGCCAAATTGTTGCGGTATTAATGTGTAAAGAGTCGGAATTCGGGAGGGGCCTTGGCCGAAGGACAAGTAACGGCAGTGACTTTGTTTCATGACATGTTTATGTCTGAGACAGGAGTAAAGACAAGTCCATTCAACCAAACAATAGCTATCTTTAATATACATAAAAACATTACACTTTACAACAACGGCACGTACTTTAAAACAGTTACGGGATATACATTCACAGCTTAGAATACATTTAACACATATTCGATAATAAAACTATTTGAGTTCATGTTTAATTAAAATTATAAATGAATACATATGTATATATGTTAGAATGGAACATCCGCAGGACGAACCCATACCGATACAATAAATATTGGCAATTCGACACGTTGCATTATTTCAATTATAAGTTAGCCTTGGTCTCAGCGAAACCATTGATAGCCGCGTCGACTTTTCTTTGGGATTGTTCTTGAATCTCCTGAATATTAGCATTAGCTGTCTTGACTCACGATTTCACTGACGAAACCGAGTCGGAAACGGAAGAATAATAGAATCTTACATGGGTCTGTGAAGTGGACAGGGATATCTCAACCTGAGTGAAAGATTTTTGCTGGTCAACCCGAGGCTTGCCGAGGGTTGACGGCCAAAATCTTTCACGAGGGTTGAGATATATCTGTCCACTTCACAGACCCATGTTTGATTCTTTTTCTCCAATACATAGCAGAAAAATGATGAAATTCCACTTGGTTTCCAGCTTTTTCATCGCGCCATTATCGCAGAAACGTCGTTATGCGTCAAAATTGATGACGTCATTTACAATGTGCGCCGCATGTATTGATGACGTCACGTTATTGTCTAGCGCGTGTGAGCTGTCTTACACCCCCTTAGATAGAGATTAATAGAATCTTACATGGGTCTGTGAAGTGGACAGGGATATCTCAACCCGAGTGAAAGATTTTGGCCGGTCAACCCGAGGCTTGCTGAGGGTTGACGGCCAAAATCTTTCACGAGGGTTGAGATATCCCTGTCCAGTTAACAGACCCATGTTTGATTCTTTTTCTCCCATACTTAGTAGAAAAAATGAAAATTTCCAATTGGTTTCCAGCTTTTTCATTGCGCCATTATAGCAGGAACGTCGTTATGCGTCAAAATTAATGACGTCATCTACAATGCGCGCCGCAGTTACACCGCATGTATTGATGACGTCATGTTATTGTCTAGCGCGTGTTAGCTGTCTTACACCCCTCTGTGTAAGATAGAGATATCGTTTCCCTAGCAACCACGGGATATCCCTTTGAAGTATGGGAGAAATCTATTCCCTGGCAACCACGGGATATCCCTGTGAAGTATGGGAGAAATGAATGACTTTACGTTGGCTAAGCGTTCATCATTAATCCTAGCTAACCCACAAGTATTATATTTAACAGACTGGTTGATATCGGTGATATTGCTCCAAACAACTTCCTGAAGCGGTCTAACGACAAGGTTTTAGACGCGATCAGATGTACCCTATCAGACAAACCTCGGGACAGTTTCAATCTGATTGAAATACAGATCCTCATAACTACCCCTCTTATCCAACGTAGTGATGATAAGGATCTGTATTTTAATCAGATTGGGGACAGTTTATAATATTATTAGCGAAGACTTTTGAATGTAATGAAGTTAAATATTCCAATCATGAATTGCATCTTTTTATTCTTTTAGTAACACGGTTCAAAAATATTAATATTAAGCCTATCGATACCCAGAACAATGAAGAGATTATGATAACAAAATCAATACATAAGCAAACTAAGCAGTCTTCCCTGAAGAATTCCAAACCAACCCATTTCTCTGTGTGATTTACATCATTCAGCAATGTCAATATTTTGATGTTATTTTGAGTCAAACAACATTACGGGTAGGTAGGAAAATAGTTGCAGAATAATATAACTTCGAAATTATCGATGGTATATAATTTCATATCTTTAAATGAAAATTAAAAATAACAACAACAACAACAAAAAGAAAAAGAAAAAAAAAGGAAAAAAACACAAGGCTACTACATACGAGACTTACATTTCAAGCTGCTGTTCCTCAGTGTCTTCGACATAAAGTACTCCCAGCGTATCATGACAGTAATGATTCGGAGTAAATATCACTGGATACGTATGTTCCAAGAGAAATTAAGATAAATGCATACAGTCATCATACACCAATACCATTAGAAGTCTTCAGCTGATGGCACATGGACATACTGGGAGGACTACCCGAGCGCATAGACAAAGGCAAAAAATCGGGCTATATAAAAAATGTACTGTAGAAGGCCCACTACCTTTCCGGAGCAAAATATAAAGGTTTCTTAAAAACATAAATACCAAAAGAAAAAAAAGAAAATATCTATCGATGGCCAAAGATGAGGTTATAACATCAAACATATGCAAGATTTCCTGTGTAATATATATGTACGATAACAGTGGGGATTCATTTCGCTGTTCTGTCGTTTGTCGCAGTGATATTCAACTACCGCGTGGTATTTAAGGACGACGGCGGGAAACATAAAACGACCCGCGTTATGAAAATCAAAATTTTGTTCAGTCTAATTAAACTGTTCGGAAGGTCATGATAAGTGTGTTAGTAACGGTAAAATAATAACTTTTGCGACTCTTCAAAATTATCTATCGAGTTTTACATTTGCATTTTAAAAATCAAAAGCCGTTTCGGAATTTAAGTTCGAGATAAATTCTCTCTCCCACAAATGATATGATACAGTTTTCTTCATAACTTTAAAAAGTATCTGAAGAACGTAAATGTACTAAAAAAAATTTTTTTTACCCAATTATTCATTTTAGTATTGAAAATGTATTGAGAATTATCTGTGGAGTCCAAGATTTTTACAGTGCTTGTCAAAAATGTTACTGTTATTACATGGACGTATATGAAAAGGATAAGTCACAATGGGTTTGAGGCAAGTACGGCACCTGATTTTACTTTGATATCCGCCAGCGCAGCCTTTGATACAGCTTGCGGGTGCCAGGGTTACCGTCTTACTTTCTGAAGCTTGCTGTCATTTCATGAGCTGTCATATTTTTTTAACGAAAATTTTAGACATTTCTTCTAAATCTTACGTCCTTAAAGCGAGTACTAAACGTTGTAAAATTTATTTAACTTTACATTGGTGTTTCGTTTGACTCGATAAGGCAAGTATTTGTTGAGAAAAATGTTGTTGTTTTTATTCCCGGTATATAGGCGTCTCGCGTGGTGCTTAGTGGTGTTTAGTGGTGTAAAGAGACCGTGACGAATCCTTCTCACTTATAAATCCTTCTCACTTATAAATCCTGGTGTTATTATAACTGGTCAATATAAATGGGGAACCTTTTGATTATGATCAAGAAACTTATATACATTATATTTTTCATGTCTACCAGTAATACTAAACTTCAGAGGCTTCAGATTCCAAGTCCTCACTGTTTACATACTGATCATCTCTCAGATAATCGTCACTGTATGTTATGTGCTCTAGAAAGGGAGACAATCACTCGTCTTTTTGGGAATGCATTGAAGTTCAGAAATATTTAATCAATTTTGAAAATCTCTTAGACATTTTTTATTACAATTACAGAATCTAATACTACTGGGTTTTTTTTTGAAATCTAGATATTAACATCTTGGGCACAAATTACTGTGAATATGTTACGTCTGCATTGCCAAGCAAACTTCATTGAAATGAATGTCTGCATGCTTTACCCTTCAGAATATGTCGGAACAAATTGAGTTATTTTTGAATATCGTAAGATTTTATTTTATCTGAAGTGGGAAGAATTGTCCGGTCTAATACAATTAAATCATTCTCCCCTGAAAACACATTTAGGCTCTTCTAAATCAAAGACAAGACCAGTCCATTATGCAATTTAAGGGATAAATGACTGTGTTAAGCGTTTTTAATTTGAGGTGTGTTTTAAGAAATATA
Organism: Argopecten irradians; assembly: GCF_041381155.1. Classification (NCBI taxonomy): domain Eukaryota; kingdom Metazoa; phylum Mollusca; class Bivalvia; order Pectinida; family Pectinidae; genus Argopecten; species Argopecten irradians. The sequence goes on along the minus strand of NC_091144.1, from coordinate 28,980,835 downwards.
CAGAACTTTCATGGTAATTCTAATTTTATTTGCTTTGCTGAGATTGTTACAATTCCAACCACAAATACACCATATAAAACATTGATCAAAATAATGATTGGTGTCAATCTTTGTTCATATATTTCTAGTATCAATCATTTTGAGGCTTCATTTACCTAGAATCTGATTTACAATCGACTTCTAATTCTTCGAATTATGTATGCAATGATCATATGATATTGTGTGTGTAAAGCTGTATAGAGAAACACACACACACAAAATTAATCATCTTTCAATAATGAAAGTGCAGCCTTCACAAAACAATTTGTATAAATGAACAGCCAGTAAATACCATAGAGTCGTATATACATCTGTCAATTGTATCTTGAATAAAGAACGTTGAATACACAGAGATAACTCAAGTCTCTTCAATTATTCCTTCATTAAAATTCAAATTGAAATCACAAATGTCGGCAAGATAGGAATGTCCTTGTCTCAAGGTAAATTGATCCCATAATATTTCCCTAAACTTGTGACAAATATGTTGAGGCAAGTGTTTTGTTCAATGTACAATGAACAAGTATGATGATGGGTTGAGTAACTCGAAGGATGTATATTTCTCTTAATCAGGATTTTTTTTTGTTTCCCATTACACATTTCTTCACGTTTTTCGTTTCTTGGCTTTTCCGCCTTCAGTGTGAATGTGTGTGTCCGTAGATTGTCTACGTCGTTTTGCTTCTTCCTCCTGCAAATACAACAGAATTCAGCCTCATCAGCATCATTATACAGTACATTATAAAGATATATTGTAATTCAATTCCATTATACTAAATAATGAAATTATAAATGAATTAATCCATTATACTAAATAATGAAATAATAAATGAATTATCAGTGTACTAAATAATGAAAATATAAATGAATTACAATGAATTATTAGTTTCTAAAAACCTATTTCGAAATAAGACTTGTTTATGCATTTAAGAAATGATGAGCCAAAAGGTTTTTTTCCCTGGTAGTATAAGTTGCAACAAATATCATAGTTTGAATGTTGAAACTCCACATTTACAAGGGTGGAGGTTGGGTGGGATTTATTGAGTTGGTGGGATGAAAATACAACGGATTACCTTATCGCTGCTATTGTCTACTCGTCGTGTTGTACGCAAGTGCTTTGTGTCAGTTGATTGGACCATTAGCTGTGTGCTTACATATTGCTGTGGAAGGAAAGAAAATGTAGATGAGTTACTAACATCATGAGTACCGGTAGCCTCCCTTTAAGAAATTGCTCCAACATCATGAGTAGCCTCCCTTTAACGATTTTTTCTTGACAAGCATTATCTTGAAAGTATTTCTCTGTCATTTCATTCTTCAATATAAATGAATATAGGAGAATTTTCCTTTTAAGAAGTTTTGTGTAATTTCCCCTCTCACCAATGTTAAATATAATATACTGGAAATCGACTTTATTTTGTTTGCAGTTTATTTTTGCGAATTTCATAATCAATACAACATAGTGAATTATTTAAACCGCAATTTATTTGACAAATTTTATTTCAACACAAAGCAATCATAGACACTAACTAATTCACCCCGAAAGTTACATTTAAGCTCTTTGAATCAGACTAGACCACTCCATTATGAAATTCAGGGTTGAATGAGCTAAAGATGATATTTACATACCTCAATATGCTGCATAACATCGTGGTACATCTCGACTGCCATCTTATACACATTGTGGTTGGAGCTGTTATACATGATAGCATTGGTAAACATCAGCATTACATCACGCTGGAATTCCGCTGTCGTACGAATGATACCCGCTTCCACATTCTTCTTGATTGTCCCCAGATTCATGGGTCTATGAAAGCAAAGTTTTGTTGTTTAAACAAAAAATATTTTATGAAGAGTGATCTTAATTCTCTTTACATACCATATTTGACCCAATAAGAGCCCAGCCCAAATCGAAAAAGAAGGGGCAATTGATAGGACCAGAATTGGGCTATAGATTTTCACAACTTTATTGCACTGAGTAAGCCCTTAATCAATTTAAAAAATAAATCAATTACCGAAACCTACACACAGTTTTAATAGATTAAGTCTGTATTTAAGTCAAAGTAATTGAAACTACGGCCTCAAAGGGGGGAAGTGTGTCATAATTATAAGTCAAATCATAATTATGTGTAGGGGCTCAAAATGATAAAGAATTATTCAAATTCTGTTACAGAACTTCTTGAGGTACAAGAGAGTGTAGGTATTCATTTTCATCCTGATTATCAATAAATTATCATTTTCAACAATATTTTTTTTACATTTATTTTAGCTATCATACTACAAAACAAGAACCAACAGAGTAGCCATACCGGTGACACCGGTCCATACCGGTGACACCGGTACAACCAGTCATGGGTCAATAGTAGCCTAGAGTTAACGATGAGTCACAAACACTTACCTGAAAACAATACTTGAATAACCTGGAGCTATATCTTCAGTGACGGGATGCATGAACACGTTGGCATACCTACAATATACAATGATTTTCATTAGGCAAGCTACCAGTAGGACTTGTTCAGTTCCATAAATTTCATTTACCCGGGTAATCCAGATCTTTATGTAATAAGGGATAGAAATAGGTATTTTTTCCATTTGAAAACAATTTTTCCACATAGATAATAGTACTGAGACATATTACAAAAGACATCACTTTCTCACTTAGAAGAAGTACTAGTGCCTTCCGTTCAATATTGTGTTTTGAATACCAAGTTCTTTTTTTCTATACATATCAGGTAATTTTATTCATAATAACATTAACGCTATTATGAATGTTTACATTGCATCTACTAGTTCGAAGTAGCTTGATACCATTTATGTAATAAAAGTACTAGTAAGGATACCAGCTAGTTTAGCTGCATTCATACTTATTTATCCTCAGATACATTTGATAACTAGACTGTTGATCCTGCCGTGTACATTAGTATTCCCCTATCAATTCCTTTTCGTCATCAGTCTAGATATATTATTGTTAAATTAGTTGTACATACTTGTGACTGGCTGCTGATTTCCACACAAGCATGATGGACTTCTTCCAGTTTTTCCAGTTCTTCTCATCTTCTGTGTCACTACTGTTAATTAAACAACAAACCACATTTACTAGAAATATATAATTTAATGAAGTTTCATCAAACAATTATCAGACTCATATAGGAAGCTTATAGAATCTACAATGGGGCAGTAAAACAATTATTGATATCTCAACCCAAATATGGCTGGTTAGCATAAGACTTTTCCAGTAATGACCAGGCAAATTTTTGTTACAGATGCCATGATCTCTTCAAAAGTGTATGACATACTTATACCACCTGATATCCCTGTGCAGTATTGTTGAGAATATATACATATGTATCCATATTAAACATTGTGACAAAATTGGTTCAAAACAACCTCAGCAACTTGCATCAAACCAATTTTGACAGACATTCCAATGTGATAAAGTATGAACTCAATATGTATTTATTAATAAAACTTGTGTTATAATCTTTACCAGTGAGACAGTGGGCTGTTTGGTATCGACTCAGAAAACGTTCCTGATGTCCCGGGCTGGTTGAAGGAACTCGAGGCTAGGTCATCTTCATCCTCCGTTGTTTCTCCGTCACTAAGACGAGACATTGTATCGTCCTTCCGATCATCTTCCTAAAACCCAAAGCTATGACAATGTACCAAAACTTTTGACCACCAACAATTGGTTTTCTTATAAATTTTTTCCAATTTCAAAGAAAAATCAGGATATCTGTTACATTATTGTTTTTGCTTTGGGAAAAGGAGGCATTGTTTAGAAACAATTATACAATTACAAATGTTTAGCAAGGGAAATCTGCAAAAATAGAGAAGCAAAATTTTATTTTTGTTGGAGATAATGAGATTAATTTTTAAGTATTACATGTAACACCCTTCTAGGTCTCCTGGAGGGACGTCTTCCTCCTCGTGATCGTCCTTAAACAGAAAATATTTCAAATCATCAAACAAGATGTCAATTACATTTAAAGTGCATCTATAAAGTGTAATTAATCCCATATCAAGAATTGTAAGATGTACGCACATGGCGTTGGGCATATTTGCAGAGATTTTATGAAAACAAAACAAGCACAAAATTCCCATGCTGCAGATATTTTTACTTTTAAATTAGCACTACAGTCAAATGTGTCTTCTATAAAGACCACCAAAGGGACCAAGAAAAAAGATTTTTATAGCCAAGTGGTCTTTATACACAGGTCAAATTGTCTTGAAATTGATAATTTGGGACTCTGTTCAAGTGGTCTTATTAAGCAGGTGGTCTTTATACAGAGGTGGTCACTAAGACAGTTTTTCAGTGTATTTCTTCCTTCTAATACTGCTTACTGTAAACTAACTTATTTTCATATGTAGTTAAATTTCACATACTTCGCGGACGATCAGAAATCATGAAAATTTATTGCCGCGAAAATGCATCAAACAATGGTACGTAAGAACCACTTGAGTCTAAATCACGAAAATAAGTCGATGTGAAATAGTAATTATTCATGAAAACGTGATATGAAGTCACTATAAAAGGTAAATATGCATGAAAACGCAAAATTAATTTGTTGTGTAAATGAGTTGGTTTGCAATAATACTCACCTCTACCACGTCTCCGCACAACATTCCTGGTGGTGTCAGACTCGCTCAGTTTAGACGAGACACTACTGGTAGGAGAGAGTGGTTCCTCTTCTTTGATGGAGATTTCATCGTCCACGTTAATGAAACTGGAGCTGTTGACATCGGCAGACTCCGTGCTGTCTTCCTAAATTAACGAGAAGTTGTAAGGAATGAGAAATAGTTAACACAGTTCAAATATCATTTGAGAATGCTCATACAAACTTTGAACAAATCTTAACAGAAATTAAAAGTCAAATCGATTTTAAAGACAGAGTTTGACAAGGATTTCATTTCAAGATTCCAGATCAATAATCACCTGTGACAAAAGTCCATTTATGGTTTTGGCTTTTAACACAATAATAGGTAATTTTGAAAAAAACCTCACAAAAGTTAATCCTTAAAACTGTCACTATTGCTAATTCTAATTGAATCCTAATGAATTTCAGATCAGGAAAGTAGATATGAACTTGAGAGGAAAGTGAATCTGTTAAATGACACAGAACATCACCTCACATCATATTTGCTAAAGAGTAAACATCGGTAAAAAGCAATCTGATAAACTATTCTGTATTTGAATATTACAGAGTTGTCTGCCCATGCAGGTGGATATTGATTGTGGCAACAGGTATTGGTAGTAAGTTTTCAGTGGAAACAATGTGAATTTTTTTCATAAAAATTATGATGTTATAATAAACACCTTCCTGCAGGGAGATAACTCTGAAATATGTAACGACATAATTATCTTCTTATTATCCCTACTTTGTTTTACAATAAGTATGTGTCTTTTTCCAGGTTATACAATATAGTACGCCTTAACATCAAACTCACTGGTATGTCCTCCACTTTGGCTATGGACATTTCATCGTCTTTACTCATAACATCAATAGTGGAGTCACGAGTGTCTTCATCGTCCTCCGTAGTCACCTCTGTCTTTTCTTCTTCTTCCTCCTCAGTAACAACCTCCTCCGACACCATGATGTCTGCAATCACGAATATATGACAATGCCTAAGTAAAATCACGAAAATATTACAATGCCTTACTCAAACCACGAAAAATGTTACAATGCCTAAATCAAATCAAACTGAAATGTGTGAAGATATCTCCTTCTATCTGAAATGGTTCCGTCAAATTTCAATAATTACATTAAAATAGTCTGGATTTTTCTTTTATTTTGACATATTTCATTTTATCAAGAAGTATCAAAAGTTAATCATAAGCATTGAATTGATGTCATAATTTTTTCAATTTTATCAGGTAAGGAAAAAGAAAATTGTTCTCAAATTTCTGTGAGATTCGTTCCTCTATGAAACTTAAAAATAGTGACATCAATGTTTGATTTAATATGACCACAATATCAACTAGTCAGATACCAGGGCTCGGCACCATAACACTTTCTCACACAGATTTCTTTCTCAAGTCTATGTAAAATCATATACTTGAGTGATGACAATAGTTTTATTCCTTGAGGTAAGGAAAATCCTAGACTGATACTAAAACTTGTAATTTCTCATATGAAAGCAATACATATAGTCGTACAGGAGGGATGGGGAGAGGGGTTACCTTGTGTGTGGTCATACAAAAGGGATGAGGGAGTTGGGGTTACCTTGTGTATGGTCAGGATGGGGGGTTGGGGTTACAAGGATATACCTTGTGTATGGTTGTACATAAGGGATGGGGGGGTTACCTTGTGTATAGTGTTACATAAGGGATTGGGAGGAGGGTTACCTTGTGTATGGTTGTACATAAGGGATGGGGGGGGTTACCTTGTGTATGGTCGTACATAAGGGATGGGGGGGAGGGTTACCTTGTGTATGGTCGTACATAAGGGATGGGGAGGAGGGTTACCTGGGGGGGTTACCTTGTGTATAGTCGTACATAAGGGATTGGGAGGGGGGTAATACCTTGTGTATGGTCGTCTGTGGTGATAGAAGTAGGGTCGGTTACAATCCCTGCCATTTCAACCTGTGTTGAGTCCTCTTCTACCTGCTCCGGTTTCTCCTGCAGTTTTGTCACAGTTGGGGTAACTGAAAATACAGCAACAAAAAATTTATCCAGTATTCGTTATAGATTTTTGACATCAAATTTGACCAAAACTTTCAGGAGATTAGAAATTGTTAAGTCAATCTGTTTTGTTAAACATTCTAAATGACCAGCCCATTGTTTATCAAACTGACTTTTTCGGGATTGTCAGACAGATAAATAACATATAAGGTATATTATATCAATTTGCATTTTTGTACAAAAGAGGAATTATTGATGAGAACTTGAAGTTTATTCTTATCCCTGAAATTTCACTACTTTCTAACATTCCCTCCACCTTTAGCCCTCCTCCGCCCCACCAACCATCACCCCTCTGTCACTTCTTATTTCATTAGTGCATCAGTGCCTCCCTACCTGGATATCATTATATCAGTAAATTTGCAGCATTCTAGTACCATTTATTTATAAAGGATGTAAATCGTCACTGTACTATAGAGGAGTTGGCTGTGAATGCCATTACCATAAGAGGTTGATGAATCTTCTGTACTGGATGCCCGTTCTTCCTCCTCCTTCACTGGTACTACTTGTTGTGTGGCAGTTTTGTTGGCCTGCTGGGCTTGCTCCAACTCCGCTTTCTATAACATCATATACAAAATATTCTAATATTGACTGAAAAAATGCAGCCAAAAAATATTTGAATATATCTGTACCAACAAATAAGAAAAAATAATTTTCTACTTCTCACAAAAAAATAAATGCTTTACTAAAATGTGTAAGAAAAGCTTTAAGGAAGATTAAAAATTGATAATTACAATGTACACATGTACTGCTAAAAAGCACATTTTTTTCGTGACGACTAAAAATTTGCATTAATTGTATGCCATACGAATTTCACAGCAAATGAGTTACAAAATTTGCACTTAAAATAGATGGTTTTGACTTCAAAACAAATAACAATCATGTTATAATATAACACCACCAGAAGAACAACCAAACAGAGAGATCATCAGATGGATAGTACACAAGGATATGCTGTGTAGTTGGTTATCTATGCCGGTCAAAATTTTCGCAGTTTTAACTTAAAACAAGAAAATTACATTTATTAAAAACTATTTTAAATTTCCGTGATCTGTCTTTCGGGATATATAAGATTCAACCATTCCTTATTATTTCGTGGATCAAATTTTCATGATCACTGTCCTGCGAAATCGTGAAAATATCATCCCCGCGAAAATAACTGACTATACAGTATTTTGTAGATAAAATTTTTGTAATCGTAATTTTGTCCCACGAAATCGCAAAATTATCATTCCAGCAAAAATAACCAGCTCTTTATTATTTTGTGAATCAAATTTTTGTATTCGTAATATTGTCTATCGAAATCTCCACAAAAATATGTATAGTATCTATGATATACTAGGAATTCCATACATACCAGTTGGTTGGCTGTGTAGTATTTACTTTGTAGAAGAGATGACAACAGTTCTGACGGGTTAGACTTTGGCTTGTCCTCTACAGGTGTAGCCACATCAGGTTTTACACTCAATGCCGGATTGACCGAGGAGCCAGAAGGAGCTTCAGTTGTCTAGGGTGGACATATCAATAGAGTAATTGAAATGTTGTGAAGATGAATTAAGTTTTAACAATTCAATTTATTTTTTTCACAGTGAAATGTTTTATGGTGAAAATATATGTGGCATTTTTCCACAGAGTGAAAATATCAGTTTTTATATTTTCACTCAATATTAACCAATCAAAACACCGCATTTACATTTTTTTTTTAAATATAAACCAAAATACAAAAAATGTATAACATAACATGCATCAGTAAATCATATTTATCAGACTATTTTAACTCATTCTCCCCTGAAAATTCTAAATGAACTATTCCAGTCTTTGAATTAGAAGAGTCCAAATGTGTCTTCAGGTGTGAATGAGTTCAGATAATATTGCTTGTCACAGTAGCCAGCACCCTCTAATATTGTTTCATTATTGTCTTTGTCCATGCGACAATATGTTCTGGAATTTTCTTAGCTAAATTTTCATTCTAATTTAAAGTTTGAATTTCTCACCTGAGGCGGAGCTGATTCAGTACTGGGCTCTTGTTTGATATTCTCCACATCCACCATAGTATTTCCCTGTTCAGCAAATATCTGCATCACGGTTCCTTTGCGTGGTTTGTTGGCTAAATTAGATCAAAAGGAAAATCACAAATGGTCAAAAATGTAAAAGTAATAGTGCAGTAGATGCACAAATGTGGCAGTAGATGGAAGCCAACCACCGATGATTAGGAACTAATCACCCCTACTGACCCACCATCTGCAGTGTAATCCAGGATAAGGGTTGAAACCCTCGAAGATGGATGGACCTGGCTGATGACGACCAGGACAAAAACGCTTGAACAGCAATACCAACAGTTGTTTTCAATTACTAATAATATTTATTATGAAATTGAAACTTTTATCATCTCTTTTTTTTAAAAACACTCATGTTATAGAGAATATTTTCAATATCATTGTAAAGAAATTAATTTAAATTTATAATATAATCCCAGAAGTTGCTAGATCTGGATGAGACGGAATTTAAGCATTTCTGAAATTTTAAGTTTATTTCATCTTTGTTATTCTGAAGCATTTCTGAAATTAAAAATTTATTTATTCTTCGACACAAATAAACAATAAAGAAATTTTCCCCATTAATTTTCTTACCCTATTAGCACAGGATTTTACAGAAATCATGAGGTTTATTTTATAAGTAAATATAAATGTAGACCATTTTATTTATTGCCTTTCGAAATTTGCCCCTGAATAAGTAATATATTTAATACAGATAATCCCATTTGCTTCCTGTTCAAGGAAAAACTAGCATCCAGTTTCATCAAAATATCTTAACTATAGGAAACGTTTCACTTAAAATTTCCATAGCAAAGCATGCGAGAAGGTAAGGAAAGTTCTGTAACTTTTAAGATTTTTCAGGTATCAGGTAAATGAGATCTTATACTGACTGACCTTCAGCCTCCTCTGCTAACTTCCTTTCCATCTGTTTCGCTTCCTCTGCTGCCTTCTTCTCCCTGTGAAAATATGACATAAATATGCCAGCTAAAGCTTAATTCACGTTTATAGCAAAATCTCCATGATCAAAAAATCAATTGAGTTGGTAAAGTGTTTTAATAATAGAAACATGTAATTGTCAATACATTAGAAACATTCGGTCAAAGATTCTGTTTAGTTTGGTTTGCTTCACATCCTATTAACATCCAGCGTCATGTAATGACGTTGCTAGGTTTTAGGGTGGGGGAAAATCGAAGTACCCAGAGAAAAACCATTGACCAGTGATCAGTGCCTAGCAACTGCCCTACATGGGATTTGAGCTGGTAACCCAGAGGTGGAGGGCTTGTGGTAACATGTCTGGACATCTTAATCACTGGGCCACCGCAACCGCTCAATCAAAGAAGTTATTATCCAATTAACACTTTTTATTTTCAATCATACAAAGATTCATTACGGTTGTCATTACAAGTGAAAGCTAAAGACAGACTTTGAAACTGAAACATTCACAATCTAATATACTTTTCTCAATCATTCCCACCTATCCTACACTGTCAAAAAAACCACCTGCATAATAGGCCCAAAGGGCCTTAACGGTCATCTGACTACCTTGGCAATAGTAAAATTAATTTCATATGGTGTCACTTTGTCAGGACCATGTCAGGATCATTTTCTATTTCCTTCAACAAATCTTATTTCAAACAAGAGGCCCAAGGGCTTTAACATGTAGGAATTTAATTAGATATAGTGTCATGGTAACCTTCTTCGATTTGGGATCAACCAGAGATGTAACAATACTTTGTCGAACCATGTCAGGATCATCTCATGCAGATGAAGTTGCAGCCAAATCACAAAGGTAGAACTTGAGAATAAGTTCAAAATGTGTTTTCAAGATGGCGGCTGTGGCGGCCATTTTGGATTTCAGATCGACCCGAAAAATAACAACACTTTGTCGGGACCATGTCAGGATCATTTCATACAAGTTTCAGCCAAATCGCACCGATAGAACTTGAAAAGAAGTTCAAAATGTGTTTTCAAGATGGCGGCTGTGGCGGCCATCTTGGATTTCGGATCAACCCGAAAAATAACAACACTTTGTTGGGACCATTTCAGGATCATTTCATGCAAGTTTCAGCCAAATCGCACCGGTAGAACTTGAGAAGAAGTTCAAAATGTGTTTTTCAAGATGGTGGCTGTGGCAGCCATCTTGGATTTCGGATCAACCCGAAAAACAACAACACTTTGTCGGGACCATGTCAGGATCATTTCATGCAAGTTTCAGCCAAATTGCACTGGTAGAACTTGAGAAGAAGTTCAAAATGTGAAAAGTTAACGCACGGCGCACGGCGCACGGCGGACGACGACGGACGAAACATGACGACTATAGGTCATCCTGACCCTTCGGGTCACTGTCAAAAAAAACCACCTGCGTAATAAGACCAATTTCTTAGGGCCCCAAATGGTCAATTTCACCACAATTTGTCCTGTCTATACAGATCAATTGGCTATAAAGACCATTTTTCTCTGGTTTCTTGTTGGTCTTTATAGACAGGTTTATGATTTAAATCAAAAGCTTACTGAACATCTCAATAAATGGAACAGCATGACCATAGTCAGTGATTGAACTCGCTCAATCAATACCTGCCCACAAGGACAGATAACTCTGTAATATGCAAATACAGAATAACAGAATAATGATATGAGAAATAGTTTGATAAGATAAACATAAATCACTTACATCTGCATCTGTTGCCAGATTTCTCCTAGTTTGTCATCCATCTGACCAGACCTGATACTTTCCATTTCTTTTTTCAGTTTCCTGTCAATACAGTCATATACAGTATCTATATAACAAGTTGATAAAGATCAGACAATATCAATTTCCACACAGAAGTTTATCCATTACAAAGTTAGTTCATATAATCCAATAACCACCATATTTTTCCACAAGAGATACCAGATGGATCTTGGCACCCACCAAAGAGTGATCTATGTCCGACGATATAATGAGGGATCATTTCTATGGTTTTTAAACTTCAACTATCAAAATCCAAAATGGTTGACTGTCGGCCAACTTGTTGACTGATGGAACCCTAAAACTAATTTTGATTTCCGATTGGGTGTCCTACCATGGCCTATATCTATGTCTTAAAGCATAACAAACTTATTTCTCTATATATCTAAAGAAACTTGATGTAAAAGCTGTTCTACTCTTCATATAGAATAGTGACACTTTTTGTAATATGAAAGCAATATCTTCAGTTTAACTAAAAATGGATTTTTACAGTAATAATGTGAGAATTTGGATGTTTGAAGTATAATTTACTGGTGATTTGTCCGATCTTTTAACGTCACAAAAATCATGTCGAAATATGACGTCGCAATCACTAGTCAGTGGGACTAATAGACAGTAAATCATACTTTATCAACTTATTGAAATTAACTGTTAATCACAGATGATTCATGACAACTTATACAGTTATCAGTAAAGGAGGCCACTTGAGACACAGTTCTCCAAAACGAAACCATCTAAAACGAGATTCTTGTCTTTTTTATGTCACAAAATGTTTTTTAAGGAATGCTAAATATACTCCAACTGTTATTGCTATATACAGAACTCCTAGTTTTCCTACTTGTATCTTTGTTGCTGTTCTGTGACTTTTTTCTTGAGCTCCTCCATCCTTTCGATGCTAAGTTTACGAATAATCTGTATGCCAGGTGTCTCAATCTCTCCTCTATCACCACGCTTACGTCTGAAATTAAGGAATAAAAACTTATTATCATTAACACCCCATTCCATATAAGCGCCCCTCCCTCTTTTTGAAGTCTCAATTACACTAACCTCAATTCAATGCAGACTAAAAATATGAAAATTATGTAGATTTCTTCATCTGGTTTCTTTTGCAGATAGGTTTATGGCTTACTGTGCAATATTGTTTCATGAAAGGCAAGTCCAAATTTGGTTCTGTTATAAGCGCCCCTCATTTTTTATTTCAATTTTTAAGCACCTTAATTGGGCACTTAATAGGTCAAATACAGTAGTTTATTTTCTATTCATTTTTTAGGACTTTTGTAATCCTACTAGGATAACTAAATTTTTATCATGATATCATGAACTATATTGATTTTGAAGTCACATGTTTGAAATTGGTCCTTTTTGATCCATCAAACTGAAAATATATTTTACCTGTATATAAGAAAGTGACCACTTCTTTGATATTTTTAAAGAAAACCCATAATTGAGATACATGTATATGCATTGAAGAAAGCGTTTACCTGAAGTTCACAAACTTACTTTGGGGTTTCAGCTTTTTCAAGTAGTTCCGCATATTGGAGGGCACAATTCTGTAAGACATGGATATGACAGATCTTGGTGATGTCAGAAAATAGAAGTAGTGCTTCAATTTAAACAGAAAGTTTAACACTTTTTCTTTAATATAGAAATGCTACAAGAAACACAAAACATGTCATTTTCATCTGGATGATAGTTAACATAGCAATGCATAGCAGGTAAATAATACATAGAATCTTACATGGGTCTGTCAAGTGGACAGGGATATCTAAACCTGAGTGAAAGATTTTGACTAGTCAACCCGCTTGCAGAGGGCTGGAGGCCAGAAGTCTTTCACAGGGGTTGAGATATCCCTGTCCACTTAATAGTTGACAGACCATGTTTGATTATTTTTTTCTCATAATGTAAAGAAAAATTCAGTTAAAGGTATTTTTCTATAGTGACAACATCACAAAGATGTCGCAATGCATCTTGAAAAATCAATGACATCCTTGACAAGAGTCTCTGCATGTAAAAATGATGTCATTAAAAGGAGTGTGTAAGCTGTCTTTTCCCTTCCCTGGTGAAAGACAGAATCATTTTTCCCTAGCAACTGTGGGATCAACCTGTCCAGTATGGGAGAAATATTTGTCTTTAATCGTTTAGACGTGAATTACCTTCTGAGAGAAACTCTCTGGTGTCCGATTAGGTTCTCCGTATGGCCTGATAGCTCTGCTCACAGACACCCTGTAAAATCGAAAAATAGTAATAATTATTTCATAAAGCGATTAAATGTATTCCATCTCAATTACCATTTTATATTATATTCAATATTATCAAAATGAAAATGGAGTATTTTGAGCATATATGTAGTTAAAAATCAAAGTGCCAAGCAACATTGCACTAGATGTTCAACACGGTGGACAATTCATCAACTGGAATTTTATAGAATTCAGAATGCAATTAATGCTATCAGCAATACTATTGCAATTGAAGTCTGTAATAGTTGAAGTATCACAATAGTGTTTTCTCCGATAGCAAAATTGCCAATAGTATTGGAATAGTTAAAAATCGTAGGCAATAGTCACCACTAGTAATTTGCATATATATTTCTGATTACGGTGTGTTGTACATAATGGATGTATCAATCATGAAATATGCATTGTAGTTCAGTTACAAATTGGATACACCTTTTTTGTTAAAACAAACTATGTCTGTACAGTATATATTACCATAGCTCATCACTTATAATAGACAACGAAAAATAAAAACACAAACCAGTTCTGGTCACCACTCCTTAGTACAGAACAAGCTAATGCAAGCCTCTCTCTCAAAGACCACACTTCTAAAGGCGCCTGATGGCGGAATTCTAAAGAAAAACAAATTAAAACATTTTACCTACTAAAAGATATGTACTTTATTGAAAAGCACAATAAAAAATCAAAGTGAAAATAAATGCCATAATTTTGTATAAGATTTACAACATTTGACCAATTATGTTATAAAAAATGGTTAATTGATCTGAAACAACAAACAAAATTATTACTTGTGACATTTAGATAACCACACTGAATCTTCATCACACATAAATGACCAGTACAATATGTATACACTGAGAAGGAGCATTATGTATGTTGGTACGAGATGGAGCCTCAGTGCGTACATTGTAAGTGTGTTTAAGATGGTAAAACTGTCGACAGGTGAGCACATGCTTGTAGTAATACTGTACAAGCATTCGGTCTGCCCTTCTCCATATGTTAAATTGACGTACCACTCTAATGAGTGGCTGAGTTGCGTGCCGAATGGACTGTCGATATATTATATCCAACCTGTGTACAGTAGCCTAATTATTATAATAAGCAGATAATGGGATAAGATTAGACCCGATCTCTGAAGGAAGTGGGCAAGCAAACATGACGATCTGTTTATCAAATATGAGACAAAAATATAACGACTGCAGTTTAGAGTCGTTATCGTGCGATGCAGATTAAATATAACTTTTAATTTATCCCGCGTAATAACAAAAGAAAGTGCACGAATCAGAATCGTAGTTTTGTTATTCTCATTAATGAACAGGCTATTAAACTATTTAATTTTACTGCAGCATGTAGTCAATATATAATCAATATTTCCAATAAGCTAGTAAGACATCAAATAAATGAATGGTAAGATTATACAATCAGTTTCTTCGTTCAGCAGGTTTTTACTTACTGGGGGTCGCCATTTTCACCGGAAATATCTGACAGCCTTCTAAAATTGAAAGCGGAGACTTCATTTTATCCGGACAGTCCCTTCAAGCTTAAGTATTTCTTCTTTTACAGTTAGATATGGACTTAAAAATGTATATACAAGTAAATCCTTGTTTTCTCACTACTGCATATTTTCTATTTATTTCAATGTATCTATTTTTTAAATCCATGTAAAGATTGGCACAATTTTCTAATGTATATTGATAAGTAAACTCTGCACAAAGTTTATTTCTCATGATCATGATCGACCGCAAAAATGTGGATTTAAGTTTGATATCAGCAGAATCACAGGGGTTTGTTATACAGTTTATATATTCACCACCAGTCTGAAAACCATTTTAGAAATCTATACTCTTAATGGTCTAGATCAGAAATGTATACCATGTTGAATATAAGTTAAATATACCGAAAGTGTACATCTACTGTGACTATGTCAAAGTGCTGTTTAATTTTCGTTTATACGGTTTGACTGGCTAGACTCACATTTGCAGTTGTCCCTCTATGAAATAATGACAAATCTAATGATTTTATATTGTTTTAATGCGAACCTTGGCGAAGCCCTCTTAGGCCGATATCAACTTTTTTCTACACACAAGTCCACGAGGATTAAGATAATAACTTAAAGTAAATAACAATGTACTTCTACATAACGGTACGGTCCAACCAGTCCAACTGTATAAACGAAAACGACTCAGAAACAAAACCAGAGGGAAAGTTGCATTTCAAATATTCCAATAGTAAACTTTCAATATAGAATAAATCAGTACTTTAATCATACATTCAAAATCATGCTACCGCCTTTTTTATGACTTTTTAAATGATTTTTTTTTATTACAAAGCATCCGATGTAATATTACGGAGTGTTATATATAATGTGAGTAATACAAAACTTTCAAACATGCACATTAGGAAATATTCCTAAATAATCCTATTTTGCTTGTAACAAGCATTTTCATAAGCTTACAAACTGCCTTTATCAGCCCGTACAGGAAAAAATGGCGTCGTCGTTTGTAACGTCGCTTCTGATTGACTGCGATAATGGCGTAATGATTTCATAGATAAGAGTCCCAAAATTAATTTGGAATATTGAAAACTGGTTAATTCCAATTGATTTAGATTTAGGATTGATTTGCTTTTAATAACTTTCATACTCCCGTACTCACGTGCATCCACATCATTTTCATGATCATTTTAGAATAGGTTCTGATTACCATTTTACACACAACTTATAAGAAGCAAATTTTCTCTTTCATGTATCTACATTGAAGATTGTTGCTAAATAATGACCATGCGTATCTATACTTTCTAACAAATCCGTTGATGTATAATGAATTTTATCTAAACGTTCGAGTTACTGCTTATAGCTTATGATATTTTATTGTTGGAAATCTAAATGTATAACACAAAAAAATCCACTAATCCCATGGTCATGCGGAGGTCGATGTATAGCATATGGACTTGGATCATTTTTAGAAACACCAGTTTAATATTAGTGTTGGAAGAAAGAAAAAAGAGTCCTCCTGCACATTTTTCATACTTCATTCTAGAAAATTTTCCGCTGCGCGGCGCATTTCCTAAAACGTTCAAGCACATAATGTCAAACCTTAAATAGTAAAAATTCAATACACACGAACTAGACTAAAAATGTCCATCAAGGGATTCTATGTACTATTTAAAAAAAAATGTCTCTTAAAAGATCAATTTGTTTATATGTCTTAGCGAGACAATTAATTAATTCATTTTTTTATGTTACACAACAATGTGCCGATGGTGTGAAGCCGGTATATTCAGATCGAGTAGGGTTGCATAATTTTATGACGACACAATTATCATTTCTAAATGCAGGTAGCTTTAAATCGAAAAATTACCATGTTAAGAACGCTTTATAATCATTAAAATATATCGTAAATACGTCTCAGCCGTTCTAAATCGTTTTTTTTTTTTTTCCGGGGGAGACCCCCGGACCCCCCCCCCCCCCCCCCCCCAAACACCAAAATCTCGCGCTTTCGGGCGCTCGCAAATTCATCAAAACTCATTTAAGCTATTCTAAATCGTAATATTTTTCCCGGGGGAGGCCCCGGACCCCCCAAACACCAAAATCTCGCGCTTTCGGGCGCTCGCAAAATCATCAAAATACATTGTAAAACTCATCTCAGCCATTCTAAATTACAATATTTTTTCTCGGGGTTCACCCTCAGACCCCTAAAACACCAAAACCTCGCGCCTTCGACGCTCTCACGCTAATTTGGCCAATTTGCGTATTCGTTAATTTCCTTTTAGCGACCCCACTGTGTACAATGATTAAATTTAATGATATATGAAAAATGTACATAAAGCATATATGGTTAGGAGTTGAATTAATCTCCTCCTGAAGGTACGGCGGCTGGGGGGGGGGGGAGTGTTCAAAATATTTAGGATTTTTGCCCCCCCCCCCCCCCCCCATTACGTTTCATCTTCCTACGCCACTGTACTACAATCACCTCAAATAATCATAAAGACTTCCTGTTTTGTAAAACGGGGTTGGTATAACATCATAAAACAAAATTTATTGTTTAAAACTCTCGCGTAATTTAACGCCAAAAGTTTCGCTTTCGTAGAAGAGATTTTGTTTAGTAAATTGAATTATAGTCTATACTGTACTTCTATACATTTGCAAAGGACATAAGACGTATTCAGCGATCGGAAATTATTAATTTGAATAAATTGATAACTAAGAACCATTAAATGCATGCTTTATCAAATATGCAAGGTAATTTATATTACACAGATTAGACAGATTAACATAAGTGTAAACGCTTTTTTTCTGAATCCTTATTATGTTTTATGTGTACCTCGTGAATTATTATGTTTCAAATAAAATAATGTTTAAACTAAGGTAATTTATGAACAACGACGCAAAAATAAAATTAATGCTAATTTTGTTTGTACTAGCTATAAATATACATGTACACATGTAATTAATAAAGAAATCAATGATTCTATATTTTATTATAGGAGCATGCTTACATGAAGCATAGATATAAATAGACATTTTAAAAAAAAAAACAAAAAAAAAACATAATCACGGTTCAACGATTAAAAAGTAATTTGTGTTACAAATTACGCTAAAAATCGTTTATTTAGAATACGCATTTTTGACAGTTTAATTCAAAATAACTCTAAATTAATGCATTTTTCAAAAATAGTTTATTTTACCATTCTACTGAACAAAAATCAATACGAGCGGCTTCGTTGAAGGTCACCTTTACACACCGAAATATCGATGAACATAGAAAGCCGTGATAGAGAATCAAGTCTGTCACGAGTTACTCCCCTTGGAGGAACTCGTGACATGTAAAATCACATGATCAATAACCTTTCAAGATGGCGAAAAGCAAGGTGGATATGAGTTCTCTGAACGGACCTTTAGATGAGCTTGCAGCACGAAATACACACAAACTCGCCATTACAAGGGATTACATCTCACAACCAAGACTAAGTATGTTTAATTTATTTCTAGATTTTCCATAACCACGTCGTGTTTTTTGATATACACGGTTACAAGTTTCGCTTTTCTGACTGTCGGTCAGCTGGCGACCGGCGATGTGACATAATTTGGATGATAAGCTACGTGTTGGGGTAGATTGTACCTGGTAGCATCGGAATTCACGGTACTGACCTCTTTTAAAATCTTCTACCTAGACAGGTCAGAGAACATGCATAGATAAGTTATGTCACTCGTGCTACATGTTAGGAATATAGACCTCTGGATAGCAATATTACTGTGTTACTAAAAATATAAAGATTGAATATATGATTGCCTTGAGTTAGAAACGCACGATTCTGCTTTAACGTATTCAGAAAGAAGCTTTTAAGACATTTTCTAGTTTTTAATCGAATACATGTGTATGTTTATTTTAAGTAATAACCCATTAATTTTAATCTATGAATTATCTGCACTGTTTTTTGGCAAATGTAATATGATAATGTCACTAATTTCTTAATTATTATAACAAATCTTTTTCTTTATGGTCTATGACATACAATAATGGTAATTATAATGTGTAGAAGATTGATACCAGGTAGGTCTATTCTTAGCAAATGGAGTATTTAAAATGGAATATGTTCGATAAAATTATAATAATCAATTAATTAATTTGGATGAAAATAAAAGGAATTTCTACATTATGTACATGAATGATGATGGATATTAAAGAATATTAGAAAATAATGAAATTATCAAAATTTTGATAATTACTTTGGCAGATTCTATAGCTAGTTCACATATGAACATTTAATTGATTAAAAATATAGGCCATATTCAGTGTATATAGATATGTAGTGGAATTGGACTAGGTCAATCATCAATGACCAGCTGGTATACGTATACATAGCTCATGATCAGTCAGTAGAGCATTTGGTTAGTGTTTGGAGGTCCCTGGGTTCGAATCCCGGTCTGGCTGCTACATTATCTCCTCTAAATCTCCTGTTACAAATTTGTTGCCCAACTAAAACACACACATTGGTGGTATAGAGGTCTCCTATGTCTTTTAGGCCAAAGACTTTAAAAAGGGAGGATTGTAGTGGGATTGGACAGGTTGCTCATCAGTTGGTGACTTGGTATTTGAATGTTCGGAGGTTTCAGGTTTTAAGTTTGGTCTGGCTGCTACATTTTCTCCTCTTCTGTTGGAAATTGGCATACTAATTGCCAAAAACAGTCCTTTAAAGCACCCTTCCCCCATTTGGAGGCCTCAATTTTAGTTATGCTGACAAATACAGACTGGAACTAAAAAAAACTGTGTGTAGGTTTTGCTATTCTTTTGTAAATTGATCAATTGCTTACTCTGTGTAAAAATTTTGTGAAAAGTTAGCTTAAAGTAATGTTGGTCCTATATCAAAATATATAAGCTAAAAAAAGTGTCCCTTCATTTTTCAATTTGTTAACCACCCTTGTCTTGGCGATTATCGGGTCAAATACCGTATGCGTGTCTGTATGTAGGTTTCAAAATTTTAATCAACACAGGTGAAATTCAGATGGTTATGATGTACAGTTTTGTGCAATATTTAAATTGGATGGCAGACCAATAGATCTCAAAGGCGCAACTAGATATATAGTAAGATATATATATATACCAACAAACACAATTTGCCTATCTCTACATATTCAATATAATTACCTGCAGACATGTGTCAACTAAAATTCAGACATCATAACCTGACACTGGCCTTGGTATGGTAGCATTAGCTACTAGGTAGATTTAATGATAAAGTGTACAAAAATCAAGAATATGGAATGTTTATAATAATGCTTCCTTGTTTTTCACAAAGCATCAAATATTAATAATCTGTCAATCCAGAAAAAAGTGATGTGTGAAAATAAGCTACTTGCATAACAGTTTTTATATGTCATTCAAATTTATTTCAATACCTATATATTGTTGGGTATCATTTTTCCATTGATATGATATAATTAATATACTTTATTCAGGGATAAAATATTTCTGTTCTAGCCCTTCAGATTCAATTCTGAAATTTATTTTGATTGCTGAACATTAAATATTAACTTCATTGTAAAACTTTGTCCATATTGAATATAATTGATATGTAATTAATTATAATGATATCAATGCTTTTCTGAATGGAAGTTACTAGCAAACAAGAAAATAAAGAGGGAACTTAATTGACCTCAGTTCAAAAAGACTTCATAAAAAGTGGTGGGGACTTATTACAGAGTGTCTGTAGATTGCAATGGGTTTGGGGTTTTATTAATTATCTTAACATCAATTCATTAACAGCTAGGGTCTTATAAGGATGTGCCAGGTTTTTTGGTGGAGGAAAACTGGGATGGGGTACCTGGAGAAAAACAACCGACCAGCGGTCCGTACCTGGCATTGCAATGGGTTTAATCAATGAATTGAGACAAAGAAGCTAGCACAATCTGTTAGCTAATCATGAGTACCAGACTCAAATTGTATCGTTTAGTAAACACTATATATAAATAACAAACCTCTATACAACCAACTCCCTTTACTCTGATCGATGATAAATTATGAAAGACAAATAATCAACATCGACAAAAGAAATTAAATCTGCTTGTTTTGTTTGAGTTTTGTATCAAGTGAAACTTGAATTTTACCTTTAGAGCTTTATGATAGATTCATAGATATTTTAATTCTAAGGCACGACTATTTTAATGTTTAATTTCTGAACTGGTAGCTATATAGTCTTTGGTGTTGTCAGGGATAAAGACAACTCAGTTAATCAGTAACACTCACTCTTTTGGAGCTCCTGGTCTTATAATCTTTCTAATGTAAACATGCATTTTTATTAGCTATCACCTTGAAATATAGGGCAGTAGTTTTACCTGTGTCGCTCATGTCCCACCCCTTCCCATCCTAGCTGTCGTGTCCGATTGTGTCCAATTAGATGTCATATAGTGGAGGGGGCATTTATGTCTTTATACGGACATATATCTGCTTTTGTGAGTTAAACCGGAGTCAGATATCAGTATATTGTGTAGTTAAGGATAAGGACGGTCCAGCAAGTGCACTTTAAAGAATTAGATATAGGGAAATTATCTTTGTGAATTCTTCATATCCACATGCTTTGTTATTTAGCTAGTACATATGTATTGATCGAAGTGGGTGACTTGTTCAGTATAACATTAAAATAAGTGTGTAGTGATTACTTGGACTTGGATACTTCCTGTTTGAGCTGTTATAATCCTGAACAAAGATGTGTTGGACACTCGATCAAGTGCTCAAGCATTCTCTTATGTTTACGGGCCCTCTGGGCCTTAATTAAAGAAAAAAAACAACAGCTGTATTTAAGGACAATAGTTTGCAATACTCTCAAGACAAACATGTACTTGTATATAGACAAAAGTCAGACTGAGAGAGAACGGAAAATTCAGTAGTGTCCCATACCAATAACGGGGGACTTAGCTTCACTGTCATAAAGCTCTTGTATTGATCTTGCGATCTCTCGAATCTACAATAGAGCACCCTCTAGTCTACACAGCGGAAGGCCCGAGACTGTGTGATGAAAAATGCTCCATCGTGATTTAATCAATATAGCACCGGAATACTTCATTGGAGCGTTTGTCTCGGAAATAGAAATGGCATTTTAGGAAATGGGACTCGAGGCTATTTGCCATGTTATCTACACTGTTTATTGAGCTGGTATTAATTAATAATGCCAACCAGTCTTCAGAGATTAATTACAAGCTTATCATCATTGGAGTGTTATCTTATAAGATCTAGATCCATCAGAATTCTAAAAGGGTTAGTAGATATGTTATCATAAAGAATCTTCAATCATGGAAGATAGTTCTTATGGATTATATAATTAAATATAGCTAATTTAATTTATTAATTAGTTGTTTTCCGATAAAAAAATGTGCTCATGCTAATCCTTCAAATGGTTTGAAGAGTTTAATTATCTGATATTCACCAATTGTGTTAATAATTGTTTCAATCCCCTCACCCCCAAAAAGGGGGGATATTTGAGAAATTGCTAATCAGATTGTGTAAACATTTGTAAATCTATTTTATATTAAAATTTAACCTCCCTTGAATAACTTTCCCAAATACATGAAATACTCAGTAAACAGTATTTCATGTATTTGAATTTCTTTCCCATGTGTATTATGTAAAATTCGGACAACGTAAAGCTGTCAAGGAAGTTTTTAAAACAATTCAACTTTGCAGTAGTTGTATACTATATTTAGATATGGTAGAGGGTGAAATCTCAATAGAAGTGTAATTCTGATTATTAAACATCCCATGTTAAGTCAATAACTGATAAAGTATGATATAGTCCTTGGTGTGTATATATACACTACTATAACGGTACTGTATAAGGGCCGGGTATAGCAGATAAAAACACTTGACTTCGTATCCTGTTGTCAGTAATATTACTGCCAGGATATGATGATGCATATACATGATGTGTATAAGAGTGAAAATCTTATATTTCCTTACATTTATTTACGTACACTCATTATGAAAATAAAGACTGATACAGGTGTTTCGCAAGACCAAAACACCATGTCAGTAAGGTACTATATTTACAACTGATTTGTCCTTCATAACCTCTGGTCAATGTTACCTTTAACATATAGGATGTGATCACAATACGGGGGTTTCGAGATCCCAAAACGACATGGGTAAAGTTCAATTAACCATTGATTAGTCCCACCATCTGGTGAGTATGCAGACGTCATCATTAGTCCCACTTCACATTCCTAATCGCTAATGATAAATAAAAGTGTCATTAAAGATGCTCCACCGCTGACAAATGGTATTTTTTCACTATCAAAAACAGGAGCAGATGATTTAGTATTTTTCTTCAGTTACAAAAGTTACATACATTACAACATTACCACCATTGAAAAGTTTGAGCTTCTAATTTTACTTCAAGTTAAAGATATAAAAACGAATTATTAATTGCATCCCGAAAAAATTCCGTGGCACTATATCCTATATGGAATGAAGTACTGATTGGGCATGCACCAAAGTCAAAATAAATTATTTCATATTATTTTTGTGTTAATTAGACATATATATATACACGATTAAACACCAATTATTGTTCAAATGATTAATATCATTCATGCTCTGTCGGCGGTGGAGCATCTTTAAGCAAGATGTTTGAGGTATGGTGATTTGAGAGATGTTGTGTATGCCTTAATATTTGTCAATCTGGGTAGAGTACAAAGTCTGCATATAGCAGTATATCACTGAAATCTTATTATGAAAATGGAAACCATCACATGGACACGGTTCTTTTTTACTTATATTAATAAGTAATATATATGAATATCTAATTGTTAATTTTGGACATATGTTTTGTCTTTTTGACTCTCAGAGTTGTTTTATCAGCTCTGATATCTCTTTCCTCATATTTCCTACATGTTTATGGGACCGTCAAACATTTAAGATAGTCTCAAGGACTCGCATGAAGAGATTCTGACAATCACCTACTATACCGGTCTGGCATTGCTGTACAGTGGAGACCTTATATTACCGTATTCGACCCAATAAGCGCCCATGTCCCTATAAGTGCCCCTCCCCCTTTTTGAGGCCTCAATTTCAATTGCCCAGGCATAAATAAGGACCAAAACTACATAAAACGGTATAAATTTGCAATAATTTTGACTTATTAGCACCTTTTCATTTTTATCCAATTTTTAAGTGTCCTGGGCAAATACGGTACTTAGAAAAGACAAAATCATAGAATATTTGACAAAATTATGCTCAATAAGATATAAATTAGTAAGATATTTAGTGACAATATGATTGTTCGACCATATAAATAACCCTCAATATTTCTTTGTTCTGGGACTTTTATCATAATTTGTAAAAGTCAAGTGTGTTTTGGACACCCCAATATATACTTCATAAGTTGATGATCAAATGTTTCCATCTAAGGGTTTAGTTTCAATTTGATTTCATTTTAAAAGCGTCATCCTTTTGAAGAGTGTAGTAAATTAGTTGATGGATAAACAATACAATTATATTTTGTTTCTAACCCCATTAGCCATTATAGACAAAATATCAATATTTTATGTAATTATATCTTAGTTCTTCAATATCACAGAATATGTGATCATGACTTTGCCTGAAGCTTAGCTGTTCCAGGAAGTGTGGAATCTCTAATAGGTGTAAATGTACAGGATCTATATATGATCTACGATATAACAGGCCCTAAGGTTAAGTACAGGCTTCTGAGTCATTCATACTTCTATATTTACACTTGCTAGGCTTGATCACTATACGTAAGTACTAGTCGATTTTGTTTACCATAACTGCATGGTAACATTGAACTTTGAACTTGCGTATGAAAATATTCTATGCAACGTAAAGGGGCTACTTTTTTTAAAAGAAACACATGGCTTTGTTTACATTTTGACGTAACATTATGTGTATATTGCTGTTTTTCTTAGAATTTGGGGAAAATGTAAACAATACATATATGTTTTATATTTATATATGATACAAACATTTTTAAAATTAACAATTGTATAAAGAAACGGGGAAAATATCCCGACCGGGGCGACGTGAAGCGCTTTCATTTTTATTAAAAATGATGGATGTCAAATGTAAACATCACCTCTGTGCTAACGTTTCCCATAGAATATATTCTTAGAGGAATTGCTCCATACAAGCATGGTTAACATAAAAACGAAATCCAATCCCTATATATTAGATCATAAAACCTTTGAGAAGGATGGTCCCTAAACTCTTCTTTTCCTCAGTTTAACAGATTTACGTTATAAAGTTTACTTTTTGTCAGTTTAAACATCAGTTTTATGCATCTACAAATCCTTCATTTACAGATCTGTTTATGTATCCAAGAAATTTATGAAAGATACGTATACATGAAGCTAAGGTGCATCCATTTTATGGGTGGATTTTCCATAGGCTGCTTTTATAACATGCATCTTAACGTTTAGTGTGAAGTCCTGTTCAGTTTTTAAATTGAAAGGCGCATTACGGTGGTTTAGAAGTTATATACATGTAGATGGTTTTGGCAGATTTGTTCACTGCAACATTCAATATTCATGAATACCCCTTAAATAGTTTCATACTTTACAAAAAATAAATTGCTTAGATTTTTGTATATTATACAAAAAAATATAACAGAAGAGTAATACAAAATAAATATAAATTGTCGACGTGTACATGATATGCTATAAATATTTATGATCCCTATTAAACATCAAGTTTGAATTTGATCAGTCCAGAATTATACAACAAGCATTTACTACCATCTTCAATATTAGGAGATTGAAAACGCCATATTTATGCTAGAATCATATATGATGCCTTTAATTTTTACATGGTATTTAAACTCCAAATGTGGTTCCATTAAGCTCCCATTTATTTCCCATTTTTAACTGGTCTTATTGGGTCAAATACGATACATGTATATGACTTTACTGTTAATAGAAATGAAATTTGATGTTTCACCTGCAGGGTGGTATCTAAAGTGTTAAAACCACAGCTGGTGTGCTGTAAGTTTGTAACAGCTGGTGTGTAGTTATGTATCACATACTGATATAAAATTATCATTATCTAATTAATTTTTCAGCCTACAAAACAGTATCGGGTGTAAATGGACCCCTGGTTATATTGGACGATGTCAAGGTAGGTGTATTTATACTGTATTGGTGAAAAATCACAGTGTCAATTAACATTGAATGTTTTATTTATAATTCAATAAAGTCTTTTTTTAATTTTTTCTCAAAGTGATTATTTTGATCTTGTGCTCATGATATGTGTTTTTAGGTCACCTGAGACGAAGTCTCAAGTGACCTATTCTAATCCCCTTTTGTCCGTCGTCGTCCGTCGTCCGTCGTGCGTCGTATGTCCGTAAACAATTTACATTTTCGACTTCTTCTCCAAAACTGCTGAAGCAATTTCGATGAAGTTTTGCACAAACCTTCTTAGGCATAAGGCCAATCAAAATTGTGAATTATATGGTCCCCACCCCCCAGGGGGCTGTGGGAGGGGCCAAAAGGGGTAAAATTGGGTAAAATTTCAAAAATCTTCTTCTCTACTCACAGATGTGGTAGAATCAAATACCCTTCATAGATAGAAAGGTCTTAAGGTCCTTTACAAAAATTGTGAATTATATGACCCTTGGGTCTCTAGTTTCCCCCTGGGGAGGGGGTTAAGTTTACTATAGTTTATATTGGGAAAACACATTTTTGCGGATTATTTGGTCATTTGTAATAGGAAATGAGTCAAATGTTGTCAGAATTATCAGTATGAGATGGCCATTTAATCCTATTAACACATTTTTTATGACTGACCCCCAGGGACTTAAGGGGCGGGGTCAAAAGGGGTCAAATAAGCTAAAACTTCAAAAATCTTCTTCTGAAATTCTGGAAATGGTAGAATCAAATACTTTTCATAAATAGAAAGGTCTTAAGGTCCTTTACAAAAATTGTGAATTATATGACCCTGGGGTCTCGCGTTTCCCCCTGGGGAGGGGGTCAAGTTTACTATAGTTTATATAGGGAAAACACATTTATGAGCATGTTTTGCTCAATTTTCATTGGGAACGACTCAAACTTGGTTAGAATTATTAGCCTGAGATAGCATTTTAATATCATATCCACATTGGTCCTGGCCGACCCCCTGGGGGCAGAGGGGTGGGGCTAAAAAAGGGTCAAATAGGCTAAAACTTCAAAAATCTTCTTCTGAAATTCTGGAAATGGTAGAATCAAATACTTTTCATAAATAGAAAGGTTTTAAGGTCCTTTACAAAATTTGTGAATTATATGACCCTAGGGTCTCGCGTTTCCCCTTGGGGATAGGGTCAAGTTTACTATTGTTTATATAGGAAAAACACATTAATGAGCATTTTTTGCTCAATTTTCATAGGAAATGAGTCAAACTTGGTTAGAATTATTAGCCTGAGATAGCATTTTAATATCATATCCACATTGGTCCTGGCCGATCCCCTGGGGGCAGAGGGCGGGGCAAAAAAAGGGTCAGATACAGTACTTAATGCGTCTAACATTCCCTCGAAACGAGCGCGAAACGCAAAACGAAAACGAAATGTTAAACGAAAACGAACGAAAACGCAAACGAAAAACGAAAAACGCAAACGAAAAACGAATAGCGTAAAACGAAAAACGCGTTTCGTCAAGCGCTAAACGCAAAACGAAAAACGCAAACGAAAAACGAAAAACGCAAACGAAGTGAAAGCGTGACCGGAAAACCAGAATGCAATCATAAATGTCGATCGGGACTCCGGTAGCTTAGTGATCCGGATTCTGAAAGCGATGTCTATTTTACGTTCACAATTTTGATTTAGTACGATTTATCATTATGAAAAATATATGTTGTCTTAGAAAATATGCAATTTTTATAAATATATTACCAATAAGTATGTGATTACGTATATATATCCAAGCATTAATACATTTTTTTTAACTTATAAAGCGAGATTTTAAAAACAATTATAAAACATGCATGTGTACAAATAGTCTTCAATCAATGCTAGTATCTATAAGTCTGCTCTGAATTTGTCACACATACTAGTACTGTTTTATAGAAATTATCAGTTTCAGAAAAGAAAACACTTCAGAAGAACTTCTTATTTCAGTGTAGGTATTGCGAACATGTACGTTTGACTACTGCAAGTATAAACCCTAGGTCTAGCGGTTAGGTAGTTATATACACGTATTACATGTATATATATGACTCTAGAGGAGGTCCCCGTACCCGTTATATAGATATCAATGTAGACACTCACCTGTAGCATTTACCCGACCCATTTGGAGGTCTTATATAAATTTGCTTTATAATTCACGGACAACACATGTACAACAATCTACCCGTCTCCATCCCCACTCCCCATCTCGATTTACCTGCTTTCAATTATACCATTTGTTATTTGACAGCGGCATATTTTGATTTTGTGTCAACTTGTATCACACCTGGTCAAGTGCAGTCACCCATGAACAATGGCTCACTGATTGCCTCAGACACGGACGACCACTCACATGTTTATTTAGGCTACGGTGTATAATACGCGTACGTGACCCCGTGCATGTATATAAAGCATACCACAAAAACAACAATGTTGTGTTATTCTAGTCATTACAGAAAACCAGCTCTATGGTGTTTTATTCCTCGTGTGTTTTGTTACATCAACATACCAATAAAACACATGATCAATTATATCAATGGCGAATACGTGTAAATACAGAGATACAGTTGAATGTACATGTATCAACTGTCAGTTCGTGTTGGACGATTATGTATATATTTCTATATATAAGTCAATTATGATTTGATATCTATTGACTTCGGTACGTTCTTAATTTCACATAGAATATGTAACAAAAAAGTATTCGTTTTAAATACTTATTAAGCGATGGTTGAGATATTATTAATTGTGTTGTTTTATTATTAGAATGTTAACAGTGATGGGTCGGATATAATTTTTTATAATGTATGCACCAGTGAGTTATATATATATATATATTATGACCAGCAGTACGGCGTCCTGTGGCGTGAGTTCACACCTGTCTGTAATCCTTCAGTCCACTTTATCGAGCCCCGCGGGTGTTACAAGTGTATATTGTACCTGTCCCCCTGTGCACATACACGTGTATAGCTAGTACTATATAAGACCTTGCAGAAAGGTATACAAATGATCCTTACTATCAAACAATGTGTGTATGTATCAAATGTAATTAATGTCTAGATACAAAAGGATTTTTTAAAATTTATTTGTGTATGTTTACTACATTGTCCAGAACACGTAAATTTATCGGCCTACACCGTTGTTTGACTCCACTTTTAGTTTAGGCAACAGATGCACAGTCAACCATTCCTAATCAAATATGAATGAATAACATCCGGTAAACGAATTGGAACGCAAACGCACGCAAACGCAAACGAACGAAAGCCAAAACGAATCAAAACGCAAACGAACGCAAACGAAATCGAATCAAAACGCAAACGAACGAAAACGCGAAACGCAAACGAAAAACGCTCGACGAAACAAAACGCAAACGAAACTAAACGAAAGAAACGCAAACGAATCTAAAACGCGTTTGAGGGAATGTTAGACGCATTAAGTACTGTAGGCTAAAACTTCAAAAATCTTCTAAAATTCTGGATATAGTGGAATCAAATAATTATAGATGGAAAGGTCTTAAGGTGTTTTATAAAAATTGTGAATTATATGACCTTGGGGTCTCACGTTACCCTCCGGGGAGGGGTCAAGTTTACTTTAGTTTATATAGGAAAAACATATTTGTGAACATTATTGCCCAATTTTCGTAGGAAATTAGTCAAACTTGATAAGAATTATTAGCCTAAGATATAGCATTTTAACATTCATATCCGTCCTCGAGGACCCCTTGGGGGACCAGAGGGGCAGGACCAAAAAGGGTCAAAATTATTAAAATTTCAAAAAATACCTCTAAGTTCACAGGTTTGATGGAAGCAAATACTCTTCATAGTCTAAAAAGTGAAATTTATAAATCACTGACCAACTTCAAGGACCAGCATATAGTGTTTATATGTCTTTAATTTGTTTCATTATATATTCTAACTCAGGTGACCGTTAAGGCCCATGGGCCTCTTGTTTAATTTGAATTAAATTGTTTAAATGTACAACACATATTACTGGTTTTTGTGTCGCCTGCAGCGCAAGGGCGACACTTAGGTGTCACTATGTCAGCATTGGCGTCCTGGAAACGGTTTCCGAATGATAGCTTTAGTATTTATTGTCCGATTTCAATCAAATTTGGGTTATATCAATGAGGTCTTAGATGGGTTCGATATTGGTCAAAATCCGTCAATATTTGCAAGAGTTACGGGACTTTAAAATCCTCGAAACATGGTTCCCACTTGACAACTTTAGTATTTATTTTCCGATTTCAACCAAATTTGGAATATTGCTTTATATCAATGAGATCTTAGATGGGTTGGATACTACTCAAAACCCATCAATATTTGCAAGATTTATCGGTAGGGGACTTCACCTAATTATTAACAATATTTTCAACTGTAAATAACTATTTTTTTATGATGCTGTGCAGGCGACACATCCACTTCTGTGGAATTCTTGTATTATAAAAAGTGCAATACCTGATATGTTTTCCTTCAGTTTTTAAATGATCAATTTCCATGTTAAGTGTTTCTGTATTATATCTCAATATTAATAGTCCCTATATGTTTTATGTTTAGTTTCCCAAATATGCTGAAATTGTGCAGTTGACCTTGGCTGATGGATCGCAGAGAAGTGGACAGGTGCTGGAGGTCAGCGGGTCAAAGGCTGTTGTTCAGGTAACATAATTTATATAAATCGTCCAGCCAGGGAGTTAGAATTTCCTTCCCAGAGTGACACCTCTTAAAGATATTATTGTTACACATATGTATCTTTTCTGTTTTTTCTTTCTTTTAATACTGTACCAGCTACTTACAGGGTATTTTAATCAAATAGATGCTTTTTGGGCTGTGGTGATAACTTTTGGTGGTGACTTTGTTTATCAATATGTTGTAATTTTCTATGCAAGTTATATTTTTATAATGCTAGATACTTTGGTAATTAAAATTTAAAATCAGGTGGGCTTTATCCAAGACTTCATTCAAAAATCTAAAAAAAAAAATCTATATACTTCTTACTCTTTGTACCAATCCTTATTTCATCCTTAGGAACAACTTCTAATACACACATGCATGAGATATCTGTTGAATAATAAACAAACTGTAACTGATAATAATATCATATCTTGGTCAGCTAACTGACCGATCAGTGTGACCTATATAATGCTACTCAGACTGTCTCTCTCAGCATTTGTGCCTCGAGAACTAGAAGACTTTAAAAGTGTAAGGCGAGCCTAGACAAGGACAGTCAGTATATGTCACACAGCACTTTATCACATTAGGTCTTCATGATCTGTAAGAGGATGCCTCTCCATGATTTTATCCATTTGATTTAACACTCCTAGACAACTTTCCTTAAGCTGACAATGCTTCAGATAGAAGACATTTAAAGTATTGAGTCCATGCTGTATTTTAAAAAGCATTGTCAGCTTCATGATTAAAATCCATATGTAAATATTGAAAAAAAATGATAAAGAAAATTACTTTACTTAAAAATACATCCAACTATGAAGCCGAGTGAAAATGATCTTTTTAAGGTATTTATGTCAATCTGAAGTTCATCTTACTTATAAACAAAATTTAGAGTGAAAAGATTAAGGTATGGTTGGGTTGTTATCTCCTGATGACGGCTCAATTCTTTTGTTATCTTCACAAAATTTTTGTCATACCCAGCAACCTGACCGTGTGACCTGCCCCTATCAAACTTAGCCTAAACTTAAAGTCAGGTACGTGGGGATTTTCCTTAATATGGCCATGTAGATCTTAAATAAATACCTGTGTTTAAAACCAGGTACCCTTTTAGAGGTTATATATATTTTAGGGAGCTGTTCTAAATTTTGATATCTTCGCTGTATTTTATCTCTGAAGGTCACGTATTGATATATACGAGGTAATCATGCTATGCAAGCTCCGGTCATCAGCTGCATGCACACTCTACAAACATTTAATATCAGCAGTATGAATAAATAATGCAGTCTTCTTTTACAATTTGAGTCAGATTTACTTACAGTATTTGTCGTTATTAGCGCCCAGGGTGCTTAAATAATTCTAACAAAATGAGGGGGCCGCCGCTTATTAATGAAGCAAAATGTAAATTGTGGACGAAAAAAGTCAGTCATATTTTAAATCTTTCTGTACTCATGCATGGTGCATCAATCTTGTTACAGTAAGAATGCATACACTTTTATCAATTAAGATGCATGCATTATTATGTCGTGATTTTACAAAAGACTCGCAAGTTCATGTAATATGGGATACAATGCTGATGTCAGAGTCTTCACATGTTGTAAAACCCATGGAATGGGGACGCTTATACAGCTACAACTATGTAATATGGGATACAATGCTGATGTTAGAGTCTTCACATGTTGTAAAACCCATGGAATGGGGACGCTTATACAGCTACAACTATGTAATATGGGATACAATGCTGATGTTAGAGTCTTCACATGTTGTAAAAGCCATGGAATGGGGGCGCTTCTACAACTTCAACTCTTCTCTAGAAAAGGGGAGGGGCACTTACCAAAATTACGACAAATACGATAGGAAAGTTTTCAACCTGTCTTACGAGATATTTCACAAAGTTTTGATATACAGTATAAATTGTCAAAACCATTAATCCTGACCCCGATTCCTCAAAACAAATTTAAGCTTGAGTCAAAAGCCAACTTAAAACTAAAATTATCAACTCAGATTACATAATAGAAATAACTAAGTTTTGACTTAAGTCATCACTTTTGTGGCGAGAAATCGAGGCCTTATCTAATTTATATCCCTGTATATTCCAGCAAGATTTATGAAGATGATGGGGTACACATCATACTTGTAGTCATCAAAATGGCCGACATAACATTTTCACTGGAATACCCTGAATACTGTATTTAATTCAAAGTATCAATTTTTCACAATATATTTTAGTAAAACTGGAGTACATTACAATTCAAGGTGATACTGTGATCCAAGATCCTTGATACTCCAGGGGTTATTTTCTGCTGTGAATCCACCTGTAGAATATCTCATTGCAAAACTGAAGGCATATATATTAATTAGGAGAGAAAAATTACCAATCACAGGCCTTCAAATTTCCCTTGAATATGCCTAACTTCAAAGCCATACAGTATACAATCATTCTATTCTTTGATGTACATGAATGAAAGGTCCAAACTGCTTGTCTCATCTGTCGTTGCACAAATAAACTTCAGTTTTGCTATGACTTGGTAGATGTTATCAGTGGCGTAGGAAGATGAAATGTCATGGGGGGGCAAAGGTCTCAATATTTTGTAACCCCCCCCCCCCCCCCCCGCCACACCTACAGGAGGAGATTAATTCAACTCCCAACCATATAATATATGCTTTATGTACATTTTTCATATATCACTAAATTTAATCCTTGTACACATTTATAGACAGTGGGGTCGCTAAAAGGAAATTAACGAATACGCAAATTGGCCAAATAAGCGTATGAGCGTCGAAGGCGCGTGTTTTATTAGGGGTCTGAGGATGACCCCCGGGATGAGTTTTATGTATTTTGATGATTTTGCGATCGCCCGAAAGCGCGAGATTTTGGTGTTTGGGGGGTCCGGGGGTCTCACCCGGGAAAAAAATATGATTTAGAATGGCTTAGATGAGTTTTACGATGCATTTTGATGAATTTGCGAGCGCCCAAAGGCGCGAGAATTTGGTGTCAGGGGGGTCCGGGGGTCTCCCCCCGCGAAAAAAAAATACGATTTAGAATGGCTGAGATGAGTTTTACGATAAAGTTTAATGATTATAAAGCGTTCTTAACATGGTAATTTTTCGATTTAAAGCTACCTGCATTTAGAAATGATAATTGTGTCGTCATAACATTATGCAACCCTACTCGATCTGAATATACAGGCTTTACTCCATCGGCACATTGTTGTGTGACATAAAAAATGAATTAATTGTCTCGCTAAGACATATAAACAAATTCATCTTTTAAGAGACATTTTTTTAAATAGTACATAGAATCCCTTGATGGACATTTTTAGTCTAGTTTGTGTGTATTGAATTTTTACTATTTAAGGTTTGACATTATGTGCTTGAACGTTTTAGGAAATGCGCTGCGCAGCGGAAAATTTTCTAGAATGAAGTACGAAAAATGTGCAGGAGGACCCTTTTTTCTTTCAAATAAGCATTTTTAGAAAATTTCAGTCGGCGAAAATGGGGGGGCAAAAAGACGTGTTTGCCCCCCCGTCCTGGGAAAGGGGGGGGGCAGTTGCCCCCCCCCTGCCCCCTGCTTCCTACGCCCCTGGTTATGACAGTGACTGTAACTGCTGGAATATCAAGGATCCAACCGATATTGAGTTAACGAGGTTTGACTGTGCAGGGCTGGGGAAATGTACTCATCCGCTCTCCCAGACGAGTGGATTTGGCTGTCGGAAAATTGAATGTTGACAGCATACATGTCCATCGGACGCTGATTATGACCTGGATCTTAAATTATATTATAAAATGTATGTTTCGTTTACCACTTATTATATAGGTGGCAATCAACTGAATACCACCAAAATAACACATAAAATATACAAAGTCACTGTCACATATGCTTTATTTATTATCTGGAAAATATTGAGGGCAAGCTAAAGTGAAAATGCCGTTTGGACGAGTAGCTTTTAGATCTAGAGGAGCACTTGTCCGACGTACGAGTTCATTTCAAATATTTTCCACGGTCATGCTGTGTACTGATTGGCAAATAAGAAGACTCTTGTTTATTGATAGATACAGTACAGGTTTATGGGAAGTAGATATATACTGTAATTATACATTCTGTATGTTGTAGGTGTTTGAGGGAACACATGGCATCGACGCCAAACACACAACCTGTGAGTTTACAGGTGACATTCTGAGAATGGCTGTGTCGGAGGACATGTTGGGTACGTTATAAAGGATAAGTCATCCACTTTATGATGTCCGAACTAATTTATTTTCAATTTTTCTCACGATGTTACCTCATATTTGCCTTGTTCTAGCAAATAAAAAGACATTTGCATCATACCTTGGTAATATTACCAAAACTTATAGATGATATCTGAGGTTTGTCTCGATAGATCGATATTTAAAATATTCTATCTGTTAAGATTTTTCTTTTAATTATCAGTATGGTAGATTGAGTCTAGAGTGAATTACAATCGATAATTCTTGGCTTCTTATGTAATTTTAGAGTTCAACTATCCGTCTTCACCTTCAATCAACTTTATGCAAACAAATACAAAAAGTCTAATAGATTCTCATTATTAAGAATATCTGTAAAAAAAAAATTTATTATGAATTTAGGTCGAGTGTTCAATGGATCTGGTAAGCCAATAGACAAAGGACCCCCTGTGGTGGCCGAGGATTTCCTCGATATCCAAGGTATGTTGATATTAAAGCAAAAAAACCAAATCTCCCAATAAAAACTGCCAATTATCGCTTAAAGAAAAAACGAAGCTTCTAATTGTACCAAGCTTATAAAATCTCCATTCTATGTGTGTCATATTATTGGATATACATTACACGTATGGATAAGTGGTTAAGGTGTTTTGTTTATATCACCATAGCCACTAGCCCTCTACATAAGGGTTTTGAGTTTGAATCTAATGTAACCAAGTTGCAAGGTTAGCAGCAATAGGTATATATGTACTGACATGGGTGGATTTTCTCCAGGTGCTCCGGCATCCCTTCAATTCCTTAACCTGGCACATTCTTTAGCATTATTAAAGATGCTCCACCGCCGACAGAGCATAAATGATATTCATCATTTGAACAGTAATTGGTGTTTAATCGTGTATATATATGTCTAAGTAGCACCAAAAATGATATAAAATAATTTATTTTGCCTTTGGTGCATGTGCAGTCAGTATTTCATTCCATATAGGATACAGTGACATGGAATTTTTACGGGATGCAATTAATTATTTTTTTATACTTTTAACTTAAAGTAAAACTAGAAGCTCAAACTTTCAATGGTGGTAATGGTGTAAAGTAAGTAACTTTTAGAAAATAATCAAGTCGTTGGCTCATATTTTGATAGTGAAAAAAATACCGTTTGTCAGCAGTGGAGCATATTTAAGTGTCCCTGACTGTTAATAGAACGTAAAGCAAAATCAAACATATGGATGATGGTTTTAATAGCGACTTTTCTGTTTTTGTTCACCAGGTCAGCCCATTAACCCCTGGGCCCGTATTTACCCAGAGGAAATGATCCAGACCGGTATATCAGCCATTGACGGTATGAACAGTATTGCTCGTGGACAGAAAATTCCCATCTTCTCTGCTGCAGGTCTACCGCATAATGAAGTAAGGATAAAAAGATTTAATTATTAAAGTCATTTTTGTGAAATAGTTGATCAACTATTATCGTTAGATAACTTTGAATGGGACTCATTCACGTACCACGTGATACCCAATAACGTTTGTGCGGGACTATTGTTTCTATTGGTGATGGAATGACGTTATCACCGGATAACAATGACGTTATAGCAGGATAACGCCACTTCACGTGGTTTGTGAATTAGTCCCATTAAAGTTTTTTAGATATATTTATATTCAAGGCCGAAAAGTTTTTAGATATCCTACCCTAGTATAATGTTATGCTTTTACATTTTATATCTGATTAAAATCAGCATTTCATGCATAGAATAACGAAAAGAGCATTATGATAAAACTAATAAAGATGAAATTTAAATAATGCCTAGATATCAAATGTTAGGGGAGTAATTACATCAAAAAAATATTGCAAAATAAATTATGTAAATTATACATTTGATAAGCACATAACTGTTCAAATGGTGAATTTGATTAAGTTGTCGAATTTACTTATCATATCTATGTAGTTTGATGACATCACAAATTGTTGCCTGGTTACAGATTGCTGCCCAGATCTGTCGACAGGGTGGTCTGGTCAAACTCCCAGGCAAGAGTGTTTTGGACGATCACGATGACAACTTCGCTATTGTGTTTGCCGCTATGGGTGTAAGTTTGAAACATGCATGTATAGGGCTATTGTCCCAAGTGATTTTAGTGTCCCGTCATTCTACATACAGTTCTCCACCACTGGATTGCTTGCAAGGTCAGAATCCACATGGAGTAACTGCCAGGCAGCAACCATTTGTTTGTATTAATGATCTTACACTTGTAATAATGAAAAAAATGTTTGTATCTGGTTTGCAACCTATTCCTGGTAATAAGCCCCATTTCCCTCCCTCCTCTACCACCACCACTACCTACTCAATCTAAGCATATTATACATTTTTATCTTCCTTGCGGGTAGGTTTCTATTGTGATGTCAATGTTTTTGTTTTAGAGAAACTCATGTTGTTTTCAATGAAAAGTGAGACAAAATGCACATGGCGTCGCAATCAATACCTTCCCACAAGGGCAGATAACTCTGTAATATACAAAGACTTAATAAACATCCAACACACACCATTTCTCAATCTCCCTTTACCAGTGCATTAACTAATGGGGATATGATTTTGTATTTCCGTTCCAGGTGAACATGGAAGCTGCTCGTTTCTTTAAGCAGGACTTTGAAGAGAATGGTTCTATGGAGAATGTGTGCTTGTTCCTTAACTTGGCTAATGATCCCACGTAAGTTTGCTTTCCATAGTTGAGCCGAGATGGAAATTAGAATTTCTTCCTCCATTTCTTCTTGTGATGAATTCAATTTTAACTTAAAGAAAAGAAAATATAGTTGTGAAATACTTTTTAAGCAAGGTCAATTTTCTTTTGATATCTCTTTATTCATTCAAATAACATTTCTAAAATAATGTTATTAAAAATGATGAAATGCATACCAATTTTACCTAGAATTGCTCACAGGCATTTCATATTCTCGAAGAAATGGTGACAGTACTAGCTCTACATGAGGTTTATTTGTTTTAGGATAGAGCGTATTATCACCCCTCGTTTAGCCCTGACAGCTGCCGAGTTCATGGCGTACCAGTGTGAGAAACATGTCCTTGTCATCCTAACCGACATGAGTTCCTACGCTGATGCTCTCAGAGAAGTAAGTAGTGGAATGCGTCCTTGGTAAGCCATCAATTCTCTGTTATATGTTAAAGATCAAGGTATGCATTACCTTGTGGAGTAATGTCCCCTTAAAAGATTTTAACAACTCTACAACACTACTGTCCCCTTAACTATTGAAGGACTCTTTTTTCTTCACTCTTTTTCAACTCCTGTGACAGGAAATGGGGAGTCAATGTAGTTTGGTAGACAGTTTCAAGTCAGTCATTCTAGCAACTTTTATGATTTCTAGAAATACCAAACACCATAGATGTAAGACTGAACTGGTAAACCTTATAAAATAAATAATATCTATCTGACAGAAAGCATAATGTATTGAGGTAAATTATCATAACTGAATTTTTTGAAATTTAACATTTATTCTTATTTTGATTTCTATATTTTTTTTTTCGTCTGTAGGTGTCTGCGGCCAGAGAGGAAGTGCCCGGTCGTCGTGGTTTCCCAGGTTACATGTACACCGATTTAGCCACCATTTATGAACGTGCTGGTCGAGTAGAGGGCAGGAACGGCTCTATCACGCAAATCCCCATCCTTACCATGCCTAACGATGGTAGGTACATACACAGGGTGCTAAGTTCATTAGCATATTAATTGCATTCACATTATGATGTCACAATGAAAACCCTTACATATTCACAATAAAAATACTCTATTGTTATCAAAGATCACTATTCTTAAAAAAATTGCATAGAACAATATTCACTGAAGAAATATTATTATAGTACAGTTGAGTTCAGAATTCATTCCTGTGTAGATCAAATCAATCCTTGTTACAGTAGCCTCTTCATTAATGATACCATTTTATTTCATTTCAAAAATATTTTATTAAATCAAAAGATTCAATATTGACGAGGCTGCAGGCAAAAGCCTATATATGCACTCTCCATGAGAGCTAATGATACCATCTATTGTATGGGTTTTCGTTGTGTTAGCATTTACAAATATACATTTATCAAAGTCTTCTAGCCGTCGTGTATTAAAAGTGCTTTTCTGTTTTAGACATCACCCATCCCATTCCTGATTTGACTGGTTACATTACGGAGGGTCAGATCTATGTGGATCGACAACTTCATAATCGACAGGTTAGTGTCTTCACATCTACACGTGTAGAATTTTCAAGTCAAAATATTTACATTCATTAGAGGTTCCAGGTCTCCAAATCATGGAGGTATTGAGGTTCAATTCCAAACCATTCTTTAAGAATATTCATTTGTGTAGTAAAGCATCTTCTATTCTTGGTTGTTAATATAAACTGATATTAACAAAAGTCGCTTCACTCATTGGTTGAATCATTTATTTAATCTTTATTTAAAAAGAAAAAAAGAAAAAAACGATTTTGAGTACTAGAAGTGAGAAAACAGTCACAGGATTGACTGCTAATTACTATGCATCTGGAAAAAAGGTTTTGATAAGGTTGTGAATCAAGGATGTTGTGTATCATGTATATAATGTTTACCAAACAACAAATAACCATAGCATGCTCTCATTGTAGATCTTCCCACCAATCAATGTGCTGCCATCGTTGTCCAGATTGATGAAGTCAGCTATCGGTGAGGGAATGACAAGAGAAGACCACTCTGATGTTTCCAATCAGCTGGTAGGTGGCGCTTTGTCTATGGCAATCCAAATCTTATAACCACCCAATATCACATGGGGGGAATTGGATTAGGGTAATTGCAGATACCCTAATCCGGTTCCCACGGTGAATATGAACTGCAGACTAATGGACACCCAATTTGTTATCCATTAACTCTCAGTTCTGATCTATGAAATATTCTATCTTTGCATATAACAGAATTTTCTTCTCTTGCAGGCAGAATGAAAACCATTTCATTTTCTTTGAAGAATTTGACGTTATAATCACAAAAAGATGACATTGTAATCAATACCTACCAACAAGGGCAAAAAATCTGTAATATGCAAAAGTAGAAAAGGTCTACCTACCAACAAGGGCAAAAAATCTGTAATATGCAAAAGTAGAAAAGGTCTATTGGAACCTCAACCTGGTATATGAATTATTTGAGTTTCAATCTTAAGCCTTACACAGACCCCAAAAAAATTAATTTTAAAACGTATAAAGGTTTTTTATGGTAATCTGGAGTTTGAATCAATGTTTCTCAATTGTACCATGTATTAATGTATAAATACAATATGGTCAGTCTATCAAATTTGTGTTCTTTGGTAAATAGCCAACATCAGTCCAAAATATGCTCCAGGATGTTGCATCATTATTCAAATATAACAAATTTATGTTTTGTTACAGTACGCTTGCTATGCCATTGGTAAAGATGTACAGGCCATGAAAGCTGTCGTTGGTGAAGAGGCTCTTACGCCTGACGATTTATTATACCTAGAATTCCTTACGAAGTTTGAGAAGAATTTCATCGCTCAAGGTTGGTGTCATCCCATTAACATTCTGTTCAGTTTTAATATTTACAATAAACTTCCAATATTTATTGTCAAGTTCTCGTATGAGATATATCTGATTATTAATTTAACCCCTTAAAAACAGATGATTACCGTATAGCTGTTCATTTTTATTGGGTTAATATACATTTGTATACACAATTCTAAAAATTTATTTGGTCTCAATTAAATCTGTGAAATTAACATTGATTGAATAATTGTATGCACTGTCTGCTTGTGAGACTTTGAATAATTTAAATTTAATTTTGACCCACTTAAATATTAAATTGGATTTATGTGAATTAATATTTTCCTATTCACAATTAAAAGAACATGACAATAAAATTCATAAACATATTATAATGTATATATATGGTTATTTCCACTTGAATGAAGACTGAAATCATTGTTCTTTCCATGCTTTTAGGTCACTACGAGAATAGAACAATTTTTGAAACATTAGATATTGGATGGCAACTTCTACGTATTTTCCCTAAGGAGATGTTGAAACGAATTCCCCAGAGCACGCTGGCAAAATATTACCCACGTGACGCCCACAAGCAACAGCAACAGAAGGCGACTGCAGAGGCTGCGGAAGCACAGCATAGCACGCAACTATAGAACCACAACCCTAGGCTATATCACACCATCTTATGTCTCACCGCAGTCTCTCCATCATCCTATGCTAACATTCCATATGTTGCTGCCTCCATTCTCTTCATGTGTTCTTGAATGTGATACAAACCTTTTAAAAGCGATAACAATACCCGGAATAGACTTCCTGTAGGGGATGGTGGCTGTCAAAATTACAGTGTTTCTAATTGGAATTTACGGTCAGATCTAGAGTTTTGTGGCTGGAGTTATATATCTAGATTAGGTAAAATAGAAGGCTAAAATATCATTGTGGAGAAAATTTTAGAAAAACGTGTCGTTTTGCATTTAGAATTATTTGAATTGTTAGAAGTGCTAAATCCTGTGTACTACACATATTGTTGTTTATTATTGGTGTTAAAAGTGTTTTCGTTTACACATTAATTTGGTGTGAATGGCTGTCATGGTAGGTTGTTGTATATACAACATTATACCTAGTGAGCGATAAATTATCTGCAGTGTAGTCAATAAAATGTTTTGTACTAGATAGACAAAAAATACATGCTAGAGAGACCTGGCATTTTGATTTTTACTCGAGATGATTTGTGACTTGGTACCATGATTATATTGTTTGAAAGAAATCTGTCAGTCAGGCAGTTGAAAGCAGGGTAAAGAAATCATGTTAGATATTGACTTGTTTTTTGGCATTCATTGGATGTCAGAAAAAAATGATACTGTTAATGTCTGTTTTCTTCTTTCTTTTAATATTGTTGACCAAAGTGGGACCAGTCATTAGCTCATGGATGGGAATATGTTATTTTAGAGCAGATGGACAGAGTTTGAATTCAATAAATGATAATTCAATATTTCAGCATTAGACCTGATCATCGAAATTGAAAGTGTATGTATAAACTATTAAAGTATTTGATAATCTGGTAACACTAAAGATAAGTTATCATATTTATTAAAACTTCACAATTCATATTCAATACTTATATGCATCGATCAAACTATGGAATGCCGCCAAGAACACATATCCCACATCACAAGGGGAGAGAACTTTGTACAAGGGGAGAGAACTTTTAACATAGGGGTAATCAATGAAGTTAGTCAGTAGTGATGGGCAAAAAATCATGATTATAAAATTCATAGGTATATATATAAATGAGAAACTGATGTAAATGTTCTTTTGTTAAGCAGTATAAGTATCCCATGGATATGGTGTGAATACGACTTGTATGATATTACATAGATATAATATATACGAATGTAAGATAGAACGTTCAATACTTCTTGTCCTTAACTCTGAAAGTTAAAGTAGTGTACAGAATTTGATTTTTGTGATTTGAGAATTTAGTCTCAAAACCGCACCAATAGTTCCTGGAATTTTGAATTTTGAATGGAATTTCAATAGGTCATCTTACTTTTGATGGTGCATGTAGGTTTTATTAGTTACTAATTTCTATATATGTATACACAGTAACAAAAGGAGCTATATTAGTTTTTAAAGGTTGATATTGATAAATTTAGTATAAAAGATGTATGTTTTTTTGTGCTGTCAAAAAAGTTAGAATCGTACATAGTGGGTGAGACGTGTTGTAAATTTTATGAATGTTCATATATGTATTGTAATTCAAATAGCAATCACTTAGAGAATGGTATATAGTTAAGTTTCCTGTGAAATAAACGAAACATTTTCAAACATAGACAAATAATTCATTTGAAAGAAATTGTTCAGAATTTGTAATAGTTATCTTCCTTCTCTACACCCAAGGCTAACTTGATTTGCAAGCTTCTAAGAAGCAAAGTCTGCCAAGAAGATCTTCCAACTCCTTGATGGTAGAATAAGGCTTTCAGAAGTAGGAGAAAAGTTATAAATCGCAAGAGAGGAAGCTAAAGTATAGAATTAGAAGAGGGCAAATACTGAAGGCAAAAGTGTTACCATGGAAATTTATGTTTTGTTTATTTCACTAGAACATTCTTGTCTACAATTAGTACTTACTGTATATTAGTATGCGGTTGCTCATCAAGGGTTGCATGTGATTCAAAAATCTTTTTAACCCCAGTTTCCTTGGTAAATATATCAGTAGTTTTCACTCTGATTATATCAGTAGTTTTCACTCTGATTATATCAGTAGTTTTCACTCCGATTATATCAGTAGTTTTCACTCCGATTATATCAGTAGTTTTCACTCCGATTATATCAGTAGTTTTCACTCCGATTATATCAGTAGTTTTCACTCCGATTATATCAGTAGTTTTCACTCCGATTATATCAGTAGTTTTCACTCCGATTATATCAGTAGTTTTCACTCCGATTATATCAGTAGTTTTCACTCTGATTATATCAGTAGTTTTCACTCCGATTATATCAGTAGTTTTCACTCTGATTATATCAGTAGTTTTCACTCTGATTATATCAGTAGTTTTCACTCCGATTATATCAGTAGTTTTCACTCCGATTATATCAGTAGTTTTCACTCCGATTATATCAGTAGTTTTCACTCCGATTATATCAGTAGTTTTCACTCCGATTATATCAGTAGTTTTCACTCCGATTATATCAGTAGTTTTCACTCTGATTATATCAGTAGTTTTCACTCCGATTATATCAGCAGTTTTCACTCCGATTATATCAGTAGTTTTCACTCTGATTATATCAGTAGTTTTCACTCCGATTATATCAGTAGTTTTCACTCCGATTATATCAGTAGTTTTCACTCCGATTATATCAGTAGTTTTCACTCTGATTCATTTGATACATTTCTAGTCAAATCTGCCATAGTGACCATCTCTGTTTAGCAAACAACTCCTTAAGAAGACCACCTTGGGGTCACAAATGGTTAATTTCAACAAAATTTGACCTGTGTATAAAGACCACTTCGGTTCTTGGATGGTTTTCATCGACAGGTTTAACTATGATTTAGGATCTAGGCTATGTTTTGATCAATAAGTATTGCTATATAATAGTAATTTTCACGGTAATGACAATGGTGAAAT
Organism: Argopecten irradians; assembly: GCF_041381155.1. Taxonomy (NCBI): domain Eukaryota; kingdom Metazoa; phylum Mollusca; class Bivalvia; order Pectinida; family Pectinidae; genus Argopecten; species Argopecten irradians. Next base: position 28,936,496 of record NC_091144.1, on the reverse strand, counting down.
TATAATTAAATAATGGTTTTGCTATATGGCTGGAGAATATTTATTTCATCAGTGGATTAATATATTCATACAATATTTATCTAGCCCATAAAATAACACAAATACCATAGAATTTAATCGTTACAACAGGACTATAGGGAATTATATGTTGCCCAATTCTACTATAAAATAAAATTACAAAATTTAGATATCAACAGTTTAAGTTATACATATTGGTCACTCTATATGTAATTAATTGAAGTGCATGTCTTCAATTCTAAACGTCTCCTACGATTCACTGATAATTACCAGTGAAAGGAAATGGGGTTAACACAAAGCTCTTATCTAGCCGATGATTCACTATTAGAAAGTGTACATGTATATAAATATATACATATATTTACTGTCGAGTCATATTTCATATTTAATATACACTGTATCAAGTATTATTTTCATTTACATTTACTTGTTATGAATTTCATTTTGTGATCTGGGTTCAAACCTGCTGGGTATTTAAAAGATTGATAAAGAATTTTATAAATTCAGTAGTCATTAATTTATGTTTTATAATTTGTTTCAGTTTGATTACTGGAATTTATGCTGAAAATCGATGATTAAAAATCATTTGTATTCACATGTTCAATTTGAAGTGTGAATTTCTTATCTGGATGTGATTAAAATATTATATCAAAATCATTTAGTGTTTTGGGTAATTATTTAGGATCTTGTTGCCTTAATATTTCAACATGGTAGCGTTTAGTATGAATACACTGTATCAGAAAGCATGAGACAGTGTCGCCTTCAATTGACTGATTGCCAGGCAGTATGTAGCCATGCCTGGTGTTCGCAAACACGTGTGTACCTATTCAATGTTGTAACGAATATTGTAGTACTGGTATACACTATACAAAATGCTAAGTCATATGCGGTACTCACATATGGTTTGATTGACAGCTGGCCATCCCTCAATCCAGACTTGGTTATAGTGAGATAAAACTGTTCTGATTTTTTTACTCTCGATTTGAATCCTGTGAAATCTGAAACAGAAATGCTACAGCTAGACATTTTACAAAATTAGGTCACTGTGACTTATTTCAGACAATAAGTTATGTTCTTCAAAATGTTTTATTTCTAACATATAAATGCATTATAATTCATAAAAAATCATTCAAAAATTTCATTTCGTTCCAACAAAACTGGACAAAACAGAAAATTGCCCATCCTGTTTAACCCCCCCCCCCCATAACACACAAGGGACTTGATTAGAAAAAAAATTGTCTAAACATACTGAATACAATTTCGTTAGTCTAACAGTTTCTTACAATCATACATAATTTTTTTTAATGCCTAAAGGTGCCGAGTGCCTGTTCCTATTCTTTGTCTGTAAGCTTTAAATTGAATTTGACATGTCAAATCTAGTCAGGTTTTGGATTACCAGTCATTTAAATTATCCAAATCAGACTGTAAACATCCTGAAATATTGCCCCAACACCATTAAAATGATACTTGGAGTTTGCATACCTTTTAGTGTTTGTTTTGACAATTAAAGATAAATCATATACAGTATAAAAGGTAAGATTAAAATAATAATGGACCTAGGATTGAACCTTGTTGTACACCATTAATTTTGTAGATTCTCTGGTACCAATTAAAACAACGAAAATTAAACCAAGATAAAGAATTCTGGTCACATCCATCTGATTTCACTTTTTCTCAGAAAGGCAGTATAATCTGAAAAAATAGAAGTTTTCTAATCAACAAAAAACACGAGACTGTAACAATACGCCTTGTCAAATTTTCTGTAATTTTCTACTGTTAGTGGCCATCTTGGGTTTCGAATCGACCCAAAAATTAACAACGCTTTGTCGGGACCTTGTTAGTTGGACTCGGGCAAGTTACAGCAAACTCCCGATGGCAAAACTTGAGAAAAGGTTTAAAACATGAAGAACATTTAGGTTAGATGTGTGTACATGTATGTCCTAAAATTAGTACCTATACATGTATATGTAACAGTGTTTGCATCTAACAGATAAACATTTACTGAAAATCAATATACATAATGTTAGTCTTTGTATCAGCTTGCGATGATATAAAATATTGTTTACTGTTAATGAGCTCGCGATCGGAGTGTGTCAGTTGCACTTAATGTTTAAATACAGACTCGTCATACCCTGATGAAAGCTCCTTTAATTTACAGATCGGTCATTCAGTATAGACATGGAGGGCTGTCATAATACGTAAATGTATGCCATAAAAATGGAAATAAGATATTTCCGTATGGTGACAGTCCCCTTTGAGGTTTTCTGTCTGCTCAACATCGATATTCATTCATTGATATAGATTGAGAATTCGACTATTTAGAGACGTTATCATCGTTATCGTGATACCCAAAAATATGATGGTACAGTAATTGCATATGGACATAGGCATTTGTTGGTAGGAAAAACACACACGGTACTTCTAAAGCATGGATTAAGTTACAAGCATTAGAGATTTAAATAGTATATATAGAGTATTCTATGTACATTTTGAGAACGTCCGGTTGTATAAATAATTTGTTGGTTTTTTCAACCAACTTCTGTCTCCGTTTGTTATATATATAGACTTGCAAAATTTGTTGTTAGGTACTATTGCATGTGTTTGTCTTGACCATTATCTGTCGTATTGTTATAAATCGTATCGTTAAATTTCACATGAGTATACAAAAATGTAATGTGATATATGCGTCTGTATGTTGGGCATTTTTGTTTTGAAAAATGGAGTACGTGTACATCGTCAGAACGATGTTGGCGAAAGACGTTATAATGTATTCTGGTTTAGTCATGGATCTAAAACCTAATGCAGAAATCGGATCTATCAATGTTATTCTAGAGTAACCTCTGTTTTTATACTTTGTGCATTACATATTGTGTTGTCCTTCAGTACTACAACTTCTCCATTAGCTGTATGATTTTTTTAAGTGAAATGCGTTCTTCCTCTGACTATTCACGTTAAGATATGAACATATCATTCAGAAATGTTGTTTTCAAAAAAGTTCAAAAACTTAAATTGATATCGTGATTAAAAAAAAAATTGAATTTATTATTAATCCCATCCCTGTGTGAAATCCTATACAAAGTTACTTGTATAAAATTTTGCAGTATGGATCCATATTGTTTTCTGTAATCTTAATCTCAAAATTTTGCATTCATAGTTAACAAGAAACATAAGACAGAACAAACTGAAATGAGACAGTTGAAACGATCAGAGTGACCAAAAGATAAATGCAAGAAGAAGTGTTCCTCAGCCTAGTTATACTGTAAACGTTGATCTTTTCGTGAGCTGAAAATTTCGCAAAGTCAGTTTTCTGAGACTATTGGCGGGATGAATATCTGATAGTTTTTCGCGCTGTGTATTTATCATTATTCACATGTCAAAATGTGCACTTGTTTACATCTTCGTACGTGAATATATATTCGCGGGAGACTTAACACTAGGGCCTACAAATATATCAAATTTATTGTGTGCAAGGATTTATAAGTGATCATCTTGTACAGTACGTTTTGTATGTCCTTGTTGTGATATCTAAGTAATAAATTCAAAATAAAATATACAATATTACATTGAGATAAAAAGGGACTAATATAAACAAAATGTTATTTAATGGTCCATGTGGGTGTTAATCTGGTTGCGCCGTTCAAAAAGTATTTATCGTGCAGGTGCCCGCCCTACCTTGGGCCTGAGCAGATCTCTGGTCTGAGCTACAAGTTTTCACCCGTGTTATTCGTGCGAAACAAAGTTATCGTTCTTGACTACAGACGGGATGCCGGTTGCATGTGTGACAAGCAAAGGTAAGACGAACTGTGCTGTGCGATGTTCTTATATGTAATACTTATTTACAGGATTAAATTGAATTCACAAATTCAACAAACAATAACAGGTGACATATTCAATACAACATCATTGGAGACAAGTTATAATATTATGATGAAATAACATGTATCGTCTAATGTAAACAACACACGTGTGTGTGTGGAACGGACCGACATGTGCCCTGCGACACGGTTCGTTTAATTAGTCCGTGCTTGGGCAAAGCAACAAATAACTTCTATTGAATACGATCAATTTTATAGATATCAATATTTTATTTGCAATTCTTCTATGTAATTTGCGAAAGCCTCATCGCCGGATATTCAAGGTCAAGTAATGTATATTAATTAATTAATTATGGAATGACCTTTATACTTTTAAGTAGTGCATTAGATTCGTTCTAGTTCAGTTGCCTACATTTGACTTAACCCCCATATATGTTCTCATTGTGTCTAATAAATGTTGCTTGTAATTACAATTCCCTGGCTATACTAAGAGTAATACATAATTGATTATAGGCCTTGTTTTACTGTGATATTAATATTATATTATTACTCATCATCAGTGGAAAGTTATATTTGCTTGAAATACGTGGAGTAGTAGTAATAAAAAAAACAGTAAAAAAAATATTAATTGATTATTAAACATGAATAAAAACATTCAAAATCAGCTTCTTTTGATAAATGAGAAGAAAATTGTCCGTTAAATTAATTAGCAATTTTATTTTATTCCGTTTTTAGTATTTTTTATTTTTTTTGTAAGCTTTGTTTTTAATATTTAGTATTTCCATTTGTAGTATCTTTTTTTTTGGTAAGCTTTGTTTTTAATATTTAGTATTTTTTTATTACGAAACTGACCATTAAAATATACAAATGTAGGTTTTAATAAAAAAGGGAACACTTCGGAAGGGAAAAGCACATGCCCCTAGGACCTTTTGAATGATGGTATCTTAAAGGGACATGAACCTTAAATATTTTGTTCTGTATGCTTAGATATGGTTTTCAGATGTTTATTGAATATTTTATTACAATGATTGGTTATCTAAAACGACAGGAAAACGTGGGGAATACCTACCTCAAAAATGATAAAAATAGACCGTCATATTCAATTTTTGGAACACAAAACGAAAGCTGGCCAAAAGCGAGGTTATAATGAACAACAAACTTGCTGATATGACAAGAAATATTAGTTTTCCACATTTTAAGATTATTTTCTAATTTACGATGGTTGACAATTAAATGAAGCTTAAGCCATATTTATTATAAAACAATTTGTATTTAGCGTAAGAATTATAAGTCAAAAGTCAAACGAGACTTTTCATTCGACATGGCACTGCGAAGGGAGATTCCTGACTTATTGCACATATGTACATCATGGAAGTATAAAGTGGGGAGTTGCTTCCGTCTCATTCATTTCAGCGATCCATTTATATTTACCTACTTTCCCAATCGCGCACGTTACTGACTCTTGACGTACACTGTTTTCTATCGGAATTCGTTTGTGTTCGCTTCATCCACATTTTTGACCCACCATTTTGTTTACATATGCAGTGCATTGTGGGAGGTCACTAAAGTTCAACACTACTATACTATCGTTACAAAATTTGACTGGGTCGGTTCAAAATACAGAAAGATGGAATTTCCATTATAATTATTTTATTTGACACATTTGCACAATAATTGATATATCTTACTTAGTAAGGTATCGAACACGTCTTAAATATGTATTTACTCAAATTTACATGGTTTATTTAGGTTCATGTCACTTTAATACAGGTTATATGTCATAGTATGCAAAAGACACCTGGTTTTGTTAAATTGGTTCATGGGCAAAATCTTGTGGTAGCTGAAGCAGAATCTTTGCCTTACTCTTTTAGAGGTAAATTAATGAAATCAAAGATTAACTTTGATTTTTGCTTTACCAATAAAAAGAAGAGAAAAAAATAGCCCACTTATTTCTGAATTAGGACATATAATTACTTCATAGGCATTGTTATGTAGTTTTGGTACCAATATAAACATTTATGTATGCGCTGTTCTATTTTCAGATAGTGTATAATGTGTCTCATTGGATGATACTCAATTTTTGAGAACTCTCAGGAAGGGGAAGGAAACAAAAGGAAAACAACAAAGAGAAAGGAAAGAACAGGATTTGTGAAGGACGATGAAGATGACACCAAAGACAAATGGCATCATGATTGCCATTCTGATAAATTTGATGAATTGTTTTCTTGGAGTAACATCTAATGATTTATCAGGTATTATTCAATATTTCAGTTATGATTTCCAAAATAGAAATTTCAAACCAAATTATGGCAAATATTATATTTCCAGTATCTGATATACCCATATGCATTTATTTTGTTATTTAGTGTATAGTATATAGAGGAAGATTATCTCTGCATTTTACATTCTATGAAATATAAGAACATGTCTGAAACACATCTTTTGTATACATGTTAAAACCATATTCATTATTATATTAAATTAAACTTGACATGAACTTTGATTGATTGATGGGGCTTAATGTCCTTGTTCCGGTAAAGCTCCATCAATGAACTCACTCTACTCTTGCATAAAAAAGACTTCCAAGAAGTTTATGTGAACTTTCTGCAGTATATTTTTTCAATTTATGATATTGTGTTTTGAAATTTTTTGAAATTCGTTGGCCTATATTGACAAATGGAGAAAAATATGTATTTGAAAATTAAGAAAATTTAAAACTTTACAGGTCCACCGCAGTTGATGAATATGCCCATAACAGACCTTGAGTATAAGGAAGGGGAGACAATGAAGATCAGCTGTCTAATGGTGTCAAGGCCCCGCCCCATTCTCTACTGGTTCAGAAATGGACGTCAAATGTGGCGATACCATGATTCAAGGTAAAGGGGCACACATTTGCTGAAGATAACTTGTAAATGTAAAATCAGTATGGTCATCGCTGTGGTAAGCCATGTCAGTTATTACATATCCAATCTAATTAAAATTAGACTTGTATACTGCGCCACTACAAGTACTATGGTCTAGGATATGCTCCAATACAAGATCCAAGAACTCTGTTCAGGGGCACCTCAGCATGAAGCCTATGGTTATAGCCAATTAGTATGTCGCCAATGAAATCTTCGGTATAGTATTGAATATCTTGGGAATGAATGGCTACTAGCTGTTATAATGTACGTCCCGAGATGTTCTGATTCTAGCTAGGTCAGGGGTCATGCTGAGGTGATCCTGAACAGGGAGTTGTCTCACATGGTCTTCAAACTGGCAATGTCTATACATCTTAACCACTCAGGCACTGTGGACCCATGCACAGAAGAAACAATAGCAGTGATATGGTGCATGGCTACTAGCTGTTATAATGTACGTCCCGAGATGTTCTGATTCTAGCTAGGTCAGGGGTCATGCTGAGGTGATCCTTAACAGGGAGTTGTCTCACATGGTCTTCAAACTGGCAATGTCTATACATCTTAACCACTCAGGCACTGTGGACCCATGCACAGAAGAAACAATAGCAGTGATATGGTGCATCCCCACTTAACCCCATAGAAATTATTGAATATTCATTGTCCATTCAGATGTTTCCCCTTTAAAACTCATTTACCCCTGAAAATGTCTAAATGAACTGCTCCAGCCTTTGATCTTTTGAGGGGTTAATTTGTCTTTAGGGGTGGATGAATTACAGCCGTGCTACCCCAACTGAGAACGACGCGTGTATATAAACCCCTACCGCTCTACCGCTGACTTGTATCGATGTATTGAATGAGTGTACTGCAGCCATGTTATTTATAGACGCGAGTACTGTCGCCAAATCCACAGGTAAATTGGTACTGGCTGCTGTGCTCCGGCCTCTCATCCAGCTTAATGAAACTGAATGGCTAGTTAGCTTAACCGATCTATATATCGTCAACAATGCGTCTGTATCTACTTAAAAACAAAACAGATATTCTTCAAACTACAGCAACATTCACTTGACAAGCATTTCTTTATTTTATATATATTAAGAAATCTTCATATTTCTAGTAAAATTGCATATGAAACTCCTTTTAGATCTAGCAATGCTCATTACGTAGGGAACCGCCATACCATGTCCCGGCTGCAGGCCGTGTGAAAAAAGTCAAAACACACGTGGGATTATAAGATGGGTCCTAAACTGTCCTATATTTAGAATTTTCATTAAGTGGTTTGTAATATTTTTACAGCAAAACTGACAAGCTACAAGGTTAGTGGCATTTTTAACCGTACTCTTATATACAATAAGCCATCAGCTTGGATCTGGTGCCGTACAGGTAGTGAGTTTACTCACAGTGTGATTATTGCAAGTCAATGTATCTGCTATCTGATTGCTCTTTAAAGTTTGTTAATGATCTCAAACACACTTATAACTTATTGTGATTTTAAAGGCCCATTACCTTTCCCGAGCAAAATATAAAGGTTTCTTAAAAAACATTAATAACATCAGAAAATGCATACCGGTGACCTAAAATAAGGTTACGACACCAAACATATGCAAGATTTCCTGCGTAACATATGAAAACAGTGGAGAGTCAATTCGCTGTTTTGCCGTCTGGCGCAGTGATAGTCAACTACCGCGTGGTATTTAGGATGACGGCGGGAAACATAATACGACCCGCGTTATGAAAATAAACATTTTATTTATTTTAATCAAATCGTTCAGAAGGTGATGATAAATGTAGTGTTAACGGTAAGTTAACAATTTTTGCGACTCTACAAAATTATCGATCTTGTTTTATATTCCCATTTTAAAAATTAAAAGCCGTTTCGGAAAGGTAGTGGGCCTTTAAGTAAATATATAATAATATTTTCAAACAGTTCTGATAGCTATTCATGTGTAATATCTCCAGACATTGACATGTGTACGGAGTCAGTACCGTACGGCGGACCGCCAATGTTTTTGACATGTTCTGCAAGATATATTTCACTGTTTCAGTTACGGTGGCCAATAAAAGAAAACAAACACAGTGCAATTATATTATGTTATTTCTTCTAAATACAACACTTCTTTGTGCAAGTTTTCAAGCAGTTATTGTGAATGTTTTGTAATGAAATTACCACCTTTATAACATTGAATTTGTGGTTCCCCGGACATCGTTTTCCCCAAAATTTTTGAATGCGCAAAAATATACCGATAGAAGATTTTTTCAGCATTTTCTGTACTATGAAAAAGTACATCTGTAAAGTACACTGGTGTGTAAGTTACACAAGTTTTTACGATATTTGTAACAATTACGATTGTGTTTGGTACAGCTAATGTAGTCAGAGCGCCTGCGATTTACCTGTGGATTGGCGACAGTACTCAAGTCTATAAATAACTAGCTACACTCATTCAATACATCGATACAAGTCAGCAGTAGAGCGATAGGAGTTTATATACACGCGTCGTTCTCAGTTGGGGTAGCACGGCTGTAAATATGATGCATCCTACACGTTGATAGTGTTTCCTGTAATGTCTAAGCCAGTGTTATTACATATCACTCACTGATAATCTGGCTTTGATTACAGATACAATATAACACGGACAACCCTGATGATTTCTGCATTAAACTCCAATGACTCGGGAGAGTATTCCTGTCGTGGCATCAACCAATATGGAAAAAAGGAAGTTATATTTACACTGAATGTAGTATCAGGTAATACATTTAATTAAATCTTGCTTGAAACAAGTATTTTCATTTGCTTAAAATTTTAATTTTAGTTATCCTTTCATAATTTGAAAAGATTTTTTATGTTATAATTATCACAAAAATCAGAATGTACTCTGTCTTTTGTGATTAACTTCACAGTTTAAATTATTTAGAGTACACTTTGATATTTTGTGTTATACATTGTATAATATTTGTGTTAACATTATAACTTATATAACTTATGTAATATAAAATCCAGGTTGATTTAATATTCGTTGTATACTGTAAACTAACGTATTTTTGCTGTGACTCCATTTCACGTTTTTAAACCCAAAACATTTTTGTGGATATTAATTTTGTTTTCTTTCTAGATAGATTTCTTCAGTTCTAATTAACTAAATTCTTAACAGTTTTGCAGCAATTTATTTTCGCAATATTTAATTGTCCAAGAAATTTACTCCGCTTTATATAGAAAATTATCAATTTTATCTGCTTTGATTCGTAATCCAAAGGTACAAAAATCCCTTGCAGGGGCTATATATGTAACCTTTTTAAAGCCTATAATGATATCTTTGTTTTGACCTCTGACCTCTACCTTTGACCTTGGGTTGATTACAGAGGACAAAGATCAGCAGGATGACCAGCTGCCGACCATCGTCCCCTCCAACATGACAGCTTCTATAGGACAGTCTATCAAACTTGTCTGTAGCCTCATTCTGGACCAGGACACACCAGAATACGTGTCATGGGTCAAACGTGATTCTATTGACCAGAGGATCACCAATGATACTATCATACAGGTTAGCTTCATTACAGAGGGTCTCAAAAGACTTTTCATTGACTTGTTCACCCCTCAAATTCCAAAATGGAATCTAAATGCATCTTTAAGGACCAAGGAGTATTTAGGCCTTGCAGATGGTCACCCATGGTCTGGGATATTTCAGTAATTTTGACCAATATTGGTGTGTAAAATCTTAAATTCATTTTCAGCAAAACTCTTGGGAGTTTTTAATGTCCTGTGTACATTATATGACATTATGCTTATTTAGATTAATTAACTGGAAATTGGGGCAGATAGTGTTAAACATGTCTCATTCCGTCCTGTCTGTCAAATGCATATGGAGGTGATGGCATTTGTCTCTCAGATATTTCTAGTTCAGGGAAGACTCAGCACAATAAACAATGACAGTCAAAATATGATGATGAAACACAATGTCACAAGTCTTCAGCTGAAAAGTCATGTTCAATCAGAAAATTCTCCTTTTTTCCCAGTGGTACACTGGAATCGGGGTGTCTGTTGAACTTCTCCTAGAATTTGGTACACAGTTCTGTCAGAACACTATGTGAGTTGCCTAAACAATCTGGGGTTCTGCAATGTCCCCTATTAATGGAGCTAAATTTGTGCAGCGGGGGGTATTAGTCGTCCACTCTGGCGACAGTTATAGTTATTGTTTAGAATAAGAATCACTATGAATTGTAAGTGGTTTTATAAATAATGCTATACCTTATTGTAATGCTTTGGTCCTTATTACCGCACGGCCTCCTTTTTATGTAAATGATGTGTGACACATATGTTTTTATCGGAATTGTCCGAAGTCAGAAAAATGGCCGAAACCAGCAGTGTACTGCTGATTACCCGAATATCGGCCGATCATTGTGACCCAAGCATAAGGAAGCTTTATACCAGGTGGCCTAGGACTCACATGTGGGTAACCATATTCTGTTTCCTAGTCTAGAATTTATAACTATGCAAAATCAAAGAAGAAGATTCTACTTGAGTGTATACTGAATGTTTGATGTTTAATTATTTGAAGGTTAAATGTAAATTTTTTATTGAATTAAATAAAAAGTATTAATTAAAGTGAAGTTAAAGTTATTGCTTATTGACGGTCGAGGTCATTATCAATGTGAAGGTCAATTGCGATGTTATTGCTTATTTGAAGGTCAAGGTCATTATCAATGTGAAAGTCAAGGTGAAGTGGATTGACAGTTTTTGATATGAAAGTCAAGATTAAAAGTTTTATGAATATTAAAATCAAAGTCATCAGTTATCGTGATTCGATGAAGTCAAAATCATGATCAATATGAAGGTTCGGAATTGATATTGCTCTGCTGTACAGGTTTTAGGTTGATTCAAATTCAACATCTGAAATAATTATTAAGTCCATGTTTTTGTTCTCTTCCTCCTACAGTCGAGTGTATCCTACACCAAAGAGTCACCTGAGCTTTACCTACCCAGTCTAACACATGAGGACGAGGGTTTATACACTTGTATTATCATTAACGAGGGAGTGGAACATTGTCACACCTGGCTGTGGATCACATCTGAACCAGGTATGTTTAAAGTATAAACCACTAGTTACAGATGCTGCTGTAAGCCTATAAGAATCATTCACCACTTTTGGGGTGAGACAGGAGAATCTCAGTCTGAGGGGGTAAGAGTTTTAAGATGTCAAACATGAGCTGTGCTTGTGACGTTATTGCATTGTTGTCGTGATGTCATGCTACAGTTACTGTGTTAGAATGTGCAAAGATTTCATGTAAAACACAGAAGTGTCCCACATGTAAAATTACATGTAAATTACCCCTGTCGGGGGTATAAAGAAACTTCTCCCAACCTCTCCCAATTAGAAATGGTGAAGATTTGTAAGATGATTGAAATTACAGCATTGAAATTTAATTTTCATTTTGTTGAACATTATAAATTTAAATGTTATACATGTATCTATAGGTATGCCACATGCCGCCATTTTGTCGTCGGATATGACGTTATATGAAATAAAAGTGAAAATAAAAAGCTTTTGAATGAGTTTACTGTTTTATTTACACATACGTTTTTGTGACAGTTGAAGTTGTCAGATGTCATTGCAAACAGTTTCAGTGGAAAAATCCCACATATTTTGTATTAAATGTATGTATGAAAACGTTTAAATCGGCCGCGGGCCTCTTACCTTAATGTCGGCACGTCGCGAGCGTCATTTTGTATGTTTGATAACCGCGTGTTACGTTTTTCATCGCCATTGCGGTAATTGAGCCTACTTTCGTTTTTTGTAACATTATAATGAAGAGATTCTAACTTTGCTTTCTCTGCACATTATTTCAAAAGGTTATACATTTTGTAACTTGTTTTCTATAAACAATTATTTAATTGGTTACAGTATAATTAATTGATTTTTTGAGCATCAATCTATCAATGTTCTTTGACATTAATTAATGGGTTCCAATTTTGTTTTCTTTGGACTTAATTTCAAAAGGTTATAGATGTAATGATGTTTTCCTTGAACAGTAATTTAATAGGTTATCATTGTTTTACAGAGCATCAATCTACAGAAAACCAAACATCTAGCGAGAATGGAATGCTGATTGTGTATATCATCATACCTATGGTGTCCCTCCTCGCTATTGTGGTCGTCGGAATTCTAATTTATCGTAAATGGAAAGCAGCAAGATTATCACACAATGGAATAAGTTATTTTACTGTAGAAAAATCATCCAATAGTACACAAGATTTAGTGATTTAGTATTTTCTGTACGATAGGATTTTAATTTTGTCTTTGCTTATCACAGAGTTATTGCCTTTGAGGGTAGGTATCAGTTGTGAGGTCAATTTTTTTAAAGTAAATTGGCTTATTTTATTTGAAATATATGACAATATTATCACAAAAACATGATGTAACAATCAATACCTACCCACAAGGACAGATAGATCCGAAACATGCAAATACAAAAAAAAATATGTACTCAGATATACACACAGTTATGATATGTAGTATATATTGTAGAAGATTTGGTGACATTGAGAATATATCTGTTTAGGGTATAACTCTTTATTTTGAGACATACGTCAATCTCTTCACATTTCTTAGGTAGGAACACAATGACAACTGGGCCCAGTTTCATCAACATTCCTTGAACTTGAGCTAACTCCTTAACTTATTCACCCCTGAAGACGTATTTAGACTCTTTTAAATCAAAGACTGGACCAGTCCATTATTAACACTCAGGGGTGAAGGATTTAACTTAAAATCCTTTATAGAAAAGAATTACAGAAGTTATATACCTGTAATATTAAATTACAGACTCAAAGTTAAAGTTATTATTCCATCTTTGCCTATCACAGAGTTACTTCCCTTGGGGATAGATATTCATTGTGATGACATTAATATGTGAGTGAAATTCACTCCATTTTATCTGAAAAGTTTGATGATACCTTCACAAACACATGACGTGAAAATCTGCCAGGGTAAATAACTCTGTAAAATGCAAACTCGCGACGTGAAAAATCTGCAAGGGCAGATAACTCTGTAATATGCAAATACACAAAATGACATAGTAGGTCATGAGAAACCGTGCTGCTGTATGTCCTGGTGAAATATTTCACTGTAAAGATCTAGACTTGCATAAACTTGAACAAATTCAGATGCAGAGTTATCTGATGTTTAAAGAGTAAGTACAAGTTATAAAACAAAGGTTTGTGAAATCAGCGTAAGTATATGTTGCAAAAAAATAGATAGCTAGATACCTGAGAACACAAAAATAAATCAAAGTTTTGATGATGCTCAAACTGTCGTACACCCAACATATCGACGTCTGGTTATCTCAGGAAAATGTTGTCCTACATGAATCTCATTAGCAGACTCCTGAATCTCATTGGGTGAGAGAGAAAATCCCACCACACAAGCTTGTGTATCTAAAAATCATTCCAGTTTTATGAAAAGAAGTTTGTGATAGTCATTAACAGGTATTAAAATCATTGTAGAAAATCATCAATACTAGGATAGTTGTGAAGCAAATGTGTATGTTTAAATTGTATTGAATAATTAAAGTCATGATTGTTTTATTATTGTGATGAAAAAGGGAGTTAATGAGTATCAAACCCATTGTGAAGAAATCATGAATATTTAACACATAGGGAAATTATGATTATTTAACACATTATAGGGAAATCATGAATATTTCACACATTATGAAGAAATCATAAATATTTAACACATTGGGAAGAAATCATGAATATCAAAAAATCATGTAAAGTTTAATGAAATTCAAAATCATTAAAACAACTGTGAAAGTAATAATGAATAATATAAAAATAAATCATTGCAAAGAAATCATGATTATGAGACTTCATTAATTTTAAAATCATTTGAAGTTATATGTTTTAGATTTAAATTATTATCAATACATAATTTTGATTGAAAATTATTGACCGAAATCATGAATATTACCATTGATTATGAAGATATCGCAATTAATTTTGTAAATCAGTGTAGAGAAACAATATATGAATTCTGATTTAAGAGTACATTTTCAAATTCTTACAGGTCATATCATGTTCAGTGAATTAAGAATTTTTTATGAAAAATTAAAAAGATGAACTTTTCCTTTAATTTCTATCATTATTGCACGAAGTTGTGGTGACTTGGTTAAACCTGAATTTTTGATATAGAATGTGTGATGTGAATAAGTGATTTGTACAGCTGTATTTGTGTTTATAATTGTTATCACATTTGAGTTATATGTGTCGTTAACATAGTTAATCCATGAATATATATACCGTATTTGACCCAATAAGCAGTGGTTAAAAAATGAAAATGAAGGGGAGGACCAAATATTGACTAATCTTTCACACAATTAATGCACAAGAGTAAACCATTAATCAATTTACAAAATAAATCAAACAGAGAAGCCTATACAGTTCTCATAATTTCAGTCTTATTTAAGTCATTGTAAGTGAAACCAAGTCCTCAACAAGTGGTAGAGGACACTGTTTATAGGGACAGGGGTACTTATTGGTTCAAATACAGTAAATATAAAATACACTATATGTTTGAAATTGTTAGTTATGGAAAAAGGCTGAAAATATGTAATTTATTAAATTTGTTACTTATGAGAAGTTTAACTTCACTGCTGTGTGATGGTCTCCGTACTGTTTGAGTAAAGATATGTGTTCATTTTAAGTGAAGTGCCAATGGTTTATGTAGTCTGAAGTACTACAATAATATATTGTTACTAGATATGTATACCGGTAGGTAATGTGTGATGTTATACATGTATGTTTTTGTGTAAGTGTAAAATTTCACTATCTGTTCACATTGGAGTACATGTATGTATTAGTCTAGCAGTAAGCTCATACCCAGTAATAAACCCATGTCTAATAATGAGCCCATGTCTAGAAATAATCCCATTTCCAGTAATAAACCCATGTCTAATAATAAGCCCATGTCTGGTAATTATCCATGTTTAGTAATAAGTCCATGTCTGGTAATAAGTCATGTCGAAAAATAAGCCCAATCCCAGTAATAAACCCTTGTCTAATAATAAGCCCATGTCTAGTAATAAGCCCATGTCTGGTAATAATCCATGTTTAGTAATAAGTCAATGTCTGGTAATAAGTCATGTCTAGAAATAAGCCCATTTCTAGTAATAAGTCATGTCTAGTAATAAGCTCATACCCAGTAATTAGTCCGCTAAACCTGCCTTTATTATTAGGTTGGGTTTTTTTTTTAAATCAAATTGGTTTTTTTATTAATATATATTAGGCAAAAAGAAAAAAAATGAAAAGCCTAATAATATAGGCAGGTTTAGTGGACTAACCCAGTAATTAGCCAATGTCTACTAATAAGGTTATGTCTATTAATTAGCTCATTCCCAGTAATAAGCCCATGACATATAGTAAAAAGATTGTACACAGTTAATAACCTCATGTCTAGTAATAAGTCAATGTCTTGTAATAAGCCCATGTCTAGGAATATGCCCATATGTATAAAGCTCTTAACCAATAATAAGCCCATGTCTAATATTAACCTCATACCCAGTAATAAACCATGTCTGGTTGTAAGCTCTTTCCCTTTAATAAGCCCAGTAGAAAGCCCATGTCTAGTAATTAGTTAATGTCAATTATGATAGTGAAATGTTGATGAAATCCACAAACCATAAGTGATACACATCCTCAGCCATCAAGGATGAATTGAGTCTATACCTCTAGTATTGTCCTATAGGTCTGTGACAAAATCAGATACCGTACACATTAATGTATACATTAAAGTAATTTACATATCATCTATACCCTGACGAATATATTGTATTGAATCTGATCAAATAATTAGATTCAAGATGTTAATGTTTTATTTCATATGCCATGCACTTAGAATATCTAGTTTCCCCATCTGTATGATAGTCAGATTCCTATTTAATCATCTGGAGAATTTATGGGTAGGTGTTCATATGTCCATGAAAGTAGGTACCAAAGTTTACATATGTATAGATTTTTGAGCTCAAGATTTATCATTTTAATGTATATGTAATATTGGATCTCACTCTGATTTAGTGAAATTGTGTTATTTTATGTTTTTCTATTTATTTAAGAGATATTTGAGGAGAACATTTTTTTAAGAGTGTTAAATATGCCACTGTGCTGGTAGAGAGTGATACTATTGAAGTGCATGTATAGATACATGTACTGCACGAACATACCTTAGAAACATGAGTGACGAAGGAAATTACTATATGTATGCAAGTAACATATCAAGTTGTGAATAATACAAATATAGCCTATCCTAAGTCTGATAAGAATGTAGAGTAGTGTACAGTGTTTCTAGTCAAGAATTTATGTTGGAATCTGATGTTAAGAATAAGAGGTTAAAGGTCAGATGTTGATTGTCAAGGTCAATTTGTAAATCTCCTTAAATGATATCAAAAACATATATAATCATATCCACCGTAAGGAAGTTACATTTTTCACTGCAAATTGAGATTCCTACCCAGGGAATAAATAAAGTTCAGAAGTGGTGAATTTTGTTTTAGTGGGAGGGATTTCATTTTTGGGAGGGGTCTTATTTGTGGATAAAGGGTTTTATTTGTGGGAGGGGTGTTATGTGTGGGAGGAGTCTTATGTATGGCAGGAGTCTTATTAGTAGTGAAATACGGTGCTTCAGAGATCACAGCCTAGATCCTTAATATTTTTGTAAACCTATAGTAATTTTCTAAGAAACATGCCTGTAATAGATAAAGGAGTCTCTCCTTCCATCGTCGGAGACCCATGGGTGATCGCACTACACTACGCTACACTTAACGTTAGTGTATACATCGCCTGGGTTACCGAGGATGCTCTCCTTCAGCTAGAAAAGCAAAGATTTTTTTCACCTTTAAGAACTTGACATACGGTAGTTAGAGTCAATCGTTTGTTGAATATATATATGTATCATCAAAGAAACATATGTATAATATGCTGTATATTAAGTTCTTTTTTTGTTGATGGATAGTGACCATGCATGGACCAGAGTGAAATTACTTTTGCATTGAATGTACTGTATTTGATCCAATAAGCGCCCAAACTTGAACCAGCCTTTCATAAAATAATTGTACAAAGTAAGTCATAAATGAAAATGAAAAAGAAATCAAAGAAATCAAATTTTTAAATTTTCAGTCAGAGCATTTAATTTGAGTAAGTGAAATTGAGGTTTAAAAAAGGGGAAGGCCACTTATATGGGAGGGGATGCTTATTGGGTTGAATACGATGAATAGGTTATTAACAAAAGTATTGATAAATATTGTATATTAATCAGTTTCCAAGATCTCCATTCCATGGGAACTTCTTTGGTGGCTAACCAGAATACTAATGTATACTCTATTGTAATTGATTGTTGGCATTTATTATTTATTTGCTCAATTGAAATTTTTGTAGTGTTTATTTTTTTATCATATACATATTATCATTTAATCATTTAGTGTACCTGGTATTACGATTTTTCTGTATTAATTTATTTATCAGGAACTAATCATGCTACATTGTATATCATGGGAATATATCAGAGTTATTTCCCTTTATTTCACTATGCCAGAATTTTTTACGGTACATTTCTTGCAAATGTGATCTTGCCAAATCAATCTGTTTCTGAAATTCGAGGAAATGTTTAAGCAATTTAAGGGTATTCCTAGGCTAGCGAAGTTGGGGTATGTGTAGAATGTCCATTTGATAGTAAGTAGCTAATAAAGTCAGTTTCATATTGATGAACTGCAGGCATCTGTTAAGGAGAGCATTTTGTGTTGAATATTTCAGAACTCCAGTGATCATTTCAGACTGATAGTCTGCAGTTGATAATGCATTTATATATAACACTGGTCTTCCAAATCCACAAATCTCCCTCTATATAGCCTTGTTTTACTAAGTTATCTTGTAGCGGGACTGAACTGTGTTGATCATTGGTGACCAGGTAGTTCAATTGGTAGATTTTCCGGCTAGTGTTTTGTTCTGTCTGTCCCCTTCATTTTCTCCTCTCCAGTTACAAACTTTGCACCTAGCAAAGTACCTACTGTGGTGGTATAAGGTTCTTGGATACCGGAAGGAGGAGTGAAGCAGGACGGCACTGAATTAATCATCAAGGACCTGGTAGCTCAATGATAGAGTATCCTCCTAGTGGCCCGAGTTTGAGCCCCAGTCTGGCAACTTTATTTTCTCCTTACCCAATTATATACTAATTGACAAGTACAAACTAATGAACATCTAGAATTCTCTATGAAGTATAGTTTTACTCAGACACATGTGTATTATATGATGCATTTAACTGCCTGTACTAAAACAATATTTTGAGGTTTTTCATTTAAACTGCCTGTACTAGAACAATGAGTGTTTTCATTTAAACTGCCTGTACTAGAACAATATTTTGAGGTGTTTTCATTTAAACTGCCTGTACTAGAACAATATTTTGAGGTGTTTTCATTTAAACTGCCTGTACTAGAACAATATTTTGAGGTGTTTTCATTTAAACTGCCTGTACTAGAACAATATTTTGAAGATGCTGTCTCTGACGTGCACATGTTTGTGAAATCTATAGATTAATGTATTCCAGTATGCTAGACTGATCAAGATTGTTTTATTTTATAAGTGTGAGTTTTGTTGACATGAATGGAATATATATATGCCAAATAAACTACTAAATATGTATGACTTGTTTTTGATTTTGCATGAGAATTAAAGAGAAGTTTATCCAAAGCCATCGGGGAGTCTAGCAGTTATAATTATATGCTGTCATGAAAAGCCCTAGCTAATACGCCATATTACAGTACTTGTTGTAGAGACACTTGATCCCTCATATCTATCAAGGTTCTAAAACTTACAATCTGCATAGTGAACTCTTCTCCGTCCTTGATATTCCATGGGTTACTATCACTGCCAAAATATCCACCTGTGGACTATATCATAGCAAAACTGGAGGTTCTCTGTGCAACAACAGGTGATTAGGCAGGTAGTTTGGTCTTTTGATGTATATCAAAAGAATTGAGTAACAATACACTTTGGTTGACTGTATGGCTTAAGTTGAACTTCACTCTCAACATAATCTCCAAAGGAAATCTTGGTAGGCCTGTGATTGATCAATTAATTTCTCTTGAAATGCCTTCAGTTTTACTATGACATTGTTCAGTGGTGAATATTATGACAGTGTTAGTACCCCTGGACAACAGATGATGGCTCTTCTCAAACTGGAGGAATTAAGGTGTGACAACAATTTCACCGAAATCAACACTAACATGTACACTGTAATTGGTATTTTTGACTTTATTTAGAATTTCATTAAATATAATTTATACATGAACATGTAACAAATACAGCAGACTTTTTATAAGAATCATATTAATAATCAACAAATCATGATTTATAAATGGCAACCTTTCACAATATACTGGCATTATGAAGTGAAAAGATAAACTGGTCTCCGGTTATATATACCCTGTGATTGTGAATATCTTGAATAATGTAATGTCCTTGCAGGTTCATTTCTGATTAAAACACCAGTGTAATTAAATGGAAATCAATTAAATTTGATTGCAATCACAGTGAGCATGAAATTACCATTCAAATTATTTATTTTCACCCACACTGAATTTGATAGATATGATATCTGACAACCCTGCCTGGATTTCGTCCCCTTCATTCACTGGACCAACACCAGATGGCGTACCAGTCAACAATACATCACCCTCTTCCAGTGTGAAAGATTTGCTGAGGAAACTGATCAAGAATGGAATGGGGAAAATCATATCAGTTGTGTTTCCATTTTGTTTCAGTTCTCCGTTGACCTTGAGCCAGAGGTCAAGGTTACTGGGATTTGGTATTTTGTCCTTCTCAATGAAATTGCTTACGGGACAAGATGTATCCCAAGATTTGGCAAGTGCCCAAGGATGACCATTCTTTTTGGCGTAATCCTGAAGGTCCCGTGCAGTCATGTCCAGGGCGAGAATGTATCCGCCAACATGGTCCATTGCATTCTCCTCAGAGATGTTGGTTCCACCTTTTCCAATCACAATTCCCAGCTCAACTTCATGATGGAGCTCATTGCAGCCAGGTGGAAACTTTGAAAATTAGAGAAAAATTAAAGAAATAGTATAAAGTTGATGAGTCAATGGAGCAAGTAAAATGATCAAAAATGATTAAAGTCAAAGAGGAGTCTGCAATTCACTCAAAACATTCTATCATGTATAATTATCCCACATAATATAACATTTAAAGCTTTCTTTTCTTTGGCTAATATCCAAGTAGTAAATACATTGTGTATAAGGATTGTTCTTCATTTTAACTACTTATACAACACTAGCTGTAGTATAATTCAGTTGGCGAAACACATATTAATTTGTTGAGCATAGAATATTTGTTTGTTGTCAACTGTACAGTACACAGCCAAAATAAAGATTTTTTTTTTAATACCTTATGTCTATCATGAACTCTTTTTGGAATGAAAAAAAAAACTTTTTTCTTTGTCCCATGGGTGGTCTTTATGGACAGTTTTGCCTGTACTGGTATTCTTTGTGACCAAGAAATGTTTCTTGAAATCCCAAAAATATATTTCCCACATAAATAACCAGCTATTCAGTAACAGCTGACTAACACTTACCCCGCAGCTACTGTTGTAGCGGAAAAGATATCACTTTCTGACTGAATCTTCTGACTATCTTTTCTACTACAACAGTAGCTAATTTAAACCTAACTTATTTAACTGTTTTAACTCTTAAACTTGAGAAGTTTGGTTGGTTTACCTACCCTTATTCGCTGGCCCTCGACAATGTAGGCAGTGGTGGGCTTGATGAATACCAATGGATTCTTCGGGATTGGATTATTCAGTTCTTTAGCATGAGATCTGGAATAGAAAGTATCCATCTTTACTTTTTACATAAACATTGGGAGTAAAAAATGTAAAGCTTGTCAGGTGCGAACCGGAGACAGTCCAAAAATTAAATGTAGATACAAACAATAATATATGAATATAAAGTTTATGACATTGAGGTTTCATCTTAAACTAGCTAGTGTTGTAGCGGAAAAGATATTACAGTACATTTCTGACGACTTTTCCTCAGATCGAGGTGTAGTATCTTTCTGCTACAACAGTAGCTAATTTTAAAAAGATTATATAGGCTAGAGCTCAGGTAAAATCTGGTTATTTTAAATTTTCCATGTGTCTTCACCTGTGTTTCATTTTTTTAATTTAATGCGAACTGCTTAATCCTTTGGTTCTGATTACAGATAATGAAAAAAAAATCTATTAGTAATTTAAGGAATACATGTAGTACCCATGCAGATTTATCTCTGAATCACATCAACATTATAAGAATAGCTCTGATATGTTTGGGATCTGAGGATAACTATATCAGGTATCGTATATCTACCTGTATATAAAGTTACAGGTAAAGAAAACATTATATATAGGTCAAGAACGCCCATATCAGATTATCACATTTCATTATCCGACTACAGACTATACGGTCAGTAACTTCTAGTTGTTTGTACTAAATAGATATTGCTGAAAACAACCAGTATGCAATGCCACCACCGTTAATAACAAAATATCTTTTTAGTAAACGAAATGTGGCGGGGTGATTACGACGTACATCAAATAGAACGGCTTAACGATATTCACATTGCAGAAGTTGATGATCAGTCGGCGAACCGAGAAACAAGCCTTGCCTCACAATAAATTGCTGTTCATGGCAAACTAACAGATTGCCAGTCGAGATAAAATATTCATTATAAATCACTGTAACACTATTTCACATTTACTAATTCTGAATTACTTGTAATTTCGTCCGATCGCCAAGATTTTCTTCCCAATCTCACGGAATCTTGCTAGGTTGGCACTGGAGGCAGCCATCTTGGTCCGAGGTCGTCTTAAAACTTAATTAGAGTTATTCCCCTTTGGCCGTATACGTGCTGTGGACAAGTTTTGATAGTGGCGTGTTAGGCCTATGTTGACGATGATCATGATGAGTAGGCCTAGTCCAGTGGTGAAAGATGCTAATGGCAATGATAAAAATAGTGATTATGCTGATGAGATGATAATGACGGTGACGGTGTATAATGGTGATGATTATGATAATAGTGGTGATAATGATGATGATGATGATGATGTAATTAAGTGGCGGTGATGATGATGATAATGACGACAGCGACGATGGTGATGATGTTTTCTATCCATGTATTTCTGATGATGGTGTTGGTGATGGTTGTAGTGGCGATGATGCATCATGATAATGACGACGACGACGATGGTGATGATAAGGACAGTGATACAAATAGTGATGAATGATGATGATGATGATGATGATGATGATAATGATAATGACGATGAAGGCTTTTCAATGTAAGCATCAAGGACGTATATGAGAAGGATAAGTCACACTGGGTTTTGGGGAAGTCCAAAGCAGGCGCTTTTGTGTATGTGCACTGACCGTGGCGTTGGGCGACGACTGATTTTCCTTTGATATCCGCCGGCGCAGCCTTTGATGTAGCTTGCGGGTGCGAGGGTTACCGTCTTACTTTCTGGAAGCTGTGCTGTCATTTCATGAGCTGTCTATTTTTTTTAACGAAAATTTTAAGACATAAGGCCCTAAATATTCCGTCTTTAAAAGCAAGTAATAAACGTCGTGAAATTTAACAAACTTTACAATGGTGTTTCGTTTGACTCGATAAGACAAGTTTTTGTTGAGAAAAACGGTTTTTATTCCCGGTTCATAGGCGTCTCGCGTGGTGTTTAGTTATGTAAAGAGACAGACACGAATCCTTCTCACTTATAAATCCTTGGTAAGCATATTTCTGTTATTAGAGCTTTGATATCGGAAGGTCCTCGATGTATTTCTGATGTTGGAGCCTTGATACCGGAAGGCTCTCCATGTATTTCTGGTTTTGCAGTTTTGTTATTGGGATCCTCAGTGTATTTCTGGTTTATAGCTTTGATATCGGAAGGCCCTCAATGTATTTCTGGTTTTGAAGCTTTGATATCTGAAGGTCTCAATGTATTTCTGGTTTTGGAGCTTTGATATCGGAAGGCCCTCGATGTATTTCTGGTTTGAAGCTTTGATATCAGAAGGCCCTCAATGTATTTCTGGTTTTGAAGCTTTGATATCTGAAGGTCTCAATGTATTTCTGGTTTTGGAGCTTTGATATCGGAAGGCCCTCAATGTATTTCTGGTTTTGGACCTTTGATATCGGAAGGCCCTCAATGTATTTCTGGTTTTGTACCTTTGATATCGGAAGGCCCTCAATGTATTTCTGGTTTGAAGCTTTGATATCAGAAGGCCCTCAATGTCTTTCTGGTTTTAAAGCTTTGATATCTGAAGGTCTCAATATATTTCTGGTTTTCGGAAGGCCCTCAATGTATTTCTGGTTTTGGAGCTTTGATATCGGAAGGCCCTCAATGTATTTCTGGTTTGAAGCTTTGATATCAGAAGGCCCTCAATGTATTTCTGGTTTTAAAGCTTTGATATCTGAAGGTCTCAATGTATTTCTGGTTTTGGAGCTTTGATATCGGAAGGCCCTCAATGTATTTCTGGTTTTGGAGCTTTGATATCGGAAGGCCCTCAATGTATTTCTGATGTTGGAGCTTTGATATGGGAAGGTCCTCGATGTATTATTCTGATGTTGGAGCTTTGATATCAGAAGGCCCTCAATGTATTTCTGGTTTTGGAGCTTTGATATCGCCCTCAATGATTTTGGTTGACCTTTGATATCGGAAGGCCTCGATGTATTTCTGATGTTGGAGCTTTGATATCAGAAGGCCCTCAATGTATTTCTGGTTTGTACTTTTGATATCGGAAGGCCCTCATGTATTTCGGTTTGAGCTTTGATATCGGAAGGCCCTCAATGTATTTCTGGTTTGTACTTTGATATATGAAGGCCCTCAGTATTTCTGGTTTTGCTTTGATATCGATTTCTGGTTTTGACTTTGATATCGGAAGGCCCTCAATGTATTTCTGGTTTGTACTTTGATATCGAAGGCCCTCAATGTATTTCTGGTTTTGTACTTTGATATCGAAGGCCCTCAATGTATTTCTGGTTTTGACTTTGATATCGGAAGGCCCTCAATGTATTCTGGTTTTGACTTTGATATCGAAGGCCCTCAATGTATTTCTGGTTTTGACTTTGATATCGGAAGGCCCTCAATGTATTTCTGGTTTTGGGGCTTTGATATCGGAAGGCCCTCAATGTATTTCTGGTTTTGGAGCTTTGATATCGGAAGGCCCTCAATGTATTTCTGGTTTTGGAGCTTTGATATCGGAAGGCCCTCAATGTATTTCTGGTTTTGGACCTTTGATATCGGAAGGCCCTCAATGTATTTCTGGTTTTGGAGCTTTGATATCGGAAGGCCCTCAATGTATTTCTGGTTTTGTAGATTTGATATCGAAGTCTCAATGTATCTGGAAGGCCTCAATGTATCAATCTGGTTTTTTTACCTTTGATATCGGAAGGCCCTCAATGTATTTCTGGTTTTGTACCTTTGATATCGGAAGGCCCTCAATGTATTTCTGGTTTTGTACCTTTGATATCGGAAGGCCCTCAATGTATTTCTGGTTTTGTACCTTTGATATCGGAAGGCCCTCAATGTATTTCTGGTTTTGGAACTTTGATATCGGAAGGCCTCAATGTATTTCTGGTTTTGTACCTTTGATATCGGAAGGTCCTCAATGTATTTCTGGTTTTGAGCTTTGATATCGGACAGCCCTCAATGTATTTCTGGTTTTGTACCTTTGATATCGGAAGGCCCTCAACGTTTTTCTGGTTTTAGAGCATTGATATCGAAAGGCACTCAATGTATTTCTGGTTTTGTAGCCTTTGATATCGGAAGGCCCTCAATGTATTTCTGGTTTTGTACTTTGATATCGGAAGGCCCTCAATGTATTTCTGGTTTTGTACCTTTGATATCGGAAAGGCCTCAATGTATTTCTGGTTTTTAGAGCTTGATATCGGAAGGCCCTCAGTATTTCTGGTTTGCTTTGATATCGGAAGGCCTCAATGTATTTCTGGTTTTGTACCTTTGATATCGATGAAGGCCTCAATGTATTTCTGGTTTTGAGCATTTGATATCGAAGGTCCTCAATGTATTTCTGGTTTTGTACTTTGATATCGAAAGGCCCTCAATGTATTTCTGGTTTTACTTTGATATCGAAGGCCCTCAATGTATTTCTGGTTTTGTACCTTTGATATCGGAAGGCCCTCAATGTATTTCTGGTTTTCTTTGATATCGAAGGCCCAATTATTCTGGTATGACTTGATATCGAAGGCCCTCAATGTATTTCTGGTTTTGTACCTTTGATATCGGAAGGCCCTCAATGTATTTTCTGGTTTTGTACCTTTGATATCGGAAGGCCCTCAATGTATTTCTGGTTTTGTACCTTTGATATCGGAAGGCCTCAATGTATTTCTGGTTTTGTACCATTGATATCGGAAGGCCTCAATGTATTTCTGGTTTTGACCTTTGTATCAATCAATGTATTTCTGGTTTTGATACGAGCTTTGATATATCGAAGGCCCTCAATGTATTTCTGGTTTTGAGCTTTGATATCGAAGGCCCTCAATGTATTTCTGGTTTTGACTTTGATATCGAAGCTCTTTATTTCTGGTTTTGAGCTTTGATATCGGAAGGCCTCAATGTATTTCTGGTTTTGTACCTTTGATATCGGAAGGCCCTCAATGTATTTCTGGTTTTGAGCTTTGATATCGGAAGGCCCTCAATGTATTTCTGGTTTTTGCTTTGATATCGGAGGCCCTCAATGTATTTCTGGTTTTGACTTTGATATCGGAAGGCCCTCAATGTATTTCTGGTTTGTTCTTTGATATCGAAGGCCTCAATGTATTTCTGGTTTTGACCTTTGATATCGGAAGGCCCTCATGTATTTCTGGTTTTACTTTGATATGAGCCTCAATGTATTTCTGGTTTACTTTGATATCAAGCCTTGTATTTTGTTTGCTTGATTCGAAGCCCTCAATGTATTTCTGGTTTTTACTTTGATATCAGAAGGCCCTCAATGTATTTCTGGTTTTGAACCTTTGATATCGGAAGGCCCCCATGTATTTCTGGTTTTGTACCTTTGATATCGGAAGGCCCTCAATGTATTTCTGGTTTTGTACCTTTGATATCGGAAGGCCCTCAACGTTTTTCTGGTTTTAGAGCATTTGATATCGGACGGCACTCAATGTATTTCTGGTTTTGTACCTTTGATATCGAAAGGCACTCAATGTATTTCCGATTTTAGAGCATTGATATCGAAAGGCATTCATTGTATTTCTGTTTTCAGAGCATTGATATCGGAAGGCACTCAATGTGTTTCTGGTTTTCAACCTTTGATATGGAAAGGCACTCAATGTATTTCTGGTTTCAGAGCATTGATATCGAAAGGCACTCAATAAATTTCTGTTTTCAGAGCATTGATATCGAAATGCACTCAATGCATTCTGTTTTCAGAGCATTGATATCGAAAGGCACTCAATGTATTTCTGGTATCAATACATATCTGGTTTTAGAGCTTTAGTATCAGAAGGCCCTCAATGTGTTTCTGGTTTTGAACCTATGGTAATGGTATCGGAAGGCCCCAGTGTATTTCTGGTTTTGTACCTTTGGTATCGGAAGGCCCTCAATGTATTCCTGGTTTTAGAGCTTTGGTATCGGAAGGCCCTCAATGTATTTCTGGTTTTAGCGCTTTTACATTCATTTATTGCAGGTTTAGGTTTGAGTTTATTTTCTTTAACATCCTATAACACTGTTACAGCCCGGATGTGTCAATTTATAGTGGAGAAAAGCCAAGGTATCTGGAGAAAATCCATAGATCTATGATTATCACCAGGCAACTGCCCCACTCGCCTGCAGCCCGAGGTGGTGTTGGATGGCTAGTGGCACATCCCCTTATTCAAGGGGATGCAAGAATTGTGTCCCCTGCCCTTCACCTCTGTTTACCATCTCCACAGTGTAACCACTTGGCCACAACATTTGTTTGCACCAATTCGGTAGTTGGTATGATTGAGAGAAAACAAAAGAGAATAATTTGTTTGCACTGATTTGCTGGAATCTTTATTTCCCCTAATTAATATACAATGCAACACTGTCTACAGAGTTTCACTGTTACCACCAACATCTCTGATAAGTAAAGTCTCACATCCTCCATCTCATGTACGACCTTCAACAACGACCTCCAACAACTCAACAACTTGTACACACGTAGCACTTCCTATATAGAGAATTTCATTATAGAGTTATTCACAATTTTAAATATGTACACAAATCTCAAATTGAATTATTTCATTGATCAACATTTGTTTTCTTCATTCAGAATTATTACATATATTATTATTTTTGAGAATATTCTGTAATGCCCCTCAGTGATTCCATCATAGATATAAGCTTTACATTTCTTCATAATTATATAAACACCCCTTCCCTGAAAAGCCTAACCTATTGAACTCATTCACCCCTGAAAACACATTTAGGCTCTTCTAAATCAAAGACTAGATCGTACCATTATGCTATTTCAGGGGTGAATGATTTATGGAGATTCTATGGTAAGAGTTATCTTAAAAGTTATTAAGGAGTTGTTAAACATCGAACATGATAAAAAGGATGTAATTAGTTCATGATGCTGTGATGTTGATATGACAATAAATGCTTTTTTGGTGATTTTATGTTCGATGAGTTTGGGACAGAACAATTTGGCAATACTGTTAATGACTTCATACCAATTTCTACCAAAGTGTAACAGATAATTCATAGGACGTTATATTTTCTCACAGATAAAACTGCTTTCATTTTGTCTATTTTTTGTTTTTTGTTTTTGTTTTTTTTTGTGTTTTTTTTTTCTTTTTCTTGCGTGATTTTTTTTTCTTTTTAGTTTTCATTACAGTTGTATCATAATATATATATATATATTTAAATATATATATATTAAAATATGCAGACTTTTTATATTTAATTGATTTTTCTATCTTTAAAATATAAACTATGTGTATGTATGTAGAATGTAAACAGAAACCTGAATTATTTTAATTGATCTCTGACCTTTGCTACTCTGTTGAACTCTGGCCTATCTAGATTGACCTTTGCACTACTGAATTATTTTTATAGTTCGACTTTTTCCACTATCTGTTACACTTTGGTAGAGAGAGGCATGTACATGTAGGTACGTAGTACAGACACACACTCTGATAAAAAGTTAACAAGGCATATATACTAACAACAAATGGAAATTTATATAAAAAAGCATAACAAGATATCTAATGTTTTACATCTCACAAAAAAACAAAAGTTAAAAAGTCTTGAGTTAATAACCATTTGAACACATTGACTTGAGAAAGTTTTAAAGGCGAGAGAGATACTTTTTCTATAAATGCAATATCATTTTAAGTTATGAGCGGTAATGCAGCTGAATGAACACTTATTTGTTATTGCAGTTGAAATGTGAACACATTCTGGAGATAAAACAAAAAAAAACAATTATTACACAAATAGCCTATATCAAAACTAATCATGTGACATGGTTGAGTACTCAAACCTCATTAGCTGTGACAATTTTGTTCTTTGGAGATTCTGTGGACTGTGTATACAGTTGCCATGATGGGTGAACTTGTTCAATAAGCAAAATAATAAAGTTTATCAAGAAATTTTGTAAACTTCAGAATTTTACTACTGGTAACTATAAGGTCAGCAAATGAGGAAATGTTATTTCTCTGAACCAGCTGCTGGCCCCAGTTTATAAGACATTTTGTACTTGTTGAATACAGTACCTCAATAAATGACTATCGTACCCAACATTTGACAGGACTGAGGAATTCCTTTGTGTACCCAGATTTCAGATGAATTTGTATAAAGAGCAATATATCTATTCACATATATTAAGCATAGAGCTATGTAACTTTGAATTTATGATAAAATGATTTTTGTATGATTTTGATTGTTAAATTTTGGATTTCTTTCCCATGAGCAAGTTATGTCATTTTAGTTTTGTTGTTAAACAATAAAATATTACAATTTCAACTTTTTGTATGTCACAGCTGATGTATGATTTGATAGTTATTGCTGATTTTGCCAGTTGAAGAAAACAGAAAAATATACATCAATTCCCAACAGGAAGACAATGTAAACTTCTAAGATATTAATGACTTCAAACAATTGTACAAAAAATATATTGATAACTTTAGACAGAAATTACATGGCAAACCAAACACAGAATTTATACTGTAGAGAACACATTGTTCGATTGTCAATCGATTATGAAAAATAAAACCAGTTTTAAGAATAATAGAAAAGTACAATTATTAACAACTACTTCTTTATAGAATCATTCATAAGCATAACCAAAGAATAAATTTTACTCATCATCTGAAAATCACTACAAAATATTTTGTACTTATGTATATTTTTTTTCTATGCTAAATCTTGTTTTAAAAAAAATACATAAAATTTTAGCTTCAATACAACAAATGCAGAACTTGTTATTCTCACAAACTGCCCTGTTAAAAAATCAAAGTTGACATTAACACAAACTTGGCACCAAGATGACCAATATACTGCTCTCAAACAAAACATTAAACTGGCAGTGACATGAATTTTATGTCCCTTAGAAGAAAAAATCTTAAAACACATTTCCACTTCTGTGGGGAATATCGAACCAGTACCACTGGTAGTAAAATGATTTGTGTCTAAAATCATAAATTCATTAATTTGGCAGTAAGAAATAAAAATACTTAAAATTCAGTGCATTTTACAATTATACTTATTCTAAAAAAAATGGTCAACAATTAATTTTTGAATTCAAAAGCTGACAAATGGTTAGTGCTTAAGTCATGATTTATAAGTATTGTTCATCAATACCAATAAAAAATATAAGGCTTATCTAAACCTTCTCTAAAAGCATATAAAAATTTGACAAACAAAACACCTGTAGTAACAATTATTAATTCTCTATATCAACATCCCTATTCGGCAATAACAAGGCTATCTATAACACTGACTGGCTCAATTCATCAAAGTTTCCAGCAGCTTCGATTATTTCATCAAAATGTTCAAAAATTTAAATAAAACATAAAGATTCAGTCAAATCAGAGAAAACTAAAACAAAATCAGATAGTTCTCCGTTCAATATGAAGTGAAAATATAAATTATAAACCCCGTGATTATGATTATCTTAAATTATGTAATGTACTTGTTCAATTCCGATTAAAGCACCAGTGTAATTAAATGGAAATCAATAAAATCTGATTGCATTCACACTGAATTCCATTCAAATTATTTATTTTCACCCACACTGAATTTGACAGATATGATATCTGACAACCCTGCCTGGATTTCGTCCCCTTCATTCACTGGACCAACACCAGATGGCGTACCAGTCAACAATACATCTCCCTCTTCCAGTTTGAAAGATTTGCTGAGGAAACTGATCAAGAATGGAATGGGGAAAATCATATCAGTTGTGTTTCCATTTTGCTTCAGTTCTCCGTTGACCTTAAGCCAGAGGTCAAGGTTACTTGGATTTGGTAATTTGTCCTTCTCGATGAAATTGCTGACTGGACAAGATGTATCCCAAGATTTGGAAAGTTCCCAAGGATGACCATTCTTTTTGGCGTAATCCTGGAGATCCTTGGCAGTCATGTCCAGAGCGAGAACGTATCCGCCGACATGGTCCATTGCATTCTCCTCAGAGATGCTGGTGCCGCCTTTCCCAATTACAATTCCCAGCTCAACTTCATGATGGAGCTCATTGCAGCCAGGTGGAAACTTTCAAAAGAGGAAAAAATCTTTTAAACAAGGGCTTCATCCCATTTAAAAATATATATGTAAAAGATATCTATGTACATTAGTCTATTTAGCCTAGTAACCATGGTGATCATAGTTACAGATTCATTCTGTCTAAAACCAAAACAGGAATGTAAATATGAGGATTGATCTTCATTTTAAGTGCTTATACTACAGTAGCTGTAGTACACAATAAAACATGTATTAATCCAGTTGGCAAGGAACATATTCATTTGTGGAGCATAAATCAATGTTCATTTTCGACTGCACAGTAAACATTCAAAATAAAGATGTCTTTTTAAATATCCTATATGTTTATTTGGAAGGAAGAAATATATATCACAATATAGACTATAGGATAAAGTGTCAGGATTGGTTTTCATTTTTTTTTAACCCTTACTGATATTCATGTAAAACATTCCTCTTTCATACTTACTCCAAATACACGTTTACAACGCATTCACAGTATCAATAGTACCAGGTTATCATGTGTCTCTATATAGTGGACCTGAACTCTCCAAAGGCTTTCTCCACTACATTATATACATTTTGTACCCAAAGAGTCTACATTTGGATCTGTCATTACAATACTGCCATAGCCAGTATTTTCTGAGTAAAACATATTTATACATGTATTCAATGAAACCTGCCATAGCATCCACCCCCGCATCCTCGATAATCCAGGGTTTCCGATCACTTCCGATCTTTACACCCCTGGACTATCTCATAGTAAAACTTTGGGACAAAGAAGTAATTCCAACCGTGTGGACAAAAAAATGTCAAATTTTCAAGGCGATCTGCCCCTTTATCAAGACACACAAAAGGAACACGATTACATGTACATAATATGACACGAACAGTAAAACGGGACAATGAAAGACGACAAATATTTAACAGCACAGTGCAGCGCAATTAATCCTTCGGCAAGTGGCAGCCGAAGGCCGGATCTACCAAAAAGTAGCCATGCTGTTCGGCAGAATGCTACAATATGAACGGTGGCTGGAGAGCGTGCCACGTGTGACTTCAAATGCGTGGCGAAATTGAAATATGTAGTGCTCATTTGTATAGGATGAAAATTTAGTGGTCTATCTCCTCGGTGTGCGTATGCAAAGGAGCAAAGTCCTAAATTTAGTCGCATTTTGCCGGGCAGCACATGCAAAAGACAAAAAAAAGCGTAGAAAAAAAAAGAACGGGAAAATGGTGGAAGTAGGTAATAGCAATTGAAAAGCGAGTGATCAATCGATGTCAATTTGCAATATATATACATTTAACGTTCATTAATGCCCCGGGATAGCGGGTCTGTAGATAGGTAATCCAAAATCTCTCTCTCGATCGAAGCTTGGCTTGTGTCCAGTAGGAACAGTGCTCAATTGCAATCACCTGCATGTCTTTCCAACCATGCCAGGGTAAGTTGAAATGTCTGGCAACTGAATAGTGAGGTTTGTTCTGTTTGATAGACCAGCCGTGATTGTTGATTCTGATGTTGAGTGGACCGTCGTTTTCCCCAACGTATTGCATGGTGCATTTCGTACACGAGAGGAGGCAGATGACATTGCTGGATTTGCACGTCAGGTTCTGTCGGATGTTGTATGCTTTGTTGTCGATAGCACATTCAAATGTGTCTGTGGATGCTGTGTAGGACACATCATGCACCGTTTATTGTTGCATGTCTGGAATGAACCCGTTTGTGCAGCAGGAGCAAGAAGAAGTTTGCTGCTCACTACAAGGTCTTTTACATTTTTTAGTCTGTGGTAGGCTAGTAGCGGTGGCTCTGGGAAAACACGCCTAAGTTTAGTTGATGACACGATGCTTTTCCAGTGGTTCGTAAGGATAGAATGGAGATGTGGTAAGTTAGGATGGAATGTTACCGCACAGGGAACACGTTGAGTGGCAGTTCTGGTTTGGTACACTTGTATATGAGAAGATTGGCACTATCTAGAGCGCGGACCTTGTCGGTTTCTTGGTCGATCAGATGCGATTTGTATCCTCTAGGAAGAAGGTGGCATTTCAGCTTTTCGCACCGGAGTTCGAAGGTGGTATTGTCGGACACTATTCGACGGATTCGTAAAGCTTGTGAATAGGGAATGCTTCTGGTGGGCCGTGGTATGCGAGGGATAACAACTGGTGGGACGGAGGTATAGATGAGAATCAGTAGGTTTGGAATACAAGTCAGTAATGGCTCATTCAACTAAGGTGGGCCTAGTGTCTAGAAATATATTGGTATCTAATGATATGTCGGCAGTGAATTCGATGGAATTTTGGAATGCGTTGGCATGTTCAATAAATTCATAGAGAGACTGTCGGTTGGAGGTCCATAAGATTTCAATATTGTCAATGAATCTGAGCCAGCTGAAAGATTTGATTGGGACTAATGTTAAGATTGCAGATTCAAGTTGTCCCATTGGCATACGATCGAAGGAGCCATTTTGGTGCCAATAGCTGTTTCACTGATTTGCAAGGTCAGGGGAACAAATCTGAACTAATCACAGGCCAGGCCTGCAAAAAATTTTCTTCGAAGACACACAGTCAACCAGTGTACCGTTTTACGGCTCTTTTGATGTATATTAAAGGACTAAATTACCTGTTCTATTGCCTCCAGCTTAACTATGAGATAGTCCAGGGGTGTAGAGATCATATGTGATCGGACACCCTAGAGTACAAAGACCACTTTCTTAGGGTCCTAAATGGTCATTTTCAATACAATGTGCTCTGAGTCTCTTGGTTGGTCTTTATAGGCAGTTTTCACTGTATTGGTTTTCTTAGTCACAAAGAAAATGCTTCTTGAAATCCCAAAAATATATTTCCCACATAAATAACCAGCTATTCAGTAACAGCTGACTTACACTTACCCCGCAGCTACTGCTGTAGCGGAAAAGATATCACTTTCTGACTGAATCTTCTGACTATCTTTTCTACTACAACAGTAGCTAATTTAAACCTAACCTTTTTAACTGTTGTTAACTCTCTACCTTGTTGAAGTTTGTTTGGTGTACCTACCCTTATTCGCTGGCCCTCGAAAACGTAGGCACTGGTGGGCTTGATGAATACCAACGGACTCTTCGGGATTGGATTATTTAGTTCTTTAACATGCGATCTGGAGTAGATGATAGCCATCTTGACTTGTTATATAAACATTGGGAGTAAAATAATGTTATATGCAAAGCGTGATCAATGTGCGAACCGGAGACACCAAACATTGACATATAAATATAAAGTTTATGACATTGAAGCTTCATCTTAAACTGGCTACTCTTGTAGCGAAAAAGATATTATGTACAGTACACTTCTGACATCTTTTCCTCAGATCAAGATTATCTGTATATAGGCTAGTACTCAAGTAAAATCTGGTAATTTTCCAGGTGCCTTCACGTGACATTGTGTTGTTATTTTTTATGCCAACTGCCTCAATTCTAATTACAAATATTGAAAAAAAAAGAACTTTTTGTATTAATAATTTATATAGATTTATCTCTGAATCACATCAACATTATAAGAATAGCCCTGATATGATTTTTATGCGAGGATAACTACACCAGGTATCGTATATCTACCTGTATATAAAGTTACAGGTAAAAGAAAACATTCTATATATAGGTCAAAAACGCCCATATCAGATTTCATTATCTGACTATGGTCAGAGTAACTTCTGTTTCTAAATATCCATTGCTTAAAAGCAACCAGTAAACAATACCGTCACAAAATATCAATTAATGAAATTTGGCCGGGTTATTACGACGTACATCGCATTATCGAGATATTCCTCCGAAATTGACTGATCAGTCGGAGAGCTGAGAAACAAGCCTTGCCTCATAATAAGTTTATGTTTATGGCAAACTAATAGATTGACAGTCAAGATCAAATATTCATTATTAATCATTGCTACATTGCTTCACATTAACTACATCTGAATTACTTGTAATTTCGTCCGATCGCCAAGATTTTCTTCCCAATCTCGCTGAATCTTGCTAGGTTGGCACTGGAGGCAGCCATCTTAGTCTGAAGTCGTCTTAAAACTTAAACTAGAGTTATTCCCTTTTGGCCGTACTGTGGACAAGTTTCACGGTGACGCTGTTGGCCTATATGTTGACAATGAGTAGCTATATATAGTCTAGTGGTGAGATACTGATGGCGATGATAAAAATAGTGATTGTTATGATGACGGTGATGGTTTATGATAATGATGATGATGATAATGATGATGATGATGATGAGATAATGATGATGATGATGATGATGATGATGATGATGATAATAATGTTTATGAAGACGACGATGGTGATGATGATTTCTGTCCGTATATATCTGATGATGATGATGGTGATGATGGTGTGTAATGATGATGATGACGATGGTGATAATGATAATAATAGTGGCGATGATGATGACGACTACGATGGTGATGATGATTTCTGTCCATGAATTTCTGATGATAATGATGATAAAAATAATAGTGATGATGATGAGGCTTGTCGCTTGTCAATGTAGGCCTATTTCTTTTATCAGAGCATTGGCCCGCAATGTGTTTCTGGTTTTGTACCTTTGATATTGGAAGTCCTTCAATGTAAAT
This sequence comes from Argopecten irradians, assembly GCF_041381155.1. Classification (NCBI taxonomy): domain Eukaryota; kingdom Metazoa; phylum Mollusca; class Bivalvia; order Pectinida; family Pectinidae; genus Argopecten; species Argopecten irradians. The sequence continues at coordinate 28,900,414 of NC_091144.1, read as the reverse complement.
CTGGTATTGGAAGTCCTTCAATGTAAATCTGGTTTTGTACCTTTGATATCAGAAGGTCCTCAATGTATTTCTGGTTTTGTACCTTTGATATCAGAAGGCCCTCAATGTATTTCTGGTTTTGTACCTTTGATATCGGAAGGCCCTCAATGTATTTCTGGTTTTAGAGCTTTGATATCGGACGGCCCTCAATGTATTTATGGTTTTAGAGCTTTGATATCGGAAGGTCCTCAATGTATTTCTGGTTTTGTACCTTTGATATCGGAAGGTCCTCGTTGTATTTCTGGTTTTGTACCTTTGATATCGGAAGGTCCTCAATGTATTTCTGGTTTTGTAACTTTGATATCGGAAGGTCCTCAATGTGTTTCTGGTTTTGTACCTTTGATATCGGAAGGCCCTCGTTGTATTTCTGGTTTTGTACTTTGATATCGGAAGGTCCTCAATGTATTTCTGGTTTTGTACCTTTGATATCGGAAGGCCCTCAATGTATTTCTGGTTTTGGAGCTTTGATATCGGAATGCCCTCAATGTATTTCTGGTTTTGTACCTTTGATATCGGAAGGTTCTCGTTGTATTTCTGGTTTTGTACCTTTGATATAAGAAGGCCCTCAATGTATTTCTGGTTTTGACATTTGATATCGGAAGGCCCTCAATGTATTTCTGGTTTTGTACCTTTGATATCGGAAGGCCCTCATGTATTTCTGGTTTTGACATTTGATATGATAATCGAAGGCCCTCAATGTATTTCTGGTTTTGACTTTGATATCGGAAGGCCCTCAATGTATTTCTGGTTTTGACCTTTGATATCGGAAGGCCCTCAATGTATTTCTGGTTTTGTACCTTTGATATCGAAGGCCCTCAATGTATTTCTGGTTTTGTACCTTTGATATCGGAAGGCCCTCAATGTATTTCTGGTTTTGACTTTGATATCGGAAGGCCCTCAATGTATTTCTGGTTTTGTACCTTTGATATCGGAAGGCCCTCAATGTATTTCTGGTTTTGTACCTTTGATATCGGAAGGCCCTCAATGTATTTCTGGTTTTGTACTTTGATATCTGAAGCTCTGTATTTCTGGTTTTACTTTGATATCGGAAGGCCCTCAATGTATTTCTGGTTTTGTACCTTTGATATCGGAAGGCCCTCAATGTATTTCTGGTTTTGTACCTTTGATATCGGAAGGCCCTCAATGTATTTCTGGTTTTGTACCTTTGATATCGGAAGGCCTCAATCAATGTATTTTTCTGGTTTTGTAGCTTTGATATCGGAAGGCCCTCAATGTATTTCTGGTTTTGTACCTTTGATATCGGAAGGCCCTCAATGTATTTCTGGTTTTGTACCTTTGATATCGGAAGGCCCTCAATGTATTTCTGGTTTTGTACCTTTGATATCGGAAGGCCCTCAATGTATTTCTGGTTTTGTACCTTTGATATCGGAAGGCCCTCAATGTATTTCTGGTTTTGTAGCTTTGATATCGGAAGGCCCTCAATGTATTTCTGGTTTTGTACCTTTGATATCGGAAGGCCCTCATGTATTTCTGGTTTTGTACCTTTGATATCGGAAGGTCCTCAAGTATTTTGGTTTTGCACCTTTGATATCGGAAGGCCCTCAATGTATTTCTGGTTTGGTACCTTTGATATCAGGGGCCCTTAATGTATTTCTGGTTTTGTACTTTTGATATCAGAGGACCATCAATGTATTTCTGGAGTAAGAGCAATGTATTTCTGGAGTAAGAGCATTAGTATCGGAAGGCCCTCAGTGTATTTCCGATTTTTGAGCTTTGACATTCATTTGTTTGCAGGTTAAGGATTGGGTTTATTTTCTTTCACGTCCTATAACACTGTAACAGTCAGTTTGAATGATTTTTCAATTTACAGAGGTGCAGGAAAGCCAAGGTATCTGGAGAAAATCAAACTACCTGTGATTATCACCAGGCAACTGCCCCACTCGCCTGCAGCCCTGAGGTGGTGATGGATGGCTAATGGCACGTTCCCTTATTCAAGGGGATGCAGGAATTGTGTCCCCTGCCCTCAACCTCTGTTTACCATCTCCACAGTGTAACCACTTGGCCACAACATTTGTTTGCACTAATTCGGTAGTTGGTATGATTGAGAGAAAACAAAAGAGAATAATTTGTTTGCACTGATTTGCTGGAATCTTTATTTCCCCTAATTAATATACAATGCAACACTGTCTACAGAGTTTCACTGTTACCACCAACATCTCTGATAAGTAAAGTCTCACATCCTCCATCTCATGTACGACCTTCAACAACGACCTCCAACAACTCAACAACTTGTACACACGTAGCACTTCCTATATAGAGGATTTCATTCTAGAGTTATTCACAATTTTAAATATGTACACAAATCTCAAATTGAATTATTTCATTGATCAACATTTGTTTTCTTCATTCAGAATTATTACATATATTATTATTTTTGAGAATATTCTGTAATGCCCCTCAGTGATTCCATCATAGATATAAGCTTTACATTTCTTCATAATTATATAAACACCCCTTCCCTGAAAAGCCTAACCTATTGAACTTATTCACCCCTGAAAACACATTTAGGCTCTTCTAAATCAAAGACTTGATCGGTCCATTATGCTATTTCAGGGGTGAATGATTTATGGAGATTCTATGGTAAGAGTTATCTTAAAAGTTATTAAGGAGTTGTTAAACATCGAACATGATAAAAAGGATGTAATTAGTTCATGATGCTGTGATGTTGATATGACAATAAATGCTTTTTTGGTGATTTTATGTTCGATGAGTTTGGGACAGAACAATTTGGCAATACTGTTAATGACTTCATACCAATTTCTATCAAAGTGTAACAGATAATTCATAGGACGTTATATTTTCTCACAGATAAAACTGCTTTCATTTTGTCTCTTTTTTGTTTTTGGTTTTTTTTCCTTTTTTTTTTTCTTGCGTGATTTTTTCTTCTTTTTAGTTTTCATTACAGTTGTATCATAATATATATATATTTTTAAATATATATATTTTAAAATATGCAGACTTTTTATATTTAATTGATTTTTCTATCTTTAAAATATAAACTGTGTATGTATGTAGAATGTAAACAGAAACCTGAATTATTTTAATTGATCTCTGACCTTTGCTACTCTGTTGAACTCTGGCCTATCTAGATTGACCTTTGCACTACTGAATTATTTTTATAGTTTGACTTTTTCCACTATCTGTTACACTTTGGTAGAGAGAGGCATGTACATGTAGGTACGCAGTACAGACACACACTCTGATAAAAAGTTAACAAGGCATATATACTAACAACAAATGGAAATTTATATAAAAAAGCATAACAAGATATCTAATGTTTTACATCTCACAAAAAAACAAAAGTTAAAAAGTCTTGAGTTAATAACCATTTGAACACATTGACTTGAGAAAGTTTTAAAGGCGAGAGAGATACTTTTTCTATAAATGCAATATCATTTTAAGTTATGAGCGGTAATGCAGCTGAATGAACACTTATTTGTTATTGCAGTTGAAATGTGAACACATTCTGGAGATAAAAAAAAAAAAAAACAATTATTACACAAATAGCCTATATCAAAACTAATCATGTGACATGGTTGAGTACTCAAACCTCATTAGCTGTGACAATTTTGTTCTTTGGAGATTCTGTGGACTGTGTATACAGTTGCCATGATGGGTGAACTTGTTCAATAAGCAAAATAATAAAGTTTATCAAGAAATTTTGTAAACTTCAGAATTTTACTACTGGTAACTATAAAGTCAGCAAATGAGGAAATGTTATTTCTCTGAACCTGCTGGCCCCAGTTTATAAGACATGTTGTACATGTTGAATACAGTACCTCAATAAATGACTATCGTACCCAACATTTGACAGGACTGAGGAATTCCTTTGTGTACCCAGATTTAAGATGAATTTGTATAAAGAGCAATATATCTATTCACATATATTAAACATAGAGCTATGTAACTTTGAATTTATGATAAAATGATTTTTGTATGATTTTGATTGTTAAATTTTGGATTTCTTTCCCATGAGCAAGTTATGTCATTTTAGTTTTGTTGTTAAACAATAAAATATTACAATTTCAACTTTTTGTATGTCACAGCTGATGTATGATTTGATAGTTATTGCTGATTTTGCCAGTTGAAGAAAAAAGAAAAATATACATCAATTCCAAACAGAAAGACAATGTAAACTTCTAAGATATTAATGACTATTAGACAGAAATTACATGGCAAACCAAACACAGAATTTATACTGTAGAGAACACATTGTTCGATTGTCAATCGATTATGAAAAATAAAACCAGTTTTAAGAATAATAGAAAAGTACAATTATTAACAACTACTTCTTCATAGAATCATTCATAAGCATAACCAAAGAATAAATTTTACTCATCATCTGAAAATCACTACAAAATATTTTGTACTTATGTATATTTTTTTTCTATGCTAAATCTTGTTTTAAAAAAAATACATAAAATTTTAGCTTCAATACAACAAATGCAGAACTTGTTATTCTCACAAACTGCCCTGTTAAAAAATCAAAGTTGACATTAACACAAACTTGGCACCAACATGACCAATATACTGCTCTCAAACAAAACATTAAACTGGCAGTGACATGAGTTATGTCCCTTAGAAGAAAAAATCTTAAAACACATTTCCACTTCTGTGGGGAATATCGAACCAGTACCACTGGTAGTAAAATGATTTGTGTCTAAAATCATAAATTCATTAATTTGGCAGTAAGAAATAAAAATACTTAAAATTCAGTGCATTTTACAATTATTCTTATTCTAAAAAAAATGGTCAACAATTAATTTTTGAATTCAAAAGCTGACAAATGGTTAGTGCTTAAGTCATGATTTATAAGTATTGTTCATCAATACCAATAAAAAATATAAGGCTTATCTAAACCTTCTCTAAAAGCATATAAAAATTTGACAAACAAAACACCTGTAGTAACAATTATTAATTCTCTATATCAACATCCCTATTCGGCAATAACAAGGCTATCTATAACACTGACTGGCTCAATTCATCAAAGTTTCCAGCAGCTTCGATTATTTCATCAAAATGTTCAAAAATTTAAATAAAACATAAAGATTCAGTCAAATCAGAGAAAACTAAAACAAAATCAGATAGTTCTCCGTTCAATATGAAGTGAAAATAATAAATTATAAACCCCGTGATTATGATTATCTTAAATTATGTAATGTACTTGTTCAATTCCGATTAAAGCACCAGTGTAATTAAATGGAAATCAATAAAATCTGATTGCATTCACACTGAATTCCATTCAAATTATTTATTTTCACCCACACTGAATTTGACAGATATGATATCTGACAACCCTGCCTGGATTTCGTCCCCTTCATTCACTGGACCAACACCAGATGGCGTACCAGTCAACAATACATCTCCCTCTTCCAGTTTGAAAGATTTGCTGAGGAAACTGATCAAGAATGGAATGGGGAAAATCATATCAGTTGTGTTTCCATTTTGCTTCAGTTCTCCGTTGACCTTAAGCCAGAGGTCAAGGTTACTTGGATTTGGTAATTTGTCCTTCTCGATGAAATTGCTGACTGGACAAGATGTATCCCAAGATTTGGAAAGTTCCCAAGGATGACCATTCTTTTTGGCGTAATCCTGGAGATCCTTGGCAGTCATGTCCAGAGCGAGAACGTATCCGCCGACATGGTCCATTGCATTCTCCTCAGAGATGCTGGTGCCGCCTTTCCCAATTACAATTCCCAGCTCAACTTCATGATGGAGCTCATTGCAGCCAGGTGGAAACTTTCAAAAGAGGAAAAAATCTTTTAAACAAGGGCTTCATCCCATTTAAAAATATATATGTAAAAGATATCTATGTACATTAGTCTATTTAGCCTAGTAACCATGGTGATCATAGTTACAGATTCATTCTGTCTAAAACCAAAACAGGAATGTAAATATGAGGATTGATCTTCATTTTAAGTGCTTAAACTACAGTAGCTGTAGTACACAATAAAACATGTATTAATCCAGTTGGCAAGGAACATATTCATTTGTGGAGTATAAATTAATGTTCATTTTCAACTGCACAGTAAACATTCAAAATAAAGATGTCTTTTTAAATATCCTATATGTTTATTTGGAAGGAAGAAATATATATCACAATATAGACTATAGGATAAAGTGTCAGGATTGGTTTTCAGTTTCTTTTTGACACATACTGATATTCATGTAAAACATTTCTCTTTCATACTTACTCCAAATACACGTTTACAACGCATTCACAGTATCAATAGTACCAGGTTATCATGTGTCTCTATATAGTGGACCTGAACTCTCCGAAGGCTTTCTCCACTACATTATATACATTTTGTACCCAAAGAGTCTACATTTGGATCTGTCATTACAATACTACCATAGGCAGTATTTTCTGAGTAAAACTTATTTATACATGTATTCAATGAAACCTGCCATAGCATCCACCCCCGCATCCTCGATAATCCAGGGTTTCCGATCACTTCCGATCTTTACACCCCTGGACTATCTCATAGTAAAACTTTGGGACAAAGAAGTAATTCCAACCGTGTGGACAAAAAAAATGTCAAATTTTCAAGACGATCTGCCCCTTCACCAAGACACACAAAAGGAACACGATTACATGTACATAATATGACACGAACAGTAAAACGGGACAATGAAAGACGACAAATATTTAACAGCACAGTGCAGCGCAATTAATCCTTCGGCAAGTGGCAGCCGAAGGCCGGATCTACCAAAAAGTAGCCATGCTGTTCGGCAGAATGCTACAATATGAACGGTGGCTGGAGAGCTTGCCACATGTGACTTCAAATGTGTGGCGAAATTGAAATATGTAGTGCTCATTTGTATAGGATGAAAATTTAGTGGTCTATCTCCTCGGTGTGCGTATGCAAAGGAGCAAAGTCCTAAATTTAGTCGCATTTTGCCGGGCAGCACATGCAAAAGACAAAAAAAAGCGTAGAAAAAAAAGAACGGGAAAATGGTGGAAGTAGGTAATAGCAATTGAAAAGCGAGTGATCAATCGATGTCAATTTGCAATATATATACATTTAACGTTCATTAATGCCCCGGGATAGCGGGTCTGTAGATAGGTAATCCAAAATCTCTCTCTCGATCGAAGCTTGGCTTGTGTCCAGTAGGAACAGTGCTCAATTGCAATCACCTGCATGTCTTTCCAACCATGCCAGGGTAAGTTGAAATGTCTGGCAACTGAATAGTGAGGTTTGTTCTGTTTGATAGACCAGCCGTGATTGTTGATTCTGATGTTGAGTGGACCGTCGTTTTTCCCAACGTATTGCATGGTGCATTTCGTACACGAGAGGAGGCAGATGACATTGCTGGATTTGCACGTCAGGTTCTGTCGGATGTTGTATGCTTTGTTGTCGATAGCACATTCAAATGTGTCTGTGGATGCTGTGTAGGACACATCATGCACCGTTTATTGTTGCATGTCTGGAATGAACCCGTTTGTGCAGCAGGAGCAAGAAGAAGTTTGCTGCTCACTACAAGGTCTTTTACATTTTTTGGTCTGTGGTAGGCTAGTAGCGGTGGCTCTGGGAAAACACGCCTAAGTTTAGTTGATGACTCGATGCTTTTCCAGTGGTTCGTAAGGATAGAATGGAGATGTGGTAAGTTAGGATGGAATGTTACCAAACAGGGAACACGTTGAGTGGCAGTTCTGGTTTGGTACACTTGTATATGAGAAGATTGGCACTATCTAGAGCGCGGACCTTGTCGGTTTCTTGGTCGATCAGATGCGATTTGTATCCTCTAGGAAGAAGGTGGCATTTCAGCTTTTCGCACCGGAGTTCGAAGGTGGTATTGTCGGACACTATTCGACGGATTCGTAAAGCTTGTGAATAGGGAATGCCTCTGGTGGCCGTGGTGTGCGAGGGGTAACAACTGGTGGGACGGAGGTATAGATGAGAATCAGTAGGTTTGGAATACAAGTCAGTAATGGCTCCTTCAACTAAGGTGGGCCTAGTGTCTAGAAATATATTGGTATCTAATGATATGTCGGCAGTGAATTCGATGGAATTTTGGAATGCGTTGGCATGTTCAATAAATTTATAGAGAGACTGTCTGTTGGAGGTCCATAAGATTTCAATATTGTCAATTAATCTGAGCCAGCTGAAAGATTTGATTGGGACTAATGTTAAGATTGCAGATTCAAGTTGTCCCATTGGCATACGATCGAAGGAGCCATTTTGGTGCCAATAGCTGTTTCACTGATTTGCAAGGTCAGGGGAACAAATCTGAACTTATCACAGGCCAGGCCTGCAAAAAAAATTTTCTTCGAAGACACACAGTCAATCAGTGTACCGTTATACGGCTCTTTTGATGTATATTAAAGGACTAAATTACCTGTTCTATTGCCTCCAGCTTAACTATGAGATAGTCCAGGGGTGTAGAGATCATACGTGATCGGACACCCTAGAGTACAAAGACCACTTTCTTAGGGTCCTAAATGGTCATTTTCAATACAATGTGCTCTGAGTCTCTTGGTTGGTCTTTATAGGCAGTTTTCACTGTATTGGTTTTCTTAGTCACAAAGAAAATGTTTCTTGAAATCCCAAAAATATATTTCCCACATAAATAACCAGCTATTCAGTAACAGCTGACTTACACTTACCCCGCAGCTACTGCTGTAGCGGAAAAGATATCACTTTCTGACTGAATCTTCTGACTATCTTTTCTACTACAACAGTAGCTAATTTAAACCTAACCTTTTTAACTGTTGTTAACTCTCTACCTACCTTGTGAAGTTTGTTTGTTGTACCTACCCTTATTCGCTGGCCCTCGAAAACGTAGGCACTGGTGGGCTTGATGAATACCAACGGACTCTTCGGGATTGGATTATTTAGTTCTTTAACATGCGATCTGGAGTAGATAATAGCCATCTTGACTTGTTATATAAACATTGGGAGTAAAATAATGTTATATGCAAAGCGTGATCAATGTGCGAACCGGAGACACCAAACATTGACATATAAATATAAAGTTTATGACATTGAAGCTTCATCTTAAACTGGCTACTCTTGTAGCGAAAAAGATATTATGTACAGTACACTTCTGACATCTTTTCCTCAGATCGAGGTGTAATATCTTTTCCGCTACAAGAGCATCTAATTTTAACAAGATTATCTGTATATAGGCTAGTACTCAAGTAAAATCTGGTAATTTTCCAGGTGCCTTCACGTGACATTGTGTTGTTATTTTTTATGCCAACTGCCTCAATTCTAATTACAAATATTGAAAAAAGAACTTTTTGTATTAATAATTTATATAGATTTATCTCTGAATCACATCAACATTAAAGGAATAGCCCTGATATGATTTTTATGCGAGGATAACTACACCAGGTATCGTATATCTACCTGTATATAAAGTTACAGGTAAAAGAAAACATTCTATATATAGGTCAAAAACGCCCATATCAGATTTCATTATCTGACTATGGTCAGAGTAACTTCTGTTTCTAAATATCCATTGCTTAAAAACAACCAGTAAACAATATTGTCACAAAATATCAATTAATGAAATTTGGCCGGGTTATTACGACGTACATCGCATTATCGAGATATTCCTCCGAAATTGACTGATCAGTCGGAGAGCTGAGAAACAAGCCTTGCCTCATAATAAGTTTATGTTTATGGCAAACTAATCGATTGACAGTCAAGATCAAATATTCATTATTAATCATTGCTACATTGCTTCACATTAACTACATCTGAATTACTTGTAATTTCGTCCGATCGCCAAGATTTTCTTCCCAATCTCGCTGAATCTTGCTAGGTTGGCACTGGAGGCAGCCATCTTAGTCTGAAGTCGTCTTAAAACTTAAACTAGAGTTATACCCTTTTGGCCGTACTGTGGACAAGTTTCACGGTGACGCTGTTTGCCTATATGTTGACAATGAGTAGCTATATATAGTCTAGTGGTGAGATACTGATGGCGATGATAAAAATAGTGATTGTTATGATGACGGTGATGGTTTATGATAATGATGATGATGATGATGATGATGATGATGATGATGATAATGATGATGATGATGATGATAATAATGTTTATGAAGACGACGATGGTGATGATGATTTCTGTCCGTATATATCTGATGATGATGATGGTGATGATGGTGTGTAATGATGATGATGACGATGGTGATAATGATAATAATAGTGGCGATGATGATGACGACTACGATGGTGATGATGATTTCTGTCCATGAATTTCTGATGATAATGATGATAAAAATAATAGTGATGATGATGAGGCTTGTCGCTTGTCAATGTAGGCCTATTTCTGTTATCAGAGCATTGGCCCGCAATGTGTTTCTGGTTTTGTACCTTTGATATCGGAAGGCCCTCAATGTATTTCTGGTTTTGTACCTTTGATATCGGAAGGTCCTCAATGTATTTCTGGTTTTGTACCTTTGATATCGGAAGGTCCTCAATGTATTTCTGGTTTTGTACTTTGATATCGGAAGCCCTCAATGTATTTCTGGTTTTTAACTTTGATATCGAAGGTCCTCAATGTATTTCTGGTTTTGTACCTTTGATATCGGAAGGCCCTCAATGTATTTCTGGTTTTGTACCTTTGATATCGGAAGGTCCTCAATGTATTTCTGGTTTTGCACCTTTGATATCGGAAGGCCCTCAATGTATTTCTGGTTTTGTACCTTTGATATCGGAAGGTCCTCAATGTATTTCTGGTTTTGTACCTTTGATATCGGAAGGCCCTCAATGTATTTCTGGTTTTGTACCTTTGATATCGGAAGGCCCTCAATGTATTTCTGGTTTTGTACCTTTGATATCGGAAGGCCCTCAATGTATTTCTGGTTTTGTACCTTTGATATCGAAGGCCCTCAATGTATTTCTGGTTTTGTACCTTTGATATCGGAAGGCCTCAATGTATTTCTGGTTTTGTACTTTGATATCGGAAGGCCCTCAATGTATTTCTGGTTTTGTACCTTTGATATCGGAAGGCCCTCAATGTATTTCTGGTTTTGTACCTTTGATATCGGAAGGCCCTCAATGTATTTCTGGTTTTGTACCTTTGATATCGGAAGGTCCCTCAATGTATTTCTGGTTTTGTAACTTTGATATCGGAAGGCCCTCAATGTATTTCTGGTTTTGTACCTTTGATATCGGAAGGCCCTCAATGTATTTCTGGTTTTGTACCTTTGATATCGGAAGGCCCTCAATGTATTTCTGGTTTTGTACCTTTGATATCGGAAGGCCCTCAATGTATTTCTGGTTTTGTACCTTTGATATCGGAAGGTCCTCAATGTATTTCTGGTTTTGTACCTTTGATATCGGAAGGCCCTCAATGTATTTCTGGTTTTGTACCTTTGATATCGGAAGGCCCTCAATGTATTTCTGGTTTTGTACTTTTGATATCGGAAGGCCCTCAATGTATTTCTGGTTTTGTACCTTTGATATCAGGAAGGCCCTCATTGTATTTCTGGTTTTGTACCTTTGATATCGGAAGGACCCTCAATGTATTTCTGGTTTTGTACCTTTGATATCGGAAGGCCCTCATGGTATTTCTGGTTTTGTACCTTTGATATCGGAATGCCCTCAATGTATTTCTGGTTTTGTACCTTTGATATCGGAAGGCCCTCAATGTATTTCTGGTTTTGTACCTTTGATATCGGAAGGACATCAATGTATTTCTGGTTTTGTACCTTTGATATCGGAAGGCCTTAATGTATTTCTGGTTTTGTACCTTTGATATCGGAAGGACCTCAATGTATTTCTGGTTTTGCACCTTTGATATCGGAAGGCCCTCAATGTATTTCTGGTTTTGTACCTTTGATATCGAAGGCCCTCAATGTATTTCTGGTTTTGTACCTTTGATATCGGAAGGCCCTCAATGTATTTCTGGTTTTGTACCTTTGATATCGGAAGGCCCTCAATGTATTTTCTGGTTTTGTACTTTGATATCGGAAGGCCCTCAATGTATTTCTGGTTTTGTACCTTTGATATCGGAAGGCCCTCAATGTATTTCTGGTTTTGTACCTTTGATATCGGAAGGCCCTCAATGTATTTCTGGTTTTGACCTTTGATATCGGAAGGCCCTCAATGTATTTCTGGTTTTGTACCTTTGATATCGGAAGGCCCTCAATGTATTTCTGGTTTTGCACCTTTGATACAGGAAGGCCCTCAATGTATTTCTGGTTTTGACATTTGAGATCGGAAGGCCCTCAATGTATTTCTGGTTTTGTACCTTTGATATCGGAAGGCCCTCAATGTATTTCTGGTTTTGTACCTTTGATATCGGAAGGCCCTCAATGTATTTCTGGTTTTGTACCTTTGATATCGGAAGGCCCTCAATGTATTTCTGGTTTTGTACCTTTGATATCGAAAGGCCCTCAATGTATTTCTGGTTTTGTACCTTTGATATCGGAAGGTCCTCAATGTATTTCTGGTTTTGTAACTTTGATATCGGAAGGTCCTCAATGTATTTCTGGTTTTGTACCTTTGATATCGGAAGGCCCTCAATGTATTTCTGGTTTTGTACCTTTGATATCGGAAGGCCCTCAATGTATTTCTGGTTTTGTACCTTTGATATCGGAAGGCCCTCAATGTATTTCTGGTTTTGTACCTTTGATATCGGAAGGTCCTCAATGTATTTCTGGTTTTGTACCTTTGATATCGGAAGGCCCTCGTTGTATTTCTGGTTTTGTACCTTTGATATCGGAAGGCCCTCAATGTTTTCTGGTTTTGTACTTTGATATCGGAAGGCCCTCAATGTATTTCTGGTTTTGTACTTTGATATCGGAAGGCCCTCAATGTATTTCTGGTTTTGTACTTTGATATCGGAAGGCCCTCAATGTATTTCTGGTTTTGTACCTTTGATATCGGAAGGCCCTCAATGTATTTCTGGTTTTGTACCTTTGATATCGGAAGGCCTCAATGTATTTCTGGTTTTGTACCTTTGATATCGGAAGGCCTCAATGTATTTCTGGTTTTGTGACATTTGATATCGGAAGGCCCTCAATGTATTTCTGGTTTTGTACCTTTGATATCGGAAGGCCCTCAATGTATTTCTGGTTTTGTACCTTTGATATCGGAAGGCCCTCAATGTATTTCTGGTTTTGTACCTTTGATATCGGAAGGCCCTCAATGTATTTCTGGTTTTGTACCTTTGATATCGGAAGGCCCTCAATGTATTTCTGGTTTTGTACCTTTGATATCGGAAGGGCCTCAATGTATTTCTGGTTTTGTACCTTTGATATCGGAAGGCCCTCAATGTATTTCTGGTTTTGTACCTTTGATATCGGAAGGTCCTCAATGTATTTCTGGTTTTGTACCTTTGATATCGGAAGGCCCTCAATGTATTTCTGGTTTTGTACCTTTGATATCGGAAGGTCCTCAATGTATTTCTGGTTTTGTAACTTTGATATCGGAAGGCCATCAATGTATTTCTGGTTTTGTACCTTTGATATAAGAAGGCCCTCAATGTATTTCTGGTTTTGTACCTTTGATATCGGAAGGCCCTCAATGTATTTCTGGTTTTGTACCTTTGATATCGGAAGGCCCTCAATGTATTTCTGGTTTTGTACCTTTGATATCGGAAGGCCCTCAATGTATTTCTGGTTTTGTACCTTTGATATCGGAAGGCCCTCAATGTATTTCTGGTTTTGTACCTTTGATATCGGAAGGCCCTCAATGTATTTCTGGTTTTGTACCTTTGATATCGGAAGGCCCTCAATGTATTTCTGGTTTTGTACCTTTGATATCGGAAGGCCCTCAATGTATTTCTGGTTTTGTACCTTTGATATCGGAAGGCCCTCAATGTATTTCTGGTTTTGTACCTTTGATATCGGAAGACCCTCGATGTATTTCTGGTTTTGGACCTTTGATATCGGAATGCCCTCTATGTATTTCTGGTTTTGTACCTTTGATATCGGAAGGTCCTCAATGTATTTCTGGTTTTGTACCTTTGATATCGGAAGGCCCTCAATGTATTTCTGGTTTTGTACCTTTGATATCGGAAGGCCCTCAATGTATTTCTGGTTTTGTACCTTTGATATCGGAAGGACCTCAATGTATTTCTGGTTTTGTACCTTTGATATCGGAAGGCCCTCATGGTATTTCTGGTTTTTTACCTTTGATATCGGAATGCCCTCAATGTATTTCTGGTTTTGTAACTTTGATATCGGAAGGTCCTCAATGTATTTCTGGTTTTGTACCTTTGATATCGGAAGGCCCTCAATGTATTTCTGGTTTTGTACTTCGATATCGGAAGGTCCTCAATGTATTTCTGGTTTTGCACCTTTGATATCGGAAGGCCCTCGATGTATTTCTGGTTTTGTACCTTTGATATCGGAAGGCCCTCAATGTATTTCTGGTTTTGTACCTTTGATATCGGAAGGTCCTCAATGTATTTCTGGTTTTGTACCTTTGATATCGGAAGGCCCTCAATGTATTTCTGGTTTTGACATTTGATATCGGAATGCCCTCAATGTATTTCTGGTTTTGTACCTTTGATATCGGAAGGTCCTCAATGTATTTCTGGTTTTGTACCTTTGATATCGGAAGGTCCTCAATGTATTTCTGGTTTTGTACCTTTGATATCGGAAGGCCCTCAATGTATTTCTGGTTTTGTACCTTTGATATCGGAAGGCCTCAATGTATTTCTGGTTTTGTACCTTTGATATCGGAAGGCCCTCAATGTATTTCTGGTTTTGTACCTTTGATATCGGAAGGCCCTCAATGTATTTCTGGTTTTGTACTTTGATATCGGAAGCCCTCATGTATTTCTGGTTTTGACTTTGATATCGGAAGGCCCTTGTATTTCTGGTTTTGTACCTTTGATATAGGAAGGCCCTCAATGTATTTCTGGTTTTGACATTTGATATCGGAAGGCCCTCAATGTATTTCTGGTTTTGTACCTTTGATATCGGAAGGCCCTCAATGTATTTCTGGTTTTGTACCTTTGATATCGGAAGGCCCTCAATGTATTTCTGGTTTTGAACCTTTGATATCGGAAGGCCCTCAATGTATTTCTGGTTTTGTACCTTTGATATCGGAAGGCCCTCAATGTATTTCTGGTTTTGTACTTTGATATCGGAAGGTCCTCAATGTATTTCTGGTTTTGTACCTTTGATATCGGAAGGTCCTCAATGTATTTCTGGTTTTGTACCTTTGATATCGGAAGGTCCTCAATGTATTTCTGGTTTTGACCTTTGATATCGGAAGGCCCTCCATGTATTTCTGGTTTTGTACCTTTGATATCGGAAGGCCCTCAATGTATTTCTGGTTTTGTACCTTTGATATCGGAAGGTCCTCAATGTATTTCTGGTTTTGTAACTTTGATATCGGAAGGCCCTCAATGTATTTCTGGTTTTGTACCTTTGATATCGGAAGGCCCTCGTTGTATATCTGGTTTTGTACCTTCGATATCGGAAGGTCCTCAATGTATTTCTGGTTTTGCACCTTTGATATCGGAAGGCCCTCGATGTATTTCTGGTTTGCACCTTTGATATCGGAATGCCCTCAATGTATTTCTGGTTTTTGAGCTTTGACATTCATTTGTTTGCAGGTTAAGGATTGAGTTTATTTTCTTTCACGTCCTATAACACTGTAACAGTCAGTTTGAATGATTTGTCCATTTACAGAGGTGCAGGAAAGCCAAGGTATCTGGAGACAAGAGGCCCAGAGGGCCTGTATCGCTCACCTGGTTTGTAATGCCAAGTAATAAATCCCCTATTGGGCCCCACCCCTCCCGCCCCCAGGAGGTCAGAGCCAAAATTTATACAAGTTCTGTTCCCCTTCCCCCAAGGATGTTTATGGCCAAATTTGGTCACAATCCAAGCAAAACTCTAGGACAAGAAGTGATTTATAGGATTTACCTCTATTTCCCCTAATGGGCCCCACCCGTCCTGTCCTCGGGGGGCCAGAGTCAAAATTTATACAAGTTCTGTTCCCCTTCCCCCAAGGATGTTTGTGGCCAAATTTGGTTACAATTCATGTAGAACTCTATGACTAGTAGCGATTTAAAGGATTTACCTCTATTTCCCCTATTGGGCCCCGCCCCTCCTGCCCCCGGGGGACCAGAGCCAAAATTTAAACAAGTTCTGTTCCCCTTCCCCAAAGGATGCTTGTGGCCAAATTTGGTTACATTCCATTCAGAACTCTATGACTAGTAGCGATTTAAAGGATTTACCTCTATTACCCCTATTGGGCCCCGCCCCTCCTGCCCCCGGGGGACTAGAGCCAAAATTTATACAAATTCTCTTCCCCTTCCCCAAAGGATGTTGATGGCCAAATTTGGTTACATTCCATTCAGAACTCTATGACAAGTAGCGATTTAAAGGATTTACCTCTATTTCCCCTATTGGGCCCCACCCCTCCTGCCCCTGGGGGATCAGAGCCAAAATTTATACAAGTTCTGTTCCCCTTCCCCCAAGGATGTTTGTGGCCAAATTTGGTTACAATTCATGTAGAGCTCTAGGACAAGTAGAGATTTAAAGGATTTACCTCTATTTCCCCTATTGGGCCCCGCCCCTTCTGCCCCCGGGGGGTCAGAGCCAAAATTTATACAAGGTCTGTTCCCCCTCCCCCAAGGATGTTTGTGGCCAAATTTGGTTACATTCCATTCAGAACTCTATGACTAGTAGCGATTTAAAGGATTTACCTCTATTACCCCTATTGGGCCCCGCCCCTCCTGCCCCCGGGGGACCAGAGCCAAAATTTATACAAGTTCTGTTCCCCTTCCCCCAAGGATGTTTGTGGCTAATTTTGGTTACAATCCATGCAGAACTCTAGGACGAGTAGCGATTTAAAGGATTTACCTCTATTTCCCCTATTGGGCCCCGCCCCTCCTGCCCCTGGGGGACCAGAGCCAAAATTTATACAAGTTCTGTTTCCCCTCCCCCAAGGATGTTTGTGGTCAAATTTGGTTACAATTCATGTAGAACTCTATGACTAGTAGCGATTTAAAGGATTTACCTCTATTTCCCCTATTGGGCCCCGCCCCTCCTGCCCCCGGGGGACCAGGGCCAAAATTTATACAAGTTCTGTTTCCCCTCCCCCAAGGATGTTTGTGGTCAAATTTGGTTACAATCCATGCAGAACTCTAGGACAAGTAGCGATTTATAGGATTTACCTCTATTACCCCTATTGGGCCCCGCCCCTTCTGCCCCCGGGGGGTCAGAGCCAAAATTTATACAAGGTCTGTTCCCCCTCCCCCAAGGATGTTTGTGGCCAAATTTGGTTACATTCCATTCAGAACTCTATGACTAGTAGCGATTTAAAGGATTTACCTCTATTACCCCTATTGGGCCCCGCCCCTCCTGCCCCCGGGGGACCAGAGCCAAAATTTATACAAGTTCTGTTCCCCTTCCCCCAAGGATGTTTGTAGCTAATTTTGGTTACAATCCATGCAGAACTCTAGGACGAGTAGCGATTTAAAGGATTTACCTCTATTTCCCCTATTGGGCCCCGCCCCTCCTGCCCCTGGGGGACCAGAGCCAAAATTTATACAAGTTCTGTTTCCCCTCCCCCAAGGATGTTTGTGGTCAAATTTGGTTACAATTCATGTAGAACTCTATGACTAGTAGCGATTTAAAGGATTTACCTCTATTTCCCCTATTGGGCCCCGCCCCTCCTGCCCCCGGGGGACCAGGGCCAAAATTTATACAAGTTCTGTTCCCCCTCCCCCAAGGATGTTTGTGGCCAAATTTGGTTACAATCCATGCAGAACTCTATGACTAGTAGCGATTTAAAGGAAATGTTGACGGACGGACGGACGGACGGACGACGGACGCCGCGCCATGACATAAGCTCACCGGCCCTTCGGGCCAGGTGAGCTAAAAATCAAACTACCTGTGATTATCACCAAGCAACTGCCCCACTCGCCTGCAGCCCTGAGGTGGTGATGGATGGCTAGTGGCACGTTCCCTTATTTAAGGGGATGCAGGAATTGTGTCCCCTGCCCTCAACCTCTGTTTACCATCTCCACAGTGTAACCACTTGGCCACAACATTTGTTTGCACCAATTCGGTAGTTGGTATGATTGAGAGAAAACAAAAGAGAATAATTTGTTTGCACTGATTTGCTGGAATCTTTATTTCCCCTAATTAATATACAATGCAACACTGTCTACAGAGTTTCACTGTTACCACCAACATCTCTGATAAGTAAAGTCTCACATCCTCCATCTCATGTACGACCTTCAACAACGACCTCCAACAACTCAACAACTTGTACACACGTAGCACTTCCTATATAGAGAATTTCATTATAGAGTTATTCACAATTTTAAATATGTACACAAATCTCAAATTGAATTATTTCATTGATCAACATTTGTTTTCTTCATTCAGATTTTTATTACATATATTATTATTTTTGAGAATATTCTGTAATGCCCCTCAGTGATTCCATCATAGATATAAGCTTTACATTTCTTCATAATTATATAAACACCCCTTCCCTGAAAAGCCTAACCTATTGAACTCATTCACCCCTGAAAACACATTTAGGCTCTTCTAAATCAAAGACTAGATCGTACCATTATGCTATTTCAGGGGTGAATGATTTATGGAGATTCTATGGTAAGAGTTATCTTAAAAGTTATTCAGGAGTTGTTAAACATCGAACATGACAAAAAGGATGTAATTAGTTCATGATGCTGTGATGTTGATATGACAATAAATGCTTTTTTGGTGATTTTATGTTCGATGAGTTTGGGACAGAACAATTTGGCAATACTGTTAATGACTTCATACCAATTTCTACCAAAGTGTAACAGATAATTCATAGGACGTTATATTTTCTCACAGACAAAACTGCTTTCATTTTGTCTCTTTTTTTTCTTCTTTTTTTTTCTTGCGTGATTTTTTTTCTTTTTAGTTTTCATTACAGTTGTATCATAATATATATATATTTTTAAATATATATATTTTAAAATATGCAGACTTTTTATATTTAATTGATTTTTCTATCTTTAAAATATAAACTGTGTATGTATGTAGAATGTAAACAGAAACCTGAATTATTTTAATTGATCTCTGACCTTTGCTACTCTGTTGAACTCTGGCCTATCTAGATTGACCTTTGCACTACTGAATTATTTTTATAGTTTGACTTTTTCCACTATCTGTTACACTTTGGTAGAGAGAGGCATGTACATGTAGGTACGTAGTACAGACACACACTCTGATAAAAAGTTAACAAGGCATATATACTAACAACAAATGGAAATTTATATAAAAAAGCATAACAAGATATCTAATGTTTTACATCTCACAAAAAAACAAAAGTTAAAAAGTCTTGAGTTAATAACCATTTGAACACATTGACTTGAGAAAGTTTTAAAGGCGAGAGAGATACTTTTTCTATAAATGCAATATCATTTGAAGTTATGAGCGGTAATGCAGCTGAATGAACACTTATTTGTTATTGCAGTTGAAATATGAACACATTCTGGAGATAAAACAAAAAAAACAAACAATTATTACACAAATAGCCTATATCAAAACTAATCATGTGACATGGTTGAGTACTCAAACCTCATTAGCTGTGACAATTTTGTTCTTTGGAGATTCTGTGGACTGTGTATACAGTTGCCATGATGGGTGAACTTGTTCAATAAGCAAAATAATAAAGTTTATCAAGAAATTTTGTAAACTTCAGAATTTTACTACTGGTAACTATAAAGTCAGCAAATGAGGAAATGTTATTTCTCTGAACCTGCTGGCCCCAGTTTATAAGACATGTTGTACATGTTGAATACAGTACCTCAATAAATGACTATCGTACCCAACATTTGACAGGACTGAGGAATTCCTTTGTGTACCCAGATTTAAGATGAATTTGTATAAAGAGCAATATATCTATTCACATATATTAAACATAGAGCTATGTAACTTTGAATTTATGATAAAATGATTTTTGTATGATTTTGATTGTTAAATTTTGGATTTCTTTCCCATGAGCAAGTTATGTGATTTTAGTTTTGTTGTTAAACAATAAAATATTACAATTTCAACTTTTTGTATGTCACAGCTGATGTATGATTTGATAGTTATTGCTGATTTTGCCAGTTGAAGAAAAAAGAAAAATATACATCAATTCCAAACAGAAAGACAATGTAAACTTCTAAGATATTAATGACTATTAGACAGAAATTACATGGCAAACCAAACACAGAATTTATACTGTAGAGAACACATTGTTCGATTGTCAATCGATTATGAAAAATAAAACCAGTTTTAAGAATAATAGAAAAGTACAATTATTAACAACTACTTCTTCATAGAATCATTCATAAGCATAACCAAAGAATAAATTTTACTCATCATCTGAAAATCACTACAAAATATTTTGTACATATGTATATTTTTTTCTATGCTAAATCTTGTTTTAAAAAAATACATAAAATTTTAGCTTCAATACAACAAAAGCAGAACTTGTTATTCTAACAAACTGCTCTGTTAAAAAATCAAAGTTGACATGAACACAAACTTGGCACCAACATGACCAATATACTGCTCTCAAACAAAACATTAAACTGGCAGTGACATGAGTTATGTCCCTTAGAAGAAAAAATCTTAAAACACATTTCCACTTCTGTGGGGAATATCGAACCAGTACCACTGGTAGTAAAATGATTTGTGTCTAAAATAATAAAGTCATTAATTTGGCAGTAAGAAATACAAATAATTAAAATTCAGTGCATTTTACAATTATTCTTATTCTAAATAAAATTGGTCAACAATTAATTTTTGAATTCAAAAGCTGACAAATGGTCAGAGCTTAAGTCATGATTTATAACTATTGTTAATCAATACCAATAAAAAATATAAGGCTTATCTAAACCTTCTCTAAAAGCATATAAAAATTTGACAAACAAAACACCTGTAGTAACAATTATTAATTCTCTATATCAACATCCCTATTCGGCAATAACAAGGCTATCTATAACACTGACTGGCTCAATTCATCAAAGTTTCCAGCAGCTTCGATTATTTCATCAAAATGTTCAAAAAGTTAAATAAAACATTAAAGATTCAGTCAAATCAGAGAAAACTAAAACAAAATCAGATATTTTCCTTTAAGAGATAAAATTATTATTCCTCATGATCATTAGTCAGAAAACACAATATGTATCTTGGCAGCATTGTAAATAATAACATTCATCTGACATTTCAAATATACATAAATATGATATTTACATAGCGCTTATGAATTATTCATTCAGATCATGAATCACCATAACAGGTACATCCATTGAAATGAAGTTTACTATAGAATTAAATAGTGATGAAATCCTTTTTGTTTTTCATGGAAAGAAGATGCCATTTTGGTAAAAATGGCCCCTTAATTAATATATTCCCTTGGAATGAACCTTAGAAGCTTCCTGATGCAGAAAAAAACAACTTTATCTACGTTACCAAGGAACAGACTCTAAAGGATGAAAAAGTGGACACCACAGAACCGAAATAAAATCCCCACTAAAAGGTCCAAAGGGCTTGTATCAAAAACACTCATAATTTTGACTACAGGTGCTGGGGATCTCTAAAATCTCCAAAAGGTGGAATCCGTTTTTCATTGTGACACTTTTAAGTTTAAGTTTTATATACTGTATGGGCGTATCTAGATAAAAAAAACTCCAGTTCTACATGTAGTTCTGAAATATTCTCTGCTAATATTGCCTAATATTTACAGTTGTAATTTTTCTTGTTTACTTTTGGAATTTTTACCAATAAACATAACTGAACTGTGGAGATTTGATTCAAATCCTGTGGTGTCCATCATTAAAGAATAATAATTAACTTATGATGATAAACGATTCATCTGTCAACATGTAGGTGGACAGTACAGATAACTGGTGGAGATTTAATGCTGTTGTTACATGTGCGTTAATTCCATCACATCATCAACACAAACATCTATATAATCGTGGATGGTCGTTGATAACGAAAATAAAAGAGTCACAAGTCGTGATTTCAGTTTTGAAATGAGAATTAAAAAACAAGTCTTAAGACATACTGGCTGGATTTCACAACATAATCAACTATACACTTGTTAAAGAGTCATTTTAACAACACAGTAAGATGGTCGGGTATCAAGACGTGTCGCGGTTCTGTCCCCACCTGACCATGAGACATTATAGTTACACCAGCACATTACCCGATGTGTCTTGGTGAATTAGCAGTCCGTGTAGCACACAGCTATAACTGGAGTAAAAACAACAAATAATGCATCCTGTACGTTTCATCCACAGTCTGTTGTAGTTCCTGAAGGTTGATCGCCCTGCATATCAGCGTCACAGTCACTTTTCAAGAATCCTTTTCGATTTGGTTCATTACAAAAATATTCACATCTTGGAACTTCCGTATTGTAAGAAATAATCATACAAGCACATTCACAAACAATATTATAAACATCTTGTCTCTGAAGAAATCAAATGTCTGTGGTGAAATTGTCCGACCTCCTGGCACTTGGCACACTGTTTGCATAGATAGGTATAATGTCTTGCCCTGCCACTTACAGGTTCACTATTGTACACACACCCACTCTTTGGTCGTGTGCTCCGCTCTCGTCCCATCCATACGTTGTAAGTGACAGAGGCTCCCTACTGTCCGGTATTGTGCGAATCACTTTAATATACAGCTGATGTCGCCCTGCTCTGCTGCCTTGTCCGCCTCCTTATAACATCAATAACACAAAATATAGAAATTTCCTTATTTCTTCACATGTTTCACGAGTCCTTGTCATCAATCTTTGACTACACACAGTCCGTTTCTGAGTCGTTTCCACTACTACTTGTACTGGTTATTTCACTCTCATCAACACTACTACTGCTCCGCGACATGGAAGAATATTGACTGTCTGACGTCCGACAGTCCGAACTCCGACTACTTTCAACTGGTTCCAAGTCTAGATACTCTTGAAACTGAAAAGAAACCAATGCAAGAAACTATTAGTAAAGTACACTTCTAAAAGTTGAATGATGTCATGTTGTTTTGAACAGACGAACATCTTGAACTATATACATAAGCTATGTTCTTCAGTAATTCCAATCTGTCTCTTTAACCCAAGAAGCCTACCAATACAACATATCTTATTGATACTAACCTCTCTAGCACGAAGAGTAAGGATTTTGTCCAGTTCTTTGACCAGCATACTAAATGACGGCCGATGATTGGGATGATGTGCCCAGCACTCGTTCATCATATCGTACATCTCGATAGAGGCATATGGTGGCTTCTCCATTCGATGTCCCTCTCTCAGCAGCTCAAATAGCCGCTCCACAGGTACCGAGGGGTACGGGTTACCGCCAAGTGTGAATATCTCCCACAGTAAAATACCATACGACCACCTGTGCACAGAAAACGTGATCTTAGAAATTGGGAAAACATTACAACAGAAACTAATTAGTATTGTTAGAATTTTCCAGAACTCAGATAATCAAATTCATTTACACTTTTCAGTCATTCAATTGACTGACTAAGATACAGTTGATATATCCCAGTAAGTGGATACTTTGACTAAGATACAGTTGATATATCCCAGTAAGTGGATACTTTGACTGACTAAGATACAGTTGATATATCCCAGTAAGTGGATACTTTGACTGACTAAGATACAGTTGATATATCCCAGTAAGTGGATACTTTGACTGACTAAGATACAGTTGATATATCCCAGTAAGTGGATACTTTGACTGACTAAGATACAGTTGATATATCCCAGTAAGTGGATACTTTGACTGACTAAGATACAGTTGATATATCCCAGTAAGTGGATACTTTGACTGACTAAGATACAGTTGATATATCCCAGTAAGTGGATACTTTGACTGACTAAGATACAGTTGATATATCCCAGTAAGTGGATACTTTGACTGACTAAGATACAGTTGATATATCCCAGTAAGTGGATACTTTGACTGACTAAGATACAGTTGATATATCCCAGTAAGTGGATACTTTGACTGACTAAGATACAGTTGATATATCCCAGTAAGTGGATACTTTGACTGACTAAGATACAGTTGATATATCCCAGTAAGTGGATACTTTGATGACTAAGATACAGTTGATATATCCAGTAAGTGGATACTTTGACTGACTAAGATACAGTTGATATATCCCAGTAAGTGGATACTTTGATACTAAGATACAGTTGATATATCCAGTAAGTGGATACTTTACTGACTAAGATACAGTTGATATATCCCAGTATGGATACTTTACTACTAAGATACAGTTGATATATCCCAGTAAGTGGATACTTTGACTGACTAAGATACAGTTGATATATCCCAGTAAGTGGATACTTTACTGACTAAGATACAGTTGATATATCCCAGTAAGTGGATACTTTGACTGACTAAGATACAGTTGATATATCCCAGTAAGTGGATACTTTGACTGACTAAGATACAGTTGATATATCCCAGTAAGTGGATACTTTTACTGACTAAGATACAGTTGATATATCCCAGTAAGTGGATACTTTACTGACTAAGATACAGTTGATATATCCCAGTAAGTGGATACTTTACTGACTAAGATACAGTTGATATATCCAGTAAGTGGATACTTTACTGACTAAGATACAGTTGATATATCCAGTAAGTGGATACTTTACTGACTAAGATACAGTTGATATATCCCAGTAAGTGGATACTTTGACTGACTAAGATACAGTTGATATATCCCAGTAAGTGGATACTTTGACTGACTAAGATACAGTTGATATATCCCAGTAAGTGGATACTTTTACTGACTAAGATACAGTTGATATATCCAGTAAGTGGATACTTTACTGACTAAGATCAGTTGATATATCCCAGTAAGTGGAATACTTTACTACTAAGATACAGTATATCCAGTAAGTGGATACTTTACTGACTAGATACAGTTGATATATCCAGTAAGTGGTACTATTAGTGACTTGACTAAGATACAGTTGATATATCCCAGTAAGTGGAACTAGACTGACTAAGATACAGTTGATATATCCCAGTAAGTGGATACTTTACTGACTAATAAGTGGATACTTTACTACTAAGATACAGTTGATATATCCCAGTAAGTGGATACTTTGACTGACTAAGATACAGTTGATATATCCCAGTAAGTGGATACTTTGACTGACTAAGATACAGTTGATATATCCCAGTAAGTGGATACTTTTACTGACTAAGATACAGTTGATATATCCCAGTAAGTGGATACTTTTGACTGACTAAGATACAGTTGATATATCAGTAAGTGGATACTTTTACTGACTAAGATACAGTTGATATATCCCAGTAAGTGGATACTTTGACTGACTAAGATACAGTTGATATATCCCAGTAAGTGGATCTTTTACTGACTAAGGATAATCATATGGATCTTTGACTGACTAAGATACAGTTGATATATCCAGTAAGTGGATACTTTGCTGACTAAGATACAGTTGATATATCCCAGTAAGTGGACTTTGACACTTTACAGTTGACCCAGTAAGACTAAGATAAGTCAGTTGATATATCCCAGTAAGTGGATACTTTACTGACTAAGATACAGTTGATATATCCCAGTAAGTGGATACTTTTACTGACTAAGATACAGTTGATATATCCCAGTAAGTGGATACTTTGACTGACTAAGATACAGTTGATATATCCCAGTAAGTAGATACTTTGACTGACTAAGATACAGTTGATATATCCCAGTAAGTGGATACTTTGACTGACTAAGATACAGTTGATATATCCCAGTAAGTGGATACTTTGACTGACTAAGATACAGTTGATATATCCCAGTAAGTGGATACTTTTCCCTCAGTTATGGAATATTCTGACTATTTAATCAGTACACAGAAATAGTTGTAACTTATTGTAAGTCCTAATATCTAGTAAACCAATTTAAAGATAAAGAAACTAAAGAAAAGTCTCAATATCTTTTCTTTTCAAATAACTGCCTAACATGTACAAGATCTATGAAACTTGTTTTGGTTCAAAGCATGTACAATATGAATTCTCATTTGATCTTCCAAAGTTATATTATTCTCACGAAATAAAGCCAAACTTGTATACTCACACATCACTCTTAGAAGTATATTTACGGTCAAACAGAGCTTCAGGAGCCATCCATTTCACAGGCAGTCGACCCTATGGGAAGAAATATTACATCTTAACATTTTTACTCAAGATTGACCACTACCAGATACGACACTGAAATTTTGATGAACTATGCAAAAAGCTTTTTGTATCACCCTAGATCAACTTCCAGTTCTTAGAGATTAACACAGAAATATGTGCAGTTTTTACACGCTGTCTTCCTTGTTGTAAACTCAAAATCAGTGCTCTAATTTTAAATCAGGCAATTTCTACAACAACAAGACGACTTACATCTCCTGTTTTTCTGTAGTAGTCCACATTGGTAATGTTTCTTGTTAAACCAAAATCGGCAATCTTCAGGACATGGTCTTCTGCCACTAGGACGTTTCTGGCAGCTAGATCTCGATGTATACACTAGAATCAGGAACAAAGAAAATAAGAATCACAGACAAAAGGCACAGAATTTCAAACATATCTTCAACACATCTTTCTTTTAGATAGATTTCACAAAATTATGTGAGACATTACAAATTGAGATATATTTGATTTGCACTTATCTTGATTCTGTTGAACTCTTTGGCTTGGTTTGATTTCATTAATGTCCTATTGACAGCAAGGGTCATTCAAGAATGTGCCAGGTCTAAAGGTGGAGGAAAGCCGGAGTACCCGGAGAAAAACCTGAAGCATTATTATTATTACGACACTCACTTGACGTGAAGCAAGGTACTCCATGCCTCGCGCTATCTGGTAAGCAAAACATATAAGGTCTTTTTCTGTGAGGGCTCGGTCATCTGAGTCCAAATTGGGTTTTTCATAGCCTGTACTTGGGGGTCTTCGTGCCCGCAGGAAGTCTCGGAGGTTTCCGTGTGGAGCATACTCCACTACTACATAAAGGGGACCTAGAACGGAAATACTCAACGTTATAAGTTCTGTGGATCATAACCAAAACTAAAGAGAAGTTTTTCTAGTCGAGAGGTATATTGCGGCAAGTATTTATCATGGTTACATGCTTTCAGGACTAACTCTCTTGTTTCACATTTTCTTATAATTGCTTTTGAATTGTCTGATAAAGACTTTATTTCATAATTCTCAAAAGCTCTCGCTTCAATTGTTTTAAAAGTATGTATTCTTGTTTAACAGAAAACATGTTTTTCTCAACACACCATTTTGTGAACAACATCCGAGCAAGTTAATGATGTTTTTGTGACTTCCAATCAGCTTCATCATTTCCATCTCGGTCATTAGATCCGTCAACTCGCGATCTGTGGCATCCTCTGTAATAACCAAAACATCACCAGTTATAATAGGCAAATTTTACAGAATTAAAACAAGAGAATAAAATCATTATTTCTTCATTACCTAAACAATTTGTTGAACAACCATATCTATACTGATTAATCAAAAGAATGAGATAATATGCTAAGTTTAAGCAATCTTATACCCCTTCAGCATTCCCAATGCCAGATATATAGCATCAGCAGATGTATCAACAAACTACTATCTTCTATCATTGTTAGGCACTTAAGCTAACTTATCCTCTTTTCATAAATAGAATCTGATCAAATATTCGCTGACAGCTAAATAACTTTTCTGTCTTTAGTCATTTTACCTTTCAACATTTTCACAGCAACTACTGTTGAGGTGAGAGGAGATGATTTGAGGCCGACAGCTTCTGCACGCATCACAAGGCCAAATGCTCCTTCTCCAAGAGGTTTGCCCAATGTCAATCTGCAAATAATATTAGATAATTATATATCTATCTTGGTCATAAAAGAGAATAAAAGACAGACATACACCAGGAACATGGTCACACAAATTCTTTATTACTATATAACTAAAACAGACATTTGTTTTTTTTTTCTTTCCACTTTATATATAATTTCAAAGGATAATTTTAATTAATTCCTTACTTATCACGGTTGAACTCCCATTTGCTGTCCAATGGCAGGTCATACTCAAACATACAGGTCAGGTCAGATGATAAACGTCGTCGGCGTGTAGAGTTTTCAATACGAACTTGTGGGATTACTAGGGGCTGACCCTCTAAAGAGGCCTTGTCCGGATAATAGATCTCATTCTGTAAAAATCAAGAATAGATATGTAAAATTTGGTTTTAGTCTTCAATTATTCAATGAACTTTCAACAGTTTGCTACTGTATAGCCAATTATATTTGCAAGGAAGACATTTTTATAATGTTGTAGTTGTAAAGAATACACCATCAAAATATTTAGTAATTTGTAATACTAATTCATAAAGACTCGCAGTCTTATCACAAAATTTCGATTTCTTGAAATTTGATTTTCTTGTTTCAAATAAAAATTGCAAAAATTTTGAGCAACAAAAATGACTGCCTTTAAATAAATAAATAAATATCACAAATTTTACATACAAGATTAACCGGAATACAAAGTTACCATTAAAATCTAACAAATGATCACTTACAGCTTTCAGGACAATGACTCGTTTCACACAGCCATATTTTCCTCGTGAATTGTATTTGCGACGACAGACGACGATGAGAAGGATGATAACGATGAGGAAGACAACACAGAATACAGAAACAACAGCGATGATGGTATACTCTTTAGATGTGCTCCGTGGTGCCTCCTGCGCATGTCTCATATTACTATGACTCTCATTACCATGGAGATCGGGACGTTCGTCTGTAAGCAATACCATGATAGAGTTATATAACTGGTATTTAGCAGAGTTCTCTTTTTGAAAAGTGTTTGAATAATTGAACTAAAACTAACCACATTCTGGGTATAAAAACATTTCCATAACTTATACACAAGATTTAAAGATAGAATGACAGAGATTGCAACTATATACTTCAATATTTCATTTTCTGCCTTTTCAAAATTTGTCATCAACATCAGAGATGTTACGTTTTTTCATTATTCATGGTCATCTATACACTTAAAATACAATTTCATATACACACAATTTCATCCATTGCTTCCCTGAACTTATATTACTGACTTCTTCTTAAAATTCTGCACACTACTCCAACATCACCCTACCTTCCACAGTGAGCCAAGCACTTCCAAATCGTCTCCCAGCAAAATTAGACACCAGACATGTGTACCAGCCTCGATCAGACTTGGATACATTCAGGATCTCCAGTATCTCTGGATTTGTCATGTTGTATGTGGATTGCTGCAGGTATTATAAAGGGAGACAATCAGCCATTTGGAATATTTTTTTTTATCCTATCTTATCATTAAATAGAAACAACAATAACACTAATCTACATTTAAATTACAGTTCATGATAAATTTTTATTTTGCAGCTTTTCTTTTTGTCTTTCCAAAGCAAAAAAAAATCAGTTTTTCTTCTAACTTCTTATTCTTAATATTTCCTACTCAAATACATTACATGAACATATTTGTTTTTTTTTAATTTTTAAATCGGCAAGATTTCCATTTGCATACTCCTCAAAAGCATTTTATTTATTAATTAAATCATTTGAAATTAAATTTAGATTTATCTATTCGTTGCAAATGTGTCAAAAATTTACTTTGCAAGCAACACACTTTTTGACAAAACCAATGAATTTAGACAGAGGATGCAGATGGAAATCTCTTCCTTGATAAAGAGGATTCATATGTCACAACATCAAAAGCATTCATCAGCCAGGTGGGATTTCTGGACAAAATCTCGACTAAAGTTGCTGTTAGACCATACGTCATAATCATAATTAGTGAGAGGGTCACATAAAACATGCAAATCAATGGTGATAAAAAACTAAACAGGATTTCTGAAGATTTTTTCATTCTGGTCCTCGGATCTGGATTATCTCCCTTTGTACACTATCTGCTCAAATT
Source organism: Argopecten irradians (assembly GCF_041381155.1). Lineage (NCBI taxonomy): Eukaryota > Metazoa > Mollusca > Bivalvia > Pectinida > Pectinidae > Argopecten > Argopecten irradians. Next base: position 28,870,474 of record NC_091144.1, on the reverse strand, counting down.
CAGTAAAACTTTCTTTTTTGTTGAAATCGCATGCTATGCCAGCAGTGATAAATCAAACTGAACTGCATGGCCTCATCTGGAGCGACATGGTGCAAATTTATTAAATTGGTCAAAATTCTGTGAAAGGAAATCTAACGGGATGTCGTCGTGGAAACAAGTATACAAGCACTAACGCACAACAGACTGGTACAGTACAGGGAATCTCTTATACATGCATTTCTTTTCTCATAACATTTCAAAAATCTTTGGGGAGTAAAACACGATACACACACACTCAAATAGTACACATATGTAAAATATGACACACACACATAGTTTCAGTGACGGTTGCATTCAAATTGCTATAATTAAGGACATGGTATTTTCAAATGACAACATTTATGCAGTCAGGCATGTCAACACGGATTTTGTCATTGATGCATAGTATTGAAACTTGTCATACCCTACGACCCTGAAAACGACACAAGAAAACAGATCTTATCACTATAATGTATAAACTTTATGGGTATTCACTCAAAATTCATAAAATGTAGTAGGTAAATACAGGGTGTTTTGAGATAAAGAGGCCAATTTACTGTGAGATACAACCAAAAACGTACATTCTACACTAGTTTATAAATCCACAAACCTAAATAAAGGCCTTATTATAATCATAAACTTCATGTAGATTATGTTTAGTCAAAACTGAAAACTTCACATATGAAGCAAAAAAAGCTGGGTGATTATACTTATCATAGCTTCTGTATAAATGAAATTTTAATAGAAATTTTTGATACATATGATAATTTTGATCAATTCAAATTCAAATTTCCAATAAAAAATATTTTCATAGAAAGTGCATGATAACCATAATTCGCCAACCAATATGAATTCTTGCTTGATATTGGTATACAGCGAGTAGTTAAATTACATAAATCCTGAACTTCAATCATTTTTAAAATTTCTCTGACATTTCCTGGTACAAATTGACACTTGCATGTTATCAATACTAGCAAATTCTGATTACAGACAGTAATTGATTTCAATTGTATTAGTTTTTACATTTAGATTATCATACGATACATACCTGTATGACGTGGACATATGGCGTGCCGTCGGGTTTGCGGTAGTCACCGTTGATCTGATAGTGCTTAACCCACTGGATATGTGCCTGGATGTCACTTTTCACCTTACAATGAAGTTTGATATTTTCCCCAACATAAGCTGTAGTGTTTACTGGGCCTTCTACATCAGGCTTTTGAACCTTTCGATCTGTAATAGTATAACATTTAATTTGTGAAATTTCTAGCTTCCTTAAATTCAAATCTTCATCTCAATGGTTGGTAGAATAGTTCATATTCAAAACTTCCAAAAGATGTCAATATAATATAATTCCATAGTTGCCAATCAAATATGTTCTATTGAAATTGTTTTTCAAAAATAAATGATTCAGGAATTTTCAGAAGGGACATGTAATTTAAGATTATCATATCAGTCCAAAAACTCCAAAACAAGTCATTAAAATCATCAAATTGAAAACTTCATCATAGATAATTTAAGCAATTTTGAAATTGTTCAGTACACCAATAACAACATTAGAGTTGACTACAACAAAGTTACCAGTATTCAATCCAAGTTTCAAGTAAAAATTTAATTTTACAGATGAGGAATATAGGGTTTAGTGTGTATATAAAAACAATGAGAGTTTACATGTTCTTCAACAATTCTGATGAACTTTACAGCAAGAAAAAAAGACACACCAAGGCCTTAAATAAAAACACTAGTTCTAAATTATCTGAATAACTAATGTACTAAGCAGTTAAGATGATCTTCCTGAAGATTTTTTTAGTGAAGGGAATTAGGTCTGCCGAGATGCGGATGTCTTTCAGAGTCTAACAAGGCCTATACTGTGTGGTTTCCTACAAGAAGTCTAAGTTTACAGCATTTAATAGGAAATAAAACCTTAATGCCTTCCCTACAGAATTCTCTGCTAATTACAAACAGACAGAGGGTGACTTTCTGAAATAATTTCCCGGCTCTTTTAATAGCATGGGGGAGGTGTAGACTCGAGCATGAGGAGTAGGTGAGAGCGAGAACTCTAGTTTCAGAGTTAGGATAAAAAAACGGTTGCACCATGCAGTGCTGGATGCAGAAGAAGATTTGAGAAATAAATGATTGGCAGACAATCATGGGGAATTATCAGCTGGTGATTTATGAGAGAGAGAGAGAAGGGTGATAGACAAATTGATTTATCAGTTATGTGACCAATTACAGTAATGTCTACTGTGGAATCCGTTACTGGAGGGAGTAAGGAAAGCGTGAGATTCCATCGTACTATGCTACAACAAACATTAAGTGCTGCTGCTCTCTCTCTATCTGCTGGTCACTCCTTATAAACCGGGAGAATAGCTCACACTTCTCTAAACAAGGCAGAAAGCCTCACACTTTTCATTCTTTATCTGTTTAGTCCTGTATCTGCCACATCTCTCACACAGAACCTTTTCAGCAGTGTAAAGCCTGGTAATGGAGATCAGTACTGATAGCTTCCTATCCACTGCCATTAACATCATCCACTTAACTCAATATTTACATTTCTCCTAAAGAATTTAAACATTTCATTAGTTTCGCTGCTGTCACATTTCAAAGAAAAAAAAAATTAGAATTACTTTTAAGCACTCCCCTCATCCTACTTTCTTGGTTCACTGAATGAATTTAAATTAAAATTTTCTTCTAGCAACATATTTAAATGGTAACTGAGCCTCTCAGATCTAGACTCTATATATACAACTGTAATAGTTAAGGAATTTTTGTACAGTAATCCTGGTAAAACGACAATACAATTGTAACGGAATCAAATTTCTAGATGAACATGTAGAAAATTCATATCCAGCAAATAGCTATTGATGAATAAAAAATTTTTTGGCTAGTAAAGATCTAAACTTAGATTTCATCATTTTTGAAATGTATTTTGTATCTATTTCGAAAACTATTTCCAGACGCCCCATTTTTTTGTAACAAACAGATATCTACTATAATGAGTGTTTGTTTCAAACCACCGGCAATATCATAGCATCAAACTCCTTTCACTTCCACATGTCAACCACAATGCACACTCAGTACTGAGGAATTTGGATTTTTTTTGGCGATACATTTTTACTCTCTTTCACTCTGGTAGACTTCTAATCTAACAATAAGATTCATTACTTAGCCGAATTCTCGATCAATGTCCATTTTTTCCTCTTTACAATTGAGTAGGAATAAACTCCAAAAACAAAATTTTGAATGTAAACTGAATTTTTTACTGACGGCTTACTTTATCACAAACTATTTTTAAATATCGGAGATTTATTGGGCTCTAATAGCTAGCTAGTGACACAATTGTAAGTTTTTTTTTTACCTATAACCTCAAGCATGTACATCCACAGAAGTTTGCCATGCTTATTCTGTATCACACATGTATAGTTGCCATTGTCATCCGTGGTCAAATCCGTCATTTTCAACTTGTAACCATCAACTTGGTACTGAAAATCAAACGGAACAAAATGGATGAATATTTCATGTAAAATGCACAATCACAATTAAAATCTTCTCTGATAAAATCTTGACAAGACAGAATAGATGTAATGTAAAGATTAACTTTTTCCCAACTTTACATTGACAATTTAAAATATGTAAGTAGAATGTACAAATCACATGCAGTTTTCATTTTATTTAAAGTGCAACATTAGTTCTAGATCTATGTTCATGACAAACACTCTAACAAGAGAAAAAGTTATCTGATTTAAAGTTTTATGGAAAGTTATAATTATCAATCTTTCCTATATCATTTGTTATGATCTAAGTAACACTAGACCACTCTTCCTGCTGATGGACTTATAGGCCACTCCTGCTTGACCACAACTGACCAGTGGTCAGTCCTGATTGATACATGTAGTTTAATGAGGCCCTAATTTCTAGTATGTTTCCATCTGATGCTATCTTTATTGCCTGATTAATTGGTGAGGCCAGACCTAAGATGTGTACAGGCAGACTATAACTTTGTATGGCAGATCAGGGATATACACAGATACAGTCAGTATACAGTTTGCCTCTGTGTGTTTACCATATACCCAGGTCTAAAACACCTAAACTAAGCACCGGTACCTCAAACTTAACCGAAGGAACTCAATTCAACAAAGCAATCCAAATCAAACTTAGCAACCTAAGAAAATCATATATTTTTATCAAGGATTTTTTCTTCTTCTATGTGTTCAAAAATTCAATCTAGAAAAAAATTTTGAAAATCTTTTTGGTAATATGTGTAAGCAAATGAAAAGGACCCAAATTATGAGATCTTTTTATATCTTCTCGAAGTATTTATATGTGCATCTATATGAAACAAAACTAAAAGTGTACTTCATTCAATAGTACACTCAAACAAGAAGATTATATAATTTCTTGTTCGTAATAAATGTGTCTCTTTATGTCTGTAACAGGAATTCAACTACCATTTAAGTGTCTAGCTTTTACTAAAAGCTAAAAGTACACTGCATATAATTAATATTCATTTTTCATTTCATATCTTTCTGTAAATATATTGTTGAGAAGTTATCCTCCTTCACAGTTCAGCGCCAAAATAACACCTAGAAGAGTAAATGTATAGTGTACAAGGTATGGACGCTGCACCTGTGACTATGGCTGGTCCTCCTCACTAGACCTTGCAATACAAGGCTGTATGTTGGGGAGAATCAAGAAGGTGGAGAAGAGGGATTATGGAAAGTGATTGAATGTGGATGCCAAATCCAATTAAATGCGAGGATCTGGCGGGGTTAAGACTAGACCCAGGCCCTAGTCTCTGTCAGATCGCTCCCTATATTTTTGGATTTTTTGGCATATGGCAATATTTAAAGCCATAAGCCTGGAGTGGCACAGGAGAACGTGTGCATGTGGTGGCGGTTTGGCTGTCCAGGCTGGTGGGTCTGCATTTTCTCTCGACCTGTGGCGTGTGCTTTACCTATCCAGTCTCGTGTGCTGTTTGTGGCACCTCTAGCAAAGCCTGGTTAGATTATAGCTACAGGGTTCGAGACACTCGTTAACCTGCCCAGCACCAAGGTGTTAACTTCAGATCTTGAAAGTATCTTATGACAGGTTTAAATTCTCAAGTTTATTTTTTCTGTCTTTTTCTAAAAACTATTTCTACACAGAATAATTAGACATGGCCATATTTTCCCATCAAGGCAAACTTCACCACATTAAGTGATATAATATTGAATATGATACAAATTTGCTTTCTAAATTTAAATTGACACAATGCCATCTTTTAATTAAAATTTTCTAATCTCCCTTTCGCTGGACTAAATTCATTAAGTAATTGAGGTAATATTGCTCAAACCTTTATATAGTTTTTTTGACATGCCAAATCTTGGCTAATTTTGTTTTGTTCAGCTAACCAATCTTTTCAAGCCTGTTTTCTGTTTTTATATGGACACCACATGCTAGACTCTACCATATTTCCACTAATATCCATTTCCTATAACCTTTAATCTAATTTCCTAAACATTTACATCCTTTGTTAGCTAGTCCGAATACTTTCCCTCCTTTTTTGGCAGTTTAAACTGAATCTTTGTACAAAAGTTCTTGTTACGACCAACTACTCTAAACTAGTCATGATTTTGATGTATGTACTTAAACAGATGGCTATTTGAAATCTTCTAAAGAAACCCTGCACACCTGTGTTATTCAACATAAACAACAATGCCCTTAAATTGAAATGGATCTCAAACCTATATTGATCTGGCCAAAACAATTATATTTTTTCAATAACCAATTACTGAATTAGCCTATTATCATTTTCAATAAACATTTAGTCTAACATATCGCTCCATTGTTATAACAACTGATAAATCTGTCACACAAGTTATGAGTTGACCTCAGTCGTCAATGGCGATGACCTTTACCTTGCCTTCCTTTACACTGGAGTCAATATACAGATTGTTCTTGTACCATGTGATGTTCGGGATGGGGTTTCCGCACGCCTGACATTTCAGTTCCACTGGGGCACGCGCAGGACGTGCAATCCACCGAGAATTTTCTTTGCTCGGCTTCCATGATGGTGCCCCTGCAATTACAAATGAAATTGAAAATGCTACAAAAAAAACCTGACAGTTTATAGTTTTACAGAAAAAAGTATGAAAATAAATCAATTCAAGATACATGCACTTCAACTGGGCGCAGTTTCATCAAAAGTTTTTAAGATTGCTTAACTTCTGTAACGCTTTCAAATGGACCCTTTTAAAAATTTTAAGTTAAGGATTCAAACTGCTTTCTTTAGTTCAAAAAAGGAACGATGATCATGATGAAACTGGGGTCTAGCACCTTTAGTGTTAGGATTTACAAGATATGTGCCAAAATCAAAGTTATTTAATTTTTAGGATTATTTTCACACTTGTTTACATCGTGCCCCGTCACGCTGTAACATTTAACAGGTCCCTATAACTTTCCGAAGGGTGAAGCTCCGCAGGCCCCAAATTTAGGTATTAATTGTTGGCTTGTCAGATTTAATTTAGCTCATTGCAATTTAATTTCATCTCCGCTCTCGTACACAATGCAAATTAAGCTAGTACACAGGTCACATAACATTGGATCTGTGTCGAGGAGACGCTGGAGGTCGGAGGTCAACCGTTTTTGTTATAGGTGTCTGGCGTTTTCCCCAAAAAACACCAATAAAGGAGTACAGCTGGACATTTTCAACAGCCAGTAAATCTAGACTCTTGAAACTGACACTAAATGCTTGGTTCATTTAAGTGAATAACTGGTATTATTCATGTAACTAAAAATAAAGAAGAAATGACTGGCTTTTTTGTTCTTTGTTTTTAAATACTTTATAGATTAATGTTTTAAATTTTGTTTATTCTACCACTGCTAAGATTTTTGTTTATAATGGAAAATGTCAATCCATGTATACTGTTATATATATATATATATATATATATATTGTATGAAAATGGCATGTCATGAATAATTCTACAAATGATATATTTAAACACTCTGTTATCACTAAGAGTGTAACCTTGCATCATTGAATCTATGATAGCTCCTGATATATCTAATACAGTATTATCAGAAGGTTTCACCCCTACAGTGGTATTTCCAATACAAACCTGACACTTCAGTGTCTTTGTAAGTTTATTTGAACATCAGAGAAAATTCAAATTGTCAGATTCCTACTTATATTTTATTTGAGCGTTTAGACTCAACAAAAACTGTCAGATTTACCAAACATATATTCCTTACTACAGACCTGACAAAATTCAAATTGTCAGTTCTGAATATGGAAAACAGAGTACAGACACCGACAGTTAATCTGTTTGTAGACAGAACATGGTAATTTCAGTATTAAGGACCACAAAAAGGTATAATAGTAGCCTTTGTGTATTGGCCTATTGCGATAACCTTCTATGAGATTCCTAACCACTATATCGGGAGGAACAGGAATTCTGGTGACGTGAACATAAATCTGTCACATAAATTTACAATTATCTCTTTGATGCATCACGAAAGAATAAATTTACATACTTTGCCTTTTTCTTGATACCAAATTGAATATAAATACATGTTGCCTCTGCAATGAAAATTAACTTCTATATTCAGCATTGGACCTGTTGCACTATCACCTGTAGTTTTATAGAGTGGAGTTGTCTATATGTTCTTAGATTCGTATACCCCTCAGCTGATCCCTCAGCTGAAATGTCATGTCATTCATTTTGTGTCAAGAGTCAATCAAACTGATATAATTTTGATCTATCAGCCTGAAGTTGAGGCGAGTTATAGAACTTCTAGGAAAATGCTGATATATATGCAAGTATCAAAATCATTTACTGAAACACCTAGCTGAAAAACCAAAACCCATGTACTAATAAATTTATATCTATATCTTTATTTTATTGTGTGATTGTGATGATAGGATATTGGAATTGGAGATTGGCGGTGGTGTGCACGTGGGGTAGGACGGGGTGATTTATAATATATATTTATAAAAGAATTGAAGAAATTTGCTGGAGTCTATTTGGTCTTCTGTTAAATGAAAATATTCATATTTCATGCGTGTACCAGTTTCAACTTTTCAGCTCGCCCAGAGAAGAGTTAACATCTACTACTGGGAATGACACACAAACACATGTTAATAAAACTAAAACGATGTATAAAGCTGACTCATTGTTCATGTTATATTAAAACAGATCTTTGAGACCACTTAGTTAAAACATGACTAACATATACGAGATGTGAACTTGGATTATACAAAGAAAACTATTCAACCAGATGCAATTAGGTAATTATACCGAAAAGCCTAATAAGAAGTTCCCAGTGTCTATTTATTTCAGAAATGTTTTCATCTTATTCCAGCTACATATATCTTTAGAAATATTTTAAAGTAATCTTGGGCAGTGAATATAAAATGTTGTACCTCACTCCTCGTGTCAAAATTTTAAAAAATTGCCAAAAAAACTTGGGCAGTAAATATGAAATATTGTACCTCATCACTTTTCATATTAAAAGTTTTGCACTGATGCTTGAAGACTCTGTAACCGGGACTGGGAGGAATCCCGGTGCATCCTAAGTGTTTGTGACTCCAAACTTCTCCAGATTCCATATGGTACAAATCAGTGTGGGCTGGAAGCTTTACTGTGACACTCCAGCCCCCTGGCCCCTACTGTGATGTTGTATATACTTACTGACTCCCTAGAGGGGCTGTGGGAAGCTGGGTAGAGGAGTTAAGGGGAGAGGCAGGGAGAGGAGTAGGGGAATAACAGAGGGGTGGGGGGTCATATGGGTGAACAGGGTACACACTTCACACATACACACAAAGAACCGATTTCTGATAAAGTAACACAGGGCTACTACACCACATGTGGCTCATTTCACCTTTGACATATATCTGGACCAGAGCTATATGGTCAAGCACGCTCAATTGAAACCTGACATCTTGATTTCCCACTTATATATGACTTTTCACCCTCTACCAAACACTTGTCCAGAAGGTACCATACTGGGGCTAATTTTGGTGGGCATGATATTTTAGTGATTTCACAGGACATTGTCGTGGTCCTTAAAGTTTTATTCTATAAACAAACTGCTGAATCATACACAGGTATAATAATTATAACCCTGTAGTTATAGAGTGTGAAATTTCTACCTGCTAAAATTGAATTTTATTGCATCATGTGAAAATCAAGATTTTCCCCCTCAAATCAGTTATATTATAGTTATTTTTAGCTTAATCCCATAAATCTGTAGATTTAGCATTAATCTATGAGGGTACTTAAGAATTAAAACCAAATGTGCGTTACACACAATTTTTATTTGGACTTAAAAACTTTTACACTTTCAGCGTTAACTATTAATGTTCAATTAATTAAAGATTTTTCTCTGAGATAAAATACCTGTGTCAGGTAGTGAGGGCTGAGTAATTTATTAAGTTTGTGGAGTTTACCTGATTAAATACCATGACTACAAAATTGCTATAGCAACTGGGACAATTGTTTGTGAAGAGAAATATTTTCGAGACCACAGGCCACTCCTTGAAGATTGTGTTTCTCGTGACAACTGTCAAGTTGTTTTGAAAGGTTTAGATGTCTTCTAAACTCAAACTGTGTTGGAGTTATAATGAGTCACACACCGGCTCCTCGTTGAGAGGGAAAAACCAGCTGGACCATTTCAATACATCACACATACAGCTATAACAAATGATAAAACCAGGGCTTTTTCTTTATATTTTCTCCAAACAAATTATGACTGTCCAGACTTATTAGAAAAAAGAATAGCATAGTGTAAATGACATTTGGAAAGGATGAATACAGACATTGAAATGAACCATACAGCTGTTTCATCCTTTCAGATTTGTCAGTGAAACTATATAGGGAGTAAAATTAAGGAAATCAAGAACAAAATTAATAGAATCAACAGATGTGAAAATATGAAAGAGGAGGACCTTAATGCTTCTGGATAATCAATTTAATATGATCATTTAAACCATTTAACATTTTTAAAATTTTGAATTGGAGAATCTCTCACAAGCTAGAGATTGGTATTATGACAAAGACAGTATTTTCATTTTTTTTTTATGAGAACCAAGCTAAAAGTTAAATGTGGATTTGTTTGTCTGCATACTTTAATCTATCTTTAAGAAGTGTGTGTAAAATGATATTTTAGGCATTGTTTAGCTGTCTCTAGAAAATCCTTCACCTCAATAACCTACTCCTCTCCTTGATCTAATCCTAATCTGCTGAGAAAATCTTCCCCTCCTTACCGTCCAGAACATACTCTCTTATCACTGCATTTGTTTGTACTAAATTCTACAAACCGGTGGCTATTTACGACAAACAATATCACTAAACAACTATCTCAGTATAAAGCAGATTGAAAAGGACGCTACGACCCTCCGCTTCTCAAGGTTGGGTGTTAAATCAAGCCTTGAAAAACAGGACTTTAAATTTTCGTTTTCAACTTAAACTCCTGATTCTTTTGTGATTTTAATCAAATTACAGTAGATAAGTACAAAATACCAGATAAGTTCACATAAGGTGCTTTAAATGATTGTCAAGACTTGATTGCATGTCATGTTTGTATTCCTTCATTACTATATGGACTAGTTTAAATATCGAATCTTATCTTTGTCAAAAAACTGGATACAATACTGTATTTATATTCATTTGTCACACAAGTCTACATTCATAATGTAACCCAATGGTGTAACCTAAATTTTAACATCTAAAGGTCAAATAACTTGACCTAAGAATAACTACATAATATAAAGTTTCATTTGTCGGGAAATCCCAGTCATTTCAATCATACAGAATTGGGGCTGCTTTCCTAATCCTTTTAACAGATCCTTTACATTATTGTATGTAAAACCATAATGTTGAAAAATGGCTATATAATTGAATGTCATCCATCTCATATATCTCCATTATAAAACATACATTTCAGATATCACTGTAGTATATTTGTGAAATAGATATTACATCAGTAAAATTGTTTTGTATTCATCTCAATTATATTACATGTATGGCCAAAAAAATGGGCTTGTAGTTAAAACTTAAAATGTTGCAAAGTCAACGAGAACACATCTGCATGTAATTTATATCACGGTTTTGTGTGATGTCATTTTTTACATCAGAAATTCAGAGATAATGCTTATCTACCTAATGGATAATTTTTCTCTACACCATGTGCCTAGATTGGCCTCTAAATTTAGGCCATTGTAAAACTATGTTGCATGTGACGTATCATACACCCTAGGCTACACCAACTGCGAAGTATCAAGATTTGAATCTCTTCTATGTAACCCTTGCTCTTTATCATTAACAAGGGCGAATTCTAACAAAATTGTCAGACCTTAATGATGACACCTTATACAATTCTATGGTACCTTATCAAGACAAATGCTCCCGATACATCTCGTTCAAGATATCGGGTGAGCCCAGCAGAAATATACACTCTGAGATCTTTTCCTTCCCAATATGTTTTTTAAAATAATTGTGGTGGAGATTCCGACTAGGGACCTATATTCTTTTGACTATTATAACTTACTTTTACCACAAATGTGATTCAGAAACTGGCAATAATCTATAGATAATTGGGAGAGAAGAGATTTTTTCTCAGCAGACACTCAACGATACAGCTAACGAGATATTGGGGAGGGAGACTGGAGCCACTTACTGACTCTGGTGAAATAATTACAGGAGGAGTATCGCAATCTAAAGAAAACAAATACACCTCCTAGGAAAGATCATCATCTTTAGATCAGACCTCACTACCTGTTCCCTATGCGTGTTGTTTCTACAAACAGTTTAAATACTCATCTTCTCGGTACATAGACCGATTACAGGACCTCCGTGATAATAGGACCTCAAGTTTAGCTAAACTGTTATTATTACAGCTACAACTGTATATGTACCTTCTTCCTTTTTGTTACATTTTGAGAAGGCATACGACTGTTCCGCGGGCTCTTCTTCTTCCTCTGCAAAATCAAAAACATTTTTGTTAACCTTCAAAATGAAAAACTACAGTAAGTATGATAAGAGTACCCTTTAATGAGGATAGGTATGCATTGTGCATGGCCCTAAATGTTATACTTGTTTATCACTGAATATTTATTCTGAAATACACCTGCCTTTGCAACCATCTGCTTGATAAGACCACTTTTTCGTGTTCCCAAAATAGTCAAAAGACCATTTGGCTGTAAAGACCATGTTCGCTTTGTTCATTATAGACAGGTTTGTAATGTATTCCTGTGTAGATGTCTTCCTGGGTACAATAACACTGACCAACAGTGTCATTGTTTGATATACAACTACAAGTTTAATTGTTTGATACGCCTAAAATACTTCAAATGAACACTTTTTCTGATATTATGACTGAATCACGCCTAACGACCATGTCAGACATTAACAGGGATTAAAGTTGATTAAATTCTGCCATCCTTTGAGGACCAAACTATCACTCATCTCTACAAAGGGCCTACAGTAATTTGTAGGTGACACCCTGCATTTTCAGATCTATAGTCTTAAAACAGGCTTATAAAGTCCTTCACACTTCTAGTGGACAGTCCACCTTTCATATCACATTTAGGATATGGCAGAGCCTAATTTACCAGGCTCCAAACAGACTAGAGCCTAACAAATGGGTTCACACTGTAAACAAATGTTTATAATGAGTTATGAAAGTCTGTGAACCGAGGCTGGGTGAGGCAGAAACATCTCGGTACAGATGATCTCAACTTCCTGTTTAAAAGCTTCCATTTATAGCCCTTTGTAAAATATGTAATGGTTACAACCTTCATTGTCTGATTTTGATTTTAGTGTCAACTTTTTACTTGGGTATAAATTAAACCAGGTTTTTAAGACATCAGGACAAAATCAGAATTTTCCATATTAATGTGACAAAAAATACTTTTCTAATGGCTCAAATTTAAAAAAAATTTAAATCCACTTCCAAGTTTTCTTTTTATGGTAACTCCTGAAGTGTAAATTATGCTGAAACTTGTAAAAGCTACGACAGAAACGATCATGTTTATCAAGTTTCAGCAGAATTATCATCTCTTCATTAAAATTCTAACATAACCTTTAATTTAAATTCATATCTTTAACTTAAAATGTATTATAAATCATGCTTTTCATATAATATTATTCCTGCATTAAAATTATCACTAGTTCATATATGCAAGTTCTAAAGAACTCCATTCATATATTAACACTATCTCTGTCCTTCGGTTTATATATATCAACAGTATTGAAGATGATTCTTCACCCTATTAATATAAGTATTAATATACTATTTGACGTCACTATTGAATAATTTTAGTGAAAAGTGATAGTTTAAATGTATTAATTCATATTTCTTCTGGGTCAGTTTTAATGTATTGGATACAAATTCTTTTTAAAACTATTTTCAAATTAAATTGCATTTTTATCTCCACACTCATGATTTGCATGTGAGAATTTATTATTAAATGGAACTGCATACAAGGTTTAAACAAACTGACAGGGCTTTATGTTCACTAAAATCGGTGATAAAAACCAGAGATGACTTGCACTGTCCTTGCTCGACCTTCTACTATCAATGTGGAGCCGAAAAAAACATTAGATACCCATATACTTGTTACATATAGACTTTGCTCTCATTCCCAACCAATTTTGTAAAAACCTTCAAACAATAGAAAATTACAGCAGACTGTGAGTATCGCTATACTATGAAGGGAAATGAGTTTTGATGCTGTAATTGAATGTAACTGGCCTGACGGCTGCCGAGTTAAATCGAATGGTGTTGCTGTAGTCAACGTGTGGTTATTTCTTTACTAGTCAAGCCCACACGGTCTCGTGTCTCAACCTTTGCTGATACAGTTATCTTATTTCCTTTCATTATGGACTTTGACACTTGATAATTCCCCCTTGATTCAGTTCACTGATGCTATATTTAAATATTAGAGGCAAAGTCTTACCACCCAGCTTTATCTTTTCGTCAATTGAATTTTTTAAGTTAAAAAAAACCCTCCAGAAATATGTGATACATGAATTGAGCAGACACAGAGTTTTCCTATTAGATCCTAACTTAAGATCAGATTAGAACTTCTGTTAATTTTAAGTCATCTCAATAAGAAAGGATATGTTTGGTGATAGACATCACAACAGTAATATGATCTTGTTTAACTTTTTACCAATCATGGACATGGAGCGGTTGCAAAAAAGTTATTCCATGAAGTTTTAAGATACCAGTAATCATAAGACCTCTTTCAGTTGAAATGCAGATGGTCTGTATAGCCAAGTGGTCTTCATACACGGGACAAATTGTGTAGAAATTGACCATTTGGTACCCTGAGACATTGGTCTTATTCAGCAAATGGTCTTTATACAATGGTGGTCGCTTAGGCAGGTTTGAATATTTATGTATCTGAATAATTTTGATTCCATATACCACACCTGATGAAAGCATGGACACCCCACACAGTACTATACCATACCTGTGATAACTGTTAAAGAAAAACTTGTAGAGACGTTGCCGTGACGGTTCCATGCGTAACAGGAAAACACTGCGGAGTCGTTACGATGAACTTTATCAATAACAAGGGCGTTTCTATTGAATTTGTACCTGTAACGAAAAGTAGTGAAAATCATTATATCTTAAATCTTAATTATCAAAAGTGTGTTTTTCTCCATTCTTACTCAAAACTGTAAAGTGCTTTTAGTATACAGACATTATGAGGAAGGGCATCACTATGTGTGTGTACTAGGTACGTAAAATAGAAAATTAGAGTTTGTTAACAACACGAAAGCTCCTAAATGGAATTTGAATTCATTGTGGTCGAGAGCTATAGCCACTGTGAAAAATTTGATAAAAATCTGGTAAAAAATCTTATAAAAATTCACTATTTATTTAAACTTAGACTTTTGAGTTTAGACAAAAACTAACTGGTGCTCAGGTTTATGAGCATGACTCGAGTCTTCAGTTGCTTGACAACAAACTATTTTTGAAACAATTTCACAATTGTTCTGAATTGAAGGAAATCAAGAAATTCCAAGAATAGATGTGTTTTAGAGATTATCATAGAAAATTGAGATATATACCTAGGTTCTAGTTTTGGAGAGACGCTTTGGTTATTCCTGGTCCATCTAATCCAGGGGCGCGGGTGTCCTTTCACAGTACATCGTAATCGTGCTTTATCTCCTTCATATACTTTCAGGTCATTCGTTTTGTTCGCGTCCTCAAGTTCTGGTGGGCCTTTCAAAATAGATAATCAATGTCAAAAAAAGGTAATTTCAGTAAATAATACATAAAACCATTACCTATATTTGAATCATATATATTGTAACCAATATCAATCATGTGCATGACTTGAATAAAACAAAAACTAATTACAATTTGGTAAACTTTCTAAGAAAGGATTTTTTCCTGGTATAGCTGTTTTATAAGTAATTCTGTAAAGCGGGCTAGAAGTTATTAAGCTTGTGTATTGGTAGTCTAGAATCGCTTAAAGGGACTTGTTTCTGTAGACTTCCTTCCTCTTTTCCACAGACTGATACACCCCCAAACAGAAGCCTTGATGAAAACCGCTACAAACCTTTGTGGGAACACAAGGCCTTGCCTTTGTTATTACTTCTCACAAAATATCGTCTAATATTCAAATTAGTGTCTAACTTTATCTGGATTTTCCCTCTGAGATTCAGGATCTAGTAAAAGGCATGCTTTTGATCCAATAGGAAGTTTTTCTTGAATTAATTCCCGATTTATGCTGTAGTAAATTAGGTGGTTATTTGGTTCACATGTATACTACTCAAAAGAATTGCAGAACTTCTATCAATGCTACAACAGGAAGAGAAAACAATGAAATCTGGAGATCGTATATATCTTTGAGATGAAAAATTCAGAAAACGACAAAAGGGCAATATTGCAATGCATACTGAAGTAAACTCCTTTTTGATCAAAAATCATAGTTCTATTTTCTTTCCTCCTCTTTTCTATTTCTTTGGTTAATTTTTTTTAATTTGTTACTATTAACATTTTGGAAACAACACACAAGAACTCTAATGAGGTACTCTTTTTGTTTTTCAGGTATTTTGTTCTTATATCATCATAACAACAAAACATCTAAATGACTTTGAATCTCCATTGTAACATGTTCTGGAATGAAATTATTTTTATAGTGTATACTACGTCGGTCGGTTTAACATAAAATTCATGAATATAAATCTAGCAATGTGTATAAAACGTTTACTACATAGCTGTGCACATGTTGATGCCGAAACCATAAATCTGGCTCAAATATCAAGAAATTTAAGAAATGTAAAGAAATGCATGCATACGAAACCGCCCAACATGTTTAATACTAATGAAACGCACCTGGAAACGGAGTGTATCTATCAAATCTTTTCTCCAACACAGGATATATATGTTCGAGTTCTTCACTGATCGGGTCACCATTTTAAAAGTTTTGAGTTTTGATGGAGTAAAAAGATCTCCTTAAAGGAAGTTTATGTGACTTGAAAATGTGGAACATATTTGACTTGGATGCAAATGTGGGATATATCTACCAAAATTATCGAGGGTTTGACTGCATCCCCCTCCATTCATGATCGTTTGTTACCAAATGTGGGAGTTTTTCACAAGTATGGGTATTTCAATAAAACAACATCTTTGTGTGTTACTCCAAATATTATCGTTTGAGCTTTAAAACTTTTATAAAGGATCTTTTTTCAGACTTTTGAGACTGTTTCATGGTGGAAGTATGCACAAAGCTGTGGATTGCGTTTAAAGGACTCGTTAAAAGAGATATGGGTCACCTGATCCGGCTACGTGTATCTATTCATGTTTAAATTTCAGTTGCTAAGGTACGCATTGAAAATCACTAATTCAAATTTTACTTTAGACATGTCCATGACAAATAAGTCCATTGTTGTCGAGGAAACTAAACAGAGCAGAAACGGACAAAAACGAGGTGCTCCTTAAAAGATTGTGTTGAAGTCTTTGTGTGTTGGCTATAGAGAGAAGCGTATGAGATGGAGATGATCCTCGTCCTTAGTGTAATATTGTACCATTGAAGGGGTGTCTTGGTATTCGGGATGTTCGGCAGAGCGTGACCAGCCCCGAATACCTACACACACCTTTGTTTTGACCCATGTGAATACAAACTTTACCATATATACACTTCAGTACAGATAAGCGTTTCTGGTGACAAGTCACATTAAGCTATTTTCAGCATTAACTCCCATTTGTTAGATAGGTTCGATGGCGATATTTTGTTTCAGTCTTGGCCTGTGCTGTACATAACTTGTCTTACACTTTGTCCCCGTTCCTGCTTGTTCATCGGGTATAGAAAGATAACACAGAACCTCAGGTATTCCAAAAATATGTAAGCAAAAATGTGCCTTCCAAATCTTGGGATACGAAAATTTGTATGTAATTACCAAAGCATTCAGAGACTTTACAATACAAATATGTGGCTTTTGTGATACGATCTCCAGCAATAATTTGCATACTTGTTGAATCTTTGACTTAGGAGTTGGTGTATATGCACGAGTGACAATACACTACTAAGAAGTTACATGACAGCTGGATTCTGAAGAACTTCTCTACACTTCTGACCTCTCTGTCCCTAAAGCATGCTCTAGAATCTACATCATCTATGGAATATCAGGGCAGGGCTTCTCAAAGCAAAATTGGCTGACAATAATGTATACAGTTAAGAAATATCGAGAGGAAACTGAAAAATCTGGAAACTTTGGTTAACATGCATATTGAATAAATTCAATTGTGAGAAACTATCTGTCCCTTCAACATGTTCAATGACTTTTGATTTTAGCACAGTAAAAACATTAAAAATATATTAAAGATGAACACAACAGACAATATGTGGATATTGGTTCGGACATTGATCATGGGGTGCTGCTGGCTGTGTGTATTGGGGGGCTTTGGGAACATGTTTCTGGGTGCTTGTTGGGTCAAGGCTGTATTTTTTTTTTGGGGGCATAGTAATGCAAGGGTATTTTTTCTTCAGTTGAATGTTGTGCATATAATATAGCCTAACGAAATTGCCAGCCAATTGTACAATTAGATGATAATTGATAATTACTGGGTTTTGTTGGTTGTTGTTGTCTGCCACTGCATATTCCCAATACCAATATCTCTACCAGAATATACAAAGCTGTTGTGCCCATTGACCACGAATTGACACTATTTCAGTATTAGGCTCATACGTTCCTCCTCTGTGATAAAAACACAGTTAATCATTGCGTTCGCTTCACATCCTTTCCCGTCTTTATTGACTCCACGAAATCAGCTGTGTATCCAATATTTCCAGAATCTAGAGAAGAAGAAAAATTCTGTCCGTCGAAGCAGTTCTACCACGCCGGTTCATGATTGTTATTTGTCAAACTCCGATGATGACGAATCAATGAAAACTTCCACATCAACAACTATATTTGAATACACACACCAAAATTTAGATAGATGATTTAATTCTTTTTTTAATTTAAAATCTAAACCTATCTCCTTTATGCGAGGGGTTAAGTCCTTTTTTAGAAAACGATCCGTGCTTACAGAATATAAATATTTCTCATTTCGAATTGTATCACAATGCCCAGGAATGACCTGCAATATAAGGAGTAATGATCAGATCAATTAAAGGCATTTAATTGAGTACTTTGCACCAACTAATGAGCAGCTAAATCACAAGAGTTGATTTACACATGCACAGGAAAAAATATAGCGGCTTAAGGCTACCTAATTGTCCAACGGAATTTACCGACATTATATGACCTCTGTGTCAAAATGAATAATTACATAATTAAAGAACCACCATCCTAGGCCTAATGATCGTATACTAGGCGAAATAGAGTTGTTGGTAAATCCCATGTCAGCTATGATGAGAGAGCTGGTTAAGTGTACTACTGGGGGTGTGTAAGTATGAGGTGTGAGTAATTCTAACATATGGTTGTACCCAACTGTACACTTGACCGAAGACATTCCAGCATGGCAACACATTTACTAGAGTGTATAAAAAAATGTTTAGATTGATGCTTGCTTCACCACACATAGTGTCACTTACTGAACCAAATATCTTTAATTATAGGGCTGGTCAAATTTAGAATGACTTGTGGCTGAAAACAAACTTACCAGCTTTTATTAAGATACTTATATTTATACTATATACATGTGCAAGAATATCAAAATTTCTACATCTGTGATGTTAGTGTGGTAAACACTAACTTTATTCTAAAGTGGTGTGACTAAGACAATGATGTATTCAAATGTCACCAAGGTCATCTTCTATACTGTACAACAAATGATGATGTCATGTACCATAGTAATGTATCCATGACAACCATTAATGGTGTCACCAAGGACTTTGGTACCTTGTTTACTGTATTCTTGCAAAGTTTACGTGACAACAACTATGTCACCAAAATGATGTCTCCATGCATGACAACAAAGATGATGCCACCAAATTGATGTCAGTTGTCATAGTGATAACTCCATGACAACAAATGATGTTGTCATAGTGATGACTTCATGCTTATGGCATCATTTAATGTCACCAAAACAATGGTTATTACTTCTATATATATCTAAATGATGTCTCTCGTGATGGCAATATATCCACCTGATAATTTTCATTCTGAAGAATTACATCATCATCAATGATTACATGTACTCTTTTAAGGTGATTGATTTCCCCCCTTTCGTCCTGTACTGTCCCTAGGTTTGGCAACAAACCAGAAGTACATCTTATTTTCACTCCCCTGTAATACTTTCGGTTATATTCCAAAATACAACGTAGTAACGTACATGCTAAAATTTCTTTGTCTTGTCTAGGTATCAGACAAATTCAAATATAAAATCAATGTGATCAAAGGTTATGAAATTCTGAAGTTAATAGTATTACTTCAGATTCCTTTGTTGTGATGCAATATTTCATGACAAACATATCAGCTAAAGTAAAATAGCTCAGTCAGTCTCCTTAAGGTGTAGTCAAATAATAAGGTTTTTAACATTCTGGGATATTTGTAATAATAAAAATATGTATGAACTGAAGATAAATCTTTTTAGTTAACGTTGTCACTTGATGCTTTCGAAACCAAAACTGAATTTCTCATAGCAAATCAATAACTGCTATCATAAAAATTAAAACTTGGACAAATTTGTCTAATGAATTTACAATATCTGTGTAAACAAATAAAGCAGTTTGTAAAACTTCCGCACGCTTTAAAAAGGTTTTTTGTTAAGTATTTTCTTTTGTTTATAGCAGACAGGAAATGCACATAAAGTGAATAGACATCCTGAAATTAAATTTTAACCTTATAAATGCACATAAAGTGAATAGACATCCTGAAATTAAATTTTAACCTTATAAAGTCTTCAAAAATGACTTAAATGAAAACATTTTTTGATAAGCATATGAACTGACTTTAAAATTGAAACATTATACTGAATCAAAGACTATAAACCGTTTGTTATAATGATCTTAAACATAAAATTATTTTTTGACAAATATGCATTATATTATAATAAAGGAATTGAAATATCTGCACCTCATTTGTTTCATAAATGTTTAAAAAGTACAGGATATATATAAAATAATTTGAAACTCCGTGAAGATACCTCAAGCAAAAACTCACCTCTTTAAAGAAATAATTTCCTATACAACATTATGTTGCTAATCAAAACGTTTTTTTTCAGCTATACAATTTTTACCATTGAAAATCGTCCAAACAGCTCACAACATTGCTGTAGTACTAGAAGACGCGGAGTGTTAAATCACTTGATTCCTGATCCCAGTGCCCAGTAAAAATCAAGCTATAGTCACACTCTGTATCAAATCAATAGCCAATCAATATTTTAGAATACTTGTCCCCAGGGTTAATGTAATGGAGCTTTCGAAACAAAACTGAAATTCACATAGCAAATCAATAACTGCTATCATAAAAATCAAAACTTGGACAAATTTGTCTAATGAATTTACAATATCTGTGTAAACAAATAAAGCAGTTTGTAAAACTTCCGCACGCTTTAAAAAGGTTTTTTGTTAAGTATTTTCTTTTGTTTATAGCAGACAGGAAATGCACATAAAGTGAATAGACATCCTGAAATTCAATTTTAACCTTATAAAGTCTTCAAAAATGACTTAAATGAAAACATCTTTTGATAAGCATATGAACTGACTTTAAAATTGAAACACTATACTGAATGGAGACTATAAACCGTTTGTTATAATGATCTTAAACATATAATTATTTTTGACAAATATGCAGGATAATAAAGGAATTTAAATATCTGCACCTCATTTGTTTCATAAATGTTTAAAAAGTACAGGATATATATAAAATAATTTGAAACTCCGTGAAGATACCTCAAGCAAAAACTCACCTCTTTAAAGAAGTAATTTCCTATACAACATTATGTTGCTAATCAAAGCGTTTTTTTCAGCTATACAATTTTTACCATTGAAATCGTCCAAACAGCTCACAACATTGCTGTAGTACTATGAAACCGCGAGAGTAGTGATAAATTCAACTTTGCTCCCTTGAATCCCAGACTGAGCTCCAGTAGAAAAATACCACTAGCTGATATAGGTCACATCACACTTTGTCATCAATAATCAATAGGCCAAATCCAATATGAAATACTTCACCCCTGGGTTACTTGTAATGGGAGCTAGACAGAAAATCAATTCTCCGAACAAGATAAATAATTATATGCCTAATTTCAACCAATTAACAATGTAAAGTAATTTACAATTACTACTTCTCTGACCATTAAATGAAACAGAAAGGATGACTCATTGTGCCACACAGAAGTGTCATACTAGAGACACACCATTATTGAGTTACTCGCGGCGCTGTGTTGGTGAGAAAAAAAAAGGTAATCATAAAGATCTGTTTCCTTTTATCTGGAAGTTTCATGTGTATAAATCAGTTGTAGCTATAGGAGTATGTGAGTAAGTCTTATAATAGTACATTGGTAGTAGAGTTAAATCTGTATCCTGATGTTACATCTGTCACTCAAGGTAGCCATCAAAAAACATCAATAAATCTCGCGAAACTTCTCATACACATGACCATAGTAAAACTATTCAGATCAGAAATGGATAAAGGATGATGAAAATTAGATGTCGAGATTATTCCACATGATCTACTTTGTCGTAACAGATTTTACACTATAGCACTAAAGCAACTTCAACCTCCATTCATGGGGAGGGTTGAGTATTTTTTTCCTGATCTTCACTGGGAAAATTCCTGCACTGTGTTGGGGGTATACTTCTATGTCTGTAATCTGTTGATGATCCTGATAAACTTGGATAACACACTATTTAATCACTTTTTAAAGGTGTATGTAGTCAAGGCTAAGGATTCTGTCTATACTGTTTCACAGTGCTAATTTAATTTGCCAATTTACATTCTACACTGATAAACAAATTCTGTCTTACTGGCACTGAAGTGAATGCTGAGATCCAACGAGCTGAATGGTTTTGTGTGGCCGAGATAACTTCACATTTAAAACTGATTTATATGACAAATTTATCCTTTATTGTAGTTTTTAAACTTTAGACAGTAAACAACTTTTTTTTATCAAGTTAAATGGAGATATTGCAATGTGATATCAAATATAAGCAAAAATACTAATTGCTTTTAAGATATCTATTTGTCAGAAGAATTCACAGCAACAATAACTACTGGAAATATCTCTTTGCTATATTTGATGGTTAGAATTAAAATTTTAACTGAAAAGCATGCGTTTGTGTAGCAAAATATGTACCAAGGGAAAATCTAAAAGGTAATTTATCTTAATTTATATGATATAGATCTGATGTGGGTCATAGGGACTCCACATGGATGTAGTTTGGGATTGGCTAAAATACACAGTCAAGTTGGAAGTCAACCCCACATGGAAATCTAGACCCCTGAGAACAGAATTTTTAACATACAGGCGAGAATGACCCTAAACAGCTGGGATTGACCACTTGATGTGGCCAACATAAAGGGCCTACCGACTCCCATACAATTGTCCAAAATAGGGTCAGGGAAACTACTGGTCAGTGTAATCTAAAACATCTGACATCTTGGATATTTTGGAGGGAATTTTATAGTCTTCTGTCTTTTAAGCAATTTTACTCTTTTTAAGATCAAAAGTATTAATTTCGATCTTTTCATGTCATTAGCAAAGTTATCTTATGTCTCAAATTTTCATTGAATCTGTTGAATTATTGGTCAACAAAAACATTTCCTTTAGCCAATTAATAGTTATATTAATAATAATTTAAACAAATGATGTATTAGACAAAATTAAAAAAATGTCTACTCAATTAAATGATCCAATTACTTTTTGCGCCAAAAAAAATCTACAAAATATAAAACTAATGAAAACAATTACACAATTTGATAAATACATAATTTCTTTTTCAAGAATAAAGTTTTTATCCTTTTTACAGGATAAGTCCTGACTTTTCTAAGTGGATATAACCAACTCTGCATGCTGTAATTATACCAGGAACTAAAATAAATTATCAATTATTACAAGACATTTTGCAACTAAACAATATAATGAAATAATAAAGTATCAAAAACAACTTAACAAGCCCACTTATATTTATCTCTTATCAATACCTGTAGTGTTACCTGTGATTCTGGCCACCGAGTAAAGCTCCCTGGCTAGTGATTGACTTTTACTTTACCTAGGTGTGTAATTGACCACTTTCTTACAGGTAAATAGTCCTAATTATCAAGACACTAATGGTCAGTCTGCAGGTAATCTTGTCCAAACAAAAGATCACAAAATCCTTTGGAGCCAATCATTGACCAGTTGACCAATGCTTGTCGTTTTAATCTCTATTTAATCGGTCACCTGGATGCCCTGGGGTGATGGTCAGTCGCGAAAAACGCGGGAATTTGTACGGTGTCAAGGGCCTTTCGCAAGTATGATAGCCCATGAAAAATATTGAAATTAAACAAGATACCATGATAAGTTAATCACGAATCGCTTATAAACCGGCGACAATTAATTCAGACATAAACTGATGCTAAATTTTATTCATATCGTTTGACAGGTCGAACGTGCAAACGCGTACCGCATACCTGAAGCCTTATCAGCATAACAAAAAGTCGATCACAGTCACACGAGCCCCATTTTGTGTCAAGGGGTGCGGAGGGACAGAATATAACTTTCATCATAAGCTATGTCTTGGCTTTAGTTTATCGAGAGGAAATATCGTATGTCAGTAGGGAATAAGCTCAACGCTGCAGAGTGTTTATTTCATACGAAACGCGCACCTGCCTATGCGAAAATAATTGGATGGGATATTAAAAGGTTTTTTTTTAATTTTGTTGCTAATTTTGTGTAAAATATCGACATACTAGATTATATTACAGAGATATGTTTGTTACTAACAACGATAATTTTTGAATTCTTAAAAGAAACAGACTATTCAAACGTTCCGCGACAACAGGTATTCATAAATTCTATGCCTGAAACATGCACACAAACTTGTAAACAAATAGCAAGCACGCACCCTGCGAAACTACAGATTTTTCAACGAAACATACTTAACTGTAGAAATAGACGAGATTTTAATCTAATTTGTTGTCAAACGTTATATGATAATAGAGAGACAAACTTGCCAGGAATTTGCCTGGGACGATAACCCCCTACAACTTCTTACTCTTAGCCACATGGTTCGTCGCCCAGCCATTCGGGTATTCCAGTAGGCTTATATCACATTAGCGTCCCTTTAATTTCCAAGATATCTATTTATTTCTGCGTATTTAAACTTATAAAAGTTACAAATGCTTACCTTAAACTTTCGTAAATCCCAAATATATGTGTAAATCACGTTGTTAATATTCCCAAAACACTTTTTAAAATCCCCATAACAGTGCGCACTCTACTTCTCCGTATCACAACTGAAGCATCCAACTTTCTAGCCTATCGGTGTGTGTATGGGGAGGGATCACGTGACAGACTTTCAAACTTGGGATCAAAAGATTTCTCGTGACGTCACTATGCTTCGCTTAAAAAAGTCCTACAGCTATTTTCTGAACACAGGATGTTCGGTATGATAGCATTCAATAAAAACGTGTTAACTTCCTAATTGAAAAATACAGTTATTTGTAGATGGCATTGTCACAGTCTGACAAGGGTTTTTGTAAAATCACCATAGGTGTCTAAATTACAATAAGTGGATTAGGGATAATTTTCTTTAGAAATAAAAAAAAAGAGAAAAGTTGAAGATTTTGCATGAACAATTTCCGAAGGAAACAAACAATTACTGCTTATGGTTTCATTAAAAAATTGTCAACATTGTTATCATTTTTTATTTATTTGCTTATTTTTTTTAAATAATTTATCCACTCTACATATACATGTATATACAAGTTAGATTTCAAATACTCTACAAATTCTTAAGTCTCATTTATATAATTGTTTTTAAAACAATCAAATAATTAATGTCAGGAAGATTCTTGTCAAGAAAATTCCAAGTGCAATTGAATTGGTTTCTACTTAGGAGACATCCAAAATAATTTTTTCTCTTAAGTTTTAATTAATGGTGAGATTAAAATCTCATTTCCTGATCTTCACATTACCTAGCACCTTTATGTCCTTAGGTATAATTTGTCAAGGTGTCAGGTAAAAGTCTGTTGCCTTTAGCTACGATAGAGTCCCTCAACTGTTATGGGTAAAAAATGAGCCACAATAGCTAAGTAGACAACAGAAAAACAATTATATTTTGTAATGGTCAACTTGAGATTTTTCTCTGAATAGTTAGAGATAACTGTTATTTAAATGGATATTATTTTTTATTATATACAAGTAAGTTACTGTTGTATCAGTGACATCAATTAACTTTATGTATGTATATTTTGATAAAGAATGATAAATTTCATACTACTGATAAAGTAAACCATACTGGTCAAATAATGGCAAAATATTCATCCTGTCAACCTAACAAAGTTGGGGTCATTCTGCAGAAACTACATGTCAAATCCGCAGTCACTTGTCATTCCTACCAGTGTTATAGTCATATTTAAAGTGAACTAGCACAGACATGATTAATAGCCTCTAGTCACATCAACCAAACTAATTTTCTGTATAAGTTTCATTTGAGAAAAACAATAATTAATAAAATTGTTTTACTCCAGAAGTACAGAGGAAATTTTAGGCATTAAATTCTTAATTAAATAAAGTTATAATTGCTTTCTTGGACATATTAGAGGAAATAAGAAATAACATTATATTAAAGAAAGAGCAGACCTCATAAAGTTTAATGCTTCTTTTGAATTGTCAGAAGTTTTGGTGAATCTAACCTTTAAAAGGGATCTGTCACAAATATTCTTGTCATTTTTCAGTTAGCAATTCTTTAATGAGTAGAATGGCTTTGAAGAAAAGTACTGTGCCAGCAAGCCAAACCTTATATTATTAGTAATTTAACTAGAACTTAATCAGTTAAAAAAAAAATATGACGATATCCATTAAAGATACATATTATTAATAAACTAAAAAGAAAAAAATTGCAATATAATTTTCTTGTTTTGTTTGAAAGCTGATTTAAAAACTTCAGAACATTCAATATTTGCTGTAAAATCTCAAAAAAAATCAAAATTAAGATACAATGAAATTAAAGATTTTAAATTACAAAATCTTATCAAAATTTTATCAAGGGATGCTTTTGAACTAGAAAAAGGGAGATTTACATGTAATTTAATTACCATGTTTTCAGGAGATAAATTTGATTTGAAATCATGGCACCTGATAGAAATTGATTTAATTAAAGAAAGGTGCGTTGGAATAACTGAACAGGGATTCTATTGGCTTGAGGCTGGAATTGACCCCTGGAATGACCATGAGCCTTAGATCAACAAATAGCAACAACCTTGGGTAGAAAGGTGTAGAGTTTGAATGGGTGACTTTAAACTAAGATCTCAAAAATAAACAAAAATTTCAGACCAGGAAACGTGGATTTAGCAGCTTTTTGGACAAGGAATCTTGGACTTAGAGACTGAAAATGTAATAAGAAATCTTAAGTCCAAAATAAGAAAACTTGACAAGTATCATCAAATATATATAGCTGCATGTATAAACACAAGCTATAAGTCATTATTTAAAGATAGACACCTGAGGAGTTGCTTTCAAGAATGAAAATATTTTCTGAAAATCTAATAAGGTATTTTAAGTCCAGAATGAGAAAATCTTACAAATATAATCAAATATATAGCTAAACACAATACAAGTGGTCACTTAAACACAAGGCTGAAGAGTTGTTAACAAGAATGAAAATCTTTCTGATTTCCTTTTCCGGAAACAGATTGACACATTGGAGAAACCGCATCAAATTTACAGGAAATACTTAATAATATAAATCTAGTCCATCTTACAAATATAATATGTAATGTGGTAATGACTTTCTGGAAAGCCGGGCAGGAGTGTGGAAATTGATCTCGGTATGCCTTTCTGACCCTTAGAATCCAAAATAGAACCAAGGAGTGGTCAATGTGTAAATATATCTGTTGCTTATAATTTTTCTTCATAGATTGGAGCAATATCCCATCTGAATTGTACATCCTTAGTATGTTATGCCTGGACAGAAAACAGTTGTTATACAAGTATAATGAAGTTGCCCATATGCTTCTCGTCACACCCCTGGCCCTCTCTCATCCTGTAGTGTTGCTGCCAGGGGCTAGCTGGCGAGGAGCGCCAAAACACACCCACACCAGACAAACCCTTCCTACAGAAAAGATTTTATTTATGTTGGGAGCTTTCTTGATCTCTCACCATTTGTAACATACACAACCATTTTCTTGTCATCATGATCAATTTAACAAATGTCAATAGACAAGCCAGTTTAAACTTTTGTCTAATAAAATTTTTACCAATTCTGATAATTTTTTGGAAGAGCTTTGAATTTTAAACGGTTTCATTTTCTAAAGAATAATAGTCTAAATTTCAATAATAAATCAAACTGTAGAAAAAGCATTCATTTTCAATAAGAAATTCCTTTAGGAAAAACCAAATAATCAGTTACTGACTTCAAAGGCCTTTTCGTTGAATCAAAATAGATTAGTATTTACCTTTGATGTAAGATCTATATTTTAATATCTGCATGCATATAACATGCTCTTCCATTAATTGGGCCGACATGCAAAGCTTACATGTATTCATGTACCAAAATCCCCCTGGCATGTTTATATCTTTCAGTAGTACTGTAATAATTGACCACACTTTGCACCAGACAGGGAAGGGCTCTCTGTGTACATATTATAGTTCTATTTTATGAAAATCTTCAAATAAATGGGGGTGGATATTTCCTTGATCCAATCCGGAAGCTGATCGAGTCAAAGACAGCAACCATCTGCACCGATATTGATGTATTATTATCCAAGCACCATCTACATGTAATTAAAACAAGATCTCATTGTGTGCCATTTACAGGCATTGCTTTAATTTAATATACATACAATATCCTTCTTCCACATCATATAAGATTATTTTTTCATTCATAAAAGGATTCATACAGGAAAACTAACCAGAAATCTAAATGAAAACCATATTTTACGCCGGCACAACACTTTGTTAAAATTGTGTCATACAAATTAGATGCTTCATTGGAGAATGAGTAAGGAAATTTCAAACAAAACAAATTTTAGTTAGCAAATAATCAGACATCAGAAAATATGAAACACATGTTTACAATCTTGTTTTCTTCACACCAAAGAGTTCCAAACTCGGAAGAACCCCGAAGAGGAAGCTAGTTGAACTGTTCTTGTATTTATCTTTGTGTTTATACAAAGGCTTCAGCTTCATTAAAGCCATCCACAGAGTACAACTGTATACAAATGGTACCGAATCAAAGTCTATACATAAAAAGGATGTGGTTGGTTGGGGGGGGGGGGGGGGGGGGGGGGACTGTGTATTGACTTATATCAGATGTATCAACTGCCCTCTTTAGTCTCATCAGCTTCCACTCTCAGTAACTCAACGGAGAGCAAGGCACATTTGTTTAAATACTTGTTCATAGGAGATAATTTTTGGTTCTATCTTATGCTCTTTGAACTGTGTGAATTGTTTGTTTCCTGTTGAGAACCTCAAGGGCAGATAACTCTTGGTAGCAGATGTTTTAACACACTTCATGCATATCAATTTTAATAAGTGTTATATATCATAAGACTATCCTGTGTTAGTTGTTGAACAATTTGTTTTATCAAGTACATATGTAATTTGTTTTCTTCGAGATTTATGAACTAAATAAACAACTTCCTGTTAGGACATCAAGGGTAGATAACTATGTGCCATATTTTCGTTTTAGTTTCACTTAACAACTTATGGTAATTCAGTTTATATATTTCATCCCCTGAGACACAAGGTCATTTAATAACTTTTATAAGGAATTGAAAGGTTTTTGACTAGGACAATTGACCTATGGTCAGTACATAGCAGCTGACCAAGTTTCAAAATCATGACCAAAAGATGGGTGGCATACCTGTGGTAAACTGTTGGGACATTTGAAGAACTCTATTGTTGTATTTATTTTCTCAGAGTAATTTTCACAATATTTTATATCCTGGTATAACTGCATTGTAAGTTGTCGGTAATTTGTTTAATTCAGCATAGAATACTTGAAAGATGGTTTAGTTAGATTTTTCCTTTTTACGCAAAATGTTTTCTGAGAACGGATTATCCAAAGAGTACTGATGATCAAAGACAACATCCCTGACATCAAAATAATGTGTCAATGGTCAATTTCCTCCTGAAAATTAACAACTCATTAGAGCTTCATCTTAAAGGACTCACAAACTGACCACCAAGGGCAGATAACTCTAGGTGTAAATGGTCACTGGATGCAGATAATTATCTATTTCCTAGTGCTGACATCTGCTAATCTTTTTCTTTATAACTATAGTTCTTTACAATACATCATTTTTCAATTACAGATAACAGTTTTCCTCTATGGCACATCTTCAGTGACATGTGTGGTGCTAACTGATTACCTGTTAACTGTAAACTCAAAGTGTTGTTTGTATTACTAGGTGGTAGACACTTCCTTTGAATTGAGGGAAGCGTTTCCTGTAAAGCAGACAAAATGGCTACTTGGGATGGTCAAACGAGCACCGTCAAAATGTTGGCACTGTCCAATTTCAATTAAGTTTTTTTTTTGTATCCTAAGGTCCCATTAGAGTATCTTTCTTGTGACTATAGAGGGTCACAAGTTTGGTCAAGCCATGTTTGTGAAACCCATGTGAGGCAGTTGCTAGGTGCTGATTTGTATAGGTCAGTGTTTTTCTCCTGGTACTCCGGCTTTCATCTACCGGCTAAATGACCTATGCTGTTTTACAGGACATAATTCAAAATAAAATAAATCTTAATTAGCGATTACCTCTGTATAAAGACCACCTGATTATTAAGACCATTTTCTAAGCCCCTGCCCCCACCCACAATGGCCATCTATAACACAATTTGACCTGTGTATAAATACCAATGGGCTACATATATTATAGAGACCACTTTTCCCTTATCCATATAGAGTTTCGTCTTTCAATCAAAGTTTTTCTTACATTTTCCCCCTGTTACAATATTATGATTACTGTATATTTCAAATATATTTCAAAACCGCAGTGTAAATGGTTTATGATGTAACAAAATTATGACATATGAAAACAATTAGCTAGTTTTATATCAAAATGCTAACAAACTGGTGTCATATTTTAATCCCTTAAGAACAGTTGACAAATATTATCTTTCAAATCAGCTGGTGTAGATTTATCACCCAAGTACCTGCCCTATTATATTTGATAGATCAATATTAACAAATGAAAGGTTAATATTTCAATATCTAAGTCCTGAAACTAGATATAGGGGTTTAGTGTCAGCACAACTTACCTGTAGGGGAACGTGACACTCCTGGACGAGAGGTGTTATAAGTAACATTATAACAGTATACAGGGACAGAGGGCTATTGTTGTGGAGTCCTGCAGGGCTCATACTTTACAGCAATGCATGACTTTCTAATATCTATGTATTTATATGATTAATATGTATAATGTGATGTCAAGTGGGTCTCATACAGGGTCATCAAGTCAAGAGACCAGAGGTCAAGTTTGACCTTAACTTGACCTTTTGTTGATTTTATAAATCATATACTGTTTTTAAACTAATATTTTTAATACATACATATGTACTTAAATTTCTGCTATTCATGCAGACTTAAACTGGCACAGTGACCTATTGACCAATGAGGTCCTAGACCTCATAATCTCATAAACTATTAACAGCCGTGACCCAAGTTTCATAAAAGTTCCTTTTGTTTAAAAAAATTCCTGAACTTGATGCTGAATCTTTTTTTAAGAAAAGCATTATAATATTTTTTCAACTTCTATAATGGTTTCCTAAAGAGAATTTGAGATTAAAGAGTTCATGAAGTTAAATAAATGTTTAAGAAATTGGGCCATGATATTTTTTTCCACTATCAGATTTAAATGGCAATGCAAAACTGGAGTTCAAGTTCAAATAACTGTGACCCATTTGAATCCCCTTGGGGCAGTTGGTCAGTGGTTTTCTCTGAGTACTCTGGTTTTTCTTCCACCATCTAAACCTATTGTTAATAGGACGATAAACTAATCAAACCAATTTTTCATGTTTAACGTCAGAGTTATGTGCATCGGTACTCATTTAAAGATTTGAAGTGGCAGCACATCTAATGATGCCCTACACATTTATACTCATCAAAGTTGTCACACGAAGTTATGAATGTCATTAAAACAGGATGTGTGGCCATCTTGAATGCAAATGGTTTTGGAGTTTAAACTTGTACTATTGTAGCTTTCACTACTATATCTATATACATGCTTGTAGGAGACAACAGAGCTAAACTATCAACAATCAAGCAAATCAAAATCAATGATAGAAAATATAGACCAGGTGTTTCAGAAGAGTGAGACCTTTTTGCATAAATAACAAAATTTTGTGTATTACAGAGTTATGTGCTCTTGAAGGTAAGTATTTGATTTTTATGCAATGTTTCTTTTTAGTATAACATCATTATTTTTTGAAAAAAACCCAACAACAAACAAACAGCAAAACAATGGTATTTTTACTCAATGGAGTAATCATGTCACAAGCGATACCTATCTGCTAGGGTGATAACTCTGTAATAAGCAAAGATGGAATAATTAACACAGGTAACTTGTACTTATAAGGCATATATAAAGACTAATAGATCAGTATTATGACTTAAAGGGATGGGTCAACAACCTTCAAATTGTCTGCAATAAAATTGTTTAATTTAAGAATTAAATAAAACATTAATGTTACAAGGGATTAATTTATATAAAAAAAGTTCCAAGATAT
Organism: Argopecten irradians; assembly: GCF_041381155.1. Classification (NCBI taxonomy): domain Eukaryota; kingdom Metazoa; phylum Mollusca; class Bivalvia; order Pectinida; family Pectinidae; genus Argopecten; species Argopecten irradians. The sequence continues at coordinate 28,838,134 of NC_091144.1, read as the reverse complement.
TAATTCTTTATAATTCTTTGTATATGAGGTCTTATTAATATTCGAAAGCATGGCAAAATTTGGGAGCAAAAAAAAGGCATTAAGGGAAACAAATGTGTATAAAGGTATTAAATCGGCACATAATCACCTGTGGAAAATCAGATATCCCGGAGATAAACAGATAAAACTGTCATCATACGCAGGGGGCTCGTATACACACATGTAGTGATGCAGGCATATCTCACAGCACATCTCACCTGAATGCCTTAATAATTTGATAGCAATTACTTTCTCTGTTAGCCCCGGGAATTTCAGATGAATAAGATAAAAAAATTCAATGTGAAATCCTGTCTGCAACGTAATAATATAGTGGTACAATGTGCAAATATTGCTGATTAATGAATTTTACATGTGAATATAATTATCATAAATTATGTAACACGTTCAGTGAATAATATAGATGTATTGGATCACGGTTTGAAGCAGTTAAAAATACAACTGAGGCATAGATTTCTATCGTTTTGTCATCAAAGTCAAGATTGAAAAATATTCGGATCAGATCCCCTGTCAACAGTTGATCGTTAACTTGTCAAAATTCTCATAAAACATGATTGATAATTTGACTGACAAATTTCTTATGGATTTACATGAATGCTAATTAAATTCATAGCAACACATTCACCACACAGAATTAATAATTAATATCATGTATAGTTTTGTAACGAGCAATAATTTTTGATATATAATCATTAATGGATCAAGTTCATACCTGTGTTTGATCCAAATAATTAATTAACTTTTGACCTCAAACAAGGAATGCTCTTAGCCTAGGTACCGCAATGCGATAATAATCTACCAACAATTTCTGTTTTTTCCACACATGAAATTAATACTTTATTTGGTGACATTGGTGTGGAGGTTTAAACATGATATTTTCCTTATAACGCTAAATGGTTTGTGGTTGTTTCACATTCATTTACATTCAGGTTCATATAGAGGATGTGGTAGGATAAGAAGGTGGAAGAAAGCTGGAGTACTCGGAGAACAACCACTGCCCTACAATCAGTACCCGGCATCTTTCCAATTTAGGTTTCAAACATGACTTAGAAATCATATAAAGCACTAGTAAGTGCTATTAGCACCAGAATACCTCTCAACACCTTTACTTAGAAATCATATAAAGCACTAGTAAGTGCTATTAGCACCAGAATACCTCTCAACACCTTTACTTAGAAATCATATAAAGCACTAGTAAGTGCTATTAGCACCAGAATACCTCTCAACACCTTTACTTATGAGGTTCATGAGATCATAAAGTGCATTTAGAAATCAGTCTTAAATAATTGTCATGATAAAATATGTAAAGATCACTATGAAAAACATTGACATTTTTTCCATTTTGCTTGGATGAATTTTCCGTCACAAATCCGTTCCGTTTTTTGGTACAATGTTTAAATTGTTAATAGTCAAATAAGAATTGAATTGCTCGTTTAGAACAGAGGGTTGATGGTTGTTACTAGATTCAACTGTATGAAAACATATAGGCCTCAGCTCTGTTTCTTACTAACGGAAGAAGTCTCTATATATTATAATAGGGGTTTAGGTATGATAAATGATAGATGGGGGGTGGGGGATGGCGGAGACCGAGTTTAGGGGGGGGGAGCTGAAGTGGCTTACTCAAGGTGATGGGGTATCATATGATAGTGTGTTAATTGACATTGCATCACATATCTCACTAATACACCCCATAGGGATACAGGCAGCCTCATCATAGCCACCCCTCACTGATACCTCCACAGGGATCCATACCGCCTCATCCTACAGACCCCTAGCTGGTCCAGGGCTGCAGATGCTGACATAATTAATCATCTCATGATGTGGCCCTTGATAAGAATAACAGATTATGTAAAAAGGTAATGAAGATATATATACCAGTGATTACTGTAAGAGAGGCTGAGGTATTAGACCTTCTGCTGTATATTATACAACTTTCCAGGCTGGATGCTGCATCAGATGATGTTTCCAGTAAAGATACATCTGACTGTGGAGTACAGCTGTATGAGTTAATATTACCTGCCCCTGGTGGCTACCTGATATTTCATATCCAGTTACCCAATTTAATGCTTCCATCTTATCAGCATAGGATTGATTTAGTTTTATTGGATCTCTGGAATACCCCCCCCCCCCTTACAAGCCTTATTTTGTAGACTGGCCAACCTGAGTCTCTAGAAAAATCTTTTCACAAATTTTTCGATTTTAATTAGAAATGGCTCCATTGAGGCTTTACTACATTTGGTGTATGTGTCAAATGTTGCTTAAATATGCAGTTATAATGTTTCCATTATGTTCTTGCCGTCACAAACGTTTGGCTTTTTGTTAATTTTTGTCTCAATCTGAAGCACATTCCTTCAAACAAGGGGGATAATTTAGTATTAAAAATCTCATCAATATTATATCATATGAAATTATTTACAATGAATTTATTGGAATGGAAAAAAATAAAGGAAAATATAAACAAATCAATTGCAGAATAAAGATTTGTTTGGTTTGCTTGGCAGAACAACGAAAAAAAAAAAAAAAAAATCCAGCAAAAAACAGTAATTGGAATTAATAAAAAAAGGTAGTGAAAAAAATCTTTTAAAAACATCTTACTTCAATCAAGAATTAGCTTTCTAACATAAACATTTTAGAAATTAAAATTCAACTGACAATGAAGAATGACCATTCAGTGCCATCTTGAAAATGGTAAAAAAAATCTTTAAAAATAGTTACAATATCTTAACAGCAATTAAGTTAAAACAAAAATACACCACACACAAAAAATAGAACAATATTTAGTCAGGAAAGTAAGTATATTATATAAACAATTGTTGAGAGGTAAGAGAGCAACTGTTGGTTACTTGTCACAAACTTCCTGTGCTGTTTTACAGGATGTGATCCAACATAATATCCTCTCTAACCCTAAAGGACAGTCCCATTTCCTACTGTCAACCCAGACAAATGGCTGCCAGCTGGCCCCTTATACAGAGTCAATAGCCCCTGGCTCTCAAACCCTAAATTTCACTAGAATCTTACCGAGTTCTGACAGATTTCTTCATCCACAAAAATGGGGATAATTATGCAAAAAGCTTATCCTCGTAAATTTTAGCAACTTTTAGGCACTTCTGACTTTCTTATTAGTTAACTCATATATTCACATGTATATTAATTTCTAATGGGTTTTGATTTTTTCTTTTTGTTTAGTAATTAAATTAATATAAATTGCTTTGGAAAGTTGAGGCCACTGTTACATGGATAAATCATGGATGATTTAAAAGACATATGAAAGTTTCGAGGGATGCACACCGATGAATCTTAACTGCAACAAATATTTAAATACATATAATTTGAAACACTCAATAATGAAGTTTCCAAGAAAAAAATTTGACTTCATTCATATACTTGCTTCAAAATATTTGCATTTAATTTCAAAGCTATATCACTAAGGCTGCTCTAGATTAAATCTTTGTTGGTTCACATTAGTAAAGAGGGATTTCTCTTTAATTAAATATCTTCTAATTAATTCTTGATTGATCAGAATCATCACCATTCAAAGCCTTGTTGGTTTAATTCATGACTTGTTGTGATGTTAAGAAGAATCTTCCAAAATTAAAATAGTCATGAAAAAGTTTGATTTAATATACTCCGATCATCATCTATGCTTCCATTCAAATATATAAATAATGTGTTTTTATATCCTTAATTATTAGAAGAAAAAAATGGGTTTTGGTTATTGATATTGTGATTCTGTAAGCTGTCAATACGGGAGACATCAGTGATCCTTAATTCAGGCAGATCAATTACTAGAAAGTGTAGCTGATTATATTACTTAGGGTTTCTGTGTACAAATCTTCCCTAAAAAGACCTTAGGGATTTCTATAGTAAACAGTATCGACTTACAGATTCAGATTGACTTGGTGAGTTGTTGGAGAAGGAACCTTATGGTGTGAGTAATTGGTCTGGTCAACATCCATCAACATGTGCACAGGCATGCAAGACATGCTGTATCAGTTAATTCCATAAAGATATAATTATTTGTTTATAGATATTCTAAACAGTGATACACAGAACAGTTTGTGATGCATGGCATTACCTCTTGCATATGCATATAATATTGAAGGAAGTTTGTTAATAAAACTATCACAATTAAGCCAGGATTCCCCATATGTATCAGTTCCTTGATCACCCACCATGAAGACAATGTCTGTATGCAGAATTGTCACCCTTTACAAGTTGTCTCCCCTTCCTAGTTCATGGAAGTGTTTTATCCATCATTTTCAGGGGCCTCTTTCTGCAATATTATATAAAGATTGCATTAACATTAACAATACATATAGCTAGATTTGTGTTTTTTTCTTGAGAATGATAGAAAAATACATTATGAGCAATTTAATTATGGGGTAATATTAACTTATATGAATGACAATCTCTTTAAAATTTACGACAAATAATTAATTTGCTAAATAAACCATAGTTCATTAGCTCAGTGGGTATAATCACCAATGGATTAACTTGCTTAAATTTCTGTAATAAAAGTTAATATATGATGAAAACTCTAAAGTACCATAACATACCTTAACTGATTATAATTAAGTGAAATATTTCAACAAGTAGTCTCCCCTTGAAATGACATATGGCCATATATATCATATACCACATATTTGATCCAATTTTTGAAAGTTCACAAGGCAAGGTTTTTTCATCTGTTTTAAGTTTGAGGCATTAAGATATGATGAATGGATATCCTCAGCAGAGAAAAAGATTTACTGACTTTACCAGAGGGTCACAGAGTTGAAAGTTCCTGAACTTTCTTTGTATCAAAAATCGGTAACACAAATATTGTCTTTCCTTTACAAAAAAACCTAGTTTTGTTGAAATTAGATTTTATTTTCATTTAGAATCCATTTATAGTGTCTCTCAATCAATCAATTGTGATGAAGATGTGCTTTATTATCAATGATGTGGGATTTAGACAAATACACTGTAACGGATCAGCTGAGTCTTGTTAACTGAAAATAATTGCCCTTAAAATAATTTATAGCTTTCTATAAAATATGGCATATTAAAAAGTATCTTTTTTTAAATAAAAATGTATATTTATGGGGAAATAGCAGAAAAATGGATATTTCAGAAATATATTCAAACTGCAGTAATTGAGGAGTTAAAACTGTAAATTATAAGTGTAAAGGTGTGTTATTAAGATAACAAACTAGAAACTTTATACGGTGTTGGGTCTATTCACTGGCATGTATTCTTCTCTTTTATCAACACAGATGGATTTTGAATTTATTTGAGTGAGACAGTTTTACCTGTAAAAGAGGCTATCAAATGGGGTACAAATTTACATTTAAAATCAATTAGCAAGGCAATATTAGATAAAAAATCAAATATATTTCTTCATACTTATTAAAGATAATTCTAAACCATAAAAAAAAGATTTAAAAAATTTGATCATTTTAAGTGTTATTTAAAATTTTAAAATTTTTAAATGTGAAAATAAAATTTCCCTTCTGCAAGGCCTCATGTCCTTTCCATATACTTCATCAGCTGGTTTCCAGGGGACAATGGGTGGATTATAACAGTACTTTATAGAAGGGGTAAACATGAATTCCTATACAGACACTGGGTCAGGTTGTTTTACCTGTGTCAAAACCATCCCAGGTGTATGCTGCCCAGGTATCAGCACCAGGCAGGTACTCGGCCAGGTACTCGAGGAGCTGTGTGTGAGGCTTAGCTAGCTCCCTATGGAGCCACAAAACTCTGATATTTAGATATGTTACCAAGTCACAAGTGTATAGGTATATACACCTGTGTTTCACCTGAGTTTACCTGACTACAGATATAGACACTCCTAGTTAATTCAATAACTTGAATACTGCTCTGTAAATCTAGATTCACAACTCAATTCGGGGAAAACCTAGGTGCTTTTACAAAGAACCATATATCCAATAGAAAATACAAAACAATGGCATCAAAGTTTCTAGATTCTGAAAACAGACAAACAAGATGAAAAAATCAAAACACCTGTCTTTTTGTGTAGCAGATTATTGAAGTTTGTTAATTAACAATAAAACAAAGATTCATCATTTTGGTTGTCTAGAATTTGAAGTTCTTTGTTATAATCACTGTGCCAAAGAACGGTGCCATTTTGGAACATAAGTACTGAACTCTTCATTTTCAATGACCAATGGGGATCCCAATGAATTGCAGAAAGACTTTATTTGTAAGCTATTTAGAGTGAAAATAATGCAATAACCATTTAAAGTTATATCACCAAGAACTTTCAAACTTTTATTGCAAGCAAATTGTGTCGGCCAACATAGTTTTCTTCAGAAGTGAGATCAATATAGGCAAACAGAAAGATCAGAAAAGCTTGAAAAGAAGATCATCAAATTTATTAATTTTGCCTATGGTTAAAAAAAGGAATTATTTTTGTGTTGAAATTCTGGCTTATTTCACTTTCGTTTTAAGGTATTTAAATCTAAGTACAGTATTATCTGCAAGAACATGTGAAAAACTTCATTCGATAAACATGACGTAAAATGTATACACTGCTATCAATTTGAAAGCTTCATGACTAAGCGAAAATATTAAGCACACGAAAATGTTCACATTTACAGTACAAATGTACCCTTATACGACTTGAAGCAGCATCATGTACATTTTTATGCCTTAATCATATAGGAGCATTTAATAGATCTGCATGTATAGTGAACAAGATCTGCATTGTACTAATTTGGAGATTTAATTCACAGTATCACAATTTTTAAAATCGTCACTTATGCCTTCGTCACACTTTTGAAGGTGGTTCAGATTATTGTTAGACAACGCAAGGCCAATATACACGAAACCTTTTGTAAGAAAAACACCCCAGACTTAAAAAACCCTTTTTAAATCAAATATGTGTCCTATCAGTACCAGTGTCAGGTGTAAAACCGCTAGAGTCCCGTTTTAAATTTGAAACTATTCGTCTAAATACAGTTACATAACACCTGCTATTTGGAACTATAAAAGAGTACGGCATTCGTCACGAAAGTTGATACACTACACAAATATTTTTGAGAAACTATTTAAATAGATAAAGATTTTAAGCTTTCAAATGTTACCTTGACGATTTTATGTCAAATAATTGTGTAACACTATAAAAGTAGAGATTTAAATATCCCTGACTCGCCCTGAAGATCTTAATCAAAAGCGTAGAGCATGGTTTACAGATATTATTTGTTGCTATGTCAGAATTTTAAATCGGAACAAAATCTGACCCTATTTTGTGCATAAGTGATCGACCAATCAGATTGTGTGGGGCTGTGCTTACAGATTTTGGAGAGGGGTGGCCTTCCCCTGTTGTCACGGAAATAATGTTGACACTGACACTTGTGGTGCATTGTCGATTACTATAGCGTGGCCTCTTAGTTTTCAGACCTCGGGTACACATACAGGTACGCTAGGAGTCATCCAGGCTGATAAGGGTCTGACTTAAACCCTTTAATTCCATGTCTGGTTAACTTACATGGCAACTGCATGAAGTCATTTCTTGTTGATAATATTTCATTTTTTTTTTTTTTTTTTTTTTTTTTAAATATTTATTAAATTATCAATTTCTCAAATAAGACTGCCTTAAAAAGCAACAATACCACTGCATGAAATAAAACAATAAGAGGAAAGACCTAAAATATTAACTTACAAAACAAATGATTAAATAAAAAAAAATTGAGAATGTTAGGATTCTCATTTTTTTGTATGGTAACGGTAACTTTTATTTTCATCTTTTAGATATTTACAAGAATTTGAAAAAATGTCAATTTTTTATCAGAAAAATTTTGATAAAATTGAAGTCATGCACCCTTGAGCAGTCATAAACATTGATATGAGTATTTTTTTGGATAACGCTAGAAGCTGACAAGTAAAGAATTACATGACTGTTGACAGACTGTTGAGCCGACGTGAAATGGTATTTGATGGGGGTGAGCGTAGTGGGGTATAGATTTGATGTGGTTAAGGGGACAAAGTAGGGTCACGGGTACTGGGGACAAACAATGACAAAGAATGAGTTTGGGGGCCAAAGCGAACCACTAACAGATAAAGGGGCAGATTAGAACCCTGTCTGATACCTGGGCACTGAAAGGAATGTTTTGACATTTCGAATGAGAAAAAATGTTTGAAAAGAAGACATCTGGTAGAGGCTTCAATGAAGTCAACACTGAAATAGGTATTGGAATGCAGTTGGAGATATTCAATCTCAATAAACTAAATAGAATTAATAGTTTCTTGAACATTTATGGATTTAAAAAATCCATAAATTAAGACATTAATTTATGCATGCAATGGAATTTTAAAAGGATTTCTGAAAGATATTTGTAGCAAATTTCAGCCTTCACAATGCCAATGAGCAATAAAAAATATTTTGTAACAATCAATTTCTTGATTTGTTGTTATTTCTGTCCTGACTTATTTCTAGAAGTGAGAGATAAAAATAAAGTGTTTGATATTCAGGTGTAAAATGATACCGATTCAATTAAATAAAAGTAATTTAAGAGAGCTGATAATATATTAGTGACACATATTGTACAGTGAGTTTCATTTAATCAGCTAGTCGTCTTTCAACGCTATCAAATAGAGAATGAGTGAGCTGTGAATGAGTCTCTCAGTAAGCATTCAAGTATATAGATGCAAGCTGAGTAGTACGTTGTGGTTTGAATGAGTAAGTAAACGAATGAAAAAGCAATAGAGCTATGGAGCATTGGGTAAATAAGTGAGTGAGTGAGTGAGTGAGTGTACAACTGAAGTAGAAATAAGTAATTGATTGAGTGGGTAAGTGAACAATCATATGAAGGAGACAGTAAGTGAGTGAGTGAACACCCGAGTCAGCAAATGATTGATTAATTGATTGACTGATTGATTCATTGAGTGAGTGAGTGAGTGAGTGAGTGAGTAAATTGTGTGAGTGGAGAGTGAAAGTGAGCGAGTTATGTGAGTAAGTGAGTTTAGTGAGTGAGTGAATAAAGTGAGTAAGTCATGAGTGAATGTGAAGCAAGTGAGTGAGTGAGTGAGTGAGTGAGTGAGTGAGTGAATGAGTGAGTGAGTGAATGAGTGAGTGAGTGAGTGTGCAAGTGAGTGGGTGAGTGATGTGAGTGAGTGTATGATTATGAAGTGAGTATGTAAGTGTTTTAGTGAGTTAGTGAATAGGTATGGGTGATGAATACAGTGAGTGCATAGGTGAGTGATTGAATTTGTAAGTAATTTTTTATTGAGAAAAGAAGTTTAATAATAATGTCTAGCGAACAGGTAACACCTCCAGCTAATTGTTTTAGATTATCTTTTTATCATACCACAGTACACATGATGTCATCCTTCATGATTACAGAGTCAACAGGCCATGTCATATCCAGTAGCAGCAGATAGATTTTTACAAGGTAATATATCATTTCACACAGAAAGAACACAACAGAACGAAAACCTCTAAATAACACACACATCCTGTTTTAAGTTGGCCGACACCTTCACTTTACAATATCTCCCCATTCTGAAAGCTTTATAACCATCACAAAAGGCCTAGCTCATAATAGAAATATGCTCTATATACCAATAAGGATAAGGGAAAGAACTGAATTCTTCACCGTAACACTGACAACACAGACTCGAATGCATCTGTTGTTTTGTACGATTAGCTTAAAAATCTGGTTTTTATTTTATTTTTACTTTTTTATAAGTTATGAATCATTACTTTGAACTTGCATGATAATATTTTTTCTCTTTTCATTGTCATTTTTTCTGAATAAGTGAAAAATGATGAGAGAGCAAAATTGAGCGAATCACTTTTAAGATCTTTGCAAGTTATAAAGCTGTTAATGCAATGTTTGGGAAAAACCCAGTCATATATATCATAGCCATTTTTGTGGTATGGAATATTGAATATTCAGTGTGTTAATACAATATCCGTCTTTTTGATGATTATGATCTTTTGATGTCACTCGCCGTGACAAAAAGATAAATGACCGTGCAAAAGTTTTTAAAAATTATCTCACGCTTCCGCTCTTTTGAACTGCATTGAAACTTAAAGAGTAAAAATATGGAGCTTTGGAATTTAGCATTGGCAAGGCCATTTTATTTCTATTATAGAATTGAAGGTAAAAAGGAGAAAATTGGTTGCTAGTATTTACTAAACACCTGTAAGTGATGCAATGTCACGAAGGTCAAGGAAAAAAACCCAAAAACACTTCATAACAAAGCAACAGATGTTCTAATGATATGATGGGTAATGTTGAGCAGGAAATATAACTTATCGACATTTTTCACTAAAAAGAAACGGTTAAACACTACAAGAAAACCACATAATTCCATGCCTTTAAGCTGCTTATAAATGCTTTCAATTTCATACTTGATAGTTGATACGTATCACCACATCCAAAATGAAAGTCATTACTGTTTCGCACTATTTTATGACAAACTTTCTGATTTGTCACCATACAGTAATATTAACAATCAATATTATTTTCAACATAAATGCATGTATATAAGATTTTATTAATTTTACATGCTTCTAAATTTTACCAAACTGTTATGGCCTTAGCTTGAGCTCTCACAACACTTTCAAGTTCACTGTAGATACAGTAGAATAAAAACCAGTAGATGAATTTGACACCTGAAATATATCGCTTCCTGGATTATAAACCCAATTCATTTACATGTCAACAGTATTTAATAAGTTTTTTTTCCTGACCCCTTCAACAAAATCCTGTTCTTCCCTCCAGGTCCCGCCTCTCCAGTATAGATGTATCTCTGTATTTTATTGCTCTGACGACACTCTTAGTAGCCCCAGGTGTTAAATAATCCCCGAGATCACACAAAAATTCTCTATTTGTTATTTCTTAATACATTATTACTGGCAACTTGACACAGAAACACTGTCTTAAGATGCTTTTATTTATGATTATATATATTGCTATGAATAACTATATGCAACATGACACTGGACTCATTATTGCAGAAGCACTGTTGCTTGGATACAAAATGGTTGCCCTTGGCAACAGGATGTGGCAGGGAGGATTTACAGGTAGCTGACCATGTGACATATGTGCCAAGGTCAACAAGAGGTCATTTATCCAATGTGTATAGAGCAAACTTCCTCTGACATTTCCGTTTATAGCGGAAAATATCTACAGATTAACACTAATTTGAAATGTCCATCACTTCTAAATGGCGCCAAAATACACCAACAAGCCTGGCTTTTCATTATATGTATGCTGAAAATTGGTACTATATCCTGTGTAAAGAATTGGAGGGATTTTAAACTGCAGGAAGAATACTGTATGTCTGTCAACTATTTCATTACTTATGCTAAAATCAGTAGCACATTTCCTGTTTAAAGAATTGGAAGGAAACTGCTGAAATACTGCCCGTCAATTCTTTTGTAGAATGCAAATGCAACAAAATGATATTATCAATCAACAGAAACAGATTCTATAGTAATTGATACAGTATGTGAGAAAAATATATCAGATATTTGAGAATTAAAGAACATGTATTAATGTCAAACTTACAAATTATGATCTTAAAATGAGAATTTGACTTGTCAGATGAAATGGTCTTGTAATTGGCACCTGCCATTCGGTACTTGAACCAAAGTTCACAACCTTCAGTCAGTTAAGTGGAATTCTCAGGTGTTCATTTGAATATGTTTTTTTTTTTTATTTCTTGACTGGTTATATTTTCATAAACAATAATTGAAATAAATATGTATTAATGAATTTTTCCACACACAAAAACAATTACAATGTTATTTTGAGACCAATATCATTATAATGACTGCATGTAGATCACCAGAAATGCAGCAAAATTCTTTTAAATTTCTCTGAAAATGTGACACTCGTCAAAGCATGACTCAACAATCAAAACCTATCTGTAAGGACAGATAACTTTGTAATATACAAATACAGAATAAAGCAATTCTGTTTTTATTTTGTTCCTTATAGATTTTATTCAAACTAATGTAATTTGATATCCAATTTAGACTGTCTTTTCCTTTTGATTTCTGAACTTTTGAGCCTAAATATTTGTTAAGAAATCTAAGAAGGACAAAATATACAGCTGTATGCAGTAGTTTCATTCATAGATCTGCACCATCTATGTTATCTTTTCCTTTTTATCTAACTGGGCTCTTAATGGTACCATTCACACATCTACAGAGTTTATGTGTTTCATATCGTGGCAAATACTTGTAAAGTAAATATTATAGCTCTCAGAAATAAAAAAAAAAAAAAGACACAGGAAGTAAGGCTATACTTTTTTGTGGTTAGATCACAGATTCAAGCGACAACCTTACAGTTTTGTTGGAATAAATTTTATTTTTATAGCTGAAACATCATAAAACACAAGAGGAACAATAGTTTCTTGTTACCAAATTTAGTTTGACAGCTGTCCATCCTTCTATGGTACTCTAATGTACTACAGCATTCTGTTTATTGTCTAAGTTTATAACTACGTAAACATCACCTAGTTATGCATGACATGGGCTACATTTTGTGTCATGCTAGAAATACATGTCCTGAGTACCTTGCATGATCTTTGATATAACTTAAAAGAGTATCATTTTATGAAACAAGTCCAATAAGGTGTTTTTTTGTGAGCTAATTGGAATAATAAAAGAAAGCATTAATCATGTTTTTTTTAGCTTATTGAAGATGTTGGTGTTTTGATCCTTGGCTGATTTGGTAAAGTTCTCATCGGATGAGTTGAAGAACGCCTTTTGATTTGTTGAGTACTTTCTTGAAGAAGTTACCAAAAGTGCCTTCTGCATAAATTGTTCTTGAAAAAGTTATCTTTTAGTAAACATTGACTGATTTGCTCTTTCTTTCTTCTTTCTTTCTTTCTTTTTCTTTCTTTTTTCTTTCTTTCTTTCTTTCTTTCTTTCTTAAATTACAAATAGTGTTGAGATTTTGCAAATTGTGGTAATAAAGGGGCCGTGGTGGCCGAGTGGTTAAGATGTCTTGACATGGGTTGTGAGTTTGAATCCCATGTGAGGAATTTGCAGCGTACTCCGGTTTTCCTCCACCAACAAACCTAAGACCTCCTTACATGACCCTGGATGTTAATAGAATGTTAATATATTGAAAATAAACCATCCGAAAAATTAAACCCTAATATTACTAGTATTTATAGGAAACTTTGATGGAAACCTTCTGTTGCTAAGACTTTCTGCATTTGTTCAAGAGTTAGAACAATATTATGATGACCAAGAACATTTCTATAGAGACAGAAGATGATGATAGAGACGCTGGGTTAACTTGTCCCCTAACTGAACGGGGTCAGATCTCCATATCTGACAGAAATAAACCAGTGGAGAATCCCACATAAACATCACCAGGACTTGTTCTCATTAGCCCTTATCATTCAACTCTTCAAGACATTGTCGGCTCAGACTGTAAATATGATGTTTGTCAGCTTGTTACAGGTGACCTGGCTCCAGTTTCATCGACGTTTCTTAACTTTAAGGAAATCCCTTAATTCAAAATTTGTCATAGAAAAGCATTTTAGAAGTTTACAATAAAATTTTATGTTATGGGACTTTCCTTAACTTTTGTAATGCTTTCGTAAGGAGAATTAGTAAGGAACACACACACAATGATATATACAGGGTATATATATATATATATATATATTGATGGTCCAGCACAAGGATGACTTATCAGAATATATTTCACAATGAGGCCAAGACTACAATAAAATATAAGGCATACAAACTTGCCATCATCAATGGATTAAACTTTGCACACAAATACCAGGCCTTAATGTAATGAAACAGACTAATAGGAGAGTAGACTCTAAACCAATCAAAGATTGCAAATGACATTATTTCTGATTGGCTAAGCCAAAACTTACAAAGGTCTAAGAATGTTTTCATAATACCTGCAGAGCTGATCTTTCTTGTTTGAGTTTGTCTAGAATGCATTATATTAATAGTTCAAATATACATTAAATTACATCCTAATTATTTGAAAGTAACATTTTGTATATGGTAATATAAACCTGATATGCAATGGATACAAGAAATTGGTACATTGTGAAATGTATCTGAGGCCTATGTTGTATTATTAGAAATAATTAACATGCCATTCTATTAGTAATGCTTTTTGTCATGCTCACTTTATAACAAATAAAATAAATCATTAGATTTGTCACATTTCTATATATACTTCAACAAAGCCTTAAAATAGTCATAGCCTATCAGACTTTGTGGTTCATTTCATATATTCATAATCCTTGACTGACCTAAATAAATTACGAAATTGTCATACTAAAGAAAGCTTGGTCTTGATCATACCAAATGTATAAAACCTTGAAAAGCTGACCTGTATAAACAGATAATGACATGCGAAAGTTGATCTCAATTTATCTGTGACCTTCAAAGCTGACCAATGACGTGGCCATGACTTAAAAAGCTGACCATAAACTTGCAATGACCTTGGAAAACTGATATCAAATGGCCATGACCTTGAACAACTGACCAAAAACTGGCTATGACCTTGCACATACAAATATAAAATGTCAATGACCTTGGAAAACTTACAACAAATTGCCATGGCTTTGTACAAATGACCACAAACTGACCATGACCTTGGACAACTGAAACAAAATGACTATGACCTAGAAAACCGACACAAAATGACCGTGGATAACTGACCACCAACTGGCTGTGACCTTTGAAAACTGACTAGACGTCCAAGTGAGCAATAACTGAACGTCTAAACCATTTAACAGGTAAGCACATGTATAATTTGTCCTGACAGCTTTTGGCAGCAAACAACGTAAAAATGACCCTCATAGTACAAACACTCTTCCTGATCCTGATCGCAGCAGGACTTTTCTCTGCATTCCAGCAGCAGATCCAATGATTTCTACTTATCCATGATATGATGCACATAACATCCTGATATTTTCCTGCATTTTATTTTTAAACATGTTGGACATTAATAAAGGAATGCTTTGATTACTCAGCAAATATTTGTGTGTACTAACAACTTAAATTGAATCAAGTTTATAGGCACCTATTCACAGCTGGGTCTAGTACTGGGCAAAGGATTATATAGGAGGTAATCTACAGGTATCTACTATACGTCTATATGATATATCTATATGAAGGTCAAATCCATCAGGTTTTATACTACTAGTAGTAATGAGATCAGCTGTAGTAAGTGTAGAGACAAGAAATCATTACCATCTGTCAAAAATTGTACAGGTATCTGGGAGTTCAGGATGTTATATAGGTCAGCGGTGGGATAATAACATCCCCTCCTCCCTTCATCATACAGGTATCTGTGGGATGATATTAATAGGTCAGGGTTTGGGATACTAACATCCCCTCCCTCGTACGTGGTATATATTGGGATTTTATATAGGTCAGTCAGGGTATAATAACATTTCCTCCCCCTCCCTCATATAGGTATCTGTGGGATGATATATAGGTCAGGGTTGGGATACTAACATCCCCTCCCTCATACGGGTATATGTGGATGTTATATAGGTCAGTCAGGGTATAAAAATATCCCTCCCCCCTCCCTCATACAGGTATCTGTGGGATGTTATATAGGTCAGTCGGGTAAAATAACATCCCTCCCCCTCCCTGGTACATGTATCTGTGGGGTGTTATATAGGTCAGCCAGGGTATAATAACATCCCTCCCCCTCCCTGGTACAGGTATCTGTGGGGTGTTATATAGGTCAGCCGGGGATAATAACATCCCCTCCCCCTCCTCTTACAGGTATCTGTGGGGTGTTATATAGGTCAGCCGGGGTATAATAACATCCCTCCCCCCTGGTACAGTATCTGTGGGTGTATATAGTCCCGGGGTATAAAACATCCCTCCCCTCCCTTACAGGTATCTGTGGGATGTTATATAGGTCAGCCGGGGTATAATAACATCCCCTCCCCCTCCCTGTACAGGTATCTGTGGGATGTTATATAGGTCAGCCGTGGGTATAATAACATCCCCTCCCCCCCTCCCTCATGTATCTGTGGGGTGTTATATAGGTCAGCCGGGGGTATAATAACATCCCCTCCCCTCCCTCCAGTATCTGGCATGGTATCTGTGGGGTGTTATATAGGTCAGCCGGGGTATAATAACATCCCCCCCCTCCCTCGTACAGGTATCTGTGGGGTGTTATATAGGTCAGCCGGGGTATAATAACATCCCTCCCCCTCCCTCGTACAGTATCTGTGGGGTTTTATATAGGTCAGCCGGGGTATAATAACATCCCTCCCCCTCCCTGGTACATGTATCTGTGGGGTGTTATATAGGTCAGCCGGGGTATAATAACATCCCCTCCCCCTCCCTGGTACAGGTATCTGTGGGGTGTTATATAGGTCAGCCGGGGTATAATAACATCCCCTCCCCCTCCCTGGTACATGTATCTGTGGGGTGTTATATAGGTCAGCCGGGGTATAATAACATCCCCTCCCCCACCCTGTACATGTATCTGTGGGTGTTATATAGGTCAGCCGGGGTATAATAACATCCCTCCCCCTCCCTCGTACAGGTATCTGTGGGGTGTTATATAGGTCAGCCGGGGTATAATAACTCCTCCCCTCCTGTACATATATAGGTAGTACATCCCTCCCCTCCCTGGTACATGTATCTGTGGGGTGTTATATAGGTCAGCCGGGGTATATAACATCCCTCCCCTCCTGGTACATGTATCTGTGGGGTGTTATATAGGTCAGCCGGGGTATAATAACATCCCTCCCCCCCTCCCTCGTACAGGTATCTGTGGGTGTTATATAGGTCAGCCGGGTATAATAACATCCCTCCCCCTCCCTCGTACAGGTATCTGTGGGGTGTTATATAGGTCAGCCGGGGTATAATAACATCCCTCCCCCCCCTCCCTCGTACAGGTATCTGTGGGTGTGTTATATAGGTCAGCCGGGGTATAATAACATCCCCTCCCCCTCCCTCGTACAGGTATCTGTGGGGTGTTATATAGGTCAGCCGGGGTATAATAACATCCCTCCCTCCCTGGTACATGTATCTGTGGGGTGTTATATAGGTCAGCCGGGGTATAATAACATCCCTCCCCCCTCCCTGGTACAGGTATCTGTGGGGTGTTATATAGGTCAGCCGGGGATATAACATCCCCTCCCCCTCCCTCTACAGGTATCTGTGGGGTGTTATATAGGTCAGCCGGGGTATAATAACATCCCCTCCCCCTCCCTGGTACAGGTATCTGTGGGGTGTTATATAGGTCAGCCGGGGTATAATAACATCCCCTCCCCCTCCTCGTACAGGTATCTGTGGGGTGTTATATAGGTCAGCCGGGGTATAATAACATCCCCTCCCCCTCCCTGATACATGTATCTGTGGGTGTTTAGGTCAGCTGTGGGATAGTAACATCCCCTTCTCCTCCTTGTACAGGTAAAGAAGTTATGAAGAATTTCTACTGTAAACAACTACATTTATCAAGTGTAAGCTTTAGAAAAGGAGTCTTGCACACTCCAGCAACAATTACAAATTTCTGTCTTTTTTCCTATCAAATCAATGAAATATAAGATTTATGAAAACACAGATGGTCACATATAAACCTTAACAGCTTTCTCTAGGTCCAACAGATCAATGTTGACTTCAAAGACTATAATTCAATGTCAAGGTCACTGTAAAGTTGAAGGTGATATACTTCTTATAAAGCATACCTGTAGCTTATTACTAATCTTAATATTTATGACTACTAGTATAATGTTAGTGACAATTGTTTTTATCTTGTATGTTTTCATACATACTTTTAGCCTGTGTCAATTTTTTTTTCTATTAAATTGCTTTATCCTTATTTATATATTTAAACAAAGGATATACATGTACAATAATCATACAACTCTCTTTCCCATAATTTTCTATACCAAGATTAAAAGCAATTTCCAGATAAATATAATAATACAAGCTTCAGTTTTGAAAATCTTTCAACCTTACTATTTTATAACCTTCAATACCAAGATTAAAGGCCATTTCGAAATAAATAGCATGATACATTAAGCCTCAGTTTTGATAATTTTTCAACCTTTCTATTTCATAATTTTTAATACCAAGATTAAAGACAATTTTCCACATCAATATCATAATTAAATCTAGTATTTCTGCTTGTCACTTATTTAAAACCTAGAGTAAATGTTGACTGGTAGGAACAGTTCAAACCAGTACAGACCAGTGATTTCACCACCATGAACAGCAAAGCTATGTTAATTCCGTTCTAATAAATCCTACTGGAAACATCCTATCCTTGTAATTAGTTTCGTATAAAGTTTATAAAACGATAAGAAGTAAAAGCTTAATTTGACACATCAAATTAATTCTGCAGTTTTCCAGAGGGTGTCAAGCTTGAATAGCTATCACACTTAATCAATGTAACCTATTTTAGTTCTGGATTTTGGGGAAAAGGACTACACTTATATGTAGGTATATATATATATATATTTCATGTTAATGTATCAAATTTATAAAATGTGTCATTTCAACGAATTAAGAAATTGATTAAAACTACAGATAGTGAAGTATAGAGCATTTTTTCATCATGAACTGTTTCTAATTCTGTTGACTATTAAAGGTTTTTGTGTGCAATAGTTGAAGTCACATGACGATGAATGCCCAAGATACATACCTTTGAAGAAAGCGAAACCCAGAAACTAAGAGTCTTAAGTACAGATGTATAAGTTAAATTAAAAACTTTTGAAATATCAATATGTATAAAGTAATGCATATATTATTTAGCTCAATAGCTATAAACGAGTTTGTTATGTTCTTTTTTGACAGAATATATATATCTTTGTCAGTTTCACTGCATCAAATAATTGTAAATGCAAATTTACGCACAAGCAAAAATAAGTTCAGAGCTTTAACTCCGGAAATGATTGAAGCAAAATCTTGTAAATTTAGATTTTGAACCTTTTTAAGAGCAGATTCCACATTGATGATTCCGCCGACTGTTTAACGATGCAAGTGTTCTTTTTAAACAAATCTCGAGGCATCTTGTGCAAATTCCATTGCACAGAAATGATAGGACACTTGAAGAGATAATTCTAGAGCGGAGTGTGGCGCTATCCCATAATGCATATCCCTTGTACTTCCTAATTATAAGACTCTCCATGGACAGGAGGTTCTAGGTGCAGAAACTAAACATAACATGGAAAGACAATATATCCGCTCTCCATTGGTATAAGTGGACGAATTTAGCTCAGAATAATCCTGTACTGACACAGAGGAAAAGTACACAAAAAAAGTTTCTTTTTCAATTCCATCATGCAAATTCGAGGAATTTGTAATATCCCTCATTTCAAAGCTTTTAGATTTGGAATTCATCATTAATATGTATAATCACGCAAGAATGATGCTAGTAAGCAGTATGGCCTCGATAATCCCATTATACATCTTACTGACCAAATTTCATTGAAATCTGTTACAGTTCTTTAAGAGAGCAAAAAGGAAATTTTCAGTGAAAATGGGGATAAAATGAACCATCTTCTGACATTGATTTTCCAAACACACTATGCATAAATGGAACCAAATCAAAGTGTATGCTGAAAAGATTATCTCTCTTTACATCTGACACTTTTATTAATTATACTGACAGGTTTTGAGAAGATTTAATATTCCATGGTTATATATTCAACAAAACTGAGAAAAAAAAAGTTTGAATGATAATTAAAGCTGCAACCAAATTTATTTTCTTTGTGAAATATTTGTATGACTGTTCTGTAATGACTCAAAAGTATGGGGATCAATGTTATCACCTTGGCATATACCTATTTGCATATGGATGTTTGAAAATGTTATAAGTGACCTTATAACATGCATGGCATTGCAAATTACTGTCAATTTAAAACATGATTAAGGTGACACCTAAAACATATCAAGGTCACATTAACAAATGCCACTGCGCTGCAATTATCAGCATAAGGTGATACAGGTATTCCATGTTTCATATCTTTGGTCAAGTTATGTCCACGGTGAGAGATAAAGAACTAGTGGCTGGCGAGCCAATGTATTAATATACCACCTCCCTTCATTCCATGTTAGACAAGTAAGTGATCCCAGAGATCTGTCAGAACAATATTCATAAGTAAGGAAGTATACAAACAATGATGCTTTATTAGCACAAAGATTGAAGCACAGTATAGTAGGGACTTTTAAAAGTTCTGATATAAATGCAATCCTTTGTACAGTCATTTGGATACCAAAATACAGTGAAAGAAACCACTGTGGATTTCCCTAGTTGTAAGGATAGAATACAAAATAAATTTGAGTGACATTTATGAATAATTCACGACAAAGTTCAACTGGCCAGCCTTAGAACACTTATCTTCATTATGAGTGACCTTTTATGACCTCTGACCCCTAGGATGGTTCCGTCACTCAAAACTGTTTTTGTCACTCAAATCCAGCTCGTCATAACAAGCCATGCTGCCACACTGATTCAAATTAACGTCATTGAAACTGACATGAAATTCTGAATTCATGAATAATATTTACTTATTATTTAATATTTAAACTTACTACATGTTTTTCCCATTTGAATGTGGGCACATGTGACCTGTAAGTAAAAATGAATTATGACAGTTAGAAAGCATGGAGAATATGTAAATATATCACCTGTACATGTTTAAGAACTGTTTACCATATGAAACCTCATTAAATAGCTATGTCTCTATCTCATTTCTATGAAAATATAAAATCTATTGATTCATAGTTTATATATAGGCAGGTTTTCTTGGAGAAATAATGCAGAAATATCCAGTTTCAATATAATTTATAAGCTATTCCTACTAAAATCAGCTTTAAATTCAATTTGAATTCTAAATCTACAGGTCCATAGGAACTTCTTACCTTATTTGACCTAGTAAGCACACATTCTGGCTGCTTTTTTGGCTGTTGGTGTCTTTGCTGTTTTTATTTTTATCATGTGCTACTTTTAACATTGTTAAATAAGGGCAGACTGTGGTAGTTGCAAGGAAAATGCAGATGCTGCTTAAATGACAGCATAACAATTTATTACATGTGCCCTATGAACCCCTATACATAAAGTCTACAAAGGGCCATAACTCCGTGAGTCTGGTGAAGCTTGTACCTGACCTAATTTCATTCACATGTCACTTTGTTCTCTTAATGGGTATACTACAAATCCTGAGAATACCAAATGATAATTCAATACAGAGTGTGACATACACGACTCAAATTATAGAGATTTTGGTAATTTTTTCCCCCAAAAATCATTAAGAAAAAAGAAGTAGTATTATTGTAGTATACATTGAACAATAGAGAGTTGTATTCGCTGATCATTCAAGTTTTTGCCTGGTAATAACATCACCAGGAAAAAAAACGACTGGTGAAAGTTTTTAGTAGAGATTTCTGGCAGCAATTCTTAAGGAACATTGTTTACTGTAAGTTTGTCGAGTTTACAGTGGAAGGAAACTTATGGCAGCTAGGCAGGCATGGTGTGAAACTAGATCTAACAAGCCTTTACCACAAATATGTATAGGTGATCTTAAAAAAGGACAGGGAATACAGAATACACAATCATTAAAAAGATCATGGAAAATGTAACAGAAGAATTATTCAACCACCGTGAGGGTTATCATCATTGCTTAATTCATAATTTTTGTCTCTTCTTTGTATTGAAAGTCAATTTTACATTGAGAAGCAATTACCACCAATGCATGTCTCCTGTGTGATAAATATAGAGATTTTCTAGTATGCTGACCATCCAAGTTTTCATATAGTTATTATATAATATGTCCCATCCATTCTTTCAAACATATTAGCAATTCTGGTTTTCTGTGTGCATCAGTTAAATGTAGCTAATCTTAACTATATTTTCCAAAATTCTGGCAGTTCTATTATTCTATTACCACATGTTCAACTCAGTCCTAATTTCCTTCCATCCTGATAATCCTGTTGTTTTAAGTTGCCGCAGGTGGCTACTCACAGTACCCAGACCAGTCCTACTTTTCTACCATGCTGACAATCCTGTTTCCTGTGTGCCACATGGGGTTCTCTACTCAGTCCAGTCTCACTTTTCTACCATGCTGACAATCCTGTTTCCTGTGTGCCACATGAGGTTCTCTACTCAGTCCAGTCTCACTTTTCTACCATGCTGACAATCCCGTTTCCTGTGTGCCACATGGGGTTCTCTACCCAGACCAGTCTCACTTTTCTACCATGCTGACAATCCCGTTTCCTGTGTGCCACATGAGGGATGGTGCCAGCACACTTGTCCTGTAAACATCAGCCATTTGTATGAACAGCTGTTTGTCTTAGCTAAAACTTTCTCCTCCCTCTTCCCCAACAACTCTCCAATTCTGTTTTAAATTAAAGCTTCAAGTGTCTGCAGAGACTGTGCACTATGTGGAATCATTAAAGCTTATTTTTAACATTACAATATCGTAATTTTGAATTAGAATTCATTAAAATCTCATTAAAATGTTTATTATCATATTTAAAGTTGCAAGTTTGTCTTTGATTTTTTTAATATTTTATATCAAAATACGCATCCGCTGAAGGAAAGCACTGGCTGGAGTAATCCTCTATTCATGTCTAACAATGGCAGTGCTGTGTGTTGTAAAGATTTTTAGATGTTGGATGAAAGTTGTCTCTAGACATTATAACTCTGGATAAATATTAACATCTTCGAGTAAAATTAAATCTTATATTTTCTCTCAAAAAATTAATGATAAATATATTGACTAATATCACATATGGCTGTTTTGTGACCTATATATGTCATTCTTGTCACTTTGTCTCCTTTGTAAAATTGATCTCCCCTGACACCTGTAGCCTATGAAGAAAAGCCTGCACATGTGATCCACTATAAACAATATCTCAGCAAATATTGAGTTAATTAACAATACCACTTAAATCATATTAACCAATATATCAATTAAAACAATATATTGCATAAGATGCATATTTGCATATCTATAAATCAAAATACAACCTCATTCGCAGAGTGAATTATTATCAGATATTGATGTTACTGTTCTAAAGAACAGGTTCATGCAAGCTCACTTGAAATATTAACAAATCTCTACATTAACTTAAAACAAATTAATGGCTAACAGATAAAATGAGCATGGATTATAAAATAACAAATTAGCAGAACATGGATTAATGGTTAACAGATTAATAAGTCATGGATTGATGATGTAATGTTAAAATGGAGCTTCATGGGTTATCAATACCAGATTAATGGAATATCATTTAATGGCCTACAAATTAATGGAGCAATGGATTTATAATGATAAGATTAATAGAATATGGGCTATAAATTCTTGATTGATGGTGGTAACGATTATTAACTTAAAAGTCCCAATATTTGTATCGGTCTTATTTTCTTCATGATTTAGAAGAATGTTGAAAAAAAAATCCTGTTGTAAATCATGCAGAGACAGGTCTAAATCAAAGTCAAGTTGAGTGATAATGATTCGGCAACTTTTGATAAAAATCGAATAAATATTGAACATCGCTAGGTGGGTCCCATTTCGTCAAACAAGCCAAAGTTAGTCGACATTGTAACGTCGTTGCCGAGAACAATCATGTGACTACCGTAACTATATGTAACGTCTGTCTGAACTCTTCTGAGAACAAGTCAAGAACTTTCCATAACTTCAACGGCAACCAGTTTAAAATGAAGGCATGTTTACAAGTACTGACATTCAACAACTGCTGAACCAAAGTTATTAAGAAATCATTATAAATATTCTTTGATATAACTTAATTTCAACTTCATCTATAATTGCTGACAATATCGGGGTCGAATCCTAACTTGATTTTTTGTTGCTAGTTATGTATAGTGTGGCTTTAAGATTAATGAAGCATTGATTGCTGGTTACATACCCATAAAACATCATTTAGGCATGGTTTAAAGATCCATAGATATAAATGAAATTTTGAATTGTGGTTAACACATTGATGAAGCATTCATCTCAAAATGACTAATAAAGCAATAATTATATACACTACATGTATTTTGCAAATTTATCATTGTTGAGAAAAGTAAAAAGAGCCAATTTCAAACTTGAAATCCATTTGCTACTATTTTATCAAGCTGTTGAGAGTGTCTAAGCATATTACCATTTGAGATAGAACAGCATGCAGTGCACTAAATGGTAGGAAGCGAGGTCCAGTTTTTACATGATGCAACGTCTGCAAAGGCACTTGAATTGAAAAAAAATACCTCACAAATGTCTTGTACTTATATAAACAAATGGCAGAGATTAAGTGATGGAAATGTTATCCAAATGACGACAGCATCAACTTGATATCGTCCTTGCTTTAATGATATGACATTAGAAGCTATAAATGGAAAAATTTATACAATAGTTTTAAATACTCTCCAGGCTCATAGAAAGAAATCTGGATCCAAGATTTTCCTAAAAAATTCTCTTGAGCTATATTGAACTAATTCTTCATAAAAAGTATTCTTCCCCCTACAAAAAGAATTTCACTCTCGCGGACATGAAATATGGCAGATTGTTCTTGAAATAACAAAAAAATTCAATCAAGACTCAAATCTTGTGCATAATTTGAAATATTAGCTGAAATACACCACCAGTTTACACAAAGACTGCAATGAAAGAGCAAAAACCTTGGGTTCTTCATCTCCCCCCAAAAAAGTGACATCAACAAAAATATGTGGTTGTTTGTAAAATTAACAAAAAACAGACTTCCTATCTTAAACTGAGAATTTTAATGATGGCAGATGCGAACTGTTACAGAAGTAAGAACCTTGGGGTACACACTGCATTATGAACAAAAGTGGCCAATGGGAGCGATGAAACATGCATGGCACTAGGGACAAACCTATAGCATTCCAAAGTAAAGAGTTTTTAAAACAAATAAAAATATTTTAGAGTTGAGTAGCTGTGGTGCTATATTATGAGCATGATTAAAGCAGACTAGGAGTATGCACTGATGCTGCAGTTGTGTTATCCGGGGACATTTAACTGTGCTCCAGTGGGTAAGATTCCTGCTCCAACATATTTTTTCTTGTCCCCCACCTCTTGGGTTTGAGTTTGAAGCTTACTTGGGACAGTTACCGTGTACTGACTGTAGGTCTGTGGTTTTTATTAAGGTATTCTAGCTTTTGTCTACCTCCTAAACCTGTACAATTTGATCAATAGCAAAGCATTTTAAACACACTGGTCTCCATAGTCACACATTCTGACTCCTTTATTTGAATATTCTGCCATATCATTTTACACTTACAAATGTAGGCGGGTCAGAGGAAAATCCTATAAGATAAAAATTGTTGTCTGAGATTTCTATTCCACATTTTTCATTCCACAATAATGAAAATTATTAACTGTATGCCAGGTAAGTCAAAAGAACCAAAATAATCCAATGTTACAAAAACATGATGCTTTTGTGATCTAAAAAGTTCTACTGTAAATTAACTGTGTAAAAAGTTCTAAAGTTCTACTGTAAATTAACTGTGTATAAGCTTTTGACCTTAAGGTACCTTGGATCTCAGTTTTGTCCAATTAGGTCAAGGCCACTTTGTTGATGAGGAAATGGAATGTAGAATAGAGTTAACACCTCTTGGTATACCTATGAAGTCTTGGAGGACCTTAGAAGTCCTGGAGATGAGCAGCGTAAGTGTTCATTATATCCCAAAGGACTTTAGGATCAGAGTTCAAGAAAACTGAGAATTGCCAATAAACCAAAAAGCACTTACTATCCTATAACAAGGACAAGTCTTAGTAGGTCATATGGATTGTAGGTTTTCCATGTTTATAAAAAATCTGTGCTCCAACAAGACCTTTGAGAAATTATTATCTTTCCTTAAAATTATGATATTTCACCATGGAAGAACTGCAGAACTTATAAACTGAACTACAGTAGTATGTTTTAGTATGTTTTTACTCCTTACCTTACAGTTTTTAGATGATCAATGCTCAGCTTTAAATAATGTTTTCAAAATTGAAGATATGATATTTCACCATGGAAGAACTGCTTTTGCCCCTTTCATGAATTCTTCTTTTAATTTCTTAACTAAATGGAAACTTTCAAAATATTATTGGTTACATATGAAAGCTCAATGCAAGATTAAGGATTAGATTTGAACAAGGGCCCAGTTTTGTCACTAGAAAAATATGATACCATGAACAACAAAGCGAACATTTGAAGTCATTAATACTAGTCTTTAACATTCCGTGGCCGCTACTTCACGAGAAAAGAAGGTAATTTTGGGAAGTCCTTGATCCTCAAGAGTTATCTCCACCTTAATATCCCCAACCTTTGCCAATAAAGAAAGCTATAACACCCGGTGATAATGAAAGTGTCCAAATTCTGATGGAAGGTCAATGACTGACACACACAATTACTGTTAACATACAATGTCCACTGAATACATCATAAAGGTTGTCATGGCAACAGCTCAGTAGGGAAACATCGGCCCAAGGTTACTCTTCAATCTATTTTTTTTTCTTTTTGAAAGTGTTTTAAATGAAAAAAATGCCAAATAGGGATTTTATTTCTATACACACCTGCATCATGAAGGGGAATGTTAATGGCTAAAAGATGATGGTTTATTTGTGAAGGTTGAGGAAATCCAGAATATTTCAACAAGCCGTTTATAGAATATTTAACATTTCAGCGCCTATTATTATCTTATTCTAGTACATTTACTAACATTGTAGTGATATTTTTCATTCTACATATCATCGCGACCCCTTTTGCACAATAGCGTGGTTTTGAGATCCCAAAACGACTAGGGTAAAGCACAATTTACTGTTGATTAGTCCCATAATTCCAGTGATTGTGACGTCATCTTTTGATGTGAGTTTTGTGACGTCATAATCTATGGAAGGTGAGACTAACTGATGGTAAATTGTACTTTACTCACATTGTTTTGGGATCTCGAAACCTCTGTATTGATAAGTTATGCTTACTTTGAAGAATATAACAGGTAAGATTACATGGGGTACCTAAGACTAGAATCTACAAGAGCAAGTCTTTCTCTGTGTTTTCAACTCAATGTAAATACAAGATGATAATACAAAGTAGCCAGAGGAAAGCCTTTCTTTTGATTACGTTTTTTTTTATGTGTATTATACCTGAATAAAGAACATTTTCTAACTTCAAACAAGCCTTAGAGTTTTTTTCTGAACATCTCCTAAAGTCTAGTTAGGTTTACAAATGATAAACACAATGTTTTCTTCAATTTCAAGGTATAAAGGATTACTTATTTAGAATATAAATTAATGAGAATGAAAAACCAAACAAATGTTATGATTTAATAATATTTTGATCAATTTAAATCTTCAAGATAGTATGATAAAATTGTTCTTTTGGTAATTACAATGCGTAAATGCGGAAGGATTTCTGGACAAATTTTGGTAGGGGTACATGTGGGAACAATTGATTGAGGAAAAGAGATGATGAAGCCCATCAGTACCTTATAAACTAACAATCATCTGACCCTACTATTGATGAAACACCAAAGAGCTAGAGTATCCTTTGTGTAGAGAAAATTACGCAAGGTCCATGTGGTATTATTTATCGGAAATCAAATTATGCATACGGCTGTTGTTGTAAAACAGATCCTATGGAACTTAGGAAGTAAAACAATCTGATTCCTTCTGTTAAGAAACATTTCAAGGCCAACAATATTGTTATTTTATCCTTCATTGCAAGGAATAAAAGGGATTTTTTTTTAAATATTGAATACTTTTCATATTGTCGGTTATTCCTTCATTGAATCAATAAAAATGAAGTTTTTTCTGTAAATAATGAAAGCACTTTCATGTTATGCAAAACAAAGTGAACCTAAATCCAATAAATTGTTGTTTACAGGTAGGATACAATCTTTATATATCTGTAAGATCACATTGTATCTTGTGGATATGTCTAAAACATTAAAACTGCTTTTAATTCTACATCATTATCCATAAGAACTCATTCAAAACTTTGTAAAAACGTAAACTCCACCATAAAACCATGTAAACGCCTTATAAAACCCTGGAAAGTAAGCTGTTTGCACTGGTCTGTGTAGTTTGGAAGTTTTGGATCATGTAGCGTCAGTGTTTCAAGTGGCCTGGGCTTTCTCTATCACTGTTTTAGCCATTATACCTTACCAGACCTCTTAAACTCTCTATCTTCATGTGTTAATGAGTTGTAAGCACAAACTAAATGGAAAAACTTTTTATATATTTCCACACCCCGGTAACAAACTCGTAGGTATGGTACTTGATGGGTTCCCCGAGAGCTCAGAGCTATGATATAATGATAATCTACGGATTATATACTGTTTAGGTATTATCATCCACAGCCGACCGAATTCTGAGCCAGATGAAGAGCTCTTCATATCCTGTGATTTTTATGTCTTTTGTCCTTGCCATCCCATTGTAAAACAAATTAGTGTCTATGTTTTGTACTTGGGTTATCGAAAATAAAGTTTAAGTTTTTATTCTTATCATCTTAATGATTTTGTTCTTTTATAGTCCTCCTTTTATTAAAGGTTAAATGTCCTTTTAGCTGTGTATGAACTGCTTGGGATTGATAGAATCTTACATGGCTCTGTCAAGTGGACAGGGATATCTCAACCCAAGTCAAAGAGTTTGGCTGGTCAACCCGAGGCTTGTCGAGGGTTCATGACCAAAATCTTTCGTGAAGGTTGAGATATCCCTGTTATCGAGGGTTCAAGACCATGTTTGATTCTTTTTCTCCCTTACTTATTAGAAAAAATTATGAAAATCTTGTTTTTTCATCGCTTTTTATCGCATCATGATCACAGGAACGTCATTATGCATTAAAACTTATGACGTCATCGACAATGCATGCTGCGGCTACACCACATGTATTGATGATGTCCCATTATTGTCTAGCGCATGTGAGGTTTCTTAACACCCCCCCCCCCCCCTATGTAAGATAGAGATATCTTTCCCTTAGCAACCACGGGATATCCATGTGAAGTATGGGAAAAAAAGGTATTCTCATCTGCAGACATACACCTGGTATATGGAATATAGGTTCTTCTATCAACAAATAGCTCTCCATTTAATGCACCTTAAGCAATACTAACTCAATTGATATATAGATTAGTTAAGGATAACGCCTATCTATCAACTTATTAAAGATGACCATCCACAAATAAAAAGGACTTCTTTACCAAAACACAAAGTATCTCTTCCAAAGGATTGCAACTGTTGGTCTTCAGAGGGCTTTTACAGTTTTCTTTTTTTTAAAAAGACTGAAACAATCTGTCTTCAGAACAATTGCAACTGTTAACCTGTAAAAGTACTAAAACCTTATCCTTTCAGATAGACTACAACCATCTGTCTTCTAAAGGACTCCAACCATCTGTCTTCTAAAGGACTCCAACTGTCTGTCTTTGGAAGGTTTGCAACTTTTTTGTTTTCAGATGGACTACAACCATCAGTCTTCTGTAGGATTATAATTGTCTGTCTTCAAAAGGAATATCAATGTGTAATCAGTTTAACACAGACCTATTTTCTTATTGCCTTAAGAAATACAATGGAGTTTTTTAAAGATGAATTAGAGCATTCCGCCTTCAAAGGGATTACACTTTTTGCCTTTAATTTAACTCAAGGTAAAGCTTTCTGTCTTACTAGGATCCAAAGAGTTTGTCTTCAAAAAATCGAAATGATCTGCTATCAGAAAGGTAAACTTCATCACTTCAGAAAATCCAAATGCATGGTCTATCTAATTCGGAAAGGTCAACTTCATCTAATCAGAAAGTACAAGTGCCTTTGGAAAGGTCAACTTCATATTTTCTGAAAGACTGAAAAATTATGATTCAAAGTTACCAGTTATCTTTGGTCAATTTGAATCAATTTAAATGTCTTATAAAGATATTGCTACATTTGTATGAATATGTGCTGAACTTTCCTATTCAAAAAACAATAGCACTAAAAGCACCATGTATATAACGGTTTTCTGTAACAAATGTCGAATTTGGAACCTTGGAAATTTTTAGAAGATGGCAAGAAATGCAAAGAAACACTTACAAGCTGGCCTACCATCTAAACAAACAGAACAAAAAACCAACTAGTCAGATTCACTACAGCACAAATAGAATCCGACACAAGAGACTATATGTAATACATATAAATCTGGCAATGCAAACCATATTTACGAATTCTCATATGAAGATAGAGTTTCAAAGAAGTTTTGGTCGGTTTGTGTCAAAATAAGTGGATCTCTCAGAAATGTGCTGTCTGTGGGTAAGCTTAGATTTCGTTCTAGAGAGAAAAAAAACCTCTCATGAAACATATGCTTGTAATAAGCAGTGGTATTTATACAGTTTTCTAGTTTGTGAAACCTGGAGAATATGCATGCATGAACGTGTTTTAAAAAGTGTACTTTTTTATGAAAGTGTAAATGAAGGGGTTTATTTTGTATTCATTCCCTGTCTAGTTGCAGTCAAGGTAATTTCAAAATGCACCATGATTTGCTTGATAGTAGAGGAAAGCCGAAGTACCATGAGAAAAATCACAACGCCAAGGTCAATATAGCAAGTTGCCACATGTGGTACTGCACAAGTGGTTCTGTAACCAGAAATTGAGACTTAGTGGTAGAGCGTTTGAAACCTTAGCCACTCTGCTACAGCAGCCTCTAAAATTATGAACTTTTCATTTCTCTGAAGAAGTTTATAGCAGAAAACGTTGATGCTTGACGGAAGACATTAATGGTATATACTAAGTGTTCTATAACCGAAGAAAACATCTGGAACTTTGTTCGTATTTCTGAGCTGAAGCTATTTCTAGATTGTTTTTCATCGAGGAAAGTTTACATTGGTGATAATTATATAATCCAATGTATAGAGTATACATTTTTGAATCTTTGAAGGTAGTGGCGTCATAATTAAGTCTGTTGACGACTCGTTCATGTCAAAATCTGACAGAAGATTAATTCGTCCAATGAAAGATTTGCGGAAGTGTAGGGTTAATCTATAGGTTATATGATAGGATTTCATCTGAAGGGTTTCTGTAAAAACTGAATACGAAAACTATCACCTTTACGATGAACTCTAGAAATATCTTGAGTCATAATTCTGTTTTCTTTCCATCAGGTATTAAGGAAGTGCCAAATTTGTTTATAAAACATGCATGTCAAATCATATGCTTGTCAGCACTTCAGGTTTTTAGACCTTGACCTTAAGACAAACAATACCTCATTTGGAATAACTGTCATTCTTAAGCATGCCATGAATTACCATAGCTGTCATATATCACACATAAACCTGGGGGTACCCACAAAAACTGAAATAAGACTCATATTGGTATTGAGAGAAATTGAAAATAAAAATGGATTTGAAATTCTATAATTTGTACCAGATGCTTTTTTGTTAAAGACATATAGGTATGAGCAGGATGAACACAAGGACATCAGTACATTGTCATCTCACCTTTGGTAGAAGAAATTTTCTTTTGATGGCTGCATGATTTTTCTTGGATTTAAACCAAACAAATACATGTATGTTTTAATTGTCAACTACAGTATTGCTTTCTTATTGACAGTGTGATTGCACATTAGAAATAATAAGCAATCTTCTTCGTATTTGAATATCTTCATTAGACTTTTTCTCTCTTTCACTTTTTTTTATACTTCATCAGCCTGAGTATCTCAATTGAAATCTAGGTCATTTTAAGCTTTAATATGTTCTACAGTTCAGAGTGCTCGGTTCACTTTTCATTAGTACTCTGGCCTCAATAAAATCTTTTCAAGTGGCATAATAAGGAAAACAGGAAGTGTAAGATCAACCTTCTTATTGACATCAACATGTACTCTTCCGGAACAACTGTTTTTAAATAGTATTTAATAGTTTCCATAAAGTGTCCCCCAACATCTTGACTTTTTATGTTTGTCAATTTCATAGAATTTCTCTCAGATATTGGTTTGCTTTACAACCTTTGTATGCGATGTATTCTGACTGACAAATATGAAGCAATCCTACAAAACAAACCAGACGTAGTGTATCACAAAAAAGATTAACAGGAATTAAATATTTCCATAAAAAATTATGTTTATTTTTTATGATGCATTCTTAATTCATTTGTAGATAAACTGACTAGGAACTGTGAATTATTGTTGGCTTAACTTCTTATTGCCATCTTCATTTCCCCCTCTCCCTCCTCCTTCCTCCATAGACTAAATCCCTTCCTCTTGTTCCCCTCCCCCTCCCAAAGAGCTAGCACATGTTCTCCTTTGATAACTTCCATATTTCACGATTCCTGTACTTGGTCTTTCTTGAAAAAAATACTTTACAAGGTTTCATGTATATAGTTCAATGCAGTACCACAGTCCCATCTACACATGAACCATTTGTTTAAGACTCTATCACATTATCTTATGTTGTATAATCATATTTTTTCACGCCCACACACAAACCTTTAGTTTAAGACATAAATCACATTTCTCATCAATTTAATCATATTTGTTATATTGGTACGAATTAATATATCATCAATTAATTTTGTCCTGTTTTCAAGTCACATCCATGCTGCACAGATTATATTTACAAAATTACATATGGAAGTTTTAGGCCGGATGTTGCAATACATGCACGTAGAGACTCTCGTTTTGTGTAATTTAGTAACAAAGCACAGACTTTGAATGAATTGTTTCATGTTCAGTTCATTCCTCATTAAGTTTGATATCTGACATTTTAAAGTGTACTTTGATGTCAATGACCTTTGACATTCATACACTAACCTCATAGAACATGGAACATTTTCAAAGGCCTTACATAACCTAATGTGTATTGTTCATTGTCTGAATTAAATTGTCTGTTTCCATTGGAAACAAATTCTCCACACAACACTGTAGCTATATGAAAACAGTTTACATCTATATGGCTCTCAAATGTAGGCAGACATTTCAGGCCTTATATGTTAAATATTATGCGTGTAGAAGAACAGGGAAAATACACATTCCTGTTGAGTGCCCCGACCAGGAATCGAACCCGGGTCTCCGGCGTGGAAATCTACGGCTCTACCGACTGAGCCAAAGAAGCATGCTCCGTCAGCTGAGAGACAGAGACTGAGCCAAAGAAGCATGCTCCGTCAGCTGAGAAATAGAGACCGTATTTAACACTATTTACAAGTCACACCGACCCGCTCCTTTTACATGCGGAAACCTGTCTATTAAAGACTACTGTATATATAACTACTAAAAGTGGTCTTAATACACTGGTCAATGTGTATCTAAATTATCCATTTGAAAATGGTCTTATTAAGCAGATGGTTGCTATACAAAGGTGACTGCTTCGGTAGTTTTTACTGTATACTCGTTACCAAGCTAGCCACCAGCTACTACAAGGCAACTGTGGGCTTCACTCCAGCGCAGTGGCAGATCATGAGACAAAAACTCGGTCAGTGAAAATTCAAATGTTTACTTAAGATTCTGAGATTGAAATGTCACTTAAAGAAAATAACAACGGGAGGAAAAGAACAGAAAGTCTTTTATATTATAAATCTGTCTGAGTATTGGCTCATAGATTGTAGACTTGATATAAAACATCAGTCTAAAATTATGTAACCATTTAATCATACCTATTAAAAGAACACTCTTACACGAAAGATGAAAGAACATATTTATAACATGATCTAAAGATAAACAGTTATTAAATTTAAAATTTATTTAAAACAACAGCTAAAAAGTGAAGGTAAGCATGCACACAACTTAGACATTTTAAGTGGAATACATTGGTGTATTATGCTCTATAATTACCATTAAATGAAACATCAACAGACTAAACTGCTATAAAGCAGGAATATCTAAATATTTCAAATCAATAACCTTGACCTACTTTCTTGGTCTCATGGATATATTTATGGTTTATTCATTCATGCCTTTTACTTTTAAAAACTTCTGTTATCAGGCTTGTAGCAAACTGGGATGAAGGGCTACCAATTTTCAGATATGAGAATGAACGAAACTTCTACATGCACCTTCTATTTCAGTTTCACTAAGGTTGATGGATCAACATGCCTTAATCAGTGAACTCATTAACAAAGACGTTTGTTTAAAAATCTAGAAACACATTAACAGGACCAATATCAATATAAGGTTAATTTGATACTGAAATTTGTTTGTTTACTTTACATCCTGCCTGCAGGAAAGCCACAGTACAAATTGAAAAACCACTGACCAACAGTTAGCTTAAGTTTTTGGAAACAAAACTGAGCAAGAGGTATTTCTTTAAGTTTTCTTACTGTTGTCATGATCTAAATTAGTTTCAAGTGATTTGTTTGGTATGAGAACAGCTCTATATATCAGCAGGTCTAATGGTGTTGTGTGTTACTTGTCGTACCAGATGTGTTATTTATCGTATTGACTGATCCCTTGACTGATCCCGGAAAAGTAAAGCATATCTTATCTATATCCTGAAATCTGAGATGGTATGTAGTTTGTTATATAACTAAATGACAACTTGATCAATTCCACATTTTTCAATCATATATGCTTCCTAAGTTCTTCAAGGAGACCTTGTAGCTGAGTGGTTAAGGTGTTCCTATATAACCAGTATCCCTCCACCCCTGGGTTTCCAGTTTGAATCCTATGATGGGCAGTAATGGCATGTAACTAAATCTAAGCTAGTAATATTTCTCCAGGTTTACAGCTTTCTTCTTTCTTTTAAAAATGAGATATCAAAAAATGACCTTAGCTGTTCATATTTCAACATTTTAGAAATTAGAAGTGCATCAAAATGATAATTCTATGCATTTTTTATTCTTTTGAATCTCTTTTTCTGATTGTTCATATATATCAGAGCAAAAAGTGAAAAAGAATGTTTTTAATATCTCAGAATTTGGGAAACCAAACTAAAGAAATGTTAATTCACCAATACCTATCACACAATACCTATCACACAAGTAGAAACTACTTAACTTGGCCTTTTTCATTCTCCAATGCCTTGTTGACTGTAAGATGACACACAACTACTTACTACTTTGCTTGGCCTTTTTATTCTCCGATGATAAATTATTGTCCAATGAACTGTTGAGGACACAAAACTAAGAACTACTTTGTTTGACCTTTTTATTCTTGGATGTCCAATGGACTGTAGAGGACACAAAACTAGAAACTAGTTTGCTTGGCCTTTTTTTTTGTCAGGATGCAATCTTCGATAAAAAATTGAACAAAAAGAGGTACTTTGATTCATTAGCTCATAGTGTGATGATTCCATCTGAGATAAAAATGACAACTTTTGATGGCTACATTTTTGTAAAGAGTTTTAAATTTTCAGCCCCAAAGATCAGATAATATAACTAGCAGTATAACAAAACTGTCTCCTATCCAATTCTGTTTCTTTTCCATTTCAAAACTTACGAAGGTAATTGGTAGTAACAGATCAGCGATAAGACACATTGCTTTTTTTATCTAAATATTCATTCACTTTTGATTAATCAATTCCGATATCTGTAAAAAATGACAAAATGCTGGCACTGGATTTTACAGACATGTAAATAGTGCTGTGTATATGTGCACTTAATGATCCCATGGAGATTGAATGCATTTTATTATACACAGGTCAAGGTCAAAAAAGCGACCAATCAAAATTCTACAGTTCAAGCACAGATTTTGGCAGCATCTAGTGAGGAAAATGTGTTTTTATGAGAGATTTTCACACAATATCTGGCATTGCCTCCTAACCCGAACAATAGCTACACCAGATAAATAGTATAGAATATACCAGATACATACAGATAATTTCTATGTTACAAGTGATTGACAGATTTTGTAGATTCGATCACTGTCTTTTAATACATTTTCCTATTCATAACTTTTTATGTTTGTCTTATAATAATATTATATACTGACAAGAATATAAACTGATGATAAACATGTCACTAAATCAACAACATATATAAAAATTATAAGAAATCATATATAATGGCCTTCACCAATTTCAGATCAACAAGAGAAAGAGAGAGAGAGGGTAGAAAGAGAGATACGGGGTGGGGGGGTTGGGTGTTTTTTCATAGCATTAACACTAGCATATAACTCTGATTCCATCACACTACTCACCTTTTCTAATCTATAGGAATGCCAACTCCAATTATATAATTGCGAATGGAATATTTTCAAATTCGTTATCAATATTGCAATTAATACTGGAATTGGCCGTCAAAGAGATATGAACCCTAATTCTAGCTGTAAGAAAATGAAGCTGTCACTTTTTTTTCACAATATATATTTTTGAAACTTTTCATCCCTCAAATAACACATACAACATCCAATAAGTGTTGTATCTAAAGACTGAACTGCCTTCAGCTGGCAACGAGAGGATGAATGTCAACTAGACAATGGCAAATTTAATGAAACACACTATATTTAGTGCTTTATGTTGAATTTCAGCTGTTGTCCAGCTGGAATTCATCCTCTCATAAATGCATGTCTTTATATTCAATAATGTTTTTATAAGATCCTTTCAGGAGATTTTGTACCGATAATGAATAAATGTGTCACTATATTGACATTTATATGTCAAATATTGGAGCAACTTCATGTTATTGTTATATAAACATGTATACATTGTGATGTTGCGCTATTTGTGACGACATTGTTTTGTTAAGAATGGCAAAAGTACTGAAGCAAAGTTTTTGGGTTTAATTTTTTTATATTATAATATATACATTGTCAAATATTGGAACAACCGTTTCCCATGATCGCCGACAAGACAATTTTGATGTCACAATGATAATGACGTCAAAAGAAAAGGCTGGCAGTGCATCCACTGAACACAGCCAACTGCATACATAGCAGGGTTGCAGTGAAAATGTAAATACATGTTTATAAACCTCAATATGTCTTGTTACTCTACACTTAGTATCAGTCACCTTAATCTGCACCAAAAAGCTATAATCTTAAAAACGTTTTAATCTTACGTATACATCTGAGCGAAGGATGGGGTGAAGACACATTTAAAGTGGCTCGGGTGTATCTCTGTGTAAGCGTGATGTACAAGGTGCTTCCTTATCTCCGAACATCATGAAACCAAGAAAATCTTGGAGGGCTAACGGCACCCTAGGTGTCGGATAAAACGGCTATAAATCAACCAGAAAATTGTTTTTAAGTAATACCTTCAAATTTTGACTGTTTCATTCATAAAAAAAGATTAGATCTTTATTTAACATTGATTCCATTCCTATATAAATATATCCTGCGGTGTTGCATTCATGAGGTGCTAAAATAAGTTATAGATTTGTTTGCAAATCCGGAAACTTTTAGAATTTTTTTTTCAATAATCCATGAAAATAGCATTTCCTATGAGGAACAAAGTCTTGTTAGGTTGAAAAATTGAACCTCAGAAATAAAAGTTCATTCAATGCATGCATAAAATAAAAAAATTTAACAAAGAACCAAAGTTTTTAATGATTAATTGATAAGTTATACTTAAAAATAGCACAGCTGACTCAAATTTCCACCTGAATGATCATTTTTGATCAGGTATGAAAATGACCATGCAAATAATGCTTTCGTTATCTTTATTCAAGGTTCAAAACAATCCGAGGACACCAACTGTTTGTGCTTGTCGACCACATCTAATAGACATTACCATTTCATTTGAATTAAATGATTTAATTAAATATATCTTTACAAAAAGATTTTTTCAATAAATCCACTTGTGAGTATCATAGACAGCTTGTAATAATCCAATAAGGTTTTTATTCAAATGTGAAATAAATACCTTTTTATAACTTATCAGTATAATTTGATGTCTTTTTCTTAAACCTTTGAAAGCAATGAAAAGGTTTGCCTTTTATTTAGAGTCAATAAGACTGTGAATAAAGTGAGTTTTGAGAGAAACTTTAGCTGAAAATTTACGTTGAAACACAATGTTACCTTTTACAAGCACCATCCACATCCTTCCATCCGCCTCCTACTCCCATCCCCCCTTCCCCTCATCCCCCCCTCGGTCTCATTTGACATTCACAACAAAGTCTATGTTTTAAAGTTACTGTAATTTTAATTTTTCCCATCTGGTGCACGCTATAAAAGTGCTAGAATTTGCTGTCCCATCTTCACATAAATCTGCCTCTGTCTATCCAAGAATCTTAATTGTGAAGTTACGGTATTGATTAGGAATTCAATTTCCTGCGAGTTTTAAAAAAAAAGGCAGAAAAATACCACAAAAGCCTATAAACAGTTGTGTTACTAAACTTGTTATGCAATTTCAAGCCTTATTGCTATCAAATGAATATTTCATCCACATAAAATTTAAGTCAAAATTTTCATATTTGATTTCTTTGAACTCTGAAATGAAAATATGCAATTCTAATTCAATTCTAAATTAATTCGGACAAAATTAGAAGCTTCTTTGTTAAAACTTCAACCTAACTAGCATACAAACGTTTGAGAGACTGTGGTGGTCTTTATAACCCCGCTGGTGATGCTAATATGCAAATTTATTTGAGATCAATTGATTTAAAGAGTCTTTGAGGTGTAAACTTTGGCCATTGGGTTACTTGTTAATTAGCTAACACAGGAACCCTTTTCCTCATTTAAAGTGCTAAAAACTTTAGAGAAAAATAACTGTAAATTTTTCTGTTAAGAGATATAAATGTCACAGTTTTGTAAACTTATCAGCTCAAAACCTTCTGCAAACTTAAATGCTTTTTCGACCTAGATGTTTAGGTTTTTAGTGTTTTTGTTGCTTTTTAAAGAAAAAAAGGAAACAATCATTAACACTGGAGAAAAATCCCCATAAGAATCTATGCTTTTCTTTCTCATACAGGTATGACTTTTTCAATCATTTTTGTTAAATTACCTCTGGGAACAGGTACTTCCACCAATGATAAATGTTAACATTCAAAACATCACTTATTCAATATTGGTGGCAGCTCGTCAGCAAGGATTTGGATACGAGACTGGCAGGTTAATGTTTTTTACCTGTCAGCCCATAATAATGTAAACACCCTGTGAAAAAGCCAAACTGAATACATTTTGTTTGGACAATAAACAACCGAGAATGTTGCTATTTGAATTGTGGCATCAATACCATGACAAAAGATCAGAATCAGGGTATCAGGTATTAACTCAATAGCAGTTCCGCCAGCTTTACAATATAAAAGATATGGGTCATTAACTGGTCAAAACTGCCCTGAAATATTCCAAATAAATCCCTGAATACACAAAATAAAAAAAAGTTTAATGCTATATGGAATATAACTTTAACTCTCCATAGAATTTTAAATTTATTCCGGTAATTTTGAATTTAAACTAAACCTTCTGATTTACATAGAAAGTAGGGAATTAAAGTGATGAGGGATTTTCGCCCTGAAATGTCCTTGAATTGTTAAGGATTTCCGATGTTTACCAACTGACAGGTAAACTTTAATAGGGAGCACGACCAGGAGATTAACCCCAAATCCATTTACCTGAACGGGTTTGTGGTTATCTAAAAACCCAATAAGGAACATACAAAGAGAAACAAATGGGTTTGATATATTGTTTAGGTCAGGTTTCAGCTTTTTGTTTGTGTAATGAAAAAAAATGTCTATTTTCAATTACTGTGGAGTTGTGGTGGTCAACAAAAGCTATTAATCAACTGTAACAATACAAATTTTTTGTATCAGGTTTTTTCATGGTATACTTATTGTATAAGCAATTAAGCAAATCTTGCATGTTTTTGCATATCTCTTTTTTTATTGATTGAAAACACTTTCTGCTTCATTTTAGTTTAATTTGCGGATCAGTTTGATTCAGTAAAAGAAAAGAGCTCATAGCTCTATAGGATGGATTAAGGACTGTCCTGATAATCTAACATTAGTAGTCCCCCTGAATGCTCAAGAGTTCAAAACCCTGAAGGTCGAGGGCCAGTTGTGAAGTACTGACCAAAGGCAAGAGCTTTTTTACCTGCTTTTATTTGCTTTTTTTTGCACCTTTAAAACCTGGCATGTGTTTAACTGTTAAAAATTAAACCCTGAACACCAAAATATGTGTCTTTATGTGGCCACAGTATATTTTTCTGTACAATATGCGAAATAAGATGCAACAGTTAAGAATCTTGTTTCATAGAAGTAAACAGATTTTTATTAATTTAACATCTTATAAACAGCCAGGGTCATGAAAGGATGTACCAGGTTTATTGGTGGAGGAAAGCCACCGACCATGGGTCAGTACCTGACAACTCGCGTACCAGAGATGGTTGGCTGTGGTAATCTTTCCAAAAAAGAAGGGCAAGTGTTCCCTAGATTCCCTCACTCCAGAGGATCTTTTACCACCATTACCCTGTTAAATGTTGTAATACATTTACAATACTTCCCAAATATACATAATCCAAATGAAAGTTACTAAACATCATAACTGTTAGACTGACAATTCTTTAGTTGTACTGTATTTTACTAACACATTGTTTTACATACTCTTTCTTCACTCACAATGATACCAATCTGTACTCAGCCATGTGTTATTAACAAAACAAATTAAGTCTTTCCATACCACTTCCTTAAAATATTTCGAGGCGCCTCCCTCTTAGCGGATGTGAACTTTCCGTTCTAATTTTAAGTGCAGCCTATGGAAGTGGCAGTCGCTGAATCATTAAAAACCATACTGTGAAATTAAGTGTCAAGATTTCACTTTATAAAAGTAATCGGTTTCGAAAGGAAGAAAATACCTAATGGCTTGCCTTATCAGTTGAGTATGTTTTTATTAAAACTGAAAAATTCCAAATTTTTATCATAAACAGGATGTACAATTATTTATAACAGTCTTGACAACAATTTTCATTTTCTTCACTATGAACAAATGTTTAAAATTTGTTTGAAATTGATGATTTTTAGAGCAAACATTTCTGAGACGTATCTTTTTATCAAAAGCTATACATCAACTAACACATTTCCAGCATCTAAGAATTTCATTTACACAACAAAAATGCATGATTCATTTACCAACTTTGCTTTCCAACATTCTCCAAGGGTGTTTGCATTTATGGAAATTATTGTTAAAGTTATTATAGAATTCACGTTCAGTTGAAATTAGGAGATGCACGTATTCATTTCTGGTTGCAGCCTATAAACAACCCAATTTCCGTGTATCATCAGGAAAAAAATGACATTTCACAAAAAGCATTTTTTGGAACTGAAACAAGATTCTGTAGAAATTCTGTAATTTAGATGAATACAAACCGATATACACTTGTGCAGGAATTAATTTCTAAAAAGTTTCAAAGTGTACTATTGCAGTTGGAGAAATTGATATATCTAATTTGTCTTCACTTACGATACACTCAACAGAAATTATGTTCAAACAAGCAGCAAAGGTCAAAAGGTGCCATTCGAATGTTGTTCCTAAGGTTTGCTTGCTTGCATCTCCGAGATAGCATTGCCAAGTGATCATTGAATTTACGATTTTGTAGTAAGATATTATGTTACATTCAAAAATGTCAGAAGCTTTATTAACTTACCAAAATCATGTATAGTTATATTAAAGAAAAGTATGCTAAAAATATAATGCAATATTTTTATGTGTGTCAATGAAATGCCATGCAAGAGACAACAGTACACAAAATTTAGGTTCGTTTAGCTAATTAAGAATGTAACCGTAACTTAAAAATTTAGGTGCAGCGGGGAATAAAGCTAATGGTACAGATTAAACAAAGTTTCATATTCGTTAATGTATCTCACTTACCGGTCTACCTCTCTTATCTGACACCTGTTTACAACGTCTGTTAACAAAATGTCTACGCACAATGAAGTTATGTCCACAATTACACAAAAATTCTCTTCCAATACTTATTCTTCATCTCGGTCTACATCCCAGCAGCTGCAGTAGGTTCTATTTACACGGAGAAACATCTCACTGTACATTTCTGTGTTAGATATGTGTTGATAATCATGTATACAGATGGATACTGTATGCTTGAATACCTTTTCAAGGACGTGCAAAAGTTACTCAAAATACACCAGAATATTCATGGTAATTTTGGTAAAAAAAGTAATGTAAATTTAAGCAGGAAGCAAATTATCTGATTTTTGAAATGAAGAAAATGCTGCCATTGAATAAATGACCTTTAAGTATTCCCTGCACTTTACCACTTTCATTGATCATTTGACTGTATTTGTAATTTTTCCCAGCGAGTGGCAACCATATGCCAAAAAAACAGGATGCCTTATCTGTATTTTCATAAATATGATAGCAGATATTATTCTTGTAAGGAAAAACAATTCATATAGTTTCTGACAGATATGAATTTAAGGGTAAATAGTGAAAAGAAATATATATCAATGAATGCAGTTTTAGTGTACACTGTACATGTACATTGACCTTATTATTAGCTTGATCTCTTGAAACAGAATGCACAGACTTCACTCAAAATCTTTATTATTATGTAACTTAAAAATGTAAAACAAAATTGACATTTTTTACTTGAAAAGTTTTTAAATCTAGGCCATGTGGTGACTGGTATGTGGAAACTTAAACTTGGTGTAAAATGATTCCAGAATGAACCAAAATTAAAACAGCAGATCAATATCAAAGTTTTTGGGATTACAATTTTTAAAGACCAATTTGAAAATTGGAATTGATACAATAGTTCCAACCATAAGCTCCTGAATATATTATTTGTCTGAAGCAGATTCTTTTCTTTATTTTGCATGTGCATGATTAAAAAAAAAATAAAAAAACTACCAATTTTGAAAAGAAAAAGAAATCCTAAAAAATATAGTCTATTTGCATCCAAAAAAAAATTTGACTACTTTAAAATAAATTTGAAATAAATTATTTATTCTAAGTTAATATAGAATTGAGCCATTTCCCCACTATATGAATCATCATTAGTATATGTAAGTCAGAGACACAGGAAATATACCAAAGATAATCATTGGACAAGTTCCCAAAATTCGTAGTTAGTGTTAAAATTAATCAGCGCTACTGTTAAAGAGCAATATGAGCACATTAAATTCTAACTACAGTTGCAGGATCTCATTTCAATTTATGTAATGTGTTAATTAGCTTCCAGAAAGATAAAATCTACATGGTGCACAGCATCAGTGCAGTTTTCTTTGATTTTGAACTGATTCTGTTTCATGAATTGTTAGCTTTAACTTGTAAATATTTTGTCTCGGACTAAAATGAGCTGTGATAAAATAATTTTTTGATTACTAAAGACAAGAGCAGTGCATAAGAAGTTGCTATTCATTGACATTGTAAAAGTTTGATTTTTCAGACAATTATCATACCTGGTAAATGCCGATTAGTTTTATCACCAACTGACTGATTGATTTTTGGATCCTATTGTTTTTGATGGTTACTTCATTCAACACATTGAGGATACAACGACATGTCATCTGGAGCAAAAAGGGCACAGTGACTTATCTAAAGTCACAAACAAGTAAGCAAAGACCAGTTTGTTTCTCAGATTCTGAAGAACTATTTACTACAAACTGACACTTGCTTGTGTGGATGTTTTCAACAGAATTTAATTTTGTTCCATATTAACACCTGTGTGCTACCATTTAACAATGGCTAATTGATACAAGTTACTGAAACTTTCAACTAGGCATTCTTAAATCAAACTGATCTTGGAAGGAAATAAAGAACAGGAGAATCCCCGAAACAGACCACAACTATAGTCCATTTGATAGCCTTCAGCCATATTACCTACAGATTACTAAAGAGTAATAAACTTTGAGAACAGATGAAGGTTTAACATTGCCCCCTCCCGTGGGGCAGTGGCCTGTAGCTGACCATGTGTGTTTACGATACATTATAAGATCTACAGATAGTCAATTGGATCATCCTGTGAATGGTAAATGTACCTTAGATCCCTATACAGGTGCAGTTCTGTATATTTACACATTCTCTGCCTACACAATGTCTATAGAGCTCGGGATGACCATTAATCCCTACAAACATATACGCATTGTTATTGGTTCGTCTGGTGCATTACAGTACAATTTGGACGTAAATCCTAAGGTGTGGCGTCAGTTTGTTTGTCTGATAGTGTCTTCTCTTCCTTTAATCCATCCCTTCTAAAGAACTCTACAAGTTGGTTGGTTATTTTATTTATGCCTTATGTTGTATCCAATGTGTTCATGAGAATATCTGTATATTTTGGGAGGCTATAGTATGTGTATGATGTGTCTCTTTGTGATAGTGTAAACTCTTACCCATTTTATTGTATTATCCCACTGAAGTATACCCCCCTAAAAAAAAAAAAAAAAAAAAAAAAAAACACACAGCACATCCGCAACTCTAGCTTAGCTTGGCTATTGGCATCCAGCATAGAAATCACACTGGTCTAGTGGCTACCGTGTCTCTTTGTTCACCTAAATGACCTTGACCCACAATCTGAAATGTCATAGGAGTCAATGAAATGTAATCATGAATGATTATTTAAGTAATAATATTCCATGTATGAATAACTGCATGGATAGAAAGTTTCTCATTAACTCAACTCAAACTGAGTCTTTTTTTAGTAAATTTTATTTTTTCTAATTTATAATCTCAACCCCAACTCAAGTCATTCCAATTGACTTGATTATTAAATGAACGTTATTAAGTGCATATAACAATTTTGGAAAAAAAAAATTAGCATTTTGTAACTACATAATGTACTTGAATATTAATTCCTTCAACATTAACAAAGTTTTTCATGTCATTCACAATTCTTAGAAGGTCCTATCTTTTCATGCATCAAATGGGTCTTCCTGTATATATTTCTCAATCTGATTACAGAATTAGCTAGCTTCAAAGCATCCAAATTTTCTTTGAATTTTGCACAATAACACATGTACAT
Source organism: Argopecten irradians (assembly GCF_041381155.1). Taxonomy (NCBI): domain Eukaryota; kingdom Metazoa; phylum Mollusca; class Bivalvia; order Pectinida; family Pectinidae; genus Argopecten; species Argopecten irradians. The sequence continues at coordinate 28,793,378 of NC_091144.1, read as the reverse complement.
TAAAAGTGCAGATTGTGTTCATGTTCAACTCTATGTACCAGTGAGGGTATAACTCTCTCTGGGATGAATACTGGGACAGAATTGCTAATCGATTGGGTGGAGTCGGGTTGGGGAAAAGGCACTCAGGTGTTGAATAAAATGTGTGTTCAAGAGTATGTGAATAGGGAAGAATACAAGGGATTACCTTAGAAAAAAATGTCATATCATATCCCATATCGTATTAGTAGGTCCTTTAAGAGTGTTTCAGGTTGATCAAGAAGTGAAGAAAAGCTACAGAGAACCTGGAGAAAACCACAGACCTACAGTCAGTATTTGTCAACTTCACTACACAGGATACTGAAACTCGAAGCCCTGAGGTAGAGGACTAGTAGCAATGTGTCGGAATACCTTAACAATTTAGCCACTGCAACTCAATAACTTTTGAGTAAAAACAACCGGACTGCAATCCCATTTACATCTTAGAGGAGGAACCAAAATGAGATGTACAAAACAAGTTATATAGGTATGATGGGATGATGGGATAGCAAATCATAGTAAAGTGAGAGTTTTATTGATGCAACAGGAATGGAGCAAGTGTAGTCACCTGACCAGGGTTCGAACTCGGGACCTCCAAATATGATAGCCTACCCATTGAGCTAACTGGTCTACAATGACTAATTCTCAGTCCAATCCTGCTACACTCAAGTCGCTCATTTTTCGAAGTCATTGCTCTTAAAGACACACAAAACCCTATACCATCATCGTGGGTATTTAATTCCACCTCAAGTTTTATAGCAGGAGATAAGAAAATAAAGAAACCAGACAAGGCTTCGAACCTGGGACATTCAAACAGCAAATGCTTTATCAAATGAGCTGGTCAACCCATTCTGATCCCACAACACTTAAATATAAAGAAAAGCTATGAATATAGAGTGCTGTTGACTCAAGTAGATCACAGATGTATTCAGGTGTGCTAGCCCAGAAATGTGGATAAATATACCTTCTACAAATAGAACAAATCGTGTGTAAGGTCAAACCTGACCACATGTCGGTCACTCATGACAAACGGATGGTCAGTACAGGAAATGTATAGTCACTAAGCATCAGACAAAAATTCACTGCCTCCAGTGTTGTGAGAAATCAATTGAATTCAAAACATTCAAACTTGTAAAAGAAAGCATTGGTAACATAAATATCATGGCCTCTGGTGTTTGTTGCCGGACATCAGGCTTTGCTTGTTGTTTTATTTCCCATGCTTACCCATGTAGATTAAATCTGTCTGTTGTAATTGTGTATAAACATCGTCCTCAGTCTAAACAGTCTGAGAGGTTATAAAAGGACACCTAATTTGTCCAGTTAGTGTTCAACCTAGGTCACCATTGTACCTCAACTGTATAACTAAGTTATCTTTCAGAAAATCTTTTTCTTATAGGTCACAGATGGACTTATTCAATTTGTTAGAAAGTAATACTAATCTACAGTATGTACCAATAACAATGCCAGTCTATAATAGGAAAGGATTACGCTATAATTACACATCTACTGGAATTTGAAGTAAATAGGACCTCCAAAATAGTTGCTCCTTGCTGAACCATGTGTGTGGCAAGTTGAAAATTATAGACAGTTTTAACAATTCTGGATTGGTTTGTTTGGTGATGACATTGAAAGTATGTAGCTCAAGTGGTAAAGCATCCTGATTATATCCTCCTTTTGTTTGGAGGTCCTGAGTTTGAAACATAAATTGGCCACAACATCTTTTCTTTACTCTTATTTCATTCTATACACAATTTTAGGACCAGGCACACAGTTCTCTAAAAAATGTTCAAAAAGAATGCCCAAAGCCAGAAAACTAGTTTGTTATCGTAATTAGAGCACAAACTTTATACAGCAGCATATTAAGACATTGTCTAGCAATAGGCAGAGTCATGTAGGTAGCAAACATATGTTTTTTTAATACAACTTCAAAATTTGAGCTTTCTAATGTTTGGAAGTGATGTAAGCAATAAACTATTAACATACTAGTCTGAGATTGATACTCTGGTCCTGACACCAGTTTAAGACATTTTGACAGAACATTATCTGTCAAAAAAGTATAGAGTTATAATCTTGGGCTATTATCAACTTACTAACTAACTAAAAAATTTGAGTAGTGAACAAAGTCAAAACTCTAAGTCCTCTAAACATTTGAGTCTAAAATACATGTGCTAAGAATCTGAACCATTCTCATCTCATTACAACAGAAAATCGTTGTACTGATGAAGCCAAACGTAAATCCTGAATATAACATAAGACAGTAAACACTGCTATAGAACACTTCATCAGAGAGATATTATATAAAAATCTATACAAACAGAGAACTTGGTTATTCCTCATGCACTGTGTATGTATTTATACAGCTTCAGAATCACGATAGGAAAATTACTATGGTAAAGAATGCGGTAATGAGATATCTGTTTGTTATATAACCTGAAAGACATTGAGCATAATAAAACAAATGTTTTCAATGTGAAACAATTTGAGGAAGGAATTTTCTTTCAGAGGGGTCCCAGCCCTGATATATATTTTCTGGCAAAATCAGCATGTATTCGGAATATATTAACAATACCTAGCAATAAACTTCTTTCGTTGGTTTTCGAAAATTCTCATCATATTTTTTGGTTCAACCTTCACATTCCTTCTGTTCTTGTGAGAAATTCATTACAGAATTCTCGTTTAATCATTGTAAATCCTTTTTCTATCCAGATATACTTCAGCAAAAATATTTCAGCAAACAGTATATAATTCTAATCACATCATAGACTAAATTACTTCCCCTATCTCAATACTTGTATTGCTATCGTGGCAGTGGTGGCTCACTAAGTTGTTAAGATCAGCATATCACAGCCCTGTACCTCTGGGTCATGAGTTTGAACCTGAAGTGGGGCAGTTGTCAGGTACTGTCACTGCTGGTTGGTGGTATTTCTCTGGTACTCTGGTTTTTCTCAACCATTAAACCTGGCACGTCCTTATATGACCCTGGCTATTAACAGGACATAAAAACAAGAATTGCTGAGTGGGGACTTATTGTTGAGTGGGGGCTTAATGTTCAGTGAGGGGTTATTGTTGAGTGGGGGTTTAATGTTGAGTGAGGGGTTATTGTTGAGTGGGGGCTTATTGTTGAGTGAGGGGTTAATGTTGAATGGGGTTAATGTTGAATGGGGGCTTATTGTTGAGTGGGGGTTATTACTGAGTGGGGGCTTATTGCTGAGTGGGGGCTTAATGTTGAGTAGGCGCTTATTGTTGAGTGGGGGCTTATTGCTGAGTGAGGGGTTATTGTTGAGTGAGGGGTTATTGTTGAGTGGGGGCTTATTGTTGAGTGGGGGCTTATTGCTGAGTGAGGGGTTATTGTTGAGTGAGGGGTTATTGTTGAGTGGGGGCTTATTGTTGAGTGGGGGCTTATTGCTGAGTTGGGGGTTATTGCTGAGTAAGGGCTTATTGTTGAGTTAGGGCTAATTGCTGAGTGGGGGCTTAATGCTGAGTGGGGGCTTATTGTTGAGTGGGGAGTTATTGCTGAGTGGGCGCTTAATGCTGAATGGGGGCTTATTGTTGAGCAGGGGCTGTCATTGCTGAGTGGGGACTTATTGTTGAGTGGGGGGAAGTATTTTTGAGTGGGGACTTATTGTCGAGTGGGGCTTATTGCTGAGTGGGGACTCATTGTTGAGTGGGGGCTTATTCTATTGTTGAGTGGGGCTTATTGATGAGTGAGGACTTATTTTTAGTGGGGGCTTATTGCTGATAGAATATGATATAAGAAACAGTAAGTAATTAATGCAGTGTTTTTTTTAAGCATCACAATGTAAACTTGATGATATTTCTAACATGCATGAGAACTATCATTAATCATGTCAATTTCTGCAATGTGGTAAACTTTACTGTCAAAGTTTGATTTAAAACTTATCAATCAAATATATAATCTAATTATGATATAGATGTGGCATATGCAATTTGCTTGATGATTCTTCATTTTAAATTCACTTGTAATCTAATTTCAACAATTTCCTACATGTTATCATACGCTATATTAGCATAACCTGTCTTACTGACCACCTCTGTATAATGACCACCTGCTCCATAAGACCACTTTCTTAAGGGACTGAAATGACCAATTTGACATATAATGTTTAAAAACCACTTGGTTATATATATCAGCTTTTCTTTGTCCTTTGGGTGGTCTTCCAACAGTCCTTACAGATACTGTATATTTGACTGTGAATTGCACTTATGAAATTTCAGATATCTGATTGGTCTTATCTTAGTTATAGTTTGGAATCTATGTGAATATATATTGTGTCATGGTCCTGTGTTAGCTTCATTCACTTGGTTTTATATTTCTGTATATCAAATATTCAGGAACTCTTTATTTGCTGGGAGAGACTTAATTTTTATCCTAGAAATCTCTATAATCAGATAATAGATATTCAAATAAATATAAAAATTTAAATATGACCCTCCCAGTTTTTATTTTTTCAACACACTCCATGACTTAATTGAAACCAACAACTGGTGTATTGCGAAATGAACAATAAAAACTCTGACGTACTGACAAAATTGTGGGTGTTGAAATAACATAGTAATCCTATGATAACCTTTCTACTCCTGTGTAAATTAAAGAAATTCCTCGCCCCCACCAAACACCTCATTGACATACATATAAACTATCTGTAGTAAATATTTCTACAGCTGTTTACAGCTTATGCTAGGAACATTGCGTTCTTGGCATTCTACGTCGACATGTGGTTCTTACTTACTATGATGTCAGGGCTCTAAGTAGCCTTAATTACAAACTGAGGGGAAGAAATTAACCTTCACTCCTCAACGAGAAAGAAATCATACCATTTCCGTCTTCTAATATTTTTTATTTTTTAATACCAATGAAAAAAAAACTGTTTTCGTCATATGCGTGTAATTAATTTCCACACTTAAATGTCTAATGTCATAATGAAAATGACATTTATTTCTTTGACCATGATATTTGTGCTGTACACTACTGTCAGGTATATAATCAAGGTTAATGTGAGAGTTCAAAGTTAAAATTTTAGAACCCACGCAAACATCTGGCAGGTAATTAATTAACATATGAATATTGTCCTCACTCTTTTTTACTCAACCTTCAATTCATGATAACGCCCACAGTCAGTGAGACAACACCAGTAATAGGCAAAGTCCTGAAGGCAGTAAATCAGTAAAATTTCAGTTTTTTAACTAGTAATTGCAATAAAGTTTGAGACTATACATACCAAGAACACCTTAGTGGTAACAGAACTTGCCAAAAGTGATTGATTCCTATTGAGATGTACGCCCTTCATATGATTTAGTAAAGTTAGAATGATATCTGGTTCTAAAATAACCTTCATAACTTTTCAATTTTAGCACCCATTCTACACAATCTAGAAAAATAACCAAAATCCTAATTTGGTTCTCTGCTTGAAACATTTTGATATGACATGTTCTTTACAAAGTAAGAAAAATGGGTTTCTCTATCTTGATGAAAAGCAACAATTCTCAAATTTCATTGAACAAACCAATGAAGGGAATGGCGTACGAAACAAGAAACCTAAAACTTAGAATGTATTCTTACAAAAACTGTTACATTAACACAGTATACAAGAATCAAATAAGTGAAAAAATTTGTATACAGTTAGAAATGTCTTAAAAGAATTCAACAATGATGGAAATGTATATAATTGGGAGAAAAATTACACAAAGACAAAACTTGTCAAGAAATACCGTGGGGGGGAGGGACTAAGAAACTGTTTCAAATGTCAATTAAACTTAGTACCATTGGAATTCACGTCACCATCTGAACGGTCTATAGGGTTGACTTTGATAGGGTTTCAAGGGGTTGGTCAGTAACCTTAGAGCTTTTAAAGGTTCCAAATTGACAAACACTGGTGTCACTTGATAGCATACAATTACTGCTGATCTCTACAAAGAACTTACTTACGATTTCAGAGACGGAAATGTAATCTGATTGTGACAAATAAAGAGGGCTGGACAGAGATTTAAAGAAGAAATTGTATATTTGTTTAGATAAATTTACAATTATTTTTAATTCATGAAAATGTATATTGTATTTGAGTTCAACATAGGTTTTTCTTAACTGACAGGAAATTAAAAAATTTCAAAGAGACCATGCCCTGGATGCACGAGATTCCTTTATCACCAATCATATCTCAATCTTCTCCATTCTCCCCTATGAGGTTTAACATTAGACCTATTAGTTTCACCTAATCCATAGACTTAATCCATAAACATATCTAAAATGTATAATCTGAAAAGCACTCACTAGATTTGGGAATCTGTAAAACTGCTGTAGCTGTTATGAAGAATACATGATGTTAAGTCTCAAGTGAACCAAAACCCAGACATTCAATATTAATTGTGACTTCAAACTATAAAATCTTTGAGCAACTCCTTTTTAATTCAGTGATCTGATTTTTGAAGAGCCATTGTGAAAATTGCAGTTTCATTATTTCTAAACATTTTGTTCAGATTGGAAAGTATGGCTTATGCAATGGTATTGTTACATAACTATAATTGCATGCTTTGCTATACACAACATTCTGTTTTAATTAATCTTTCAGATTGGTCAAGTCTGAAGAACTGTTCTTAACATTTATTGATCCTGACAACTAATCATCATCTATTGCTGAAAAGGAATCAAAACCTATTGTGAAGAATACTTGTGCTGAAATTCATCACAGACATGATGCATCTTTGCCTTAGGATAGAGGATCTAACTTGTTTTCCTTTGTATTAGAGAACAAAGCCAATGGATGTATAATACCGAATAATAACTCTTAGGAGATCTATAGATTTGAAATACTCTTAGGAGATTGATTTGAAATTGATAAATGAGGACAAAAAAATGTATTAATTTCTAGTCAAATAAAAGTCAATATAATCAAGCCTTTCAAATTTATTTAGCAATTGATGTTTTGTGGTCAGAATTGTCAAACAATCATTTCCCTATGGACTTATATTGCAACAGACATTTTATTTTGGCACTTCCTTAGTGGAATATGCTATGATAAAACCTAATTTGAGTATTCTATATCTACAAAAAAAACAATGGATATGGATTCATATTTGATTACAGAAGAACCAGCCTTTCAAAATTGCTGGTGAATTAATAATGAAAGGAGACACAAACATATTATCACAAATGCTAATAATTTATAGGTTTTTAAAATCTGCTGTCTTAAGACATTTCTTCGAAAGACAATTAACCAATTTGTGGAGCCAGTTTGTCTATTGAGACCGATTGATCTTCCTGACAACTGGATAACTAGCTCATATCTATGGTAACATGAGAACCCAATCCTGCTTAAAAACAATGTCTTTTTAAAGTTTCTGGCCCCAAAGACTGTCTTTATAATTACAGATAGAACAGGTCATGTACAAATAGGGGTGGTAGTAACCTGATTGAGCCATTTGACTTACTGTCATCAAGTGATCAGCTTTCTTAAATGACAGAGATCTGGAATTTCAGAATAACAATTAGAACCTTTAGCTAGGACAGCTGCAACAGAAATGGTAGGATATGACTTAAACTCAGAAACTTTTAACTGTATCATTTATCATTTGATTTTTAAACTTTAATAGGCACCTCATATGCTTCACAGAACTTGATCAGTCTGTCAAACTTGATTTCTATTGAAAGAAAGCCTACCTTGGGGACAAAACTTGAACAGATAACATTTAACATATTCCTTATATTTTGTGTCTGACTCTATATCCTGCAAAAGGTGTCCTTATTGTGATCATTACATGGCCAAACTTGGAATTTTACTGAAACACATGCAAATGGGCAAACCAGTAGTCCTGCTCCTGTTCATCCTCGATACTCCAGGGGTTCCGATCACTTACGATCTCTACACCCCTGGACTATCTCACAGTGAAATTGAAGGCAGCTCAGCGGAAAATATTTGACCAATCACAGGCTAGCAAAGATTTCTTTTGAAGACTACAGAGAGAGCGACGCCTAACATCAAAGCCACATAGTCAACCACAGTGTACCGTTATACAGCTCTTTTGATGTACAACAAATGACTAAGTTACCTGTTCTATTCTGTTGCCTTTAGTTTTACTATGAGATAGTCCAGGGGTGTAGAGATCGTAAGTGATCGGAACCTCTGGAATATCGAGGATGGCTCCCGTTATGCTGAGCTTAAGCAGGAGCAGAAACAACCATTTTTGTAGACTATGGCGTACGTGTCTCGGCCAGGGGACAGAACCTAGCAGGGATGAGCACTCAAGTAATGGAGGGCCAAAAATGAGGTGGCGTCAACAGAGACGTTAAGAAAAAGATAAAAAGTTATGAAGAAAAGATAAGATTCTATATTTAGTTGCCTAGACGAGTAGCACAACACCCCCCCAATCACCCTTTTGTTGTTACTGATAGGATGTTCATATAATTCAAACCCAAATAAAAAAGCAAACATCCTTTTAAGTTCACAACTCTTAATGTAACAAATAACAGAAAATGAGAACAGAATATCTAAGTAATTGATTTTCTTTCCACATTCTAGGTAATAGATTTTTCATTCAATCTTCAACCACTGTATGAATTAAGCCACTCTTTATATGTGCTGACAAAAGGTAATAAAAGTAGCCTTTTCTTTAGATCCGGGATAACTGGGTGGGGAAAGTATACCTAATAAACAACAGGAAATGGCTATAGTGGTGTGTACTCCTGTCACCCCTAAATATTGTGTTACTTTGATACCCAAATACTCTGTTTTTTGTCTACCCAGAGTTTACAGCCAACAGAACAATTCATGCGACACTTGTATTTTTTCTGAAACTTACTTTTAAGGAAGTGATCGATGTTCAAACAATGTGTTCAAAACATTAACAGTCAGGTACTGGTTTATCATTTTGTAGACTCAGCTGCTAAAGTTTGTTTACCAGCTGCATAAGTCGAAAAGTATTTGTCAATTGAAATATAAGAAACTTACTTGGTAAAACAATGATTCAGCAATAATCTAGGTTTTTTTTTTCTTAAAAATGATATGGAATTAAAACAAATGAACTTAAATAGTTGTATCAGTCAAGATTATAATCAGATGAAAAAATAGCACATGCACAGTGTATTTTATCTGAATATTAGGTAGAATAGAAGTTTTTGTTATAAACTTTAGATGCGAACACCATAATATCTTGACATCAAGTCAATTTTAAATTTTGAATTTTCTAATTTTAAATATCTTTAAATTAAATATTTCAAGACATTTGATTTGATAATACCGAAACGTTTTATATTAAGTATGAAAAATACTTTAAAGAGGCATGCAGGTAGACCGAGTTTATCGTACATAAGGTCATTTACCTGTAAGTAGCTCACCTTTAACGACTTGCCTGTTTAACTCAGCCGGGCTCATACAGGGTAATCCAAGGTACACCGGAAACTCTGTGGCTGGTGTCAACATCTGAATAAGAAATTCCTTTTCTTGTTGAATTCACAAGTACCATTATAGAATTATCAATATTTGATATCCACATTAGGAAAAGGGTCCAAAACACAGCTGTAGATGCCATTTTTAACTGTTAATTCTTGTTAAATAATCACAAGGTAGGTCATATATCCCATGTATAAATCCCAGAAATAATGATGGCGATGTCCTGAAAACTTCTTTTATATAAAGGTGTAGATCTTAAATCATGTTCAAACTTGTTCTAATGATTCTAACTATAGCTTTAAAATGCTGAACAGAATCGATAAGGATACATAAAATACATAAATATTGTCTAGATCAAGTGTAATTTTTATTTATCAATCAATTTGTAAATTTTAACTCTATATTATCAGAATTTTTTTTACATTGAAATGAAGCCATTAAAGATTAATTAATATATGTTCCTCAGCATCTCCCAAAAATCTTATGCTAAAGGTTACAAAATTTCAAAAAGCTTGGTGTATAACTGTCATAGTTTTTTAAGCAAATTATCAAAATCAAAAGCTACCTGATAATATCTCACGTATATTTTTATTTATTTATTCAATCATGCAAGTCCTTTTGACTATGAGCTCAAGCTCAGCTCAAGCTCATAACACAAATAGACTTTTGTTTATAACTATTTAATTGCAATCAATATGACTGCTACTAGGACACTACCAGTAGTTGTGAAGGAACAATAGTTGTCAGATTTAAGAAAAAAATAATAATTTGAACCTTACGAAATACATTATTTACCTGTATATGTCAACAAAACAACACCATCATGAAGTATTCGTCAACAGCTCCAGACATTTGGAAATCTGGACGAAGAGTAGAATATGCACATAATAGGGTTCCGGGAGTTGAATTGGACACAATTTTTTTTGGTCATGTTATCATTTTATACATTTCTGTCGCCAGCTTCAAGCCACTGCAGCATTGCATACAGGTGATTTTTTCCAAGTTTAGGCTTAGGGTCCTTTTCCCGGAATACCTGGCAAAACCAGCAACCAACATTTATGGTAATTTACCCGATTTAGGCCTACCTGACCTGTCTAAATAATCTAATGTATGTATAATGCCATAATGGTGTAATCCTCTGCATCAGCTTGAACTATGGGCCAGCAAATAAAAAATCAGCACGGATTCACAAATCTATAACAGGTTAAAAAATGGATGTAGTTTTATTTACTGTAGCTTGAAATGACATAAGGACCTATAAGAATACCTGGTTGTAGGCCTACTTTCAGTAAAGTAGGCTATGTAATGTCCATTTTGTTTGTGCTTTTGCAAGGACCATGTAAAATTATTAGTAACAAGGCCCTCACTTTGAACACAGGGCCTCGTTACTAATAATTTTACTGGGTTTAATGTATGTAAGACGTGACCTATCTTATATCATTATTATTAACGAGGCCCTGTGCTTTGAAACAAAAGGTTATTCCATAAAAGTTGTTTTTTTTGCAAAATAACATAAATGGATAAATTATGCCCACCAAGTACGCTTGTATGATGTATTTTAGTAGTGAGCAAAAGCATGTCACAAAAAATGTTTACCTTAAAAAATCGTCTGCTAGAACTGGTTTTGCCACTTTTTGGAACTCTCTAGTTCCGGAGATACGAAAATATAGGAAGTGTTGTTGTTCTAAGTTACTTCGTCTATATTTTACAGTGAGTATTTTGAAGCCAATTCCATAAGTTTTAGCTGTGCACTGCTATTGAAAATTTGTGACATGTTTCTTTAGTATCTAATGGTCCAACAGAAAGAAAAACAAACGTTTCAAATGGCCGAGATAATGTGCATGCATCCATTGTTTACAGACCGACTACTGTATGGAGAAATGTAAACAAACCACCAGGCTCGCTCGTGTACCTATAAATGTAGCCCCGTGTATGTAAGGCACCCTATCGACATAATGTGCACTGTCATATCTTTACATGTGTCTTTTATTGGATGCACATGTTTAAGACAGTCGTACCGAATTCCCTTGTTGCATGCTCATGATAATTTTATCATGAAGGATAGTGTACAGGGCACCTGTTGGTATCCTCAGTCGGGCGGGTACTATATACAATATACAGTAGTGTGTGCATGCTAGCACGTGTAGCTCGCCTACTATCATTGTATTGAACCGGGATGTGCAGATTTGTACTTGCTGACCCGATATTTTGTTCCTCTTTGGGGAGTTTGCACTATAATCTTTGTTGTACTGTGTGTATGGACAAAATCATAAGATGATTAATGTAATGTAGGTACATCTACATAAAGATAAGATAGTACAACCATATTACACATTTATATGTAAAGGTGCTCGTGTTCGTCTTTGCCAGGCAAAAACTTCTCAAATTGACGCTATAGTAAGAAGGTATATTTCGACTATCATTCTAATTAATTACATATAATACTGCATGGAACTGATCTGGAAAGAGATTAATTTTCCCCTTGAATGGATGGTTATAACCCTATGAATCTCAAAATGAGTGGAGAAGTAATCTGTGAAATATGAATTGTGTTTTTATCTCGGTTTCTGGCATTTATATGTGCCAGTATTTCCGTTATCTAGGAAGAGTTGTAATTATCATATATTCTGTGTTATCAACGGAAATTTCAACAATAATGAAATAACAAAATCTATGATGCAATCAGAAGTTCATAGGATGTGTTGGAATATAATACCAAATTGTTTGACGACACTGTAATACATCTACATAAGCTTAATAAGGTTACCAATATCAATGATGTCACCTGAGTGAATTTTATACTTTTAGATATTTGAATATAGAACTGAAAAAAATAAACAACAAAATTAATGAATTCCATTGACGTCCTTTAACAGTATCAATATCAGAAATTTATTTTCCTTTCAATGAGGTCTGTAGTTATAAATTCACAGATTCATATGGTAGAATTGCATAATAAACAATTTCAACAGGAAAATGAATCAACTTATAAGGACTGATTATAGATGATTATAATCTAAAATCGTCAGTCCACTATGCATGATTGCATGTATAAACTCATTATTGCCAAAATTTACCTCTGATGATGTCAAATACGGTGATCATCCTTGAAAAAATGGGTGAAAGGGTCAAAACAAGGGTCATGTGCAGAACCACATTTGTGTGTAATTTCAAACACTTTTTTAAAGTCTAAAATATGCATATATTTATTATTTTCATATTGTTATTCAATAATATTTATGATATTTTGTAATAATATAATTAATTTCTGATAATTATAAAAAAGTATTAAAGATCTTAAAAATATTTATGAAATAAAATCTGGATTTTTGTTCTAAACATGTCCAGTTTCACTATTATCTTTGACTAAACAAAATGGCACCCGTTATACAGGATACTCACATGCTCAGTATGTTTTATTCATGTGAGTAAATCTTTGTCTGAAATCATAAGTGTTTGTACTCTTAAGTCTTAAGCCCTGTGATGTAATTAAAATAGCGCTTATGGCTTGATCTGACGCAATATTTGTGAGCTTTTTGTCAATCGGGTTATGCATTCTAAAATATTTAAAAAATGGGTCAACCCGGGGAAATCGGGTGAGTTGGCAATACTGTAAACATATTGGTTAAACTTTCCTAAGAAAATTGGCAATGCTATCAGGACTATATTTAAAATCAATAAGTATTATATGTAAAATTGAAGTAATTTGTGTCATAAAATGAAAATATCATACACAAAGAGTTATAAATATTGATTTTATAGTAAAATTGTAATAATTTCAGATATTTGATGTTTGCATGGCAATATTTATTCCATAAATATGTTATAAATGTAGCAACAAAATGTAGCTATAAAATGCTTGTTTATGTGTTCTTTATAAGAAAAAAATATGAGAAGGTATAATAAATGGTGTTATCAAGATTTGACATATGGGCAAATATTTAGTTTCATTCTTCTTACTTTTTAATTTCAAGTGCATGTATATCAAATGATAATCAAAAGTTTCCATCCATGGATTTGCAGGATCAATGATAAATGCCATCATTATTCAGAATGAATTCATTAATTATGAATATAGAATGACACCCATAAGAGCTCAACCATTATCTGAAATCGACTCATACACATGTAACTACATCGCATTACCATAAACTGACAATCAATCTAATTAAAAATTGATGTTCTTCTCCATAAACTCTGTAAGTTCATACTGAGTTTACATGTAATGTTAATATTGGACATCAAATTTTAGTTAGATTAACTGACAATATAATTTCATCACTTTAAAAACTTTATAAATGTTAAAATAAATGTTTACTTGTAGGTAAAGATACAGTAATGCCTAGCCCTGCATGCTGCAATGTACATGTGTGTTTATTCAATCTCGAGGAAAACTGCAAAGCCTTAAGCTTAATTGTGCTGATTATTTTCAACTCGGCACTATAATGAAGACTGATACAATATCTTGGTTTCAGATGGGGATGTTCCTGTATCTGTCCTTCATTCCTTTCATGCTTTTGTATATTAATCTTGTCCATGTTGTATTTCCTATACACATGTAATATAAGGAATAGGAACTGCATATTTGGTACATGTAGATGCGATGGTGTGAAACAATGTGTCACATACCAAATCAAGTCTCTGTGACCTATATTTTTATGTTTAAGATTTCTTATGTGCAATTTAATTGGAAGTTTGTTCAGGCTCTATATATATCTAATATCAAACGTCATTGGATCATCATGCATACTTGGTATAACTAAGTTATATAGTATATGTGTTGTGTACAAAAAATAGGTCACTATAACCTTACCTTTAACTTTTGACCTGATCATTTTAAGAATTTAATTGTCTGAACTCCATTATAGTAACTCTATGAACTCAAGTTTGAAAAAAAAATCAAATATTAAGTAATTATTTGTATAAATTGTGAGTTGTATGTGTATTTAAACTTCATAAATATATAACAAAAATGATAAAATTATCAATAACAATTAAATTTCTTTATAGGTATAATCAGACACATTAAGCATGGCTACTGCAGAGACGCATGATGAAGTTGATGCCTCACATAAACTCTACAAAAGGAAACCTGGAAAGAGGTATCTATTTGAAAAAACTTTTTTCATGCTTTAATTTGTCTATGTTATACAGTAGTTTCAATACGCTAATTTTTAATGTTTTGAAAAAAAAAATGCTTTTCAACTATCAATTGTCACTTGGAATGAGAAATATTATATATGTTTTGGGGAAACAAACTTTATCACTGCTTTAAAATTATGATGCTTTTGGAATAAGAAATAATATTTCAAAAATGCAACCTGCAATTGGTCTTTGAAAATTTCCCAAAATAATCTATTAAACCTGATGCTGAATAGATTTTCCTGTTACAACATGTTGATTTTGATGATGTAATCCGATAGTTGTAAATTCTTTGTTTGTATACAGTATCATTGGAGATTCTGGTATTTAACATTTGTTCTATTGACATTGATGGAAAGTGAATTCCATTATTACCAAACTGATATTGCACAGTCTAGCAGCTTAATGACCCAGGAATCATTCAATCAATACAGTTGAATAGATTTTACATTGGTCTTCGTTACTTTCTCTCGGCCTTTGGTACAGGAAATTTCAGACAAAACTCACATAAGTAGCATTCTGGTATACCATGGCCGCTCTAATCAGTCATTGATTCAATTTCACCAGAATAATGTGCAACTAAAAGCAGTTTTCCACAACCTAGTTAATTTCATCCTGTGCCATAACCAGAAGTTAATCACATCAGGGTTTTTCGAATAGCATTTGGAGGTCATTTAGGACGATGATGACATCGAGTTAGGACAAATGTTCTGAGCGGTGTAGACGTGATAATCAGATTCCCTAACAAGAAGTTGACAACGGTCCAGATGAATTTGTCTTAGGGTCAGTGATGTGTACAACATTCTATATAAAGAAGGACATAACTGAAGATTCTGTCCCATAATTCCCGTAACACAAAGTGAGGACACATTTAAAGTAACTGCTCATTCTTTGACCATGATTTGGGATAGTTTTGGATTATGTACTTTAAAAAAAAAAACACACTTTTGGATGAGACTGTGGTTGCTGACAATTCCTTTTTTGTGATTTGTGATCATTCTTGTGGCATGAAGACAATTTTGTGAAAAATGAAAACTCCTGCAATTGCAAGGTTGCATGTTTATAACTCTTTGATGAATGGTTGCAGACATTTTTCTCTTAAGCACATGTAATTGCCATTCTTCACTTGTAAATTGGAATAGTGTTTCATAACAGAATGTTTAATCAGGAAAACAATTGCTTGGAAGAAGAACAGATTAGAAACTGACTTTCTGAATAAGTCATGCTTACATACATGCATGTATATCAGTGTTTAGACTATATCTCACCTTGAAGCTAATGTATTTTTTAGGTCATTCATTCTGAATTTTAATCAACGAAGTCAACAATTAGGGTCTGTTATACATAGGATTAATCATTATCTGTAAAGTTTGATGCTCACATAAATTTAACATAGTGTGGCCAATACTCAATCGACTTTTAGCTGACCTGACAAATTTCAAGGTCAGGTCTGTTTTGTTGACATCGAGAGAAAGAGTGCTTCGATTCCTATAGATATCTGAATAACCATCGGTGATTTGTTCAACAGCCATTCAGACAACTCTTGCAGTCAAACATAAACTTGAATTTCTCGTGGAAATTTGCAGGACAGTTCTCGTGGAAATTTGCAGGACAGGATTATACATTTGTCTACAGTGATCATTTTAATGGAACATTATTTTATCCTTAATGATAAAAAGCTGGGAATTATTTCAAGTTTTCATTCAAGAATCTGTGTGAATGTGATTAAAGACATCAAAATGGAATAAACATATCGGTATAAACTTTGAGATAAATTGGCTTCAGTTGAAGTCATTATCATTATAAGGTTTTAATATGTACTGACAGAATTGATGGTTTGGAGTTTATGTTCTGAACAGATGTTAAGTTTCAGTCAATATATAGACAAACTATTTATAGATGTAAAGCTCTTCCGTATTGCTTTCCAATCACCCTGGCTAAATTTGATGTAACATTATTTATTTTCCGTAATTTCCGTTTATGAAGCACTGCAAGTAGATTGGATTGTTATTGTCCAGGGAGTTGATGATGATGAAAATGAAATTTCATTTGTCAGCCCTTTAGGTTTCGTTCCTCATATAATGTAGTAATATATATTGATCTTTCCGCTTTGATTGAGGCTGAATAATACCAAAATCGACAGATATGTAAATCTAACAAATCTTTTTTCTAGACTACTGCCCACAATCTTAAAGCAACAAGCCTATCTTACTGATGTTGTAAGGAGTCAATATCACTGATGTTTTGGATTTGAAAGAATAATATTGAAAAACTCTTCATGCAAATATATAGGGACATACTTTAGTGTGTACCGTATAAATACTTGGGTGGCTAAGGTGGATCATATCCTTGAAGAAATTTTCTTTTATTGATGTTGCCGTTTATTGCTCATTTTTTCATTTCTTAAGAAATACCACATTTCGATAGCTTGGAAAATTAGCAGTCAACATATTATCTGAGAAGAAACGGATGTAAATCTATATAATATTATAAGAACTCCTAATTCTATTTATAAGTTTATTCCCACGCGTTAATCTTGTTGCTATTATTTGTGTTTGGGAGAAATCCGGATAAGTTGTCTAAGCCATTTTGTGACCTACTGAGGTCACTCAAATGACTAAGTGCATATTGTGTATAGGGAAAACAAATGACCAGGACAAATAGTTGTGTCAGCATTGCTGTGAAATATCGTAAATTGCGGATGATAAACCCTGGTGCACCTGATGTTGTGACAGATATGGAACATCATTAGCAGTCTAGCTGTGTATTAATGGTATGACATTTAGCAACGAGAGGACGTTATTGTATGTTTACAGTGTAGAAATATTAGATCGTCACTCAACTGGAACAAGTCTTAAAATAGACAAATTTCACTAATCAGGATTTATTTTGGTTCACTTTCTTTATTTCTAACACCCTAAGAAGGTGTAATGGACTCTTCTATCCTTTGATCTGGACAATTCCATATTGGTCAGCAGGGGTACAAAGGAATTATTGCATAATTTGATAAACATTTGCATGATTATCATTGTTGTTGTTGACACTGTTACTTGGATAACAATTGAATTGATATTAACTGTGATTTAGACATCAATATGGCTATTCGTAGACAGAGCTTGAATTACTGGACTGGTTTCCATGAAAATCCTTTTTCTAGGGTTTTCGTCAACCGAAGTCTGATGCTGGACCGAGTGAAGTTTTATGGTTTTGACATGGATTACACTTTAGCAGGTAAGTCTAATTTGCATACCTTTAAATTTGCATGTCTATAGATTTAGATTAGAAATAGGCAGAAATTCAGCTGCCACTACCATTCAAAAGAGTTATCTCCCCAATCTCTCTACAAGTTTCTAAGCTTAAAACAAATGTCACCTTGTATTAGTTCATTACATAATTTCTATTAATTAACATTTATGTGTCAACTAGTAAATACCAAGTTTGATTTGGAAAGTGAGTTATCTGCCCCTGTTTGAGTTTAAATGAATCAGTCTTAGCATTCCTTATGCAAGTAAATGCAACATCTTGTAAAGGAAACGAGTTGTCTGCCCCTGCTTAAGTAAACATGAATCAAAGTTATCTCCAATGTTTGCAAAAGCTTAATATATTCTCACAATGAAAATGAGTTATCTGCCCATCTTTGTTAAACATGTACCAGAGTTATCCCCTAGCTATTTTAGTCAACCTTTATTTGAATCAAGAAAATGACTCATCCCCTCCTGTTATATGGTAAAGATGCACTAGGATTATATTCCTCCATGTAAGAAAACCTATTTTGTCATCAAGAAAATGACTTGCCTGTTTTGGTACATATGTTGTTTCTATATACCATCAGCTGTTGTTGTTGGCTACTTTCTCCAGTTCATCGTAAAGTGATGAACTTTACCCCATCTGTTAGCATTATCAACACATTAGAATAAGGTTAAATCTCCCCTTTAACAGGTTGACAAAAGCTTAACCTATCCTAAGGATTATGGCTCTGTGATTCTGAACATATTTTACTATAATTCTCCTGTGGTTTGATAGATTTGTCATTGGTTCAACAAGCAGGACAGAATTACCATTTTATGAAAAAAACCCAATAATTTCGATCATAGAATTATATTTGTCATGAGAGAAATTTTCAGCTGGTACCAAATTGATTTCTATCAGCATCAGTGTTCAGTGAACCTCTTCCTTATCCAGTCTTAAAGAGACGGTGACAATTGTCAACTTACAATAGCAAATTAAGTTTACGTTTTTTATAGTGTTTAACATATTGAAAATTAAAAAATTAAACAAAAAAGGTTTTGTAGATTTATTCCATCAACATATGATCACATAAGACATTTTTTTACAGGAAACAGCATGATTTATTTATAAAAATATCTTCATACGTGAAATTTTGTGTGTAAAGGTTAAGATGACAATGCTTTTTGTTTGTAACTTTTTTGTTTGTATTGTTCCTGGTTCATCCAGAAAGGCCATCCCTCCCTAGTAACATCTGCAGCTTACAGGATTAAAGAAACATCTTGTACATTATAGTACAACATTTATGAATCTCTGGCATTATTAGATATGAGATATGTACTTTTACAATCTACCCTGTGACATATCGTACACATTCCTTTCCATTATAACAGAATTTGTTTACAGTGCATTCCTTTATTGTTGAAATTAGGTGCTTTCCATATAATACTTGAATCCTTTTAAGCATTCTTTCTTTTCTTATCAGAACCTGACACAGTTGTACTTGAAATACCTTTCATTTTATATGGATTTCGCTTTAGAGACACAATTTTGTCATCTTGTGACGAAAATTTCTGTATCCCTGATATTAATCCTGTTTTCCCATTCAACAAGATTTTCCTGACATTTTAGTCGTTGAACTCGATGTTTTTTTATGGATAATCATTCCGAAATTGAATAGTCATTTCAGCAGTTTTAACTTTGGTGCTGAAAATGTCATCTATTTTCATTAAACTGATTCTGTTATATAAATCTCTAAGATGTTTGTATGTCGGTATGGATCGGTAATGGTACACAGGTGAGGACATCTTGGAGCCTGAGTAATCCTGTCATCTCCATTCTCATCCTCCGTTACTGATGTAAATAAAAACACTGTAGGTGATTGTATGGACTTAATAGACATGGACAAGTCTGTATAAGGTCAATACTGTCTCCCGTCAGGACATGGACTGGATACATAGTGGACAGGTTCGGCCAAATGTCTAGGAAGATAATAGGCTTCTGTAATATACCAAGTTTCCTGCTGTAAAGTGGTTGTTTGAGGAATTGGTTGGTGATTTGGTTGATTAATTGGTTGGTTGGTTGATAGTTAGATGGTTGATTGGTTGGTTGAATAATTAGTTGGCTGTTTGGGTGATGATATGTTTGGTTGGTGGATTAATCAGCATGTTCATTGGTTGGCTGGTTTGTTGAGAAGTTGGTTGGTTGAATAAGGGATTGGTTGGTTGAGGAGTTGGTTGGTTTGAATAATGGGTTTGTTGGTTGAGGAGTTGGTTGGTTGAATAATGGGTTTGTTGAGGATTAGATTGGATATTTGGTTGGTTGATTGATTAGCATGTTCATTAATGAATTGGTTGGCTGGTTGGTTGAGGAGTTAGTTGATTGTTTTGTTTATTATGATTATTGGCCTATTTCAGATATAAGGTAATTTAAGGACGGCCTCTCCCTGTATGCATTGTGTTGTGTGTGCTGATGACTGTGTCTTGTTTGGAAGGCTGTGGTATATAGAAAGGCTAAGACAGACAGTGACTATTTATGATGTGTGATATAATGAAATGACTAGCTTTTCCTATGAAAAAGCCATATGATAGACAGCATTAGGAGGAGCTGTAGAACATGTTAAAAGACCACCTATATAGAATGACAATGGCAGACAAACTCTCCAGAAACATAACTATTATGTATATGCACAGTAAAAATGATGACGGTTATGAGCCAAATCCAAGACAAATAATTCAAAAGGTATTACGCACTCGTACAAAGATAATTGTGAAGTACGTGTTACATAGCAAAGGAGGGAAATAGTTGTAAACTGTTAAACGATTCAGGCCAAGGTAAATGTTTCTATTAGAACTGTTACATAATATACGAAGGCTAATAACCTTAAACTGTTACACCAGACATAGCTATGTAATCAAGTACTGACCTAAATTACACAATAAAATAAAACATAAAATCAAGAATTTTTATCAAATGTTGTTGTAACATATGTTATGCTGATAATATAAATTTTGAATATTAAAAGTTGAAGAACATATTTCATTATAAATATTTTAACTATTAATTTCTAGTACTGTATTTACCCCTGTAAGTGTCTCTGCATCCCTATAAGTGCTAAGTCTCCATGTCACAGTAAGGTAGCATACACCCTTAAGTCTCCATGTCACAGTAAGGTAGCATACACCTGTAAGTCTCCATGTCACAGTAAGGTAGCATACACCCTTTAGTCTCCATGTCACAGTAAGGTAGCATACACCCTTTAGTCTCCATTTCACAATAAGACAGCATACACCCGTAAGTCTCCATGTCACAGTAAGGTAGCATACACCCTTAAGTCTCCATGTCACAGTAAGGTAGCATACACCCTTAAGTCTCCATGTCACAGTAAGGTAGCATACACCCTTAAGTCTCCATGTCACAGTAAGGTAGCATACACCCTTAAGTCTCCATGTCACAGTAAGGTAGCATACACCCTTAAGTCTCCATGTCACAGTAAGGTAACCCACAAACATAAGTCTCCATGTCATAGTAAAAATAACATACACCCTTAAGTCTCCATGTCACAGTAAGGTAGCATACAACCTTAAGTCTCCATGTCACAGTAAGGTAGCATACACCCTTAAGTCTCCATGTCACAGTAAGGTAGCATACACCCTTAAGTCTCCATGTCACAGTAAGGTAGCATACACCCTTAAGTCTCCATGTCACAGTAAGGTAACATACATCCTTAAGCCTCCATGTCACAGTAAGGTAGCATACACCCTTAAGTCTCCATGTCACAGTAAGGTAGCATACACCCTTAAGTCTCCATGTCACAGTAAGGTAGCATACACCCTTTAGTCTCCATTTCACAGTAAGGTAGCATACACCCTTTAGGCTCCATGTCACAGAAAGGTAACCCACACACATAAGTCTCCATGTCACAGAAAGGTAGCATACCCCCTTTAGTCTCCATTTCACAGTAAGGTAGCATACACCATTTAGTCTCCATTTCACAGTAAGGTAGCATAAACCCTTAAGTCTCCATGTCACAGTAAGGTAGCATACACCCTTTAGTCTCCATTTCACAGTAAGGTAGCATACACCCTTTAGGCTCCATGTCACAGAAAGGTAACCCACACACATAAGTCTCCATGTCACAGAAAGGTAGCATACCCCCTTTAGTCTCCATTTCACAGTAAGGTAGCATACACCCTTTAGTCTCCATTTCACAGTAAGGTAGCATACACCCTTTAGTCTCCATTTCACAGTAAGGTAGCATACACCCTTAAGTCTCCATGTCATAGTAAGGTAGCATACACCCTTTAAGTCTCCATGTCACAGTAAGGTAATAAAGTCCATACAACACCTTAAGTCCTCACATAAGGTAAGATCATACACCCTTAGTCTCCATGTCAATACAAAGTCTCAGTAACAGTAAGTACCATACAACCTTAAGTCTCCATCATAGTAAAACATGTCACAGTAAGTAAGGTAGCATACAACCTTAAGTCTCTATGTCACAGTAAGGTAGCATACACCCTTTAGTCTCCATGTCATAGTAAGGTAGCATACACCCTTAAGTCTCCATGTCACAGTAAGGTAGCATACACCCTTAAGTCTCCATGTCACAGTAAGGTAACATACATCCTTAAGCCTCCATGTCACAGTAAGGTAGCATACACCCTTAAGTCTCCATGTCACAGTAAGGTAGCATACACCCTTTAGTCTCCATTTCACAGTAAGGTAGCATACACCCTTTAGGCTCCATGTCACAGAAAGGTAACCCACACACATAAGTCTCCATGTCACAGAAAGGTAGCATACACCCTTTAGTCTCCATTTCACAGTAAGGTAGCATACACCCTTTAGTCTCCATTTCACAGTAAGGTAGCATACACCCTTTAGTCTCCATTTCACAGTAAGGTAGCATACACCCTTAAGTCTCCATGTCATAGTAAGATAGCATACACCCATTAGTCTCCATTTCACAGTAAGGTAGCATACACCCTTAAGTCTCCATGTCACAGTAAGGTAGCATACACCCTTAAGTCTCCATGTCACAGTAAGGTAGCATACACCCTTTAGTCTCCATGTCACATAAAAGTTGTATATTTCCCTGAATCTGCATATTTATAACAGTAGTTAACATATCAGTTACACTTTGAAGCTTAAAAGGCTTTAATAACCATCTATTTCTTAATTACCTCAGCTATAATTTTTCTTTATTTTCATTATTTTTCTAATTGAGTTGTAATGAATACACACTGAGCTCATAGTGATACAATGAAGTTATTCTTGAGTAGCGTTCTATAATGAGAAAACAAATCGAGAAATAATTTTTATTTCAATTTTGAGTGGCTGAATCTTTTATGTGAAGTACAACAGGATGTGGTGTAAGTGATTTTTCTGAAAGTTTGTGTTTAGTTTCTAAGAAACAGATTATCTAGAGACAGTATATATAGTGGTCTGTGTGGGTTGGAACCAGTCCTGATTGTAGTGGTTTGTGTGGGTTGGAACCAGTCCTGATTGTGTTGGTATTTCCTTAAAATTTTAAGTTATAGTACAGCTGTTAGTGGCACAGCACTAAACTGAATTGTTACAAACTTACAATTGAATAAGAAAACATGTATATTACCAAAGCTTACATAAACTAGGTTGCCAATAATTATTATCAAAGAATTTTTTGAATAAAAAATGTTCTTTATTTTGAAATCCTTTCTTGTATTCTTCTGGTAATTTCAGCGGGATGTCTTTTATTGCCAGAAAAACAAAATGTCCAGTAGGTGATTATGGATGGAATAAACAATTTTGAAGGTCAGCCAAAAACATAAATTACGTTACCCAGTATATAATTATATTGTATTCCTTATTTTCCAAGAAAGGGCTGCGATGACCGGGTGGTTAAGATGTCCCAACATGTAACCACATGCCTCTCCACCTTTGGGTAGCAAGTTTGTATCCCTTGTGAGGCAGTTGCCATGTTCTGGCTGCTTAGATAAGTTAATGGGTTTTTTCCGGGAACACCTTCTTTTCTCCACAAACAAACCTAGCACATCCTTATAAGACCCTGGCCCTTAATAGGATGTTCAACTAATAAAACAAGATTTCACTTTAGTTGCTCAACTTTAATTCCCTCCAAAAATGGTTTAATAAGGTCCTATCAAATTAAGAGCAAGAGTCATTTAAAGTGTGTGTTAGGTTTTAGTGGTGGAAGACCCAGAGAAAAAACACCAAGCTACAGTAGTATCTGACATTCTGTTCCGTATTGAACTCACAGCTCTCATGGGAGAGCTCATTTGGTCACTGCAGCAACTGACGGCTCCTGAAAACAATAGCTAATTGATGGATTGTTTAATTGTTAAATGAACCTCGTTATTTCTGTAACGAGAATCAACATTACATGAAGTAGTAGATTCCACAGCGATGTCAAAATTAAGTGACAATCCCCAGGAATGATCATCTGCTCGTAAACGACACATCTCATTTACTCTGGCATCTGCGCATGTTTAAGAGACGTTGCTCTAAACGTCTGAATGAGAGACGTTGATCTAGACGTCTGAATGTGCCTGATTCCAACAAGCTCTTCATGTACTATGTGCCAAAGATACTTTACCTGACAGTGGCTTTTATTAGTTATAGTACATGGTAGTAGCAAATGCACTTAATGACATACAACTCAGTATGGAAATCAAATGCTTCAGCATTACAAGACAAAATGAGGCTCTCTTTTATTAAAATGAAGAACACATTAACTTGCAGTATTGGTGCATCACGAATTTGAAATATTCAAGTGAAAAAAAACTTCATGCTTCATATAAAATTTAAAAAAATTATTTTCTTTATATATTTGCTATAGACCAGTCAGTAGAAATTCCAATTTTTACTATCAAGTATCAAGCCATGTTGTGATATACATGATTTAAGGACTTTGTAAAATTGTATGACCTTGACATTTTTAATTGCCTAGCTGATACAGAGATAAAGTGGCCACCATTTCTCGAAATAAGTAAAAAATTTGAACATAAGTTACACAAGGAGAATAATATTTAGTTTTGACTTAAGTCTGCACTTTTCTTTCTTTTGAGAAATCGGAACATTGATCAAAAGGTATTTGGGATAAGGGGTCAATGGAATTTCTCTCGATTTCAATTTGTGTACGAAACAATACTTTAATTAGCAGTTTTATTAGAGATAGACTAGGCACGAGGATGGAGGTTAGTAAATGAATGACTTTTGTGGATTTCAAGATGCCAAAATACCACTACCGGTATATCAATGGGATTCCAATTTTTTACTATCAAGAATGAAACAAAATGCTATAATGTTTCATAATGAACAACATTTATTTGAATTTTTAGTAAATTAATGACTTTTGTGGATTTCAAGATGCCAAAATACCACTATATCAATGGGATTCCAATTTTTACTATCAAGAATGAAACAAAATGCTATAATGTTTCATAATGAAGAACATTTATTTGAATTTTTTGGGGAAAATATTCTTGTTAAACTTGATAATCCAAGGCAGATTTAGGCCAGATGTAGGTATGAACCCTGTCAACAAACTTTCTCTAGTTTCAGTTTATCTGTATTGTGACAGCAGAGTGCACTCTTAACCCAATCACCCCTCAAATTTCATAATGGACTGATCCAGTCCTTGATAAAGGAGAGTCTAAATGTGTTTTGAGGGCTGTATGTGTTAATATGCCAGGCCTATGATGCTAAATCTTTCGACAGGAAGGGAACATTTGTTTTGTTTGTATTTTATGAAAGCAATTCTGCACATCTCACTTTCACAGACCCCTCCCTTTATTCCTTCATCCTCCCTTCTCATTTCTGAAAGAATGGAAATAAACAATAAAAAAACCAAACAGTTGTGAACTTCTAAATGTCATCACATTCCATTTTCACAAATGCTTCCCCTCAGTTGTCTGTCTTCATTGCCTCCTCCTCCTTTCTGAAAAAAAATAGAAATAAATATTAAAAGAAGCAAAACAGCTATGGAATTAAACAAGTCCTCACATTTTTTGACAGCTTATTGTGTATGACAGTTACTGACTTCCTTTAAATTTGCTGTTAAGGCTTCTAAGTGAATATCCACATTACATGGATATTGTTTCTGTGAGAGAATGGTTTTTGTTGAAATGTTTATGTGGGGCTATGATGATACCACATAAATTGTGTCGTTTTGCTTCTAAAATGAACAACTTTATTGTTCCCTGGGTGGGATTTTCACATCGACCTTTTTGTTTGGTGCATGAACTTTGTCACAGATTTGGAGTTTTGGGTTATCTTGCTACAACAAGGAAATGTTTTTGAAATAATGAAACAGAATTCCATAAAGGGATTTAGATTATGAATGCATTTATGTACCAATACTTAGACATCTTGGACTTCGAATCTGATGGATCCCCTAAGGATTTAGATCTCTCAAAATATCTGAAAACAAACTTAAGTTCCAAAAACTTACTTAAGTCAAAACGTTTCACATCAAGAGGAGAAAAACTTTGACATTACTATCATTCTATATGTTTGTTTTGAGAAATCTAAACCTGATCAACCATATTATTGAACATCATTTTTCTTCAGAACTAAGTTACTAGCAAAGAAAATCGGAAAAAATGAAGGGAATTAGTAAAATCAAGTAATCTATAATAATAAAAACCTAATGAAATTTGGAGGGGGGCTTATTACTGAGCAAGGGCTTACTGCAGAATAGGGGCTTAGCTTTTTTGCCATTGAAATATATTTTGTTGATTAATTTCAATGTAAAGTTTGTTATGTTTCCACTAGAATTTCTCAATGTAGAGAAACTTAAGAGCTTTTTACCACCTTAATATGTTTCTAAACCGGTTGATATTATACAGTTGTTGACTGGAGGTGAGGGCAATAGACTGTTTGTTTGAGGGTCCAACTAATCATTTGTTGACCAAAAACCCAGTTGATAACTGTTTTGTTATACCCCATTGTGACGTCACTCCAGTCCAATAGTACATTTTAACAGCCGATTTGGACCGCTCGAAGGAACAGTTCATTTATTGGCATTTTTGTCAATAGAGTTTATATAGGAAATTTTTTATAGGGGAATAACAATGAAGTATGTAGTATAAAAAATATTGATACTTTGGTAGCTCTCCTAATTTTTTTTTCCAAAAAATTTCGGACAGGAAATGGACAAATTGATTTCAATTACGGGGTATCAATAAATATGTCAGAGATATGGATGTTTATATGGAGTATAAGATATATACTAGGGTATGTGATATAGCTTCCTGAAGGAAGAGGTTGATAAGTGTGATGTTTTGATCAGATTTGTGTGTGGAGGGGATGGTACAGTACTGAATCGTCCAGTGGTACATATAGCACTTCATAGATACACCCTGGTACATCACTGTCACTTACATTAAATAGACTTACACATTTAAATTGATACAGAGAAGGAAAATGGACATTACTTATAGAAAACAAATTGACAAAGATGATAAAATCTCTTGATGGATTCGTACCAGCAGTGCTCAGTGACAGCATCGTACACAGAAA
Organism: Argopecten irradians; assembly: GCF_041381155.1. Taxonomy (NCBI): domain Eukaryota; kingdom Metazoa; phylum Mollusca; class Bivalvia; order Pectinida; family Pectinidae; genus Argopecten; species Argopecten irradians. The sequence continues at coordinate 28,766,070 of NC_091144.1, read as the reverse complement.
TGGGAAATTAAACTAATTCACCCCCAAAGACACATTTAGACTGATTTTAATCAAGGTCTAGAACAGTCCATTATGAATTTTCAGGGGAAAATATAAAAGGTGTCAAAACACAGTTATAATTGGTAGTATGAAAAAAATGAAAATCACCATGGTACTGTTAGAGCGCAAAGTATGACCTGAGGAACTTTTTTAGCATTATCAGATTGATTTGTGATTCAAAAATGAATTGGTCAGATATATTAAGATAAGAAATGAGTTGTTAATGTCTCATCCTAATGCTGTTAACAATATGTTTTTGTTTGTTTAATGTGTGTAAATATAAATAAAAGTAAATGTTTGAACCTTAACCCAATAATGTAACCTTTGACCTTTGACCTTTTCAGTGTCAACAAAAATAATTTAGACAAATCAACAGCTTCCTGGAAAGTTTATAATAAAATGCAACCCAAGTTACATTCTAAAACAAAGTGCCACAAAAAACTTTTTTGAGTGATATTTATTTGTTTATTCAAAAAACTTTTACTGTAAAATCCAAATCGATTTGGCAGTAAAGCCCTAAATAAGGAAATTAGGTCTCAAGATGGGTTTACTTGTACATGTAGTAGCTGATAGCTATGCAACTGACCATCACATATGGGAGACCTTTAATTCCCATGTTATTGCATTCAATCAGAGCCAGTCCAGAAGAAGTAATTGAAACAAAGGCGAGGAGGAAATTTATGGGATACTGATGATTTTAATTCTGTTGTAAACAATTAATTACTGAAACAAAAGGAATCACTGTAGGAAGTTCAGTTAATTTTGCTGTTAATTGGTAATTATTGAAACATGGTGGCTGTGGCTGAAGATCTGGGCCAGGATGACCACTTTCTAAATCTGCACCAGGTAATTGTATACAAAATGGTATCTTATCTGAGGATGTTAATGATTCGTTCATATCTTTATTTTATTGGTTTGCTTTTCTCATTGAAAGTAGCATTAAACTTGAGGTGATAAGAGTACATTTCACGGTTAGTGTCATATCGTCCTGCCTTTTATCATGTTTCACCTGTAAAATACAGGTGAGAAGGTCGTATAGGTCCTATCTTTGATCTTTATCCACTTAATCACTCAGGTATGTACTGTTAATGGTATAAGTGTTATTCTATAAATCATTCCATAAATATAAACTTCCTATGAGTTTTCTCCAATAAAGGTTGATATCTAAAGCCATTTAAACCTCGATTTGTGACCATTTCTGAAGAAATCTTTGTACAGAGATCTGTGTGGTCTTCAAGTATCCACTTTCAGATAAACATCTATCTTACCTTTCTGTCAATAAAATCTTCACTTTACTAGTCCATATACATTTTGAAATCTCACACTTTACTGATGGACAATAATCTATAAAAAAAAATATTGTAATGAAAGAAGAAACCTTTTTAAAAAAATGAAATATTTTTTTCTGTTTCCATGGAAACTGACAATTAATCAAGTAGTTATCAGCGTTCGGTGGTTGATGTTAATATGTAGTCATTTGGATTTTAGATTGAGATTAGCGTCCCTGTGCTGGGGCAAAATGACAGTTTATTGGGTAGAAAAACAAGAATCTCGCCAGGGTTAAATGACATTTTATTGGGTAGAAATATCAGCATCAGGTGTGAAATTGACACTTAATTAGAATGGTATTCAAAATGAAGTATTAATCTTGTATTACATGATTACCTGAACTGGAATTTTTTCTGTAATTCTATATAGTTTTTATACTACTATATCAGTGTGAATATTGGTCAGATTTCATGTACTTACCCTTTGATGGGGAAATGAGAAAGGTTATATGTATGCAGATAATGAGGTTTTTCAATGTAAAACCAATTTTCATGATGTAATACTTACCATAACTTTAGTATGCAAATACGCTACCTACACCCATCTTTGTAGCCCCAACAAACATAAGATTTGAGAATCCCGTCTCCCTACCGTACCTCATCTCGTACTCGACGAGAGTAACATAGAGTGGTCTCCCTTCCTCAAAAACCCTTTATGGAGCCACAGGGGCAAAATGGCTGAGGAGGAAAGGGGAGGAAACAGAAGGGTGGGACTCCGTAAAGTTATGGTAAGTATTACATCATGAAAATTGGTTTTACATTGAAAAACCTCAATTTCATTTCAGTAATACGTTACCATAACTTTAGTATGCGAATTCGTCTTACCGTAGTGGAGAGTCCGAAGCCAGGCAGCCCAATCAAACGTCAAATCCAGGAGACAAGCCCCAGTAGGGAGAATAAAAAGGGGTTCCAGGAACCCCCCGAAGGAAAAGGATAAAAAATGGAATACCTCCCAGAGAAAAGAGGAGTACCATCGTGATGCCTGCCCGCATACAGTTAAAACCAAAAATAAATACCATGTCTAGGGCGGAGGAACAGTCACAGACTGAGCCGCCACAACTGGACCCAAGGAAAACAGTCCCTCAGAATGAGAGGACAGGGACCGGAGGTAAAAGTCAGTGAAAGTAGACTGACCACGCCAAAAGGCAGCAGCAGACATGATGTCCTGGAATGAGGACCCATTTAGGAGAGCCAAAGAAGCTGCAAGGGCTCTAACCTCATGAGCCCTCACCTTACATTTCGCCCGAGATAGATCATTAGATAGCTCATAAGCAATCTTGATCACCTGACATATCCATCTGGAAATGGATTGGGAGGAGATATCCTGCTGACCCTGTTTAATGGGCAAGAATAGACGAGATCGAGTACCTCGCCCCCCCCTAGTTTTATCAAGGTAAAACCTAAGTGCTCGACAGGGGCACAGCAACTGATCATTCTCCTCAGACTCAACAGAGACTGTCAAGGAAGGAATCCTAATGGGATCGGGCGAAAAACCAGGAACCTGATTCTTTGCCAAAAAGGCAGGATCAGTGAGAAGGGTAACGGCAGAGCTATCTCTGGCCCAACGAAGGCACGAAGAGTGAACAGACAAAGCATGGATATCACTCCTCCTACGGCCTGAGGCAAGGGCAAGCAGGAAGACAGTCTTAAAAGTTAAAAACTTTAGGGAGACAGACCCCAAAGGCTCATAAGGAGCCCCCTTCAGTGACTCTAACACAAGAGCTAGGTTCCACTGTGGAGCTAACTGCTGTACCCTAGGCCTGTCCAGACTGAAGCCCCTAATCAAAGCAGACAACGAGGTGGAAGAACCTACCTCTCGCCTATCATGAAAAGACAGTACACTGGCAATAGCCGTGCGGTATCCCGCAATAGTACCAGAGGCGAGATTCCGTTACCGAAATAAATAGAGAAGGAAATCTGCAATCAGCTGGACAGAAGCCTTGATCAGATCAATCTTCCTGCCGATACACCAATCACAGAAAATCTTCCAGCGTGACTGGTAGACGGCAGAAGAGGAAGACCTAATTGATCGGGCGATGCGGGCTGACACGTCCGAAGAAAAGCCTGCCTGAGCGAGGCCTACTGAGAAAGCTTCCACGCGTGAAGGTGGAGGATCTCGGGACGTGAATGCATCGTCCGTGACCGAGGCTGGCGCAGGAGATTGGATCTGAGTGGAAGAACCAGAGGAACATCCACCAGAAATGACAATAGCTCCGGAAACCATGGTTGTCTCGGCCACAGGGGCGCTATCAGAAGGAGGGAGCAATGATGCGTCCGAAACTTCTGTAGAACCCTGCCCACCAGGTTGAATGGAGGGAATGCATAAGCCTGCATCCCCTCCCAATCCAGAGATAGCGCGTCCACAGCCCAAGCCAATTGGTCTGGCACCGGAGAGACAAAGGTTGGCAACTGGTTGTTCAGGGAAGTGGCGAAAAGGTCTATATGAGGCCTGTCCCACACCTGACAAATGCCCTCGAAGATCGAGGGATTTAGTTGCCATTCTGTCAGAACCGGCTGGCGGCGCCTGGAGAGAGTATCCGCCAGAACATTCAACCTGCCTGGAAGATGCTTGACTAGAATAGTCAACTGCATTTCCTGACAGAGAAGAAGAACACGGATAGCGAGGGCACAAAGGACGTGGGACCTTGTCCCCCCCTGTCTCTCCAGATACGCGACAACTGTAGAGTTGTCCGTAGCCACACAAACCACCTTGGAATGCAGAATCTTTCGAAAAGCCTGCAAAGCCAACAGAACAGCCCTCATCTCCAGCACATTGATGTGCTCGGAGAGCTGATCCCCAGACCAGTCCCCCCGACCGGCAATGGCCATCGAGGTAAGCCCCCCAACCTGTCATGGACGCGTCCGTGAACAAGGTCATGGTGGGAGCTGGCTTGGACAACGGAACCCCCTGTAGAACATTGTCTTTGAGAGTCCACCACCGTGCAAACTCCTTCACGGACTGGTTGAGAGGAAGCCAAGCCTCCCATTCCCTGCTGGCAGGAACCCAGTTCGCGAGGAGAAACATCTGGAGAGGTCTGATGTGAAGTCTCCCAAGGGGGACTACATCTGCCAGGGAGTTGAGATAACCCAGAAAACTGAGAAACCAACGCACCTGGACGTGTGACCAACTGATGAAGGTCAGAGCAAGATCTCTGGCCTTCTCGAACTTCTCCAAAGGTGGAAGGGCAATGCCCTGAACCGTGTTGAAACGGTTTCCCAGTAAGACAAAGTCTCGAGAAGGGGAGACCTCGGACTTCTCTCTGGAAGGAATGAAGCCGACTTTGAGCAAAAGTTTCAGGACCAGACGGGTGTTTTGCACCAAAGATTCCCGCACTAGGTGGAGCATGAGGGAATCGTCGAAATAGATGTGAACATCTATTCCCCTGGAGTGCAGAAACCCCACGACAACCTGCAGCAGCTTGGTGAAAACCAAAGGAGCTGTCGTGAGCCCGAAAGGCATGGCCCAGAACTGAAAAACCTTCCCGTTGCAAGTGAAACGGAGGAATTTCCGTGCCGACTTCTTGATGGGAATGTGGAAGTAGGCATCCTTCAGATCTACTGAAGTAGCCCACATCCCCTCTCTCACCGAAGCTATGATGCTCCGTGGAGTCTCCATCTTGAAGTGAGGAGAATCTACGTGCCTGTTGAAGGCACTTAGATCTATGATGGGACGCCAAGCTCCGGACTTTTTCCGAACCAGAAACATTCTGGAATAAAAGCCTGGAGTGCATTCCACCATAGGCACCTCCTCGACCGCGCCCTTTAAAAGCATGGTCCTTACTTCCTCCTGGATGGCAAGTGCCTTTTCTGGATCCCCCGGAGGAGGAAAGAAGATAGGTCTTGATGCCAAGGGCGGATCCCGCAAGAGGGGAATGCCCAACCCCTCCTTGACCACAGACAAGGCCCATGTGTCCTCTGTGATTTCCTTCCACTCTGGGAGGAAGAAGGACAGACGACCTCCTACAGGAAGATCGGGACGAGGAAGATCGAGACCCTCCCAGGCGGGAGAATCGCTTCCTAACCCGAAACTGAATCCTGCGGGAGAAGGACCGGAATCTAAAACTGGAGGAGCGGAGTCCTCCAGAACAGACCCCTCGTCTGGAAAGGCCAAGGAGGGGGAAAACGAGTCAGGAACTCTTCTTCTTACCCCCAGGAGGGTTCTTGCCCTTCTTACCCTTCCCCTTGTTGCCCTTGAAGTAAGGCTTCGACTTCGGCTGTGCAGTAGACTGAGGAGCTGAAGTTCTAGCCTTCTTCTTGGGAGGCACGGACCCCTGCGAGGTACTGGCCTTCACGGTCTGCAATCTCTTCAAAAGAAGGGCAGAAGCGACCGAGTCCTCCTTCAAATCCTTCTATCAGAAGGAAGAGTCCCTCCAAAAAGAGTGGACCCAGAGAAGGGGGCAGTCAACAATCGGGACCGGTAAGGTTCTTCGACCGGGCGGTTTTTCAACACAGAAAAACGCCTAGCCAACAAGACATTGGCGAGCAATGACACCTGTAAAGACGCCAAGGCTCTCAATGCCCTGTTCAGGGCAGAGGTAACTCTGTCCTGAATGTCGGCCTGCTCTGTCTCAGATATCCGACTCTCAGGCACATCGGATACCCTATATAGACTAACCGTCAGAAAGTCTATATAAGACAGAATTTGAATGGAAAGGCGCAGCAGCCTCTCCATCTTGTGGTGCTCCTTGGAGCCGAACACCACCTGGTCCACTGACTTGCCGGGCCAAGCTGCCAATTCTCTAGACTCCAGCTTAGCTGGCTGAGAGGACAGCAGTCCATCGTGAATGGCATAATCAGAGGCCTGAACCTCTGATAAATCACCAACACTGAGCTGCAAACCGGCAAACCCAGGCGTGCGAGATGAAGAAGAATTCTTCTCCATAACTCGAGACTGGGCAGTGGCCAGAGCTGAAGACACAATAGTGCCTTCTGGCAGTGAGCGATCTGACTGAGCAGATGCCCGTGGAGCCACCAAAGAACCCAAAAGGGTGGTGGACTCCGGGATGGATGATGCGGAAGGTGGTGGGCAAACCTCCGCCCCGAGAATCCGAGATACATCGGCCCTAAGGGCCCGCATCCCAGACAAAACCTGCTGGGCATCCACCTCAGCAGCCTCGAGGTCACCCTCCTCCTGGAAATCCTCAACCTGAGGATCTGCATCCGACAAACCAGATTGGTCAATATCAGAGCAGCCAGGGGAGAGATGAACAACATCATCATCCTCTGCCGAACCCACGACCTCACAGTCCATATCCTCCTCGTTGCCTGGACCCGAGGTCCCAACGGGGAGAAAAGGGCCAGCAAAAGAGACAGACTCAGGAAAACTTTCCTGAGCAGGCTCCAACAAGTGGCGTTTAGGAGCCGAACTCCTAACCACAGAAGCTGAGGGCTTCGACCTAACGGTCGAAGCTCGACCCTTGGACTCGGAGACAAACGGGACTGCACGAGAAGCAGAAGTCCTAAAGGTCCGGCGAACCTTTCTAGGACCGGCACCCGAAGCAGCAGTAGGTTGGGGGGGAGCAACCGAACCGCTGACAGGTCTCCGCGAGGGAGAGACCAAACCCCAAGGGTTCCAAGAAGGAATAGCCATGGGGTTAAAACCGTATCCCTGAAAATACGGAAAAGGTCCCGTGGGTTGGGAGTGACCCCAGAACTGGCCAAACTGGCCTGCCTGAGACTGGGGCTGGCCAACCTGACCAAAGGACGAGGTTGGACCACCACTCCCTCCAAGTGGAAACCCGGACATGTATGGGCTAGGCCCATAACTGCTGGGATGCTGCTGAAACCCAAAACCATCCGCAGGCTGGTTTGGGGGGCCCAAGGATGGTTGCCCGCAGGCACCCGTATACCCTAAGCCAGGGGGAAAAGGAGGCCGAAAATCGGACACCTGACCAACAAACCCAGGACCCTGAGGATGACCCCCTGGGAAAACCGAGCCAGCACACTCAGGAGCGGACCTAATAGGACCGGGACCAGGTAACTGGACGGGAGGGAAAGTTGGACCAGAATTGATGCCGGGATTAGAGAGCTGCGCATCACTAATCCCAGTGGAAACGGACAAACCAGAAAGGAAGTCTGTAGTCCCTGAACCCAAACTCGGACGAATAGGTCCGGCATCAAGACCGCCCCCAACAGCAACACCACCTGGAATGCCGGAGCCGCTGACAACGTCAGAGACCGGCGGCTGGTAGTCCCTACCCGAAGGCAAGCATGGAAGCTTACGAGCATTCCCAGCCAATTCGACCCTAGACCGAGAAACGTCAGGGTCAGGCTGCCCCTCCCCTACTCCAGGAACATCCTGGACAGGAGGGACCACCCCCTGATCTCGAGAAGAACCTGTAGAGACAGGAACTACCGAGACAGGAACAGAAACAGAACTAGAAGCCTGCTTCCTTCTCCTCCCGTAAAATGAGGACGAATCCCTCTTACGGGAGGACGAAGATCGCCTTGGTGTAATGCCGGCCTGGCCAAGAGCCTCTCCAACTGGACAAAGTTCACAAGGAGAGGACTCATGACAAGGGCGACATAGGGGACATGCATCATGTGGGTCCCGTTCCTCAAAGAAATGGGAACACCCATGAGCAGACCCCTGACGCTGACCCGAGCGGGACATACCAGGCATTACAACGACAATTACGTAAACAAGGTAAGAAAATTACGTCAAAAACGTAAAATATAAGCAACACACGCTAAACACGTAAAAAAACAGTGTTAGGTGACACAAATCTTACCTAATAACAACGGCAACGAAGCCTCAGCGACGAAAAACCGAACAAAAAAACAAACGTAAACAAACCGGAAACAGCGAGACGTCACCAGTAATGACGGATCGCACGGAACACCGGCAAGCACGTGGAACAGTCAAAAAACGGCCGAAAAAGGCACAAAAAACGAATGACAGTACAAAAAGAAAACAACACAGGGCAGATGGGTAAACACACAACTGAATGTGTGAAAAAATTTGACTAAAACGTCAAATAAATGGACCTAACAGCGAAACGAAATAGACACAATGCAATTGCCGTCCGAGCTGTGTAGCGCCATAAAGGAAAGAGGAAGGGAGACCACTCTATGTTACTCTCGTCGAGTACGAGATGAGGTACGGTAGGGAGACGGGATTCTCAAATCTTATGTTTGTTGGGGCTACAAAGATGGGTGTAGGTAGCGTATTTGCATACTAAAGTTATGGTAACGTATTACTGAAATGAAAAATGAAATTAACTGTCTGTAAGGTGAATGTATGCACTCTACTCTACTTTATTGAAGTATCCCTAGCATAAGTTCAACAAGAAAAACAGTCTATGGGTCTTGACTTAAATGAAAAAAAAGGGAAAAAATATCAGTTGCCAGTACAAGCAAAAGGAAAAAAAAATCAAAATAAGGGGAGATAATTCAAAATAAAGGGGAGATTATCAATAAAAACAAACCAAAGAAAAGATTTGAAAAGAAGGGGAGCTAATTTGAAATAAAAGGAATATTATCAAGAAGAACAAAATCAGATAAAAAATTCAATAGAAAGGGAGATCATTTGAAATAAAGTAGAAATTATCAATAAGAACAAAATTAAGAGAGAAACAAATCAAAATAAGGGGAATAATTTTAAATAAGGAGAGATAACCAATTCTAGAGTATTCTTCTGTGTCTGGATTAATCTTTTGATAGAATTTAGCAACTATCATATATAATATTTTCAGACAATTTTCAGAAGGGAAACAACAAATTTTAGCAAGTATTCTTTGTATCAATTATATAATAGCATTATTTTTTTTTTTCCTTTATTTTTTAAACTAAAAATTTCCTATGTCACAAAAACATACCTAAATTCTTGCTCTAAACTCTACTATATTAATAAGATTAACTTTCTGACACTATATTCTTTAATCTTTATGACAAAAGACTGCATGAAGGGAATGTTGTTATATTTTTATAACCTCCATAAATTTAATATAATTTGATCACTCAGTTGAATGCATTTGGCTTTAATCTATTGCCAAACAAAATAAATCAATATAAAATTCCACATTAAGTTTGACTTGCGCAATTAATTTTAGAAATAATTTAAGTAAAAATATGTAAAGTAAATTGCCTGTGTATGCTAGTTTATGAGATTGTACTCAAACGTACTGGACATTTAGTTCAAAACATATGCATAAATGGATGCATGTACTTTTCATTACATCATAAAAATTTTTATTTAACAATTATGCATACATTAATTAACAATAGCGTTTTTACCTATGTATATATTTATACAGCCTTTGTATTTATAGACACATGTATAATCATACACAATTGGGAGTTGTGCAGTGTTTAATTAATTAGTCCGTGCCTATATGTCGGGGTTTATATAATCTATTCAAAGTTACGGTAATTGTTTTGTGATGTTAATGCAGTAGGGGATCATACGGAAGTGACATTTATATGTTTGATTAAACATTCTGTGGAACATGATCTGCACATATTTAAGATTCATTTATTCACGGAGAGAAAAAGATTTAAGAATACACTGGATTTAGTATTAAATATTGGTAATGAGATTGATCGGTTTAACATAATAGATTACCTTTAGTTGTCCTATTTGTACTTGACACATGTATCTGCCGATTCTTCAAAGATAGTATTCTTGTATCCTCCTAAGATCCAATGTCATTTCCATGAATGTGCTCCTTTCCCTGATTGCATAGCTACTGCGGTAGTCAAGTGGGGATTTTTCTCTCGGCACTCTGGCTTTTCTGCATCAACAAACCTGGCATGTCCTTACATGACCCTGGATGTTAATAGGAGAGTAAACTAATAAAACCCAAACTCTATAAAGTAAATAATACAAACCCTATGTTCTCTTTGGGGGACAGTGTCTTCGTCTGACCTACAACAACATCAAAATCATGTCATTTTATAATTTACTTAACTTTTGATTAAAAAAGATGAAACACTTAATTGTGAATATGCTGAATATATCTTTTGCATCTACAATAATCTTTCTGAATCTTGAATATGTTGTTGTGTAGCACTTTTGGTTCATTTTCCTATTTTGTGTAAAACTTGTGGTTCATTTTCCTGTTTTAATGGTCCATTAATCTGTTAAAAGCTGGATGTCAACTTCCTTTTGAACTTAGAAGATAAATTTGATAAAAATAACTAGAGCACTGGGGTATGTTATTATTGCAGCTTCTGGAAAAAATCAAATAAGTACCGTGTTCGACCCAATAAGCGCCCATGTCCTTATAAAGCGCCCCTCCGCCTGTTTGAGGCCTTAATTTTAATAAATTCAGGCATTAATTAAGACCAAAACTACAGTATAGATTTGCAATAATTTTGTCTTATTAGCACCTTTTTATTTTTTTCTATTTTTTTGAACACCCTGAGCACTTTTTGGGTCGAATACGATATTCATATATTTATATCTATTTTATGGAAGTTAATTTCAATTTTATTGCACTTACACTGATACAGGTAGTTGGGTTTTTCAAACCACATAATTGTGTCTTTATGAAAATTTGTCATATCTGTCACGATATGTTGGTCATGCACATGAAACCAACACCCAGATAAGTGTAACTAGATAGTATATTGTGATTATATAACAAAAATCACAACATTAAATGTACAATAAAAGCACAACATCAAACGAATTGTTATGTGTGTCAAAGTTTTATGAATTTTGTCCTACATTTCATGGAGGTAGGCCAAGCTTAAAAAGCTTGTAACCACAAGCTTGTATCATATGACAAAATTGGTGATTTTTCAAACCTTGTGTTTGATGACTAATATTATACAATGTAACTATAAAATCTGTAATGCTAATCTTTTCCTGTTGGCTACCTGGTATATCTTACATATAGACTGGAGAAAATGTTTGTTTGAATTAATGCCTTATTAATAGCCAGGGGCAATTGAGGAAGTGCCAGCTAGTTATAGAAGGTGGAGAAAAGTCAAAATACCCAGAAAAAAATCACTGACCTACAGTCAGTACGTATGTATCATGGAACTCGGCCCCACTTGGGTTTTCAGCTTGAAACCCAGAGGTGGAGGTCTTGAGGTATATCAGAGAAGAACTTTACCATTTGGCCACTAAGACCCCCATATATACCAGGGAATATTTTTTGTTGCAATTAAAGCCAAATGGTGTCTGGTATTAAAACCTGTAGGTTGAGTAATAATGTGAAGTGGGTTATTTTGACAGAGCTGGCCGAAACATTTTAATGAACACTATGGTTATAGTTTAGCAATAAAATGGTTATTTGACTCTAATATGACATCCAAATGACATACACAGAAGCCAAACTTAAGGGATCAACGTTTTAATGTGTGACAATTTTTTCGACTGTAATGTCATATTCAGTTTCATTCATGGTTGTCCGACTGACCTACATACTGGTACAGAATATATATATCTTGCATTACACTTTTTCTGTTCCTTTTTTTTCAATTTTTGATGCGGAAATATGGAAATGAGTAATAAATTTACATAAGGTTTCTCACAGCAACACAATGCTATGCTAATACAGTATAAGACCTTTTTAAAGAAAAAAAGTGAAAGTTGAATTTTTTTTTTGACACGAGACACCGGCTAACACAAGTTATGATATTGTTCAATCTAAAACAGATTTAAATCTATAACAAATGTATCACGTAGACGTATATTGTTATATGCCATGGCCTGTTTCTTGTCCAGTCAGAACGAAGGCCGGATGTTGTACATGGATAGCTGTTTATATGTTAATGTGTTTTTTCTGCTCCGTTGCTTTTATCAGTTTTAAAGTGACAAAATAGGTCAATGGTAACACTTTCATGCCGGAAACGAAACTTTTTAAAATCACGTTAGTTTATCGCAGCTAACTTGACATACATGTATTATTTACATGTTTTATAATATTTGTGTCTCTTTATAATGACCAGGTTCAATTTTGAGATTAAACAGTTCGTGTACATATGTATTTTAACAAAAATATATTTTGGTTTTATGTGTTTTACTTTCTTTTTAAAAGTCGAGGTCATTTGAGGACCTAGCAGGGTTATGAGGTGGAGTACCCAGAGAAAAACCATTGGCCTAGGCTCATTTGAGGACCTCGCAGGGTTATCAAGTGGAGTACCCAAAGGAAAACCACTGGCCTATGTTCAGTACCTGGCAACTGCCCCACATGGGATTCAAATTCAAAACCCAGAGATGGTGGACTTGTGATATATGTCGGGACACTTTCACCACTTCGCCACACTCACCTATTTTGGATGAGGTTCAGATATCTATCAAATGCATATGGAGCCATGTCAGATTGTAATGGTGACAGGAAGTGGACAGCGGTCAAAGCACTGCCAGCTTGATTCATTTATTAATGTTGATTAATTGTTAGGCATGATGGTAAAAAGATGTCAATACTTTTTAACTGAGTGCACCATTCAATCAAATGCCATCACCTCATTGGAGCCAAATCTTCTGTGACAGCTTGTAGACCACAGGGGGGGGGATCTTTGTTAGCTTGAATTATGATGCCCATACAGTGAAAAAGTTGTAAATTGAAAGTTTATTTCAGTTCTATTGCTATGTAACTAAATTAACTAAATCTGAAAATGATATTTAAATAAATATGTAACACTTCTTTCTTATTTCTCCTGTAGATTAAAAAAGAAAAATTCTCTTGAAAAAAAAGAAAAAAAAAAACAGAAAAAATTTGTTCATGAATCTGAGTATAATATCGTTAAGTGTTCTTTGACTAATTAAAAAATGCTTTGTAAGAAACAAAAGAAATTTCATCAACAAACTGATATTCAAATTTCTGAAAACAAATAAGGCAGTAATAACATATATGATTTAGCATGCAAGGCATACCATACACATAGATCTTTATGCATAGATATATACAGTCTATTCTGATTAAAAGTCATCAAAGATCGTTATACTTTTGAGCAGGAAGATACTCCAGATATTTATTTTTAAGAAATCTTTTAATGCTTGATTCCTTCATAAGTACCTGGTATTTAAATATCCAAATCTTATTGAATTATTTCCGATAAGCTGACAAATTGTTGGTAGGATCCCTAATCTCTAAATTACACCCTTTTCCGTTGACAGCTCTACAATAGTACATAACCCATTATTAAAGCTGTCCTATCTGTATAACATCAACACAAACCTTGTATTCCATAGTTACAAAAGTTTTACATAATTGTATTGAAATTTAACATAATTATCTCCCTTTAATCTGATTATCTCCCTTTAATGTGATTATCTCCTAGCCTGACCTGTGAGGACTTTTGATCATGTGTTGTCACTGTAAAGGTCTGATGTTATCAAACACTATCATAAGTACAAAATCAAAATTTTTATCAACAGAAAATTAATTTTGACCTTTGTAGTGCTAGATATAGTATAGGGACAATTTAATATTCATATTTAATATGAAATATTCAAAAGGATGGTTTTGAAAATTATCTAAGTGAAAGGGGTGAACTGGTGGAATAATTTTAATGGAAGGGATTGTTTTCGATGCACTGGGTGAATAAAGCACTGGTCTCAATTTAACGGTAAAAAAATCATTCATGATAAATTGTATTGATCTGAGAGAATACCTGGTAAATATATAAGGTAGATGGACTGAAGATATATTTTATTAGGTTTTATAAAAGGATTGGCTTTAGAGGACCATTTTCATGAATAGGTGAAGCCTGTAGAAAGGGAAAATGATCTCAAAGGACAGGTGTTAATGAAAATGGTTGACCTCATTTGACAGGTTAACTCTGACATTCTCAAAATCAAAGGTTAAGATAATGAGGGGTGTTCTCAAAAGGTTTCTGTTGTGTACAGACAATAGTATAGGTTAATTTGTAAGTTATCAGTCAATGAGGGGGATTGTTTTTAGCTCTCTCATTGTGATCATGCCAGAAACATCGTTACCCAATTAGTGGAATAGCACTAACGACAGGCCGGTGATGGATAGATAACTTCATATTAATAACGCAGCATCTGTCAGAAAATTGTCAACCTGCCCAAACGCAAATTTCTGCAAACAGCTACTGCAGTTACGTCTCAATGAATCTGAGGTATCTTTTATAGCAGATAATAAGTTAGATAATGATATGGCAGCCTACTTTTATTGGACTGGTGTTATGACTTTACTAGTAGACATCTCACCACATACATGTATAAGAAGCAAACATTATGTAACACTTGTCTTCTTATTTCTCACTTTCTATGACACATATCAGATAGGTTGTTGAAAGTCTATTTCGTAGACTGTGATAGGTACTATTGGCTTTAGATGGGCTTTGGACAATGGACACACTGTCATATTTGGTAGGTTTTGTTTGGCCTAATAGACCTTAGTGTTGAACATGCTTTTGTAAGACTATTTAGTAGATGGCAATATTGCAATAGGCTTTGAATGTATTAGGTTGTAGACCTGTTTGGTAGGCTTATATATACAGGCTGTTTATAGACTTCTGTAAAGGCTCAGAATATTGCCTTGACGGAAGGTTATAGGAGCGAGCACTACGTAGCAGTAGGTAGGAGGATGGGCTGTTATAGGCTTCAGTAAAGGCTTAGAATTTTGCCTTGTTGGAAGGATATAGGAGCGAGCACTACTTAGCAGTAGGTAGGAGAATGGGCTGTTATAGGCTTCAGGAAAGGCTCAGAATATTGCCTTGTTGGAAGGTTATAGGAGCGAGCACTACTTAGCAGTAGGTAGGAGGATATGCTATTTGGCTTCAGTAAAGACTCAGAATATTGCCTTGACAGAAGTTTATAGGAGTGAGCACTACTTAGCAGTATGTAGGAGGATGGGCTGTTATAGGCTTCAGGAAAGGCTTAGAATTTTGCCTTGTTGGAAGGATATAGGAGCGAGCACTACTTAGCAGTAGGTAGGAGAATGGGCTGTTATAGGCTTCAGTAAAGACTCAGAATATTGCCTTGACGGAAGGTTATAGGAGTGAGCACTACTTAGCAGTATGTAGGAGGATGGGCTGTTATAGGCTTCAGGAAAGGCATAGAATATTGCCTTGACGGAAGGTTATAGGAGCGAGCACTACTTAGCTGTATGTTGGAGGATGGGCTGTTATAGGCTTCAGTAAAGGCTTAGAATTTTGCCTTGTTGGAAGGATATAGGAGCGAGCACTACTTAGCAGTAGGTAGGAGGATAGGCTATTTGGCTTCAGTAAAGACTCAGAATATTGCCTTGACAGAAGTTTATAGGAGTGAGTACTACTTAGCAGTAGGTAGGAGAATGGGCTGTTATAGGCTTCAGGAAAGGCTCAGAATATTGCCTTGACGGAAGGTTATAGGAGCGAGCACTACTTAGCAGTAGGTAGGAGGATCGTGTATAGTTATAGGGAGTAATGTATGATAGATTCAGTTTTATCACCGTGCCACCCTCGCAGCCGTAAATAATATTTCTAGTTGACAGTAACTCCACATGATTTGGCAGCGGAAACAGGAAGTTATTGCTTTATCTCATAATTTCATTCTCCCTTTCATGAGAAAAATTAAGACCGTACTTAAAACAGCACAAAGACATTTACTAGCAATGAAAACACCAAACACCAGGACAAGCCAGCAATGATTTTCATGTGTATTTTTACAACACACGTTCTCGTCAGAGTCAAAGAGGAATCAGAAAAACGTTGATTTTATCAATTAGGAGCCTTCACAAGTCCTGGCTGTTATGTGGTCGGAAGTAAGACTGCTGGAAACTTTATTGGAAAGTTCAGTGACCAGTGTTAGCTAGTAACGACTATATTTATCAATATTTGTTCATTTTAAGAATATCATCTTTCCGTTGTAATGCTTGCTGCCTTTGATGTCTTATTTAAGTTGTAAGTTTGGTTTGGTTGGGGAAAGAGCATCAGCAATTATCCAGAAAAAAGTTATTGGAAGTTTTAATCACGAAATGATCAGTGTGAACTGATTGATCATTGAAGCCTGATAACAACCAAATGCTAAGATTGTCTTTTGAAAGCTGCTTTCATGTTCCATGTCATGGAAATATAGAGTTATTCCCCTTGAAAACCTCTTTATAAGAATTATCTACCAACATTCATGCCCCCACCTCCCTAAAGAAAAATACCATGTGATTTTAAAGGAAGGGGGCTTATTACTGAATGTGAGCCTAAGTTTCTTCTTCAATAATAACTTAAATGATCAAGTTAGATAATTAAGTTATTCAGGTGTTTCAATCATCAGGATCTTTTTCGGATACCCACATTGTATCTTGTGTTGTTTACTGTTCTTCAATTTTTATGGGTTTATCCACTGCTGATGATCAGGATTGAACAAACGAAGCAAAATGAATGTAAGGTATCAGTAAGATTTGAAAGTGATCCAGAATTGTCTGGTGTTGTAAAGAATAATACACTTATGCTTTAGGAACACCTGGTTCTATCAACCTTGCTCTCTTCCTATGGTTGTCTGATTTATTACAGTTAGATCTATAACTTCCTCAGATAGTAGAGCCTGTTAAAATTACAAAGGCAATCTAGATATCACAACAACAACAAAAATACAAAAAAAAAATCATGATATTCATTGAGATTGAGGAGCAACAACAATCACCTAAAAAAATAAGCAAAGCTTAAAACCACTTTACTAACACATGAAAATAACATTAAGAGATGTTTGTTTTACTATGCATTGGCCAATCCCATAGTTTGTGATGATATTGAGCAATGAGCCCAGGATGGTTTTTCAATTATTTTTTTGAGTATGGCTTTTGATGATTTAGGTTGGATGAAGACAGTGATGTCGACAACTTCATTGCTGCGTAATTAAGTAAGGAACGGACTTCCTATCCTTACTGATGCCCGGCAGCTGTTGTGTTTAGTGAGGGCAAAATGTGTTTTCTGCAATGTTTGGTATCGCATGGTTTGTAAATATTACTATAATACCGGTACATAGTATGACCTTTCTGGGACTTTCCAAGGCCAGACAAATTAGGGAAACTTGGTATTTGTTAGTAAGACTTCTAAGAAAGATGAAATATTTGAAGATTTGATAGAAACAAATGAAATAAATATACATTTAGTTTAAATTGGAATTTGCCTTGGCTTATTTGAAAGAAATTGGTTTAGACTTGAAAATGCAATAATAAAAGTATGGAAATCCCATAGACATACAATTTAAGGAAAGTTAGCATTAAGATAAATTTAAAATTAGAATTAAAAAAAATAAATGACCTAGTTTGGGACTTTCCATAAGCAAACTAGTTATGGAAATGTAGTATTTGGTAGTAACACTTAAAGAGAAATTTAAAAAAAAAAATGGAAAAATAAAAGAAAAAAGATGAAAAGAATATATATACAGACCCAGTTGGTGCTTTCCCTCAGACATGGAAAAACGTATAGTACAGTGTATTTGGTAGTAAGTCTTTAAATAACCAAAAAAAAATCTAAAGATTGGATAAAACAGAAAAGGCAGTTTTTGAGTTGATCACAAGAGATTCCAGATGTTCCACTTCTGTACGCTTTTCAGTTTGTAGATTTAATGGCCTCTTTCTGTGAATCTTACAAATACTTTGGTCATGGTGTTTTAGATGGTGTTGGATAGTGCTATCAGGTTATGAAAATAAGACAACACTATGAAAATATCACGTTTGAATAATTATGTCAAATTTCATTAATATTATGCTTATATATTTTTAATATTATCCCTGGTAAAACATACTTTTTCCTTTTTCTTACTGAAAACTTATTATATTTCTCTGTAAACAAACATTACTGTTGTTCTGTTTGTTTGGCCTTTTTACGCAGATGAAAACATTTATGCAGGAATTGAAGCATTAAGTAGATTTACGCAAGTAGTATCCGTCGAACAGTTGGTTCCCTCATGTTACGGCTAATCACGGCAGCCCAATGGCTGTTCTTACTACGCTCAAATTCTGGCCAAGCGTAACGTTGACGGTTTTCTGATGAAATCATTCGCCAGACACGACAATTGGAGAAAAATAGCCTTCTGATAATTTTTTGATGAATCTTAGTGTAGATAACTGTTTTTTTATCAATTTATTTTTTATGTATTGAAGTTCAATTAATGTGATTTATTCTTTGTATATTTTTTATCAAAAAAGGAGTACAATGTACGTATTACAAGAAATACATTACTTCTGAACATATCAATGTTAGTTTATATAGGTAAGATATGTTTGAAAAGTTATTTCTTTGGTTCCATAAAAGTATTTATGAGTTTGTAAACTATAAAGTAATTTTAATTGGTGGCCAATTACAATGGATGTATACATATACATGTATTATCATTTCAGGCATTCTATTTTAGTCTGGCCATTGTTTTCTTTTAATTAATTGTTTAAACAACATTCTTACCAATCCTTTATATATAAAAAAAACCAGATATGTGAAGAATTTCAACATGGATGCTGAAGTTATTTGATATTACTTGTGCTGAAATCTGTTTCATTTGAAATGTCTGCCTTGGTCCTTAGAAGCACCAAAGACATCCCCTATTGAATTACTGCCCCTCTGAAAATGTTTCCTTCAAATTATACATGTACACCTTGGTGAACACACTCGAGATGTGAAGTAATTCCTCCTGTTTATACAAGAAGGATTCTCTCAGAAACAGTCAAAGAACTGAAGCATTCTGTAGTATAACAAATTAATGTACAACACTCTCTTCATTGATAGCCTTCTGGGATAGAAACAAACATGGTTCAGCTATCAGGAATGTTGAAAATTTGGTAATTGTGTTGTTTAAGGCAACTCTTCATAATCTTTTATAACAGGAAATCTAGGTTAGACCATCTATAGACTCTGGTTAGACCATGACTATAGACTGAGGCTGGACCATCTATAGACTCAGGCTAGACCATGTATAGACTCAGGTTAGACCATCTACAGACTCAGGTTAGACCATATATAGACTCAGGTTAGACCATCTATAGACTTAGGTTAGACCATCTATAGACTCAGGTTTAACTATCTATAGACTTCGGCTAGACTATCTATAGACTCAGGTAAGACCATCTATAGTCTCAGCCTAGACCATCTATAGACTCAGGCTAGACCATTTATAGACTCAGGTTAGACCATCTATAGACTCAGGCTAGACCATCTATAGACTTTGGCCTTGAACCTCAGACTTAAAACAGATTCTTGAACTGTTGGCCGAAGTTATCAAATGGTTATAAGGTGTCCTGACACATATAACTACTGAACTCATTCACCCCTGAAGTCACATTTGAACTCTTCTATACCTAAAGCTAGAACAGTTCATTATAAATTTTCAGGGATGGAATACTCATTTGATGGATACTACATTGTGAATGTATGTAGTAGGTTTTCCTCTGGGTACTCCAGCTTTTCTCCATCTCTTAGCTAAATTGATAAAAACAAAACCAAAGGAACACAGCCATCTAATCATTGTTTCATCAGTCCAGTCTAGGTTTGATTCTTTAGAACCATTTTTCCCGTTAAAAGACCACAATCCAAATCTAGCTCTGTTAGTAGTTTGGTGAGCTTTAATTATAACAAGAAAAAAATAAACAAACCTGAACTTGTATCCTGGACATTCAACTCTGGGATGAAACTTTGGGATATCAAATGTTCCCATATGGTAAATGATTTGTGTTTAGGGATGGAACAGGTCTTTTGGACCTTTGTATTATTTAGACAGCTAAAAAAACATTGAAACACCCCGTCCCTCCCTGTCAAACCCTCCTGAATCCCCTACTGGGTAATGGCCTTTCCTGGCTATAACAAACACTACACTGTGCTGCTGTCTTTGGGTGGTACACTGATATTGCTACCATATGTAATGGACATTCTCTACATTGAGATGGTTTTTAAAACGGCTTCTTCAGTATTATACATATATAAGTTTTAATCTCTAGAGAAATGCACATTTCTGTATGACTTCTGTCATTATAACGCCCTACGGTGATAATCAGAATTCATGAAATATTTTCAAAATTGCAGACAAAAATATAAATACATCTACGGTATCTTATGATGACAAATTGAAATTGTTGTGGTTTTGAATGAGGCCTTGATATCTATATGTCCAAGGTTGGGTTTCCAAAGATTTTTCTATCAGCACAATTTCTCATACTTAGACATCATCTGTAGTACATACCATATATATTCTGTTTTGGTTTAAACTTATTGTTTTGTCCCATTTATCAACTCAACATCAATTTTTGCAGCCTCATCTCTTCCTTCCTACTCCTTCCTTCTCCACATATTTTCCTCTTTCATTTCTTCATTCTCCTTCCTCCTCTTCCTCTTTCACTTTCTCCTCTTTAACTTTCTCCTCTTTAACTTCCTGATCCTTCCTCATCCTCCGCCTTCCTCTTCTACTTTCACTTTCTCCACTTCCTCGTTCCCCCTCCTCCTCCTCCCTCCTCTTCCTCTTCCATTTCCTGATCCTTCCTCATCCTTCTGTCCCTCCATCCTCCGCTTTCACTTTCTCCTCTTCAACTTCCTCCTCTTCCCTCAGCCTCTGACTTCCTCCTCCTCTTTCACTTTCTCCACTTCCTCATTCTCCCTCCTCCTCCTCCTTCCTCTTTATTTTCCTGATCCTTCCTCATCCTTCTGTCCCTCCTCCTCCGTTTTCACTTTCTCTTCTTCAACTTCCTCCTCCTCCCTCATCCTCCGCCTTCCTCCTCCTCTTTCACTTTCTCCACTTCCTCATTCTCCCTCCTCCTCCTCCCCTCCTCCTCTCCTTCCATTTCCTGATCCTTCCTCGTCCTCCTCCCTCTTCCTCCTCTTTCACTTTCTCTTCTTCAACTTCCTCCTCCTCCCTTATCCTCCGCCTTCCTCCTCTCTTTCACTTTCTCCACTTCCTCAGTCTCCCTCCTCATCCTACCTCCTCTTCCTCTTCCACTTCTTTATTCTCCCTCCTCCTCCTCCTCCTCCTCCTCCTCCTTTTGCTGTTTTACTTTTTCCTATTCCACTTCTCCCACTTCCATCTCCTCATCCCTCTTCCTTCTTCTTAATTTCTCCTCATCCTTCTTTTCCACTTCCTCCTCCTCCTTTCTACTTCATCCTCCTCCTCTATTCCATTCTCCTGTGTCCTCCCTTGTCCTCCTCCTCCTCTTCCTTCTCAGAAATTATACATTGTGTTTCTTTAAACCTTTTTTTTTCACGAACTAGAAGGATGGACACAACGGGTTACAATCTGTTATAATTAGTTTTTCAGCAAATCTTTTTATTCTTCAACAGAAACAACAGATGACAATCTCTGTTGTTTATAGGTTCATTAAGAATGTTTATTGTTGTTGTAATAAACAATAACAGTCAGGAGAATGATGGGTACAGACGTTTTTGTGTCTATCAGAGGGGGAGCATCCCTTATCTCTGTCTGCATCAGGGGAGCATGCAGTAATTACTCTGTGGTAAGTTAAACTAAAGAGGGTTTTATCAGATAAAGTATGTATCAAGGAGATAAACTTGTTATCGCCTCAACCCTTATCCACCTTAATCCCTCTCCTAGGAGTTAACCCCACCCCCTCCCAGAATTTCCCTATGAAAATATCTCTCCCACTCTCACATTTACTAATGCCGCTAGGCCTGTATTATTGAGTAAATTAAGAAGTCAGACAAATTGAGGATATAATCTTAGGTTGTAGCATGATCTTGTTCAGATGTTCAAATTTCAGAATGTCATTCAGAATGTATCATTATTGAAAGATAACAGAAAATGTCTAATGTGCAGTAAAACGTGATATTCTTTTACCTGCATACTTTGTTTCAATTCATGGTTTTAAATAAGAAAAATTGTGGTAATATGTCAGAAAATCCTATATAACCACTCGACCACCTCTACCCTATTCCAGATGCAATTTAAACAATAATTGCCCCTTTAATTTCGGGAGAAATTTGTCAGCATGAAGAAGTCTCACTAATGTCTACAACTAGCTATGTATACATTGATATGTTTACATGAAACAGATTTTATCTGTGAGATTAACTCATATTTAGATCAAGGTTCAGATACTTCAGTAAATAAAACTAAAAAGATTATGTGATTTTCAGATTTAAATCTTATTTCTTGTAGTTATATTGGCAATTAAGAAAAAACACCTTTTTTATAGCAGTTTGTCTCAATTTTATAGGAGGTAACTACAAGAAAAGAGGGAAAAGGTAAGAGAGTCGAAAACTTTGACTCATCACAAATACCTTTCATGTTAAACGTTTTGTTAGCCTCTACCATTAAGAAAGGGGAGATAATAGGAGGTTAATTCATGGAAATTATGTCATAATATGTGGAGTCTTTGCAAATAATTATATCAAGAAAACATATCACCTTGTCATATTTCATTTCGTTGGCCTCTATATCTACAAAGCGGGGATATATAACAGGTTATTACATAGAGTTATTCTATCACCACACACCTTCGTTAGGGCCTAAATACATTGACAAGTAGGATGGCTTTCTTCCAAGAATGAGTGAGAAAGCAATCCCACCTTATCAAAAAATCTGTGTTGTTACCTTACTGCACCCTCCTCTCTGGTGCATTGTCTGCTACTGAGGCTGATAATGATATCAGTGTCATCGCCATGGTGATTAGTTGTTTATTGTTTATTGTCTGATCAAAGTCAGAGAAGGTGACAATTACGGCCTGATGAGTAATTGTGTATCATTGTATTATCAGTCTATTATCACCCATGATTGTGTAAATGACTGATTCAGTGTTGTAAAATAGGGGGGAGGATCTCCTAAAGGTGTTCTAGGTCTCTCTGAGAGGTACATCGCAGCTGGCTGGATCAACGTATAGTACCAGGTAGTTCAGTAGATGTAGGGATGGTTGATATCTTAAATGGTGTCTTCAATAGCTTTAGTGATGGTTGCATGGTGTCTTTAGAGGTGTCTAATCTGGCTATAGGGATAATTGGTGTCTTAAGATGTGTCTCAGTCACCTGCTTTAGTGATGGTTACATGGTGTCTTTAGAGGTGTCTAATCTGACTATAGGGATAATTGGTGTCTTAAGATGTGTCTCAGTCACCTTTTTTAGGGAAGTTAAAGTCTGTAAAGATATCCTAGGTAACATTAGACCATTTTTTCCTCTGGGTCATAATTACTGTAAGTCAAACAAAGACTTTCACTACACGTAAATTGTCCTACTGATGGATGCAGCAAATCATGTGTGATTTGATGGAATTTCTCCTTTTTCTGGAATCTCTTGCGATGCACCAAAACTATACAGGAGAAAGTGACTGGGCCGTTCAGTGTGAATTGAGTTGTCCAGTCTGTCAGTAGAAGTTAATTGGCTGCTACAGTAGATATTGGTAGGTTCGTGTCACTATGGCGATAGATGGAGGTATTAAAAAACATGGAAACGGACATGTCATGATTTATCGGGACAGACCAGCATCAGATAGACGCTGGGAGTCGAGGAAAACGGTTTCCATGTGTTAGGATTTACAACTGCTCTGCAAGGTCTTAATTCACTGGCTGTAAACAGAGAATAAAAACAGACAGGTGTCGGACAGAGGCATGTAGGATCTAACCATATTCTAGCTTTGTTGTGTTAGACAGGTAGAGGCATGTAGGATCTAACCATATTCTAGCTTTGTTAGTCTCTCTTCCCTTTTCCTTCTTCAATATTTCTTTAAAGTTTGTTTCTATTAGCCAGGGTCAGGTTTAGTTGGTGGAAGAAAGTTGGAGTACCCGGAGAAAAAACACCAACCAGCAGTCAGTATCTGGCAACTGCTGGCCACATGAGATTTAAACTCTTGAAGTCTTCAAGATGTAAACTATGATTTAAAAGAACAAGTGTATTTTAATTAACCTTATTCAAAAATTAAAAATATATATTGGTCAGTTTTGAGAATTCATGCAGTGACCTTTAAATCAATCAATACAACTGTTTGAGAGTCTATTGATAGATAGATCGGTCCAGATTAGAGGTCAAATTTGAAAAGTTAAATTTTCTATGTGGATTAAGCTGCTGGAATTATTCTATTCAATGCACCTATGCAAAATTCAATAGCAAAACTGAATTGTCAAGGTTGAACACTTTTGTGTCTGTAATTTCATCCAGGCTGGATCCTGACAGGGTAAACTGACCATGCCTGTGTCGGCTAGCCACTGGTCAAGCCAAATTAACACTGACCTGTCCAAAACACCTCTCTATGGGCCGTGTAATTGAAGCAGGGCTCCATGACCACCATTAGCAGTTTGCCGTTAGTTAGAGAAATGTTTTTCTTGTCAAAATCACTTAAGAATCATAGAATTCATATTGTTTTGGTTGTTTTTCCACCTCAGGTCCATTGTTAGTAAAAGGTTAATGTGCAGTGGCTTAAAAGTCTAGGCCACCTTGACCCTGCACATGTCTGTCAAAAATCTAATTGACCAAGACACAAATCTGAAAAGACTAGAAAAAATAGTTTTGGGATAGTAATAGCATGTTCTTTCTCAGATAGTTGGCAGTATATCAACATTGAAAAGTACATTTCTAAATTCTCTGGATCCTTAAACTGAGTCTATATATCATTAATATACATTTTTACCTGTATGCATTATAATTACATTACCTGTATGCATTATAATTACATTAATTACCTGTATGCATTATAATTACATTACCTGTATGCATTATAATTACATTAATGTAAGGTAGATTTGGCTTTGACAGTGACTTTTATGATGTTGATAAAGTGATCATACCAAATTCGACCCAACACACACCCCTCCTTACTCAAGTTCACTTTACTCTAATTAAAGCTATGAAAACTCTGTAGGTGTCTCTATTTGATGCTTTTGCAAATTCATTAACTGAATTACTCTGTGCATTAATTTTGTGAAAATTTAGTCCAAATTTGATTCTTTTGAAGATGCTCCACCGCTGACAGAGCATAAATGATATTAATCACTTGAACAATAATTGGTGTTTAATCGTGCATATATAATATATATATTTACATTTTCACTTCGCTCCGCCTCAATGAAACTAGTAAACTCCGATCACTTCATTTCCCAATGAAGATGCTTGGTCACGTGCTGACCTCTGACCGGCGTGAGAATACATTTTGACATTGTTTACATTTTGACCTACATTGTAGTTTTACGCCGCTTCAGTTTTGAACGAACTTTCTGCGATGTGGCCTAGGCCTATCGTTGTACATTTAGAAACACAGACAAGAATGCTTGATAAAGTGATATTAGAAATTGTCAGTAATATAATATTATAGTCGCCTAGAGATATTTTACACGTATTTTGATGACACACTGAATTAGGCTCAAGCCTAGGTAAAAAAATGCTGAGCATAGCCTGAACCGGGGATGCTTCAAAGCTCTCTATTTAGGCCTATAAATATATGCACTGCTGACAAGTAAACAAAGCATGAAATTAAAACTAAAAGCATTTATTTGTTTAATGTTTAGAGAGATATCTTAATTCAAGCACACGTAAGAAAATTTTAACAATGTTATCTTCAAAAAGTGTAATTTGGGTTAGCGTCATGTTAGGACCGAACGCAGTGAGGTTCACCACTCATCGCATAGCCTAGTAGGCATAATCGAACGCAAATAGTTTAATGTGTACAATATATGTGAAACGGTGTCATACATGTAAGCTTAGAAACGATAGATTCCATGAAAATACGCTCAAATAGCAAACAGGCTAATTTCAGTGACATTAAGCCTAACGAAACGATTCTGTGAGTGTCAAAATCCACGGCATTGGAGGGTCGTTGGAAACCGCCAACTTTTCAAATCGATGTTTCTCTACTTACTTTATACCGAATTTTAATCCCCAAACTCCAGTAGACAGAGAAGTTATCACATTTCAAGAATAACACAGAAGTCTTCCAGTGATCTGCGACTAAGTCCCGCATTTTAACACGTTTTATTGAGCCCCGGAAGCATGATTATTGGACTGCATCACATACTACAGACACAGGGGTTGGATTTCACAACAGGTTTAGTTAATACATATTTAAATGTCAGCTACAAATAATTATCAGACGGAAATACAACATTCAGTTAATTCCATAACAATTATAATTGAGTTTTAAAAGGTTTGATTATGTTTAGATACCAACTATTCAGCATTTTCACCACAATCGTCATTTTCTTCGAAACCGGACCCCTGCTCAATCGAGCGACCGGATTACACATTGACTGCACTGCTAGTACTGCGCAGCAATTTTTGTATTTGAAGCTACATAATAATGTTTTATGAAAAATTTAAGCCATTAATTCTTGAATATAAAAACAATATTTCAAAATCTCCGTTTTTTATCGTAACAACGCACAAAGAATGAAGTTATTTTCGGAACTACATTTTTTGTTGCCTTGGTGACGAGAAGAACTGACTGGCGGCTGTTCCGTAGCTGTACATACATGTACGATAACTGGTACAATGTTGCAAAATTGTATAATAATCTTATACCGAACACATATAATTTGACTTTTTTTAACAGCGGAATTTTTAAATTGGTTAATGTAAATATAAGGATTGATTATCAATTTTGTTGCTTGCATTGACTGATGAAGAAAGTTAATCTCGTGCAAATGTTACATGAACTGCTTCGCAGTTCACTTCATTTGCACGAGATTAACTTTCTTCATCAGTCAATGCAAGCAACAAAATTGACAATCAATCCTTAAATATATATGTCTAATTAACACAAAAAATATTATAAAATAATTTATTTTGCCTTTGGTGCATGCGCAATCAGTACTTAATTCCATATAGGATATAGTGCCACGGAATTTTTTTGGGATGCAATTAATTATTTTTTGTAACTTTAACTTGAAGTGAAATTAGAAGCTCAAACTGTTCAATGGTGGTAATGGTGTAAAGTAAGTAACTTTTGTAACTGAAGAAAAATACTAAATCATCTGCTCGTGTTTTTGATAGTGAAAATATACCATTTGTCAGCGGTGGAGCATCTTTAAGCAGCATTTCATTTTTTTTATTTTTAAGAATAATACATGACGGGGAGTCTTACAACATAATGCCTCAGTATTCTTAAAATGAAGAAGAGCATTTTGACACTGGTCATTGTTGTGAAAAACTTTCCAATTTTAAGCAAAAGGAGATTGGTGAGGTTGTATATTATATATACACATGTTTTTGCATGTATGTTCCCAAAATAAATACTA
Source organism: Argopecten irradians (assembly GCF_041381155.1). Classification (NCBI taxonomy): domain Eukaryota; kingdom Metazoa; phylum Mollusca; class Bivalvia; order Pectinida; family Pectinidae; genus Argopecten; species Argopecten irradians. The sequence goes on along the minus strand of NC_091144.1, from coordinate 28,738,652 downwards.
TCTTATAGCAAAACATGAAAATGAAATAAAAGAGAGTGCACTTTGTGTAATGGGAATAGCTCTTTCTATAAAATATCTTATATATTTGTGTTACTCACAAATGAAAAAGTTTATGTCTGGAAAAATAAAAAAGAAGATGAAGTGCATGGCTTTACAGATGATAATGTATAGATGGGGCTTGTTCGAGCAGTACAAAACAATAACCATAATCATCATTATCGTCATCGTATTATAGAGCGAAACAACCACTCTCTTTTCTTACGCATACGTACATACGTACACAACACTTGGCATTCAAAAAGCCAAGTCCAAACAAACAGGCGTTCTTATTGGTCAAATATATTTGGAATTCGGTAGTATGATCTTTTGCTGATGTCGTCTTGAAGTAATTACGCTATGGGCTTGAGGAAAAACAGGATTTTCTTAAGTATACACTGACTCTGAAGAGTTGTCAGCTGTTAGTGAAAAAAAAAAACATTTACGCACACTCCAAAAAACTATTTTTCACTAAAAAATAGGTTTTAAGTCTTCCTGCAAAACTGCGGATACACATTACGGAGAACATGTTGTAAATTTCGGTCATTTGGATGTAGACTGTTATAGTGCAGTTTTTGTTGTTCAAGTGCAAGTTTTAAACTTCAAAAACCGCTTTTTGATCCAATATGATAAACAGAAATTTAATTAGAAATAACCATTGATTCAAGTACCTTCAGGTCAACTTCCCCACTTGCTCTGGTCTTTGATTTTGGAATTTTTGAAATTGTCATTTTGTGTACTTTAAGGAGACTGTGATAATGATACATGTGTAAATTGTAAAAAATTTAATGATGACTTAAGGGTGTATGCTATGTTATTATAACCTTCTTTTCAAAAGAATTTGACACTCACAGCTTGTACACAAGTACATACCAATTTTGATTACTGTGACCTGCATTTTTCGAAAACAGACCTCAAAAAAATTGTTCTCATTCCTCAGCATGCTGAATTTGATGATGCACATTTATTGCTTTAATTTTAATTTAAATTAAATATAGAATTCGTCAAAGGTTATATTCTTCAAACTTGAAACCAAACATGAGCAGACTTTGGCTTGATTTTAACACAGATATCTCATTTGAAATTTTGAAGACTAGTGTCGTACAACTGCAACTGTTAAGCAACTTTGATAGAAAATATTTTTGACAGATTCAACTCAGTCATTTCTTTTAAATTTTGCTTTTGAAACAAAGAATAAAGATGTAAACCATGGAGCTGACATTCATTTGACCTTAAAGTATGCAGATTTACATGCATGGCTGTTTCCTAGGGACCGACTTGTTTGATGTCAGTATCAGGTTGCCATGGTAACAAGCTAAGTAGGGTCAAAGAAGAAGTAAATCGACCTGTGATTATTCTAATTGACAACTTAATCCCTCCCTTGTGTGGTTGCATAAGGGGAGATAATTGGAAGGGAACTACCCACTATTACCCCCTGTCATCATAAATCACATCCCGAAGGTGTTGGCCAGACTCCCTACACTGATAAAGTAAGATCTCACATCTAAAGCATGGTTATGCATGCATTATCCAGAAATTGATTAAAATCCTATCCAAACCTGAAAATAATTTTAAATTTCAATGTCATTAAAGTTTATCTGATCTTGTCCTTCATTGTCTATATCACTGAAATGAATTTCTTTTAATTTTCAAAATATCACATTTCTAAAAAGAAACCTTTCCGTTGTTTAAGGCTTATGCTTGATAAATCCCAGAATACTTTTTACTTGATATTTTGTTATAATGTTTAGTTGATAAAGAAAACCCATTTTCTTTTGTTGTTAGATACTGAAAAAAACTTTTATATTGAAAATGGAAATAAATTTTTGTGACAAAAAATGATGAAATGTGCAATTAAACCACAGAAAAAGTCTACCAGAACAACCATGCTTTAACAACTTCGGTAGGTGTGGGTTTTTTTCAACAGCTGTGGCACATGTGTTCTTGTTTTTCAATGTGTTACCCATCAAATCCACAATTAAGCCCAGATAAAAATGACATAGCAATTAAAATGTTGTGTTGAGGCCAGAAATAAAATTTATATCAAACAGAAGGAAGTTGGTTTTTGAAGAAGCTAATTATCATGTATCATTCCTGTTTCATGTTTTGCAGTACAAGATTAAAGAATATAAGGCTTGATTTTAAAAAGTTGACCCCATAGCAACATTGTATACTGTTCAAATTTGATGACAGTATAAGTTGAACCATTACCAAGTTTCAACATGAAACTATGCTGCTGTATATATGCTGTCATAATGTTGCTGGCTTTAAGGCATGCACATGTATGCAGCATATGCTGCAATTATATAATTAATGCAGCATATTGCTAAACCTCATTACAGCATATGCTGCAACCACATGCTATCCATTCAGATAAAATAGGAGTACAAATACAGCATATACTGCAATGCCATATCACCATGCTTCATTACACCACAAGCTGCAATGATGCTCTATTTTGGATAAAATAGAAGCATCAATACAGCATATACTGCAATGCCATATCACCATGCTTCATTAGAGCATATGCTGCAACCATGCTCTATCAATTTGGATAAAATAAAAGCATCAATGCAGCATATACTGCAATGCCATATCACTATGCTTCATTAGAGCATATCTGCTGCAACCATTCACCATGCTTCATAAGAGCATCTGCTGCAACCATGCTCTATCAATTTGGATAAAGTAGAAGCATGATTCCAGCATGTACTGCATAGTGTTGTGATATTACTGTTACAATTACAATTCTAGTATGATGGCAGTATATATGAAGTTTACAAATTGTGGTTGAACTGAGTTTCACCATGCAATGATGATCAGATGAAATAATGTATGCTCCTGTGGTCATTGAAATAGATATTCCAGCAGTTGACCCTGAAAACCAAGTTTTATTCAGTACATTATATGTTCTATTCCAAATCCAATAAGGTCTGTCTGGTACTTTGTAAAGTGTACTGCAGAGTTTTAATGGCCCTCTCCTTCACATGCATGGATCAAAATGCACTTGAGATGTTATAAATTTTAGGTTAGAGTTTATTTTATACGAAATGTACTTTTTACTTGGCAGATCTTCATCTTCAAAGACATGTTTAAAACATATGATTCAGACAAGAAACAACGCCATAAAAATGAAATAAAAACTATGTGGAATACATTATTCTACAGCAAAGTCACATCTTCACAGAGATTTGTAAAAAAAAAAAAGCATGGAAGACAGACATAAAATTCATGATGAGGGGTTAGAGGTCAAGCTACAACTAACGTATCCTTTATATTTGATATGAATGTATCTATTTAAGATCAAAAGTCAAGCATATGAACATGAAGAGAATGACCATTCAAAACAAATCTGTTTAAATTCCTGTGTAAGAGAGAAGGGGTGATATCTTTAAAGTGGGGCATGAAAAATGAACATTTCCTGTCCAGCGCCCAGAGTGGTCACTTTGTGACCAATGATATCTACATCAAAGGGTCACTGAAGGATACTAATGGCTAGAGATGTAATAAAACTGACCAGGCCTCCAAACAGGTACAGGAAATGACCACCAGGATTTCAAGCATCATATTGACATAGATTATGTCACAAACACTTAACTGACCCTGAATAGGTACTGTTCACATAGGCATTATACAACTAATCGCTGACCAGATAAGTCTGTTTATATATCTGTGGACAGTGTAAATAGGTTTCTGACACGTGGTCAGTGATGGTCTGTGATGGGAGTGGACATTCAATATACATTAGGCTACTTGTGTCAATGGATTAACTATTTTACCAGAAAACTCTTTACCAAATTTCCAAATGGGTATTATGGAATAAAAATTATAAACAAATAAAAAGAATAGTTAATTTTGAAATTTTATTTAAGACGATATCTGATATACATGTACTTTAATGTATGGACTCTCCACTGGTCACCAGAATAAATAAAAACCTGTAAATCAAATAAACAAGATGACTTTTGTCTCTATCTAACAAATTTGTTGTATGTCTGTAGGATTCTAATGAGAAAATCTAACTAAGATGAGATAATACAAAAATGATTATTTATCTGAATTTTTTTCCGATCAAATATTGTTCTAATTAAAAGTCTCAGTTTCATTTTCATGTTCCAGGAAAGATTAACATCACTAAATCACATACTTTCAGAAACCTAAAGATTTTGATAAAAATATAGATTCTACAAAAAAATGGTATTCTACAAAAAAATTAGTATGCATTTTTAGCCTATACAATTTTATAGGGTCTTGTCACTGAACATATGTACAAGTGAATGCCGATTTCCTGCCTGGCAGCCATCGTTAAGCCTATGACAGCGTAATCTTTTGAGACATCAGTACAAGTGTCCAATCTGTAACTGTATCATCTATCTGTCATCAACTTGGTCCTCTGTATCAAAGACCTCATCATTGCCATCATCATCCTTGTCATCAATCTCATCCATCACGGAGGAAAATGGAGAAGTAAATCGCCTGGATAGTTATACAGATATTAAAAGTAATTTATTATCAATCTATCTCCTACTAGACTTGCTGAAGTCCCAAGTCAGAGCTGTAAAAACTGCTGATATGTTTTAAGGACATGTGTCATATAAAGATGAAAGATCTAGTAAATTTAGTTGTACAGTGCCACAAAATAATATTAGTAATTAAACGTTTAAGAGTGGAAAATTAAGCAAAAGTTTTCTGTAACCTTACTGCAAATTTTGAGTTTGAAAATAACAAATTCACAAACATGATAATTTGTAGGTATGAGAGAGAGCTAGTTCATTAAAACAAGGTATGGAGTTAAAGGTTAATGGTGGAAAGCAAGCCTTCTTTTACCAGACAACGATATTTTTATTTTTTTTTTATTTTGGACTAGACAAATTCATATGTGCCAATTGGTAGACATATGTAAACTTTACAGAAACTTCATTTAAAATACTTCAGAAAGCTATAGAAACCTCTTTCAGTAATTAAAAAGACAGTCTTTAAGAAATCCTTGTCTCCTAAAAGAAGTTCTCTGCAAACAAGGGGAAGGAGAAACATGAAGTAAAGTAAGAGAGTACAAAAAAATCAACAAAGAGGAGGCTGTTTCCTGAACTATGGGATGATTTGGTTCACGGTCTATGATTGAGGGGTGGATTTGGGGATTGAGAGGAAGTCCCGAGGGGGGTTAACATGAATGGGGGGTGGGACATTGAAAATAAATTAGCCCAGATCAGGTAGAACCCCACACCTGTCCCTCCTGTATTGACAGAAAGGTGAAAAAGCTCGTTAAAGGTAACGTTACCTGCTCGTTCCCAAGGGAACCCTAAATTTCTCTTCATCAACAAGCAGGCAAACAGTTAGGTGAGCTGACTTGAAGACAGTTCCTCGATACACCTGTATAATTATATAGGGAGGTATCAATCGCCTCTATTGACAATCCGACACTCCAGTGAGTGCTAGAGCTACCCAAAACACTGGCTTCAAGTCATTGGAGATGAAATCCCAGTCTTTGTTAAAAGTTCAAATAAAAGACAATAAGTTTCCTTTGAGCATGCATTGTGCCGCTGGAAAAGAAAAAAATATATACCCTAGTAACAGAAATTTTGTATTGTATTACACAAAAAACAGGAATATCATCTTCACAGTTGATTTGTGGATTAGGTATCAAGGAATTACATTTTAAACACCTGCAATGTCTCATTAAGTGCTGAAAAGTAATTTAGTATGTCAATCTTTTGAGATAAAGTCATATATTTTCACCTGAAGCTTTCTTAATGAAATATATTTTGTAATTTTGACTGTTTAAGGTAAACTTCTAAGCAAATTAAATCCTACCTAATACAAAAAATAAAGATTTCTTTTACCTTATCTATAATTATATGACTTGTAATTTTAAGCATATTTCCATCAATAAGAATTATATATTGCAAAGTTACCTCCCTTGTTGCTAGGTACTCATTGTGACATCATCATTTTGTGAGCAAAATTCACATCGTTTTCTCTGAAAAATATGATGTTACACTTGTGAACATGTACCAGTAAGGACAGATAACTCTGTAATATACAACTGCAGAATAGCCAAAGCACTTTGATTTGAGTATATAGATTATCTCCCCTGTTGCTTCAAAACGTCCCTAGCTAGCTGCTCATGGGTAAAATATACTGACCATGTAAAAAATTGCATCACTTTTTCTTTCTCTTTGCAGTCTACAAGTCTCCTGCATACGAGTCTCTGGGGTTTGATCTCCTCAAAAAGAGGCTGGTAGAGATTGGCTACCCAGAGGCCATCAGTGACTTTGAATATGACCCAACGTTTCCTATCAGGTAAGTCAATCGCTAGGTATTTTTAAATCTGTGATTGTAAAGTAACTACAGAATCAGAAAGAAAAATCAGAAGACAACTCTAGAATGTCAATAACAACTCCATGTCGTGAAAATTGTTCCAGAATTGTGAAATTGAGCTCTTGGTTTTGAAAACAACTTCAGGAAACAAATTAGGTAATGAAAAATCAACTCAAGGGATAGAAAAAATGGTAAAAAGATTAAGAATCAGTTTCAAGGTTTGGAAATCAACTCCATGGTCTGAGTAAATAACTTCAGATTAAGAAATATTGATCACTATTAAGGGCGAAGATTTCAACTCTATGGTCTTATTAAGGAAACAACTCCAGTTTTCATAGCCTTGGAGTTGATTTCTTTCCCCTCTGTATTAAGGACAAAGAAATGAATTCTGAGGTTACAAAAACAAACTCCAGGATCTGAAATATAACTCAATACATATATATTTAGAGCCAGGAAACAACTCATTTGTACTTTTTCTTCAAACTACCATGATATTCCGATTAATATTGCAATCATTTTATAATTAGTGATAAGAATATACTGAGTAAACAGAATAAAGACGGCTTAGGTTCAGACCTTGACGAAATTGCTTAATAAGTTAGATCGCATGTGCATAGTTAAACAATTCTTGCGCTATCATTGTGTTTCGGAAGTCTTAAAGTTGATGTTTTAATTCCTTGCTATCAGGATGCTGAGACACCTGGAATCCATTTGTTCAATGTTTAATCTCCGTACTCACACCCTGAGAAAAGCCCGCAGTAGTAAATTTGCCAATTTGTGATTCTCTGTTTTCTGTTCCGTTGAGTAAATCGGACTTACTTATGCTCATTAATCTGGGGTAATTCGGTAGAATTCTAACATATTTACACCATCAGGAACAAAAGCCGGAGAAAACTTTCTCAGGAAAATTTGCCGTGACAGAAGCGTGGCTGTTTTAGTCCTTATATCGCAAATTGGCAGTTCACATAGCTTCCGCTCATTGTGGCGTACGTACGCGTACGCTCGCCTAATTTAGGATGTAAGCGTGTATAAGTCTATGATTTAATTTTAAAAAGATGCCGGATATTTAATTTTTCTGGGAGACTTCGGACAGAAATGCTTTGTGGCATTTTGACGACTTTCACATTACGCTCATAGCATGTGAAAGCAAATTAGAAATAACATGTTTATTTGATGCGAAAGTGGCGTCAGACGCTGGCTTCCTGTTAAGTGTGGAGTGTGGCGTTTTAAAAAGATTTTATCAGTTTTTCGTTTTCTTTGGATAAGCACCATGTGTATTAAGTGTAACTGCAAAGGGGGAGTACCCTAAACAATTATAGAGTTAGGCAAGAAAATCTACAAATAAACCGCAGAGGAAACCATAGTGGTTCTCCTAATGATCTTTACATGACCATTTTAGTAAAGCACTATTAGCTTTGACATGTCATAAACAATATGAAATCTCGAAAAGTTACAAGTGATCTCTATAAAATCAGGTGAAATATAGAAAAATTCAATCATAATGTTTGTTCACTGTCTGACCAAAACTCATGTAAATCAATTTATTTTCTTATTTGTTTAAATTTATAGATCAGTTTATTTCTAGCTACATTGTATAGTGTTTTTATTTCGAAAAAATGACAACAATATAAATTTTCTCTTGTTAAAAAAAGAGAGGTTATCTTCAATTTTTCACCAAAATATAAAACAAATATCATATATTTGCATCAATTTGATCTGATCAATGAAAGTAAAAACATTGATCTAGACATACTGTATTATATATAAGGTTAAATCGTTAAAATGATAATGTGCATAAAACATTGAAATCAACATTACCGTATATATGTATATATATCGTAAGTATCTTCCACCTCAATCTGATTTCATTTTCATGTTACTTATCTAAAGACAAACCTCAGCCTTATCATGTATTTGAAGTATGATTAGAGATTTATTATCTATTGCGACTAGATATAAACTTTTCACCTTGTATTTTAACTAATACAGTTCTCCGTCTGTGTTTAATGGTACGTTGTTTAAGCTGACAAATCATGTGGCATTCCGGACCCACGTGGAGCGTCACTACGCCGTACCCACTATCTCCCCTATCATCCTGACCTATGCGTTCTCCAACTGAGTTATGGAAAATTCATATGGTAATGATCGGAAGTTAGTTTATGAAAATTGTTCCAATGAGAATATATCAATTACGTATTTGAAATTTTCCAGCTGTTTAGTAAATCTGGTAATGTGAGTTTTGGTGACGGTTTGAGTTTGAAATAAGATTGCATACTGTCTTACACCACCTGTCAAAGGAAAAAAAATTAAATCTGTGAAGTAGTTTGTGTCAATGATAATTATACCGACGGCATCTGTTTTTGACATATTTAGAACATACATGTACGTTATGGTTTGAATTTGTTAAGCGGTACAACTGAAGGGCATGAAATAATATTTATAAAGTATCCAGTGGAGATCTCAGTAAGCATTACGAACAATTCTTTGTTCTTTATTTTTGGAGTGAATTAGTTAAATCTGACATCAATTTGATCAAATTTAGTATTAAAAAAATGAAAAATAACAGGATCATTGGATTACCTTGCTCAGTATTGAAATAAAATTGATTACTTGAATAACTTTGATTATCAAAATTCTTGATTACATTGTAGTTTTTAATGTAGATTGACTTCTTTGTTTTTTCAGTTAAGTTTGAGAGAAGTTATATTGTGGTGCAACATTTGAACTCTAATAACTTGACTATGATTGGTTATGATTTGTTTCAGGGGCCTTTGGTTTGATACCCACTACGGTAACATGTTGAAGGTGGACTACTTTGGAAACATTCTTGTCTGTGTCCATGGCTTCCAGTTTCTTAAAGTGTAAGTTATTTATTCTTTTAGATATTCGCAGTATTCTCTTTAGATATTCATTATATTCTCGTGATATTCTCTGTATTCTCTTAAGATATTCTCTGTATTCTCTTAAGATATTCTCTGTATTCTCTTAAGATATTCTCTGTATATTCTTAAGATATTCTCTTTATTCTCTTAAGATATTCTCTGTATTCTCTTAATATATTATCTGTATTCTCTTAAGATATTCTCTGTATTCTCTTAAGATATTATCTGTATTCTGTTCAGATATTCTCTGTATTCTCTTAAGGTATTCTCTGTATTCTCTTAAGATATTCTCTGTGTTCTCTTTAGATATTCTCTATACCCTCTTTCAATTGAATCTGAAATAAAGTAACTTAGGAAAATTTAGTGGGCCCTCAATAATCCAAACTCTTTAGTCCTTAGCCCATGCTCTCCAAATTTCCAATTTTCTGGACTGCCAAAGTCCTTCTACTAAGTCCAAAATCAAATCTGTTCCCTGACATTTCTGTCAAGATTAATAGTTTTCTGGACTATAAGTGTCCCTACTATCCAGGATTCATTGTACACAGAGGAAAATCAAAGTCGCCTAAAGAAACTTGCAGTCACGTAACCTTCATCTTTCTCATATTGTTCTCAGAAACTGGAACTCGCATGTCTCTGCTATTGTGATAGAGGAATGACATTTAAGTCACCAATTCCAATAATGTTTACTCTATATAACTCTATACAATGTCAAAGTACAGTCAAACCTGTTTATAAAGACCACCATGTACAGTCAAACCTGTTTATAAAGACCATCATGTACAATCAAACCTGTATATAAAGACCACCATTTACAGTCAAACCTGTATATAAAGACCACCATGTACAATCAAACCTGTATATAAAGACCACCATGTACAGTCAAACCTGTATATAAAGACCACCATGTACAATCAAACCTGTATATAAAGACCACCATGTACAGTCAAACCTGTATATAAAGACCACCATGTACAATCAAACCTGTATATAAAGACCACCATGTACAGTCAAACCTGTATATAAAGACCATGTACAATCAAACCTGTATATAAAGACCACCATGTACAGTCAAACCTGTATATAAAGACCACCATGTACAGTCAAACCTGTATATAAAGACCACCATGTACAGTCAAACCTGTATATAAAGACCACCATGTACAATCAAACCTGTATATAAAGACCACCATGTACAATCAAACCTGTATATAAAGACCACCATGTACAGTCAAACCTGTATATAAAGACCACCATGTACAGTCAAACCTGTTTATAAAGACCACCATTTACAGTCAAACCTGTATATAAAGACCACCATGTACAATCAAACCTGTTTATAAAGACCACCATGTACAGTCAAACCTGTATATAAAGACCACCATGTACAGTCAAACCTGTATATAAAGACCACCATGTACAGTCAAACCTGTATATAAAGACCACCATGTACAATCAAACCTGTATATAAAGACCACCATGTACAGTCAGACCTGTATATAAAGACCACCATGTACAGTCAAACCTGTATATAAAGACCACCATTTTCAGTCAGACCTGTTTTAAAACCATCATTTACAAGCAAACCTGTATATATAGAATACCCAAGGGACATAAATGATAAATAAAATTGTAGTCCAACCTGTCTATAAAGACTTTCAATTAAATGATAAAGAATATATGTTATTAATAGACAAGTTGTCTTTATATGCAGGGAAAATTAAGATTAAATTAGTCATTTTGACTACAAGAAAATGGTCTTAATAAACAGGTAGTCCTTATACAGAGATGGTTGCTCAGGCAGGTTTGGATGTACATCTTTGACTGCTATAAATCTTACCAATAAGTTAGCTGTTTCAGTATCTATATATTGCCGCTAGTTTTCTAACATCATCATAGGCTACAAGACCTCACAGGTTTTCCATAACCAGCTATAAGCCAGGGAATTAAACCTACCAAGATTTTAAGACCTTGAATGTTAAAAGATTCAGTAATCAATTAAAATTTGATCATGCCATTAACTTTTTCATGAGTCTCCTATTCAATTAAGCTAGTCTATAAAATCATTTCATCAATCCTAGTTTAATTTGATCTGATCCAGGGTGTTAAGGTATTGTTCTGCTAGTGAAAACAGTCTTTGAAAACAAGTTGTAGATAGTTTTGAGGAAGTTATTTTGTGGGTAACATAGTGGTGAGATGTTAATCCAAGGGAGATAAGCTAAGATCGTCACTTTTAGAAGAGGGATTCAATAGATTTAAACTTGTTTAGAAATTAAATCAGACAGGATTTCAGTATCTTTCCAAAAAAGTAAAATGCTTTACAGTATTAACTGTATAGGTATTTTTTTCTTCTAGGTCGTGGTGTTTCGATGGAATTGGGAAAAAATATTGAGGTCAAATTATTTGGATGGTAAAGTAAAAAAACTTTTTGGGAAAATGCTTGATCTTTTCATTATAAAACTTTATTTTTTTATGTTGTATATCATTAATGTAAAATCTCATAGAAAGCTTTTTAAAAAGTGACAGAAACTTTTGATGCACTATTACTTGATATGGAACTACCAGATTAGTGGTGACTGGATAGTAGCACAACCAGATTAGTGGTGACTGGATAGTAGCACAACCAGATTAGTGGTGACTGAATAGTGGCACAACCAGATTAGTGGTGACTGAATAGTGGCACAACCAGATTAGTGGTGACTGAATAGTGGCACAACCAGATTAGTGATGACTGGATAGTAGCACAACCAGATTAGTGGTGACTGAATAGTGGCACAACCAGATTAGTGGTGACTGAATAGTAGTAGCACAACCAGATTAGTGGTGACTGGATAGTGGCACAACCAGATTAGTGGTGACTGGATAGTAGCACAACCAGATTAGTGGTGACTGGATAGTAGCACAACCAGATTAGTGGTGACTGGATAGTAGCACAACCAGATTAGTGGTGACTGAATAGTGGCACAACCAGATTAGTGGTGACTGAATAGTGGCACAACCAGATTAGTGATGACTGAATAGTGGTACAACCAGATTAGTGGTGACTGGATAGTAGCACAACCAGATTAGTGGTGACTGAATAGTGGCACAACCAGATTAGTGGTGACTGAATAGTGGCACAACCAGATTAGTGGTGACTGAATAGTGGCACAACCAGATTAGTGGTGACTGAATAGTGGCACAACCAGATTAGTGGTGACTGAATAGTGGCACAACCAGATTAGTGGTGACTGAATAGTGGCACAACCAGATTAGTGGTGACTGAATAGTGGCACAACCAGATTAGTGGTGACTGAATTGTGGCACAACCAGATTAGTGGTGACTGGATTGTGGCACAACCAGATTAGTGGTGACTGGATTGTGGCACAACCAGATTAAAGGTGACTGGATTGTGGCACAACCAGATTAGTGGTGACTGGATTGTGGCACAACCAGATTAGTGGTGACTGGATTACACTTAAGACAACAAAATCAGCAGTATAGATAACTCAAATGTTGAATGTATGTAACATGATAAAAATTTATGTTCAGAATTACATATGAAACAAACATTTTGTGTTGATTCACTATTTTGGTCAAAAAATCAAGCTAAAATGTAGTTTTAAAAATTCAAGGTCTTTAATGTAAGCTACAGCTTGACATGTGTATCAATTATATGTTCTGTATATCATGTGGAGTGTAATAAACGATTGATATACATCTCAAAGCATACCCATTATATGGTCTCAAGTTTTACAAGCTCAAAGATTTCTAGTTCAGCGATAACTAATTTATATGGAATTATTTCAAATAAAATCCTATCAGATAGGATTTTGTTTTTAATTCAGCATCTTATCTTGTATCATGGTGGTTGTGATGAAGATCTTATCTTACGGTGCTTCGACCAGGATTGTATCAGCTCAAAAGGCGTGGCTATACTTCAACTTTAATACCCATGTACTTATCAAAGAGATTTCTTTATTTTCTTGAAGATTAATGATATATTTTTGAAAATTTTATATCACGTCTTGCACTGTGGGTTGTCTCCGCCTCAGAGAATGATTTTTTTTTAGACAAAATGTGTTGTCAGAAGTAACCAATTATCTGCAGTGTTGCCCTTTTCCCAGATACCGTCTTTTTTATGACTGCTGAAATCAGCTGAGGACAGATATTGCAGAAGATACATACACATTATGCATTAAACATATCTGTGAGTGAACCTTATAATCGGAGCCAGCTTATATTATGTGTGAATGAAAAAATTCTCTGATAGTTGGCAGGATGATTCCATCAGGAATGGGGGAGGGCGGGGGGTAAGGCCAAAATAAACAATGAAAGTTTCATTACAAATTCTATATCTTCAAATCAAATATAGAACTTTGATGTTGAAATCAATGAAGAAAGTAAATAAATAAACAAAAAATAGCAAAAATATGATTAAGGGATTGCTTTGTCAGTATATTTATGAAAAAACCCAGAAACAAACAAAAAGGTTATACATCACTCATGATGATTTTGGAATATACAAACGTGAAATATTAAACCTGGAATAGAACTTCACTCGAATTTACTATTCAAATGATATGTCGAGTGTCGGAAATTTTTAAAAGACGTTCTGAATGGACAAGATATAAAATTAACCCAGGTGATATGAAACAGGAACTGGAGCATTTCATTAAGTCCTATTTATGTCATGTAAATCATGACAGTTCTTTAGGTGGACAGGTAGCGAAGCTTGGCACCGGTCAGTTAATTACCGCAAATGATGACAGGTGAGTGACCACAGAAGTGACAGACAGTTAGGGAGGTAGAGGAGATAGATTGACCACAGTCGAGTGACCAAGTGTAATGGTACACAGGGAATGCTCGTTAGGTTCTCTCCATCATTGTCACAGAGTAGCACAGATGATGTGGTCAAGACTGACCAACTGCTAATAGGATCTATTTGCAGCTCTACCTTGACCTTTGACCCAGACAGCCGTTCTCACCTGTTGAGTAGTCGTTTTCTCACCTGGTGAGCACCTGACCTTGTCATTATTATTTGGGGACTCTTTTTCAACACCACTCATTACTGACATTAGTTTACAGAGAAGTAAAACTTGGACAACTGATAATAAGTCAACTGGTCACCATTTTGTCCCAGCCCGTAAATTTTCATTTTGATTTGTTTTATAATTTGTAGTTTACGGTTTTTAAACTACTATCATGGTTTGCACTTAGTATCTCCATAAATATAGGGTTCTTCTCGAATAAAATCGGGGTCGCCTTATGTAATTTGAATGGACTTTCAGGAAAGCAGTGGGGTCCTTTTCATTTCCAATGCTTAAAAAGAGGGTCAGCGTAAACACAAACTCTGACAATTGAAATATTAACACCTGAAAAAGATTTCATTGAAAAATTGCATTCTGTAATCAGGCAGTCGAAAATCTTCAAATATTTTGAATTGAGAAACCAACAGAAATAGATTGTAAATTTTGTATTAATTGTTTAAGCAAAGAAAATAATAGAATTAAACAAATACATCAAATTACAGAGCAAAGATTAAGAAAGTAACAAATCAATTCATTAGGATATGAGTGTGGGGAGATAACTCTAATTTAGACAATAACAGAAATGAGAATTCTTACAGGTAGTCAGAGCAATGTCAGGATATATTTATTTAAGTTGTACTAGATAAATGACACTTTTTTATTCATCCATAATTATATGGTTAATTTTTTTGTGTAAATGCAAGCTTTTAAAACCACCTACAAAATAAAAATTTTTCATTTTAAGAAAATTCCTGTGTTGCAGACAATTTTTGTCTACCACTTTGTAGGTTTGCCGCAAATGCGCAGCCATTAAATGAAAAAGACATTAAATTCAATTTAATTTTTAAGAAAATGAAGTTATTACGTATCAAAATGGGTCTAATGATGAATTTTTAGTCCTTAAACGTTTGACCTTTAGATGTATTTATAAAAATTTTGTACATTTATTATAATTTATCTTCTTGGGTTTTCTTCAATTGAACAAACAAATTCAAAAGAAGCGTATGCCATTAAAGTTGAACACAAGAGGGGAAAGATGGAGGATATGTTTACTGTTGGGGACTGGCTTAGAAATGGCTGAATTCAGTAGACCGTTAAATCTTCTATTTTGATGATACCCTTTATGATGGAGCCATCTTTATCGCTAATGTAGCGTAGCATCAATTTTTACGCAGTATTCATTGTGAAAATCGGGAAACACTATTGCTATATTAAAGTGAGGCGTAATATGCAAACCGTAACATACCAGCCGTCTGTCACTTCAGCATTGTAAACTTCAAAAGTTCTGCACTGGTCGGCACATCTCTCTGTTCTATTTTGAAAAAAAATTGCATACACACCTTCCCTAACCCTAATAAACCAAAACAAAAAGTTCTGTTTTCTGCAACAGTTATATTTTCAATGTCTAGTGTATGATTTTGAGTTTTGTTAAACTTTTCTGTGAAGTTTTCTGTAGTCGGAGAAAAAAGTACTAAAGCTTGGTGGATCATACCTGAGATCCAGGTAAACAGGATGTGATGGATTTCTGTTTTAATCTACAGTTGACACTGGCATTCATATACCTGGCCGATTTCAAATATTTGAATAAGGGATGAACTTTGTGACTGACGTGACTAAATAAGGGACTCTCGGCCCCAAAATTTTTATAGAAATATGACATCACTGGGAGCTGGGTAGCGTGGCCTGATATGTTACTATAGATACTTGACCTAGATTTCGGTATAACTGTACTTGTATCTATAGCTTTGTTGACATTGGGAGGGGTTAATGGGAGTCACCAGGGATCCTTTATGAATGGTCTAGACATCTTTATATCATTCCACTTTATTCTTCCCTTCATTCCTCTCCTTTAAAAGAAAAATCCTAAATTGATATTGTCATGTCTAATTAAGATTCCTAAAATGATTTTCCAACAATTTGAAAATTGTGCATTTGAACAAAGTATTGATACAAGTGTTTAATTAAAATTTCAAATTAAAAAAAAAAAAAAATCCAGATTTTTTAAAATTTTGACTTTAGTTGAAATTCTCCCAAACCTAAAATCCTTGAAATTACTAAAAAGTATTTCTTATAGATATTTGAAAAATTAGATTTAAATAATAAATGAAAATCTTGATAAAATTTTCTCAAGTAATTTTTGGGTAAAGTACATGAAATCAAATCCCTAACGGTGCCCAGCCCTTTTACACAAACAAAATCCTTCAGATACAAATTACCCGCAAAATCTGGGGCTTCGTGTCATTTACATACAGGTGTGTCGTGGCAGGTAGTGGTTGACCTCTGACGAAAGGATATACCTGTACTAGCTACCGCTCCGTTACCTTGACAAACAAAACAAGGGAAATCCCGAATCTACGTACCCGTCATTAATACGTCGAACAGACAAACAAGATGGAGGCACATGTGAAGCGTGACACTCGGACTGACAGAGTTAGGCTAGAGGGGGGTCTCTATCGATCAAAACAATTCGGGATCAGAAAGGTGCAACAAAAGGGAGATAATTTAAGGAAAATTACTATTTTTTACAAGTTTAATCTATTAATTCAAGATGAAACATTTCCCATTAAAGTTTTTCATACGTATTTGTTTAATTTTGTATCAAAAAACTGAATTATACAGCTTTTTATCTGATCTGAATTTAATTGTTGTGGAATTTCTTTTCTAAGAAACATAGAAAAGAAAGAAAAGAAAACCTTTAGAATTTTGTATATGTGGCTTTTGAAAAGTGAAACAATTTTTTAGTTCAATAGAATTAATGTTTCTATTGGTTGACAGTCTTATTGAACCCGTTTTCATCATTGTTCCTTAACTTCAAGAAATACATTAACATATAGCAAAGCATTACAAAAGTTAAGAAGAAAATCTTAAGTTACTGAATTTTACTTCTTTAATGCTTTCCTATAGAGAATCTTAAGTTAAGGATTTCCATAAGATTAAAAATGTATGTGAAATGGAATCAGCTTTGGTATTATAACTATTACTACTGCTAGAAATTATTACAAAATACAAGTTTGGTTGAATAATCAAAATTAATCAAATTAAATTAATTAATTAATTCCTTATTACTTTTGTGAGAAATCTGTGGACAACCATTTGTAGAATTTATCATTTATGAAATATCATTATCAAAATATGTCAATTAGTTTTATGCTCTCTGAATAATTGAATATTATTAAAACAGGCATACCATAGAGGTACAATGTATATCCTATGGAAATATGAAGATTTCACTCAGGGTGTATGATTCTCAGACAAAATATGATATCGATGTCAGGACATATTATTCAATCACAGGAACCCGCAGAAGTTCCGACAACCATACCCATCTATTATCCTCACTACCAAACTCTGAAACTTCCGATACATCAGCCGAAATGGCTTCACAACATCAAAAGATGAGGCACGTCTGATAGAAATGACAAAAAAATAGCTTTTAACGACATAATCATGGATATACTGCTTATGATGTCACTGAAAAAAGTTCAAAGTTTTCTTCGTTAATGATTCAAAAATCATATCTATAAAGTGAACTGACGGAGACTGTCAGCTAATGAGATGTAATTACAGCATTACCCATAATTCATAGGGGTCATCCGTTTTCATTTGTAGCATCGCCTGACAACTAATTTTTCCAAGAGGTTTAATGAGTCAAATTATGTTGCTTGTTTCGTTAACAACTACTCAATTTGAAAGTTGATAATAGCTTTAATTAAAACAAAGGATTGATTATAATTAGATAGTTTTACATAGGAAGATTGAAATGTTGATATATTCATTGAATAAGATGTTCAGGCATATAAATGGGCTATGAGCATTATACATGTACCAAGAAAATTCAGTAGAGCCATTGGTAGCGTAGTTGTTGCAGAACTTATAGATGGTTTATTTAATGATTAATTCCTGACTCTGTCATAATTCAAAACAATGACATCTGGTTCAGATTTTACAAAAGCGGAAAGTGTTATAAATCATGCACCCCTAAAATTTTATAATGAAGCCTTCCAGTCTTCAAATGTTCAAAGATATTTGCAGGGGAGAATAGTATAAAAATATATAGTTCCAAATATATGTTTTATCTGTGAAAGAATTGTTTTAAAATCCACAAATAAACATATAAAAAAACCCAGGAAATTTGTATGAAATATTGCTGAAAAAAACTCAATTTAATGCAAATTAATTACTTACATATTTAGACTATTTTTTGACAGGTGCCAACTTAAAATGTATGACTGTTCATCTAGCCATGAATATATACAGGTGTACTCTTAATTAAAATAAGTTTTTATTTTATTTACCTACATTTTGGCAGGGATAATAAATCATAGTTAAAAAGGTTCATGTTCGACTAAGGCATTATTGAAATTTGATCTGAATATAATGAGAAAAATTATAGTCTTTTAAACAAAACATAATGATTTCTTTACAACTATTCCGATTCTTAAGGAATTTACTTTAAAATAGATTTGATTTTATCAAAGCGTTTTTTGAAGTTTATTTTTCTATAGATTCTGTTTCCATGTAAATACCTGTAATTGGCTTGACACTTTTAAAATGTCAGCTCAATTTGAAATTTTAAACACATAACGACTGTGACCAATTACCTGTAATTGTTGTCCATTATCATTTCAAGGTTATATGACACCTGGGTGGACGCCGGTTTTCAGGCAGAAAGGATAATATGTGATAATTAAGATTTTTTTTTTAAATTCTCAATTTAAATTAATAATTTTACATTTCATTCAGATAAAAACTTTTTACCCTTTTTTTTCTCATATTCCATCTTCTACTAACATCAGATTATAGCTTTGATTCTGGAATGGGTTGTGGCTTAGTGGTTAATATGTCTAGACATTACCACAAGCTTTCCAGCTTTGGGTGTAAAGTTCAAATCCCATGTGGAGCAGTTTCCAGGCACTAACTGCTGGTTGGTGGTTTTTCTCTGGATACTCCGGCTTTTCTCCACCAACATAACTGGCACGTCCTTACATGACCCTGGCTAATTATAGGACATTAAACTAATAAAACCAAACCAAAGCTTTGATTCAATCTTTATGACCATGAACATTTGCTTGATGTGTCTATCTTCTTCTCTATTCATTTTTCACTTCCCTAAATTTCATTTTTTTTCAAACTTTTTTTTTTCTCTTCTTCCTACCTAACTTTGTTCTTCCTAGCGTCTCCCTTGACACCGCCTCACTTTTGGCCTTGAGTTGAGCGTTCACCCCTGTGAGGAAGGCTCTGGGTTCTGTCCCCTGGCCGAGACACACCAAAGTCTATAAAAGTGGTAGTTTCTGCTCCTGCTTAGCGCTCAACATACAGGGAGTGGGACGACTGGTTCGCCTGTTGTCAGTATAATGTGACCGGGTGGGGTGTGTTGCTTGGTGTCTTCGGCGGCATGCTTCAGTGTTATAGCACTCTAAAAAGGGCAACAGTTCCACTATACAAGAAGACACAACATTAATATACCGCAGTCTTCCAAAACACACACCTCGCACAACTTACACGCAACACATCGCATTCATGGGAGGCCATCCTTACATGACCATAGCTGTTAATAGGACATTAATTAATCAAACAAACAAACAAACAAACAAAACTTATTCATTGTCTTATATTCTCTGCTCTCACTTTCTTTTTTCCTATTAGGGCCTCGGTGGCCTAATTAAAAATGATTAAGATACGGCATATGAATATATTAACACAAGACCTTTAAATTCACTCATATTTTGAATGAATAGAATATTGCAAAAGCAAATCACTCTGAAAATGTTTTAAATCCTATTTAAGTGAAAGTGTAGTAGATAATACATTGTAAAGTTGAATTGCCATAAAATGTTTTTAGTTATTAAAATGCAAAATTAAGTTTACTGCGGAAATAAGCTGGCTGACAGTATTCCTTGACCAATAAAATAGTATGCACATCAGTAGAATGCTTCCACGATTTTGTAAGCAGTAAAATAAATAGCATGCTGGAATGAATCTGACGTCACTTTCCTCTTAGCTTTGGTGTTGATGGCAATATAACTCAGAATAGATTTAATAGGAGCGCCCTCATAATCTACAAAGCTAAAAAATGATGGCTTTGAATTTTATATATGTTTTGAAATGTTGTACCACATAGTAAGCAATGAAAAACAATGTTCTCTTTGAAAACCTGGTAAGGGTCTGTCTACCATTGTTTGATTCTATAGCTTACAAAATCGTGTTGGGCAGCGATGGATTCCAAAATGTACGCAATCACTTCTGACGAGTAAGAAATGTCAGTTTCAAGAGGCCGACAAACATTTATCTGACTATAACTACAGCCCAATGAGGGAAGTAACTTAGCGAGAATCCCTTCTTGTTGAAGATTTTACATTCCGGAGTAATTGTAGGTTTTTTACCCTCCTCGCTGGAAGAATATAAGCGTCTACAAATTTATTAGAAAATGATGTGAACTCACCATGGTGCAATTGCATCCCAGACATCCCTTGATATATGACTTGGAATAGACAATCAATGGAAAGTCGCATCCATTTTCATATTATAGGGGTGCCGACGTTACTTGTCTAAAATTAAAACACCAAATCACCTTTCATTGTCAGCTTCTTTTGTCTACGTTTTCTGTGAAATTGACATTTAAAATCATTATCAAAGTGTTTGTATTTCTTAACATGAAAATAAATACACATTAAGATCTCATCTGTGAATACTGGTACATGATGCTTATAGTTAGAATATCACACTTACAGTATTGAGTAAAGCTTAAAGTAGAAATGGGAAAAAAAACCAACACTTTTATTGATTAACTAATTAAAACCTTTTGTTTTTTTAAAACACAAAAACTTTAAAGCGTCCTGTTTCTGTTCTAAACTGTACATGTCAGCTAAGCACCGATATTTTGACTAGGTTACCATAAATTGACGGATGTGTTGATGGGACGCGCCATTGGAATTTGACAGTTTAAGAAGAAAAAGAGGTTAACGGCTCCGTCCAATATTAGGTAATGAAGTGGCCGTTTATCTGGCTCGTGGTTCTCATTATAACTCTCCATGTTTGTCTGAGCTGGGGTTATTGCGTAGGATTTAGGTGATCGGACTTAAGTGGATATGGATTATCCTGCCATCACTCATCTCTTATGTTAGTTAGACAAATTATCACTTCTTATACAGAGACCATCAATGTTTCTGAAGATGAATTTTATAATAGCTCAAATGGTTATTAAAAAGTTGAATAGGGACTAAAATAGATATTTTCGTTCAGGATTTTAAGTTAAATCTACGGTTTAGAAACGTTCACCTCTGTATAAAGACTACTTGTGCAATAAGACCATTTTTAAAAGGTCAAGTAATGACAAATTGACTATAAATATTCTAACCTGTGTATAAAGATCATTTGGTTATAATAACCATTTTTCTTTGTCCTTTTGTTGGTCATTGTAGACAGGTTTACCTGTATATATCGCACGATTTTGTTTAGTTATCCGTATATCTTGTTTAATGCTCTGTTCATTGAGGAGTATACCTAGTTTTCGCAGTTGAGAAAAACCAGAGTTGCTAAAGAAAAAACACCTTATTTATATCAATAAACATTCAAAACTGTAAAAATATGACCTAAATATAGCGTGCAAGTGTAATAAAATTAGGTATTACGACCTAAGGTAGAGGGCTACTGGTACAATATCAGACTCCCTAACCACTAAGCCACCTTCGTTACTTAACTTAGACTGTAAGGGGCTTTAAGGAACTAAGGAGCATTTTGATTGCACTATCACATTGGTTGACTACATTTCCAATTAAAATGTTGGAATCCGTACCATTAGATTCAATCTTTTGTCAAATACTGTATACAGTTATGACTCAGTTGAATTCAAATTAGCCTGCCCTTCAAGGATAATAGACAAATGAAAGTGTTTAAATTTCTTGAAAGAGAAGCAATCATGATTTAATCAAGATACAATAATACACCTATAAATCACTGGTTTTTGTTTGACATACCTGGTCTACGTTACTCTCGCTTTTTGGCAAAATATCTAAATGTTACAAGCTTCCTACTGAGTCAGATGAACTCTGCCTCACTTGAAAGTTTACTCCAATTGAGTGGAATTATATATGCCTGTTAACATTACTATGGTTGTAAGTGGGGACCTGCTGAGAGGTGGCTTAGGGATGGGTGGAATATTAACAAACATTAACTGTTTATCTTAATATTCGTTAGATTTATAAATTATCAGAGGCCAAACTTCCAGGTGTAAAAATTAAAGGTTATTAAGGATGAAATATGCTACCAGGAGAATAATGTCATGGCGAAAATTGGCCAGAGCAGTTTGGGAAATAGACTTTGGGGTCATATGGTGTTTGAACCCGTTTTTCTAATTAGCAAATCTGGTCAGGAATTTCAGGTGGACATGATTCTTTAATATCTTCATTACTTATACAAATTACACATCTTGGGAGTTTGAAAATTGCTAGAATGAAAGTGGAGAAAAAAATCACCTTCATGTCTAGTTTATGACACCATGAACTTTGAATAATTATTTTAGAAAACATCATTTAAAGAATTCTTTCTTTCTAAACTACCTATCTACTTAAATGCAAATTTATAAATTCAGATGACATGCAAATTAAAACTTTTCTCTTCAACAGAGTTCTGCGTAAATTAACAAGACTTTTTTGTGTGTCCGAACAGACATGATTGGAGGTAGTGTCTGGTCGGTCATGTTTAATTGTCTCGTTATCTTGAGTTAATTAATTGAATTAAGTAACAGTGGGATGTAAAGGTAGAGTCAGAGGTGGAGAGAGGTCGGTTAAGGTCATTCACATAGTCTTAACCTCTAATGTTGATTCCATAGCTGTGTCAATCAAGATATCAAATCCAAAGAAATAGCTAGCCAACTTCACTACAACTCGGATACTATAACTTTTCCAGATGTTGTGAGTTGAATTCATACAAACAACAATGTAACATCAGTTTTGCATAATCTTGCCTTAAAGCTGAACTTATTCACCCATTAAGACACATCTAGACTCTTCTCAATCAAAGACTTGACCGGTCCATTATGAAATTTGAGGGGTGAATGAGTTAAAAACTCATTAAAGGTGACCATACTGTCCATACAATTGATTCAAAATTTCAAACTTCATCAACCATTAACATTATAGTTAAGTAAACCATTAATATATATGTAATAAAATGCATTTTTTGGGGGGAAACATTTTTCAAATCTGACATAACCTACTTTAGAAAATAAGCATAACAGATGGCGTGTTTATGGTTATGAACATGTAATACATTTTTTGTAGACAATCATAAAAAAATATTCATGAATATCTTACTTTTTTTCAAATCTTTAATTTTTTTTCCTGTGATATTATTATTTTTTTTGCTACGTGTTTAACACTTTAATAAATATATTTTATTATCTACTTCAAGCTATAATATTAAAAGATTAATGTCCATAACATTTTTTTTTTCTAATCTGAAGATCTATGGAAAACATAAGACATAAAAATTATCAAATAGCTTTCTTATCTCTCTGTTTGACTTCTAAGTGAGTTGATGGACGTTCCAGGTAATTTGAGTTCTATTACCTCCATCCATGAAGAAAAAAGGAAAATGAGTTTTTCACAGACAGTTGGTAAGAGAGACGACTTTATAAAGCAAAGATATATTTCTTTTTCATGGGGGATCTATAGAGGGATTCGGGAGAGAAGATGAAGTTGAGAGCCCTGTTCCTCTTTCATCACTTCGGAATCACAACTGTTAAATAAATATCTGTCGGCCATGACACTTGGGTGTTTGGTTAGAGTCCCGCTGTTTGTAAACTTATTAACGGATAGGTGAGTTTGGTATGATAGGGTCGTTCTAATGAATTAACCAGACTGTTATCCTCATCAGAGCTAGCCTTGTTAGAATACTGGAGATATGTCTTAATAGGCCTACTATCATTGTTCTGCTCTCCTCATAGGCAACAGGCCCTGCTTCTCCATTTACTACAAAATCACTCTCACATAGGCATGAGAGTCCAACACCCTTATAGACATGAGACTCCTGCTCCCTTTGGATTGAGAATCCCTCCCCATAGGCTTGCGTCCACTAGATCTGCTCCGTTCTCTAGATCTGCTCCCTTTGGAATGAGAAACCCTCCCCATAGGCTTGAGTCCTCTAGATCTGCTCCCTTTAGAATAAGAAACCCTCCCCATAGGCTTGAGTCCTCTAGATCTGCTCCGTTTGGAATGAGAATCCCTCCCCATAGGCTTGCGTCCCTTTGGAATGAGAATCCCTCCCCTTAGGCTTGAGTCCTCTAAATCTGCTCCCTTTAGAATGAGAATCCCTCCCCATTGGCTTGTGTCCACTAAATCTGCTCCGTTTGGATTGAGAATCCCTCGATCAACATAGGCATGGGTCCTCTAAATCTGCTCCGTTTGGAATGAGATGGACCCTTCCCAATATGCCCCCACTCCCATAGGAATGATGTGGACCCACTCTGATAGGCATGATGCTCACTTTGCAGTAGGAAAAAGGTGGACCTTTCCCAATAGGAACTAGTCCCCTATCCCCATAGGAATGATGTGGACCCTCTCCAACAGGCATGATGCTCACTTTCCAATAGGAAAAAGGTGAACCTTTCCCAATCGGAACGAGTCCCCTGCCCTCATAGGAATGATGTGGACCCTCTCCAATAGGCATGATGCTCACTTTCCAATAGGAAAAAGGTGGACCTTTCCAATAGGAACGAGTCCCCTACCTTTTCTTTCTTTCATATAAGAATATTTTTGACACCACAAAACTTTTAAAAATCTTTTAACCCCTTTTGTGATAATTTGTACTCACTTACTGTTCAATTTGGGCCCTCCCTCTCCAGACCTAATAGTTCATTTAGAATGAAACATACCCTAGAATTATAAATCTCTTTTATTGATAATTTCAATATTCTACAGACAGTTGTAAGTCTAGCCAATCCCTCTCTGCTGGCTGATTAGAATCTGTTTTGAGGGGGCCGACCCTGGATTTACGAATGAAACATCGTTTTCACTGGTGTGTAAGAATTTTATTAGGGATAATGTACAGGTAATCTAAAGATTAAAAAATCATATAAATATGGCAACTTGTACACGTGTGTTGGTTTTCTGGTCCTGAAAACGTTTGTCTTGTATAGACATAGAGTAGAGCAGGGCATGAAGTTAGCAACACAGAAACAGAAGTTGGTAATAGGGCATTGATGAGCTCAGGATGCTTCATGATCTCGTAATTATAGCGGCAAATCAGGAAAACCCCGCCAAAATCAACAGAGCGTAAAATCAATGTTATAACATGAATTACGCTTCTCTTTTAATCTCCCGACTTTGTGATGTAACAGTCCAGCATACCCAATGTGTTTTTCCCAAATTGAAGAGTTACAAAGCAGACATCCGGTTAACGTTCTGGTTTATTTTGCAGATTTATTTCGTAAGAAACATGGTAATCACCCTGAATGCATAAACCAGTTTTACTGTTACTGAATTCAGTACATTTCCATGTAGCCATTGAAAGTTTGGTCGGTAGTAAAAGGTTTCCGTCTTTTAACAAAAAAATGTTTGATGAGATTAACATAACCCAAGATTAACTGGAATTGGTCTGCTGAAAATAGGCTTAATTAAAATGGCAAAAAGTTTCTATGGTTACTGTATATATGAATGTATGTATACGTTTAGATTATTTGGTGCATTTTGCTTTCGGTGAATTTATATGAGATCCTGATTTTGAGTTCTGTATCATTTTATCTGGACATTGATATACAACTCAGAAGCGTCTCCCCGCGAACATCTGTTTAGGCCCAGACAAGGTGAAATTGTAAATTTAGGAGTAACAATCGAAAACAAAAAATAAAATAAACAGCTCAATTTACTTTTCAAGTGATGTTTTTTTGATAGATATAACATTTCATTTTAAAGAAGATACATGCAAAGTTGTTTCTGTATATGTTGTTACCACGTCACCCCTAACTAAAAAGTCAACTCGGATTTTCAAATTCATCAGGCCATGAAGCAATGTCACAGATTTTGTATTGAAGATTGTGTAACTAGGGGTCGAAGGTCATTGTATTAGGACACCCTTGATAACGATCTAGATAATACCAATTTGTAAAGAATCG
This sequence comes from Argopecten irradians, assembly GCF_041381155.1. Classification (NCBI taxonomy): domain Eukaryota; kingdom Metazoa; phylum Mollusca; class Bivalvia; order Pectinida; family Pectinidae; genus Argopecten; species Argopecten irradians. The sequence continues at coordinate 28,712,297 of NC_091144.1, read as the reverse complement.
GGATGAAGTTTAACAAATATTTGAAAGACATTGACTCGTGGCACCATTTCTCCCGCTTTGTCATGCTATTCAGACATTTCACAAACAAAACAATATGACTCAAATTTCCTTAAAATTCATTCTGTGCGTATTGTATTTTTCACTGAACATTGAAATGTGTTACGAAGAATTGAAGATTATCTTACATAGAGCCATTGTTCCCATGAAAACGGTAGAAAGACACTATTTCGTTGTTGTTGATTACTTTTAAGTGTTAAGTAAATCGTACAAATTGGACAATAGCATTGTGATTATCTTCATACACAAGTGTCAAGGAGCTGGATATCTATACTCTCGGAGAATTATCTCGGGTTCTCTCGCATATTATCAGGAATAGCCAATCTAGACGCAGCTTTTCTCTCTGCGATAACGATTGTTTTGTCGGACAATCCTCTCCATTTCGGGCGTAGCGTGACTTTTCAGATGGTTTCTCCTCCGAAGATTGTCTGAGATTTCACCGTTTATCATGAGTTTGTTGACTCGATGACAGTTCAATTGTTGCTCTTTAAAAACATTCACTCCCATATTTATGACATATTCATAAAAGTTAATGTTCCATACATAGGATGAAGATATGTCAGGAATAAACCTATAGATTATAAGTACACTGGCAGTGAAACCAACCTAATCTGCTACAAATCCATTCTTATAAACATTGAGAAATTAATTCATATCAACTAGAAAAAATCCAACTAAATTTGAGATAATGAATCTACTTTTTTAGCTCGCCTATTGGAAGAATAGGGGGAGCTAATGCTGTCACCCCGGCGTCGGCGTCGGCGTCAGCGTTGACGTCCCTTTTCACGTTTAAGCTTAAGTCAGCATAAATTTTTATGATTTTATTTTCCTAATGTGTATGGATGCTGAACGTGATAATACAACCAATTTGGGGCCCTTTAGGGGGTTTTTGAGTCTGTTAATTTGTCATATTTCCATGTTTAAATAGTAAGTACTTGAACATCAACTTCTTCTGAATAGGCGAGCTTTGCTGTTCTCCAACAGCTCTTGTTTATCTTTAATGCTTAGATATGTAATTTATTACTTGTAAATGTTTACTTACATGATACATAATATCCAGCTTCCTGACACTTGTAAAATGGTTGTAAGCCATCTTGGAAAGATATTTTCAGGCTGCTCCTAAAACAACAGTTAACCATACAGCTACAGTTATCACCATTATTAATACCAAAACCTTTCGGATAACAGTACCTGGTAAACCAAATTTCTTTTGCATCAACCAATTTCACAATATCCATTTCAAACAAGTTCACTAAGGTCAGCATTTGGGGACTTTCAAAACTAAAAATTCATTGAAAATTCCTATCAATATAAATGATGTTGATATTAGCTTGTGAATATAAAATTTTGTCAATTTATTTGGATCGTGAAACCTACGAAAATGAATCACATGTGAAAGAAAGTTGGTTAACAGTATAATGATTTGGTATTATGGCCTATAATAGCTAATAGTGGTTGAGATGTCCTAGATTTAGTGTCGTTATGAATCACAGGTCACCAAATCAAAACCTGGATGGGCCAGCTAGTTTCTATTTTTCTTTGGGTATACTCAGGCTTTTGCCAATGTTCAGACACTTAAAGATTCTTGTGGCTAGACTGTCAATGAAATTTGAATAAAGTTAAAGGCCAAATATGATTTAGTACCAGAAATTCCAGTGGAAATAAACTGGTGCTCTAGCAATGCTTGATGTATCAAATCAAAATTTTATTGTAAGCCATATGTATTCTTCATCGGATTCATACAAACTTTAAAACAGAAGTAGCAGAAATAAAAACTGAATACTGTATAAAAAAGACTAAATTTTACATCAAACAACCAAGATGGTGTTAAATCGGGAAAGAATCGGAAGGAAGTTGAACAGTGTGTCAGATTCCTGCTCTGTAATTGTATCACAGGTTGTATACATCTGCCTCCAAAGTTTTCAGTTAAAATCGCACATTTCCAGAAACTTCTGCTGGTTTGTTTAGTCTAATGTAGTGGTGACTGCACCACATACAATCATCAAAACTTCCCACTACAAGGTGTTTATTTTTAACATTGATCTGCCAAAACCAGTACAGATTACACATGAGTTGTACTACATAATGGCATATAGCAGAAAAGTAACTTCATGACAGAGAAAATTATTCATGCAAAATTGTTTCCATAAATCATATATAGTATGAAGAACAGTAGTTCTGATTTTTGCAGATACAAGGTCATGGCCTTTAAGGTCAAGGACTATTAGTGCATAGGTTAAGGTTCACCAATATGACATTATAATCAGAGACTATTCATTTGTATATATGTCACAGGGACTTTTGGTTAATTTTGATATCTCAAGTTATATATAACATGATAATCCATATTATGATTTAATCCATGATGATTATCATAATAACATTGTCATTTTTAATTTTGACCTTTCCTCATCCCATATTGTGAGTAAAATATTCCAGAATTTCTGACTTTCATCTTTTGTATTCTTGAAGAAAATGCCTTGGTTATTCTACCTTTGGTAAAATGTACATGTATTTTACCGTTAGTCCTTGACCTTGATATTGACCAACATTCCTGACCTTAATATCTAATGTAACTCCCTATATATCCCTTCTTTTGACCATTATTCCTTATATCTGACCTTGACATTTGTCTTTTCATTCCTGACCTTGACCTTTCGATCATGCTGCCCATGATTTCCCAACTGGCCTTTTTTTTGGCCACTGACCACTGCCGTTCTTATATCGTTTGTGTAATCAATGTCTGCAAGTGATGATTGTCCAATCCAGTTGTTTGGTTTGGCAGGTAGCCATCTTGTTTCTGTGCCAACGGTGAAACATGGCCGTCTGCTGCCTTGGCATTCTGGCATAGTAAGGTGTGTATTTCCTTTGGCGAAAGTCAGTTTGCGTAGTGTGGCTATTGTAAAGATCAGATGGCAAATGATGTTTATACAATCATCCCCTGTTTATTTATCCGGAACATAACCAATTCCTTATGTTGTATTAGAAAATAAGTTCCTGCCTAAGGTTTCTGCACTTTCATAAGAAGCCAAAGATCTTCAGGATTCTGATGTTTCGTGTATTGAAATACAACCTGTTGCTAAATCCGAGATTACTTGTGAATACATGAAATAGTATCTTTTTTATATATATTTATATGATCTTTTTTACTTGGACATTTTGTCAAGATTTCATTTAAATTTAATTGACCAATATTGTAGAGTTTATTATTTCAGCTCAATTAATTGCTATGGATTAATGATTGCCAGACTTGACCATGTTGATTTGACAAAATTTGGGGAGTGGACATTTTTTGCCTTTTTTATACTTTTAAAAAAACATTGTCAATATCTTGTTGTAAATTAAAGTATGATGCATTCCAATTTCTTGTTACATCGTATTGTGTGAATTCCATAACAATGCCTGAAGATAAAAAAAAATCCTCGAATTATATGGAGCATAAGTTACGAAAAGTTACAGTTCTCTGTTGCAAGAAGTGCAAAATAGAATAAAACTGGGCTCAAATTAAAATTAAATCATCACAGTAGTCGTACAATGTGGTTTACAATTCCTCACCACAATTGGTTCTGAAGATAAAACTGCCAATAGGAAGCTCTGACGCATCCAAGACAAGCATATGAATGAATCAGATCTACGTCGTAACTCAGACAATTTATACCATACTGGCAAACCTAACATCACAGAGATATGAATGGCTATAATGCAGCTCATCCCAAATATAATGAGCATTCAATCCCATAATCCTTTGCTGTAACCTTCGTACATAAAATTGGTCTGTGACACATAGTCTAGCTGCAACACCTGCAATTTTTATACCGGTTGACTTTTCTTTCGTATTTTGTTCATTTAACAATGTGCTAGGCTGAAGGAACTATTTTTTATCATTTTTTCTGTTTTATATTATTGAACGGAGACAACATTGTGCCGTGATGCGTAATAAATCTGAAAAAAAAAATGTAAATTTAGGTGATACCTTCAAGTTAAAAAAAATCCACATCTGGCGAGAAAGAATTTTGGCATTGAAATGAGAATGTACTGTTAGGAAAGCGTGAAAGTTCATACACAGAACTGATCATTCTATTATAGAATTGTCATCTGGTTTTTTAGAAAACGAAACGATAAATTCATAAAGATGTTTGAAGTTACAATTCTTCATGGCCGCCAAGTTTATGTTTAAATCAGGTTTTATTGATGTTTTCAACTTGAGTAATACAATTTTATTTCCAGACACTGAGTATTAAAGGAAACTCTGGATAATTCAATCACTTTACGTTCGTCAGAAACCTGAAATGTACGTTGTTATGATAAGCTCAGAGCTTTAAAAGAAAATTGGCAAGAGTCTTAAAACCAATTTAAATTCACTGATTCAATCTAGAAATACTTTGAAATGTTCCCTTGTTGACAAATTTTTTCATTGATGTATTATTGAAAATAATGTGTATTTCATATCTGAACAAATTTTCTTTATTTTTTCTCTTTCAAAATTTCAGAACAAAATTTGTCAGCTGATTATGATTAGACTTAACTTATTAGCCAAGATGGAAATATGTTAGGGTACCAGATATAACTAGGGATAGTTATAATTAATTTTAATGAAGTCATTATTTCTTTATAAGACTTTGTCTAATATATGATAGTGTGTCAAATTTTCATATGAATTTTTGGCATTTTTGGGATGAAATATAAACATGATGTTTGCTTCTAATGGGTTGAAAACAATATTAGCACATACTGTATTTGTCACACACAATTAAATTTTGCAGATTCAGCAGTCGATTAGAATTCATGAAAATTAATTCCCTCAAAAATATTTCATCTCAGAAAGGCTTTTTAACCATGAAATTTAAAACTAAAATAAAATTGTCTGGCAATTCGAAAATTAAGTTCCCGTGAAAATATAAGTCAATTGTAGGCGTAGTTAAAGTTGCTGATAAAAAAACAAATATTTTCATAAATTTTACACAATATTAATGAAGATCTTTACAGATGTACTGTAGATGGACATATTTTGTTACTTTGCCAGAGTAATCTCTTTCATCACCATAAAATGTGCTCCACTCTTTATCAGGGGTGTTTGAACAATTATCAGACCATGTCAGCTTTTGATGGCAGATGTATCTTTTTGGTGTAGATTTCGGAGATGACAAGATCAATTATGATCACTATAAGTAAAATGTAGATCGTCACGCCTTTGAACTACATTTAAGTAGAAGTCATTATGTCACGCCCATTATCGTACTCTAATTACTATCATTGTCCTCCATCTTTATTTATGACCTTTGAGTTTTGACACACACCTATTTTGTAATGGATCATCCCAGTTTGCACTTTGCTATTGACTCTTGGACAAGTCCACTAACATTTCTGGGGGAAATGGGTTGATCTGTTTTGTAGTTTACTATTATTAATATCAACATTATACAATGATAGTGGAGATTTTGCACAATTACACTTAATCTGTGTCTCACTTTCATATCTTGTACAAACAGTTTGAACTTTCCATAAAATCCAGTTTGTTCCTATTTGATAGCTAGAAAATACATTTTTCAGGTCCATGGCAGCATGAAATTTATCAGCTTTTAACCAAAACTCAGAAACCTATCATAATTTATTGATAGAGACATCATAAAAACTGTTGATATCTATTTCAAATAAAAAAGGGTTTTAGTGACCATAAAACAATTTTTAGAAAGATGAATATCCTAAAATATGTTACTTTTATTAAACCTCATCATAATGAAAAATGCCATTGTGATCAAAATGAAGCAAGATTCACCTTTTTTATCTTGAAATCTTTAAATAATGAAATAGAAAATATCTGACATTTTAGAATTTTGATATATAAAATAGAAAATATATGAAATTTTAGAATTTGTTGATATTAATTATATATAGTTTGTATTTTACAGAGTGATATGAAAATCTATGTTGGGTGTTTGAAAATATATTGACAAGGCGAAAGATGTGCTCAAAAGTATATACAGTATAGGTCTTTTAGTATCATGTAGCTAAGTCATGATCTATTTGCACTGAATTCTGCCTATAAGATTTTGTTCTATACAACAACAAAGGCCTTTCCCGCCAAAACACAGTGTCCCCTATTTAGACCCATGTGACCTGTTCCTGCACCCTTGATAACTTTATCCTCAATTGTATAACCTTTCAAGATGGGGGTAACCTTAATCCAGGGTTTCAACATTCTGTCAATATTTATTTTTACTTTATGAAGTTCTCTATAAAACTCTGGGTCAGTGTATTGGACACATCTTGTATCCCTGTTTTGAGTTTAGATAAACCTGTAAAATCCACCTCTAATTTTACAATATCAGTTATGGTCACCTGTGGTCACTTCTGGTCAGTGTCCCTGGCTAATCTTGACCACAGGGTTAGATTGATACCCAGGTCACTTGACTATAGTGATTCGTTAAAACGTTTTTATGAAATATATATCAGGTACAACTACAGGACTGTATCTTCAATACATGATTAAAATAAAATCCGCTTAAATACTGATCCTGCACTTTAATACATCGCCTAAATGAAAATAAACTTTTCAACTTCTTGATATTTAAAGCCTATTTAGTTAATGAAAGGTTTAGACTTACCTCAAAGTTTAGATTTTTAGACTTTTAAATGCTGAAAAACTAAGCTAAATACATTTTCCATCGCATCAAAAGTAGATAAGAAAGAAATATATCAGCTTATTTTAGTGTGAACAGAAGATGACCAAATGTTTTTAATAAATTTTGTAAATATTATATTATAGGCTATGTAAAAGTTATATGGCCTTCTGCAGATGGTAAACAGTTGATAAAGTACTTGTGTCCATAACAGATGGACAGTGATATGAAATAACATGATCGTAAGAGGCAAGTAAGCACGATCTTATATCTCATTTCTCTTCTTCCACGATGGCAGAGTGGTTAACATGTCCTGACATATTACCACAAATCTTCTTCCGCTGGGTTGCGAGTTTGAATCCCATGTGGGACAGTTGCCAGGTACTGACCACTGGTTGGTGGTTTTTCTCTAAGTACTCAGGTTTTCCACTGCCATCAAACTTGGCACATCCTTACATGACCCTGGCTGTTAGAGAAACCTCACGTTTGGCTTGGAGTTAAGTATTCACCTCTGAATTGGGCTTTGTCCCCCAGTCTAAATGTTGGTGCTCCTGCTTTTTAGCTCACCTGGCCCAAAGGGCCGGTGAGCTTATGTCATGGCGCGGCGTCCGTCGTCCGTCGTCCGTCGTCCGTCGTCCGTCCGTCGTCCGTCCGTCCGTCCGTCCGTCCGTCAACATTTCCTTTAAATCGCTACTAGTCATAGAGTTCTGCATGGATTGTAACCAAATTTGGCCACAAACATCCTTTGGGGAAGGGGAACAGAACTTGTATAAATTTTGGCCCTGACCCCCCAGGGGCAGGAGGGGTGGGGCCCAATAGGGGAAATAAGGTCAATCCTATAAATCGCTACTTGTTCTAGAGTTCTGCATGGATTGTAACCAAATTTGGCAACAAACATCCTTGGGGGAAGGGGAACAGAACTGGTATAAATTTTGGCTCTGACCCCCTGGGGGCAGGAGGGGCGGGGCTCAATATGGGAAATAGAGGTAAATCCTTTAAATCGCTACTCGTCCTAGAGTTCTGCATGGATTGTAACCAAATTTGACCACAAACATCATTTGGGGAAGGGGAACAGAACTTGTATAAATTTTGGCTCTGACCCCCCGGGGGCAGGAGGGGTGGGGCTAAATAGGGGAAATAGAGGTAAATCCTTCAAATCGCTACTTGTCCTAGAGTTCTGCACGGATTGTAACCAAATTTGGCCACAAATATCTGTGGAGGAAGGAGAACAGAACTTGTATAAATTTTGGCTCTGACCCCCCGGGGGCAGGAGGGGGGGGGCCTAATAGGGGAAATAGAGGTAAATCCTATAAATCCCTACTTGTTCTAGAGTTCTGCATGGATTGTAACCAAATTTGGCCACAAACATCCTTTGGGGAAGGGGAACAGAATTTGTATAAATTTTGGCTCTGACCCCCCGGGGGCAGGAGGGGCGGGGCTCAATATGGGAAATAGAGGTAAATCCTTTAAATCGCTACTTGTCCTAGAGTTCTGCATGGATTGTAACCAAATTTGACCACAAACATCATTTGGGGAAGGGGAACAGAACTTGTATAAATTTCGGCTCTGACCCCCTGGGGGCAGGAGGGGCGGGGCTAAATAGGGGAAATAGAGGTAAATCCTTCAAATCGCTACTTGTCCTAGAGTTCTGCATGGATTGTAACCAAATTTGGCCACAAATATCTGTGGAGGAAGGAGAACAGAACTTGTATAAATTTTGGCTCTGACCCCCCCGGGGGCAGGAGGGGTGGGGCTCAATAGGGGAAATATAGGTAAATCCTATGAATCCCTACTTGTCCTAGAGTTCTGCATGTATTGTAACCAAATTTGGCCACAAATATCCTTGGGGGAAGAGCAACAGAACTTGTTTAAATTTTGGCTCTGACCCCCCGGGGGCAGGAGGGGCGGGGCCCAATAGGGGAATTAGAGGTAAATATAAAAATTAAGGAAAAGAAATTATGAAACTGTATTCAGAACATTACTTGGCATTACAAACCAGGTGAGCGATACAGGCCCTCTGGGCCTCTTGTTCTTAGCTGGAATGGAATGACTGCATGATTCATCTCATGTCAGCATCAAGTAGTCAAAGGAGAATCCAGATGGGTGTCTTTGGCAGTTATATTTCATTGAGATAGCACTAAAAATGAGGTGAAAGTTTGGCTATCACAAGAGGACAAACACAATCTCACAAATACACACAGTCATTTGCGTGCAGATCCAAGCAAACTGCATGCAAAAGAAGCGGTTTTTATATTAATTACAAGTTGTTAATTCATAGGAAATGTTAAGCAAAATCAGGACAAAACACAAAACCTTTTCCTTTTATCAAATGTTCTCATTTTGTTTAGAAAGTGTTTTTGAATGCAGGAAGGCATGCAGTCTGAGAAAGATTATTTAATTATTCTGTACAGTATTTATACAGATGGTTTTGATCAGGCACAAGTTTTACCAAATTTTATCATACTCCACCCATCATTGACGAGGGAGGCTTAATTACCAAAGGTTAAAAAATTAATGTAAGACTGGGAAAGGTAGAGGGGTCAGTTTAATGTCTGGCTTGTGTTAGGGAGGACCTGATTTAGATATTGATACAGAAAATCTATTGTTTCTACAAACGCAAACTGACCACAGGTATTCGGGGTGGGGATATGGTATTTGGGGAGAGGTGGAGGAGGGGTATCTAGGGGTCTTATCTACCATATGGGCCTGGGACACATTAAATTGTGTTTTGTGAAGAAACAAATAAAAATGTTTGTTTCTACATCATGTGGTCAAGTTATATATGTGTTATACTGAACACATGTTCAAGGGGTCTAGGGATTTACAAAAAGTTATCTATCTAGGACACATTCAATTACATTTATGAAGAGACAAAAAATGTTTTATTTCTACATTATATGGTCATGTTCTATATAAATTGTACTGACCGCATGTTCAGAGGGTCTAGGAGCTGACTTTAATGTTAATTCTATCTGGGACTCATCAAATTGCGTTTTATGAAGATACAAAGATTTTATTCTTTCTTCATTTCTACATGTGTCTGATGTCAAATACAGATCACAGGTTTGTGAGATGAAGGGTTAATTGGGCCGTGTTGGATGGACATTATTATGATAGGATTGATATCAGACTGACTACAGGGATTGGTATCTTACTCATGACCACAAGTATCTCACCTGAAAGTGATTTATTTCTCTGGACATCATCAACTTATCCTTACAGTCATATATGACACCCCTCAGGATAATTTCCTTTTTGATGAGTTTGGCAAAATAGTATTTTGGATATTCAAGTTTTATGTAAATTTGATATTATTGGTAAAATATTCCAATTATTCATTCAAACTTTTTTAATTGAAAGTTCACAAGGCCATGATAAAAGTATCTGATTATTTGGATTAAGTTTACCTTGAGCTAATGATAAATTTATTTATTTGTATACGGAGGACTCCACATAATCGAATAACGGTTATTTGAATATTTCGGTTATTTGCATAAAATTCTGCGGTCCCGATTTTTTCCTTCTTTATCTTTGTTTTTCAACTCCGTGTATTTGCATAGACTTTTAAATGACCTCCGGTTATTTGAATAAAATATTTGGGAAATTCTAAAAATAAAATCGAATATTTTTCAATTTTGCAATATATTTTTAAATTATTACTTGTTCGTTTTCACTGTAAATAATTTACGTACATGTATACAAATATAGTTAAAAAATTGTTGGAACCATCATACTGAATTAAGAAGCTCAACTGTACATCTACATATATGTATACTATGGCAAACCCTTGTTTGGCAACAAAGTAGGTTGGTCATCCACAAATATAGAGTTATATAAATGTCAAGACAACTAAACAGGTATATCTATTATATATATATATAGTCATTTCCTAGTTACTGACCTCTGTGGCTACTTTCACTTTCCATACTAATGATGCTACTGGTTAAGAACCAGGTAAAGCATTAACTCTTGGCTGACTTCTACTTAACTCATGTTGTTGGCTCCATGATATCAGTATAAATATTTGTGTTCATCTGTTCCAAGTTTTTTATTGTGACCAATTGTATGATAGTATCGACAAGTTGTAGTGTCAGTTTCACATCAGATTTGAATTCCAGACTTTTAATCAACCTAAGGTAATTGGGTCATGAAAACCACATCCTCCATATGGACACAGGCCCTCATCCTCCATTTACGTACATCCTTTCAATTCCTCTAGGTAGTATTACACAAACTAACCCAAGAAAATGCTTCATAAAATTATTGTATCCCATCAATATACAGTCAAACCAAATGAAGACCACACAGAGATAAAGAAAAAAATAATCTTCATTATAAAAGATATGTGATCTTTAAAGACTGGGAAAACTGTATTGCAATTGACCAGTTGAGACTTGTAGAAAGTGGTCTTATTAAGCAGGTGGTCTTTATACAGAGGTGGTCCCTAAGACAGGTTTTACTGTATATTTGTATATGTTTCAAAGAAAAAACATTCTTCAAAATTAAAAAAAGACTGGTAATATTTCTGATTTACAATGTATAAATGTTATTTGAAAGTTGTTTCATCTGTGTATTGAAAGATCTGTGTATTCATAACTGAACCTGAGACACTCTTTGTTTGCCCTATGTCAAATGAATTACGCAGATCTAAATGAATACCACCTGTGTGTGTATATGACCATTGGTCAAGGGGAGATTACTCGAGTGATGGAACCTTCATGACTGTCATATTAACACAGACAAAGGGTGCCGGAGGTCATTTAAATTTAGCCTTTATATATATATCACTTACATCATCGTGGGGTGCCTAATCATACCTTAGCCGTCTGATATCGTATTAAATTTAAACCTTGAAATAGCACGAAAAAAGTTAAAAAGAAATAAACGGAGACTGCTAAACAGAAGCTTTTTGTCACAGAGTTACAATTTAAGATTAATTGACCATTTTTCCTTCAATTTGTACGGTGTCAGATGGAAATTTAAGGAGATAATGTCTAAATTTTATCTCTGTTTCGCTAGAGATCAATTTCACAAACTTCCGCAATATTTGCACACCTGGTTTTGTTATAACTGCCATTGTCTGTGGGATAATATTTCACTTGATGGTTTTATTTGTGACTGAAGTTTTAAATCTGACAAAAAGACAAATATACGTGTATGCATTTTAAGATCTTTAATAACTTAAAAATTTTTTTTATATTAAGACGAAAATATTTTGTTCACATTCTTGGAAAGTTTGTTACCAATATGTATTATATACCAGTATTAGCTTTCCTAAAAGTTCAATTTTTAGGTTCTACATGCTGTTATTATTATTTTTTGTTTGACATATGTACCAAAATAAATTTACTGACAAATTTATTTTTTCAATCTAAAATACACCACTGTAATGTATGGTATCTTTATATAATTATTCAATGAAAATTGAAAGAAAAGGAACTTTTTTTCGGAATAAAAATCTTATTGATCTTAATATACAATTAGTCATAAAGAGTTTTGGTTTATGTTTACACATGTTAATTGTAAAAAACATGATGTTATGATATGTTTTCATGAGAAGATCTGCATGTAAAAAACCTCCATGGTTCAGAGGCTTTACAAGCTCTTGAATGACACGGATGACATAAAATGACGGGTACGAATGTGACACTTACTTCCTGTTTTGATTCTTACCTGTCATTTTCACCTGTAATTTACCTGATTCACACTCCCACTACTTGTCGTACCTGTAACTATATATATAAACATTTGCCCTTTGATACGGTTTCTCTTTTATTGTGGTGACGCATTTCTATTTATGATATAACACTTTCTCCGAATGTTGAAGGGTGAAGTATCAGGTATATTTTTACTTCTCGCACTGAAGATTCATATCAAGGTTATTTTGTTTGAATTTCTTGAATTATAGATAATACAATTATGTAAATATGAGTCAATTCAAAATAACATCAAAACAATTTTAAATATGAATCTGGAATATAAATCAAAGATGTGGAATATATAAATACAAACAAAAGTCAAATAAATATAAGAGAATTTGGGGAATGCTAAGCTAAATGAATGTGGATTATATATTAGAACAGGAAACAATACCCATTAAAAGATATATTGATAAATCTTTTTTGCTTATTGTACTGGGGCCGCGGTGGCCGAGTGGTTAAGATGTACCGATATATTACCACATGCCCTCCACCTCTGGGTCGCGAGTTCGAATCCCATGTGGGGCAGTTGCCAGGTACTGACCGCTGGTCGGTGGTTTTTCTCCGGGTACTCCGGCTTTCCTCCACCAACAAACCTGGCATGTCCTTAAATGATCCTGGCTGTTAATAGGACGTTAAACTAATCAAGCCTATTGTACAATGTAAATTTAAGTCTTTCCATTATGACAATATTCCATTCGCTGAGACTGAAAGGAAAAAGGCTAAAAATCTTTTTAGCTCTATTTTTGTCCAAATTTCAATTCTCCTATGGTAAATTGAAATTGCATTTATGATTGAATCCATAAAACCAGGAATTTGACAGGTGAGAATTACGAAAATGTAGAATATGCGTTTAGGTGGACAGTCATCTTGTCACGTTGACATATATACTTTTGTTTAATGACAGTTGGTTTGACATGTTAATAGTCTACTTAAAGATGCTCCACCGCTGACAAATGGTATGTTTTTCACTATAAAAAACAGGAGCAGAGATTTAGTATTTTTCTCCAGTTACAAAAGTTACTTACTTTACACCATTACCGTCATTGAAAAGTTTGAGCTTCTAATTTTATTTTAAATTGAAAATATAAAAAATAATTAATTGCATCCCGAAAAAATTCCGTGGCACTATATCCTATATGGAATGAACTACTGATTGCGCATGCACCAAAGGCGAAATAAATTATTTTATATTATTTTTTGTGTTAATTAGGCATATATAAACACGATTAAACACCAATTATTGTTCAAATGATTAATATCATTTATGCTCTGTCGGCGGTGGAGCATCTTTAAGTGAAACATTTTTTTCGTAAATATTTTTCTAAGCCTACATTCCAATAATTTTTTTTTTTCAATTTTCTTGTGCATTAAGTGGTGAGCTACTTTGTTGCCCTTTGAAGGTGATAAATGGACCGGTCTCTACTCACACAGGTCCTGAATGACTGGAACCCCCAGCTAATACCTGGTTATAGCTGTATAATTTTTGATTCTGGTTGTTCATTGAGTAATATTTATATAGCAAATTAAACTTAATGGTATAAAAAATGATTCAATAGATGTTTCATATGCTTCCATAAAAATTTGATTAACTTATCCCCTTGAAGACACATTTGGACTCTTCCAGTTCTAAGGCTGGGAGAATTTATTGTGGAATAACAGGGTGAATGGGTAAAGTGTACAGTCAAACCTGTCTATAAAGACAATCCAAGGGACCAAGCACACTGAATAGTCGTTATAGACAAGTGGTCTTTATACACAGGTCACATTGTATGAAAATTTACCATTTGGGACCTTAAGAAAGTGGTCTTATTAAGCTGGTGGTCTTTATATAGAGGTGGTCATAAAGGCAGGTTTCACTATTATTATAATTGATTTTCTATACCAAAATATTTTACAAATGTTATTGAAATATAACTGTAATTAGGGCAATTAATAGATACATGTATATGTATATGCACAACAATCTTTAAATTGACTAGCAAACTTTTGCAAAGTCTTTCATCATAAGTTAAGCAAGCCCTCACTGCAAGTTACTCCTAACTAAAATTCAGTTTATATTTAAAGTTTATGATTTTACACACTTTTACTACGTCTGAGCGCGCTCCCGCGCCTCCTAACTGGGACATGTGGCACTATGTTTATGCCAAACACATGAATCTACCTTCCTGTCTTTAAATCAGAGAAATTAGACAAATTTTTATTGCACGTGCCCATAATTACCATGGCGATAAGGCGGTGTGATGACCTTCGCCTGTCTTGCATGAAGTATATAAACCAGGCACCGGAAGATTAAAGGTCATGTGGAAGCTTAAAGTTTGTAAAGAAGGTTAAAGGTCATGCACACTCTATAGTACTTCTGTGCTCATTGATGGGTCTGGAAATCCAGGTTTTCATGCGTTTATACATCATATAATGCCACAGCTGATTTGCTAAAATATAATTGCTACAGTAGTAGAAATATTTATTTTCTATGATTTCCAAAGAATTTTTTTTATGCTCCTGCAATAAAATAAAGAAGGGATATACATGTAGCTACTTTATGACCGCCATGTTACATCCCATTATATGGAAACAGGGGCACTTATGTCAAACAAACATTTTTTAAGTATCGGTTTGGATAACAGATTTTTATAACAGCCATAGTTGAGGAAGGTGTGCGTCCAACTTGCTAACTGTGTGTGAAATCTGAAAATGGTGATGGAGGAGAACCACTACAAAAAAATGTTATCTAAATGGAGATCCTCTATTAACAAAAAGGAAAACAAGAAATATTGTTAAATAAACTACGATTTATTCAGATCCTGTCTCAAAAGCTCATCTAAACAGGGACACCAAGCATTTCCTGTATCGTTTTTTCGGACGTTTATTCAACAACAAGGGAGGACTGCACGACTATCGCCCCCTAGTGGAGAGATGCCACAACCTATACACCACATCGATGATACCCTATATGGATCTATTAATCAAATTGTTTAAATAAGCTACCATAAAGAAGACTTCTCCGCAAATTATCACCCTAATACAGTTTTTCTAGACAATACTTCTTGGTATTCTTCTTGGAAACGGAGCTTCACACAGGAGAAATATGAGGCCACAACACTTAAATCATATGTCTCTACGATCAATAGGAGGCCACTAATGTTATAGAGTTGGTATAGTAGAAGTTTGTGGGAATTATCTGCCAAATGATAGCATTTTTTCCTTTTTTTATCTGTCTACTATGGTAACAGATAGAATATGAAACTTATTCTTAAAAAAATTATCCTTATGTACTTTTGATCTACAGTAAAACCCTGTCATAGTAACCACCTCTGTATAAAGACCACCTGCTTAATAAGACCCACTTTTCTTGCATGGGATCAGAAATGGATAACTTCAATACAATTTGACATGTATATAAGCCCACATACAAAGAATATTGACTACAGTATTTATATTAAGACGTTGGTCATTTGTCATTGTTTTTTATTCTTGTATGTAAAGAACATATAAGCAAACTTGCCTGACTATAGATCAGATTATAATTATAGGAAGTCAAACTTAATATATAATGACCATTCAAAGAACAGAGGAAAAATGCTAACTTTATACCAATGGTCTTTATACAACACAAGGCCAAATGATGTTGAAATTGGCTATTTAGGGATTCAACGAAAAGGGGTCTATTATTAAGTAGGTCTGTGGTCTTTATAAAGAGTGGTTGCTGATTAAGGCAGCTATAGTTTTACTGTATGAGTTTATCCTTGATTTCCAAAAAAATAGAAGATACTGGATAATTAGAGTTAGGATTCTCAGCTCTGACACATTCCTCCTTGTAGACACATTTAGTCTCTTCTTGTCTAAAGGATTGGAATAGTTCAAGATGCATTATCATGGGAGAATGTGTTTTATTAATGAGTTTAATATAAGAGTTGACAACAATGTAGCTCTGGTTGAGGTAGACTAAGATATTAATAAGTTTGAACATATTTTTCCCTCTGACTCCCACTAAGTGACCTAGTTTACTGTATTGGAGTCAGCTATATTTTAAGACAGAGCGATACAGGCCCTCTGGGCCTCTTGTTTAAGTATCGGTTGATAACAGATATTTATAACAGCCAAAGTTGAGAGTGGCGTCACCTTCTACTGATTCTGATATGGAGATGAGGAGTACACTACAAAAAAATTATCTAAATGGAGAACCTTTTATCAAAAAGGAAACAAGAAATATTGTTAAGAAACAACGATTATCAGTTCTGTCTCAAAGTCATCTATACAGACACCTAGCATTACATTATCGTTTATGGACGTTTATCACCATGGGAGGACTGCAGACTATCGCCCCCTGGTGGCCACAACTAACACACCGCTGATACAATCTGGCTTTAATCAATTGTTTAAATAAGCTTCCCAAAGAAGCCTTCTCCAAAATTATCATCCTATTACTGTTTTTCAAGACAATACTTCTTGGTTCTTCTTGGAAACACTTCAAAAGAATTATGAGGACAATCTAATATTGTTTCCGATCAATGGAGGCCCTAATGTTATAGAGTTGGTATAGTAGAAGTTTGTGGGAATTATCTGCCAAATGATAGCATTTTTCCCTATTTTTATCTGTCTACTATGGTAACAGATAGAATATGAAACTTATTCTTAAAAACTTATCCTTATGTACTTATCTACAGTAAAACCTGTCATTCCTAACCACCTCTGTATAAAGACCACCTGCTTAATAAGACCACTTTCTTGCATGGGATCAGAAATGGATAACTTCAATACAATTTGACATGTATATAAAGCCCACTTGACTATACATACAAAGAATATTGACTTTGCAAGTACTAATATATTAAGTCTCGTTAGTCAGTCGTCCTGGATTTTTTTTTTTCTGAATAGGAAAGAATATAAATATATATATTATTATAGCTGACTTGCCTGACTTTAGATCCGATACTCAATATTGGAAGTCGCACGCTCTTATTATAAACGACAACTCAAAGAATTTCATTAACACAGCGGAAAAAAGGCTGTATTTATATATACTTAAGTGGGCTTTATACACCCCAGGTCAAATGAAGCTTGAAATTGGCCATCATTTGGATCCTTCAATAGTGGTCTTATTAAGCAAGGTGGTCCTTTATATAATAGGCGGTTGCTGCATAAAGGCAAGCCTTAAGTTTTTACGGTATCTTTTATCATTGACTTCCAAAAATAGATGATATCTTGGATAATTTAGTGTTTGGATTCTCACCTTTAACACATGCCTTAAATTGCAGACACATTTTAGTCTCTTCTTGTCCCTAAGGATTGGGAATTGTTCTATGTTGCAGTATCAGGGGGTGAATGTGGTTTTAATGAGTTTTTAATATAAGAGTTGACCAACAATGTAGCTCTGGTTGAGGTAGATTTCATGATATTAATAAGTGTACATAAGTTTTCACTCTGACTCCTCCATAAGTGGGACCTTTACTGTATTGGATGTCAGCTATTATATTAAGAGGCAATTCCACAATCTCACATCATATTACCTGATTTAACAATTTTGCCATCTTTATATTATTATGACATCTTAATTACTAACTAAACTGTTGTAAGATGTCATCATCTACATGAGCTTCAGGATTGGCTTTATTATAGGTTAATATAGGTCATATTCTACATGGACTAATTAAGCCCCCAAGAGAAAGAGGTGGCATGGGTAGGAGGTTGTGTTATGTTGATTCCTCTGATGTGAAACTGTACTACTTACAAGTACTAGTATATGGTTGTTATATACCCATATCCGTTAATGTCATCCCACCAAGTCCTGTCATATCTTGTCATAATAAATCCTAATCAATTCGGTTTCCAGGTATCATATCCGTACATGTACAAAATTAATTTATATTAAGATTTTTGGTGTCAAAAACTAAGGAACCTAAAAATAGCAAAAATAGACACCAAATGGTGTCTGGTAAGCTCTTAATCCAATGTCCGATGAAGATTTGAACTTCAATCCAGCCCATCTACTTTGCCAAAATAAAAGATTTGAACTTAGATCCAGCCCATCTTTATCAAAACAAAAGATTTGAACTTGATTGTATAAATGAACATGATGTATTTTTATTAGCCAGATAAATAATACCAGTATTGTTTTCTTTCTTACAGACATGACATAAACTCCCATCTATCCCAACAAATTTGTAACAGAGAGAAGAAAATGCCTCCCGCTACCGAATCTTCAACACACTGTTTGAGCTACCAAGTAAGTGACACAATTATATTATAGGTTTAGAGTCTTGATTCTGATCAAAGTATCATTAGTCAGCATCTGTGTTTTCTGAGAATTAATTATGACCTAATAAGTGCCCCCTTCCTTTAAGTATCCCTCCTCTATTTTGAGGCCTCAATTTTATCTATATTGACTTAAATATAGATTGAAAACAAGAAACCATACGTTTCTCTATTTGATTTTTTTGCAAGTTGATTAATGGCTAAAACTCTGTGCATTAAATTTGTATTTGGTGCTTATTGGATCAAATATTCTAAGTGGTAGAGGTCCATTAGGCTTAGCTAATTTTTATAAAAGTGAATATTTGCAAATGACATAGAATTTTACATACATATTTCCATTTGGTCAGTAATACAGTGGACCTTCGATAATCCAGACACCAGATTGACCCATGATAATCAGGACACCAGATTGACCAATGATAATCCAGACACCAGATTGACTCATGATAATCCAGACAACAAATTGACCCATGATAATCCAGACAACAAATTGACCCATGATAATCAGGACACTAGATTGACTCATGATAATAAGGACACCAGATTGACCCATGATAATCCAGACAACAAATTGACCCATGATAATCAGGACACCAGATTGACTCATGATAATAAGGACACCAGATTGACTCATGATAATCCAGACACCAGATTGACCCATGATAATCCAGACCAGATTGACCCATGATAATCCAGACACCAGATTGACCCATGATAATCCAGACACCAGATTGACCCATGATAATCCAGACACCAGATTGACCCATGATAATCCAGACACCAGATTGACCCATGATAATCCAGACACCAGATTGACCCATGATAATCCAGACACCAGATTGACCCATGATAATCAGGACACCAGATTGACCCATGATAATCCAGGACACCAGATTGACTCATGATAATCCAGACACCAGATTGACTCATAATAATCAGGACACCAGATTGACCCATGATAATCCAGACACCAGATTGACCCATGATAATCTAGACACCATATTGACCCATGATAATCTAGACACCATATTGACTCATGATAATCCAGACAACAAATTGACCCATGATAATCCAGACACTAGATTGACTCGTGATAATCAGGACACCAGATTGACCTATGATAATCCAGACACAGGATTGACTCATGATAATCCAGACACCAGATTGACTCATGATAATCCAGACAACAAATTGACCCATGATAATCAGGACACCAGATTGACTCATGATAATCAGGACACCAATTGGACCTTCAATAATCTAGAAAACTTCAAATTCGGAAGCAACAGATTTGGTTATTGGCTAAACAGATTGAACTGAGGAAGCTTATTTTTTTTTAAGTGTTCTGATTATCACTGAATAAATCTTTCTGTAACAAAACAAGTTTGGTGGATGGAAATGTACAGGATCAGATTGGATACAGTTAGAGTATAATGTTCAGACAAGATAGTAGGTTGATAGAAGTGACCCATGATAATCAGGACACCAAATTGACCCATGATAATCCAGACACCAGATTGACCCATGATAATCCAGACACCAGATTGACCCATGATAATCCAGACACCAGATTGACCCATGATAATCAGGACACCAGATTGACCCATGATAATCCAGACACCAGATTGACTCATGATAATCCAGACACCAGATTGACTCATAATAATCAGGACACCAGATTGACCTATGATAATGCAGACACCAGATTGACCCATGATAATCTAGACACCATATTGACCCATGATAATCTAGACACCATATTGACTCATGATAATCCAGACAACAAATTGACCCATGATAATCCAGACACCAGATTGACTCATGATAATCAGGACACCAATTGGACCTTCAATAATCTAGAAAACTTCAAATTCGGAAGCAACAGATTTGGTTATTGGCTAAACAGATTGAACTGAGGAAGCTTATTTTTTTTAAGTGTTCTGATTATCACTGAATAAATTTTTCTGTAACAAAACAAGTTTGGTGGATGGAAATGTACAGGATCGGATTGGATACAGTTAGAGTATAATGTGTCAGACAAGAGATAGATAGGCTGATAGAAGGTGACAGCCCTGAAACACTTGTAGTTTATATTAAATCTAGTTGCACACCTGTTAGATACTGAACTATACTCACGATTTGTTTCTGCCAAGTTTTAATGACCATGTCAGACAGTTAACTACATGGTGATGTACTGATAGGTAATACAGTAAATGAAGGTTACCAACTGTCGTCCAGCAAATAGAAATTTTATACTGTGAACCCTCATCAATCCGGCTGAGATTGTTCGGAAAACTTACAATCAGAATAGAAATGTCAGGGAGCGGATTTCATTATTAATGGAATCAGGAATTCTAGAAAATTTGAAATCTAGTAGTTTTGCACGCTAGTGTTCGGATTTATCAAGGTTCGACTGTATATGTATATTCTACTGATATACTATTACTAAAGGTCCAAGACGTCCCGTTAATTAAGATGTTCACATATTACCAGTAGCCCTTGTTCTCTAGGTTTCCAGTTTAAATCCCAGGTGTCCAGACAGTTGCGTGGTACTTGCTTGCTGTAGATCGATGGTTTTTCTCAGGGTCCTCCTTCTTTCTTCCACCTCCTAAACTTAACATGTCCTTAAATCATTCACCACTGAAAACATATTTAGACTCTTCTAAATCTAAGACTAGACCAGTCCATTATGAAATTTTAGAGGTGAATGAGTAAAATGACCCTCTAGCTATAGATAGAACGTAAAACAAAAACAAAATGAAAAAAAAAAAAAAACAAGAAGATGACATCTTCATGAATAATATTATTTCAGACTGGAAAAAATCATCATAATTAGACATGACTTTTTGAAAAATGTGTTTTTTTTAGGAATTTAAATGGCTTTGGAGTTGATAGAGAGGAGAACTTCTATGATAAGAAATAGTATGTAGACAAAATGTAAAAAGTCATCTTGAAGGTAAACATGTAGCCGTGATAGTCATTTCCGACATTTGTAAAGATTCTGTCATTATGAAATCCTTACTAATATCACTTTGAACGTATATTTCACCGATTTGGTTGCCAAATGTATAGAGTAAATGTGTATTTCAAGATTTATGCATTGTTAAGATGAGCATCGAGGACGTTGCCAAGACGGCTGAAGTACATCCTTCTACCGTAGATTATTTCAAAACCTGGCTCATGTTCTCGTTTGGCAGCTATAGGATTAACTGTATATAGTTATCACTGGAAGATGCTCCTAATCCACCTGGACAGAAAAAATCAGAATTTCATCAAGTCACTCATCAAAAGTTTACGTCAGTAACATTTTCTTTCTCGGACAGGAAATTAGAATCTGAAAATAGCCCATCACCATCTCTCAGCGACATGATCGTTTACACAAGCTTTAGGATGAGCCAGAATGCCATCAAGGGAACTCTTTGAAGAAACACATCTTTCCATTATTGTTTTTTTTTTTTCTCAATGGCGCTGTATACTTCATCATAACAAGTGCCTATACGAGAAAAACTGGGAGGAATTAAACATTCACTACATTTCAGACAAGCTTTTATTCTGTTTCTTTTTATATTCATTGCCCAAATAGTAATCTTTAAAGTTTAAAGATTTAATCTGAATATTTTACGGATTTTTTGTGGTCATTAACACAAATTTATATGCTGTAAAATTGCTTGTTTATATATGCAAAGTTAAAGGCCACGTAATAGTAACTTTTCTATTGGTTGTGAAGATAAAATTCCAGTAGTAAATTTCGCTGTGTCTTAAGTTTTGCAGAAAATAGATGAAATCTTTAATTCTTGTTGGTTTAAATTAAAAACAAAATTGAAGAGAACCTGAGATTAAGAAAAAACATTTTGGAAAGAAAAAACACATTTATTTAAGACAGCATCAATTAAACAAGGACCACTAGTATAGATCAACTCATTAACCCCTGAAATTTCATAATAGACTGGTCTAGTTTATGAATAAGAAGAGTCTAAATGTGTCTTCAAGGGTGGATATATGAGTTAATTGTTTGATATTTATTCATATTTGAACATAGTATAAACACAAGTTTTTGTTTCAGTTATATACATCCTGGCATGCCTGGTTGACTTCTTCAGTAACCATAGCGACTACACCAGGTAAGATGCTTGTTTCTGATTGGTCCATGTGTTAGCATCCAAGGTGCATTATATGATTGATTAGTTAGTAATAAAGTCCGGCCAATCACTATTCAACAAACATCTAAACTTCTTTATTCTGTCATAATAGTGACTTCACAAGACTCTGCATTCTGACTAGTCATTTAATAAAATATTAGTCTCTGATTGGCTGATCATAATCCAACAAACATGGAAATTTCTTCGTGCCTTTATTTCACAAGTTTGGTAAGATTCTTTAATCTGACTGGGGCTGCGGTGGCCGAGTGGTTAAGATGTCCTGACATATTACCATAAGCCCTCAACTTTTGGTTTTAAGTTTGAATCACATGTAGTGAAGTTACCAGGTACTGACCTCTGGTTGGTGATTTTTCTCCAGTTACTCTGGCTTTCCTCCACCAGCAGACCTAGCTAGCTGGCACCTTCTTATACGACTCTGGCTATTAATAAGACTTTAAAACTAATTATAAATAAAACCAAATCATTCTGATTGGTCAGTTAATGAAAAATCTAATTGGCCAATCATCATCTAACAAGCATGTAAACTTCTTTGTGTTGTTACATCATCATGAAGGTTATTCTTTCTGATTGGTTAAATACCTGACGCAGTCTGTGAATATTTTACAAATTAATTTCTGAAGGTCCAAGCTTTCTCTTATACCTAACAAAGGAAGGATTGTGGAAACTTTTAGTGCGGCTAAACTTCTGACAAAAAACTTCTTTTACTAACATTTTCTATGGCTGTATTTAAGTAAGTTAATTGAGCAGTTAACCCAGAGAGATTGGTCTAACAGCTGCTGTTATAGTTTCTCCTAATATCTCCCCGACCAACAGTAAGGCTGCGGTCCGATGGTATTTTCATAATATATTTGTGGACAGTTGAAAATGTAGACACTTTTCTTTGCCTGATGGTAATTTGTCTTGTTGTTGCATTGATGTATATTTCTTAATTTGTTTTGTCATAATATTTAGCCCCAGTAGAATTTTTCAGATTTTTTTAAAAGAAAAGTTTTCAATCATTTCGTGTATTATTATTAACATTTTTGGTTAAATTTTTCATGCCATCTCCCCATTTGACCATTCATGCATATATAGTTTCATATATTTTGAAATATCATAGGAAATGGGTTTTTTTTTTCATAGTAGATACATTACTTTAACATTGAATATACAGAATGCCCCAACTTACATGTACTTAAAATTTGACAGGGAATCCCTGACTGCTTGAGGAATGGGGAACAAGTGGTCATATACATATTTACTTTATTACCACTCCTAGATATTCCAGAAAACGATGAGTACAGGGTAAAGAGAGAGATGAGGGATAGAGTTGTTAATGATCATGCTTCTCTGAAATATAAAGAGTAAATTAATACTTCTTTTGTCGTAGGTTGATTTTTGTCCTAGGTTGACTTTTGTCCTAGGTTGTCCTAGGTTGACTTTTGTCCTAGGTTGACTTTTGTCCTAGGTTGACTTTTGTCAAAAGTTGATTTTTGTCATAGGTTTGTCATAGGTTGACTTTTATCATAGGTTGACTTTTGTCCTAGGTTGTCCTAGGTTGTCCTAGGTTGACTTTTGTCCTAGGTTGACTTTTGTCCTAGGTTGACTTTTGTCATTGGTTGACTTTTGTCGTAGGTTAACTTTTGTCAAAAGTTGATTTTTGTCATAGGTTTGTCATAGGTTGACTTTTATCATAGGTTGACTTTTGTCCTAGGTTGACTTTTGTCCTAGGTTGACCTAGGTTGACTTTTGTCGTAGGTTGACTTTTGTTGTAGGTTGACTTTTGTCGTAGGTTGACTTTTTTCGTAGGTTGACTTTTGTCGTAGGTTGACTTTTGTCATAGGTTGACCTTTGTCCTAGGTTGACTTTTGTCCTAAGTTTGTCATAGGTTGACTTTTGTCCTAGGTTTGTCATAGGTTGACTTTTTTGTCATAGGTTGACTTTTGTCATAGGTTGACTTTTGTCGTAGGTTGACTTTTGTCAAAGGTTGACTTTTGTCATAGGTTTGTCCTAGGTTGAGTTTGTTTTTAGATTTGTCCTAGGTTGACTTTTGTCGTAGGTTGACTTTTGTTATAGGTTGACTTTTGTCAAAGGTTAATTTTTGTCATAGGTTTGTATTAGGTTGATATTTGTCCTAGGTTGACTTTTGTCCTAAGTTTGTCATAAGTTGACTTTTGTCATAGGTTTGTCCTAGGTTTGTCATAGGTTGACTTTTGTCATAGGTTGACTTTTGTCGTAGATTGACTTTTGTCGTAGGTTTGTCATAGGTTGACTTTTGTCATAGGTTGACTTTTGTCGTAGGTTGACTTTTGTCAAAGGTTGAGTTTTGTCATAGGTTTGTCATAGATTGACTTTTGTCATAGGTTGACTTTGTCATAGGTTGACTTTTGTCATGGGTTTGTCATAGGTTGACTTTTGTCATAGGTTGACTTTTGTCGTAGGTTGACTTTTGTCATAGGTTTGACATAGGTTGACTTTTGAGTCCCTGGTTTTCCTTATTAGTTCACTTGGTCTGAAGGATCAAGATGAGCTTATATAATTATTTGATAATGCAGCATCCGGTGTCTATCAGTCCATCAACAATCGACTTCATCTTCATAACCGCTGGTTGGAATTTAACAAACTTAGACTGGTAGCATCCTTATGGGATACTAACTGAAAACTTTACAAATGGTCGTGCTGATCCCCTAGGGGCCTGAGGGCATGACCAAAAGGGGTCAATGTTTTTATTTCCATATAAATGACTTCTTTGAAACTTAAAAGCATTAGATAAGACTCATATTGCAATAGTAGCATTCTTATAGGGTTGGAATTCAAAATTGTACAAATGAAGGGGCTAAACCACACAAGGTCATATGGCGTAAATACGATCCATATACCGGTACACAAATTCTTCTCTGAAACGTAGCATTGAATAACACTCATAGTCATAGCATCGTATTATGGTGGGGATTCAAAATCAAACAAATCATGGGGTCAATTTTGCTATTTCTATTTGTAGGAGTTTTTAGGTCACCAGTTCCAGAACTGTTCAAGGATAATTCTAGAAAAGTTCTAAAAAATCTCACAAAGGCTGAGACGAAGTCTCAAATTACCTATTCTAATCGCCTTTTGTCCGTTGTCGTCCGTCATATGTCCGTAAACAATTTACATTTTCAACTCCTTCTCCAAAACTGCTGAAGCAATTTCAATGAAATTTTGCACAAACCTTCTGAGGCATAAGGCCAATCAAAATTGTGAATTATATGGTCCCCACCCTCCAGGGAGCTATGAGAGGGGGGGCCAAAGGGGTAAAATTGACTAAAATTTCAAAAATCTTCTTCTGCACTCACAGATGTGATGGAATTAAATACTCTTCATAGATAGAAAGGTCCTAATGTCCTTTACAAAAATTGTGA
The DNA here is from genome assembly GCF_041381155.1 of Argopecten irradians. NCBI lineage: Eukaryota > Metazoa > Mollusca > Bivalvia > Pectinida > Pectinidae > Argopecten > Argopecten irradians. Next base: position 28,686,129 of record NC_091144.1, on the reverse strand, counting down.
ATTATATGACCCTGGGGTCTCAGGTTTCCTCCTGGGGAGGGGGTTAAGTTTACTATAGTTTATAAAGGGAAAACACATTTTTGAGTACCGTATTATTTGATCATTTGTATTAGGAAATGAGTCAAATATTCTCAGAATTATCAGTATGAGATGGCCCCTGAATCCTTTTAACCAATTTTCCATGACTGACACCCAGGGGCCTTAGGGGCGGGGTCAAAATTAGTCAAATAGGCTATAACTTCAAAAATCTTCTTCTGAAATTCTGGAAATGGTAGAATATCACATACTCTTCATAGATGGAAAGGTCTTGAGGTCCTTTACAAAAATTGTGAATCATATGACCCTGGGGTCTCACGTTTCCCCCTGGGGAGGGGGTCAAGTTTAATATAGTTTATATTGGGAAAACACATTTATGAGCATTTTTTGCTCAATTTTCATAGGAAATGTGTCAAACTTGGTTATAATTATTAGCCTGCGATAGCATTTTAATATGATATCCATATTGGTCCTGGCCGACCCCCAGGGGCCGGAGGGGTGGGGCCAAAAGGGGTCGAAATGGATAACATTTCAAAAACCTTTCTTCTGAATTCACAGATTTGATGGAACCAAATAATCTTCATAGATTAAAAAGTCAAATTTATAAAATCACTGACTGATTTCAATAGCCTGATGGGCAAATATAGTGTTTATATGCATTTCTTTGTTTCATTCTGTATCTGAACTCAGGTGACCGTTAAGGCCCATGGGCCTCTTGTTATGATAGTAATATGGTACTAAAAAAACTGGGAATGATACAGCTAGGCCCTCTGGGCCTCTTGTTTGCAAATTTACCTGTCCATAAAGAACACAAAAGGAACAAAGAAAAATTAGTCTCTACAACACAGTGTTCTTTATATACAGGTCTGATTGTGTTCTAAATGGAAATTTTGGTATTAGTGGTCTTATTAAGCAGGTGGTCTTTATACAGAGGTGGTCACTAAGCCAGGTTTTACTGTGCATGCTGTATGTGGGTATTTGTTCTGGGTAAATGGAAAACCTGTTAATCATTTGCATTCCTGAAAATTCGTAATGAATTATTCTCGCGTTTGAATTGGTAGAGTTCAAATGTGACTTCAGGGGGGAGTGAGTTAATGATAATCTTCAATACTGTGAAATCATTTATTTTCGTTGGGCTCAATTTTTCGTGGATTCTAAAATTTTACAATTTCGTTGGCACTTAAAGTCGTGGAGAAGACCTTACACATTACCGTTAAAATACATAGTTGACACTATCACCTGTATTGTTTGATCTCTCAAGCGGAACTAAGCTCTAGCACACAACACAGTTACAATCACAATCTAGAGTCGGTACTCAGCCAGTGTTTTTTACAGATGTGCCCAACAAACAATTATCATGTCACCTTGATAATAGAGTCATGATATACTCAATCAATTATTTGTTGGTACATGTAGATGAAAAATATGAAATTCTGAACACTATCTTTGTTTGAACAATATTTTCCAACTTTGAACTTGTCATGCTTGTCCCCGAAATAGACCTTATTTAGTGAGGAAATAATCATCCTACAATGTATGAACGCATAAATTTACATGACATTGGTATAGGTATATATATTTTCGTGGGGATGTAAATTCGTTGATTTTGGTCAAAAAACGAAATCCAAGAAAATTAAACCCCCACGAAAATTAATGATTTCACAGTATAAAATTTAACAAGTGCACTATCTCAACACACATGTTTGTAGATGTTTGAATTCATTAGGGGCCACGGTGGCCGACTGGTTAAGATGTCCCCACATATCACCACAAGTCCTCCACCTCTGGGATAGGGGTTCAATTCCCTTGTGAGGCAATGACCAGACACTGACACCTGGTTGGTGTTTTTTCTCCGGGTACTCCGGTTTTCCTCCACCAACAAACCTGGCACGTCCTTACATGACCCTAACTGTTAATGGGATGTTAAACAAACAAATTGAATTTATAAATAAACACCTCTAAAGTTCAGTTATGATAAATTGTAACAGCTGGAAGAAATTCATTTTAATAATCTTTAATCATCAAGGAAAAAATAGTTTTTATGTCAAAATACAATTTGTGTTAGAGAAAAGGTTTTACAAATGTAGAAAACATGTCTGCTGATGTTCATGAAGTCCTTATCTCCGTGCTTCCAATTTAACACCTGATCGAACGTTTCAGCAAATCCCTGAGATACAAGACTTGGTCATCATTATTTATCATTCAAAAACACTGGAGTACATTATCAGGTCTCTTGTGTACAATGCTCTCATCGAATCAATTTTCCTCTTAAGATTTAGAATGTACAAATCAACATTTATATCGGTGATTCATTTTCAATATCTCCCTAATGTGAGAAGTCAATGTTCGGAATTCTTAATAAAAATGTAAAAGATTAATTGCTCTATTGCTTATCATGCTCCTACATAAGAACAATCCTCATTTTAATACATAAGTAAATGTCCAGTATCTGAATTAGGTGTAATGGAAGGTTAAAAGCTCGGATACACAGTAGGTATCTGATAAGTTTGAGTGGTGGTGGTTGTGTTGGGGGGGGGGGGCTTATTGATGAAGTTTCTTTGTTTGTGTGTCCTTTTAGTGTTTTGACAAAGCATCTTTGTTTAACCTAGAGATTGGCCTTAATTGTGTTGAATACCATTCAGTCTTATTTATTTTAGAGTAAGGTGAAAAATGTAAAACTGAATGTAAAAACAAATGATATAAGTTGATATGTAGATATATATTTAAGGTCAACTTTACATTGTTAGTAGGTATTAATTTCAATATCACATGTTCTAGCTACTTTGTTTTGAAATATAGTACCATCCATGGAATATAGAACTGCCCGTAAGGCTAAATAATATTTTTTCTTTCATAACTCTTTTTTTTATGATTGGTCAAGTTTCATTTTGCCATCCAGATAAGTAACACAGACATTTATGGGTTTATTAGACAGGAAACTAGAGTCATGAAAAACTGGTATAGGTAGTTTATGAGCTAGGTCTCACCAACAGAAGGTACATAGAGTTTTTGTTTAACCTGCAGACTATATAGCCTACTTAAGTCTACCAAGGTGTCAATCTAGTATCCTATAATTACCAAGTTTATCTGCTTTAGTACCAAGCATTTGCTGCCTGATGTTAACTACGAAACATGGTGAATGTTATAGTTTCAACATCTCATTCAAAAGTGTAAGGACTGATAACGAAAACTATTTTTCACACGCAGAGTACAAAACTCAACGCTAATGAAATTCTTTGAAATGCAAAAACCATGTTCGGTATTTGAGACTGACTTAATTGGCTGTCAGTAAACTCGTGATTTTAATTAGCTAAGTCAGATCATTAAGACTTCTAAGTGTTCTATTAAGAAAATTTTCTCCAAGTAGGCATGATAGGCCATTAGTTAGTTTTTCTGATACAAACAAGTTTTGTATTCACTTATAATTTTGAGATGAATCTACTTAGTAATAATTACAGGTAGTGTTATTTTTACAAATTATCCAGAATCTAGGTGTTTGAAAAATTCAAGGGAGATTCTCTTCTCACTAAAACCCTAATTCTGTCTTTAATAGAAATAAAAGTTAATTTATTTAAATCATTAAAATAAAACTTTTCGAAAGTAAAAGATATCAAATAAGATGTATTTGTTCTCTGAAAATATTCTAAATGCCTAGTTTTCTTCCCAGAATGTATTGCTGCGAAAGATTTCTGTTTTGATGCTAGTTAGTACCTTTTAAGTAATGAGTAATGTCTGCTGTTAATTAACAGTTATTATTAATTGTTATAGGTTTAATAAGGGCGTGAAGAGCGGTGACCTTACGATGACCTACAGGTCTATATACCAGGACGTCCTGGCTGCTACAGATCATGTACATCAAAAAGAGGTAATATTACAGTAAAACCTGTCTGTAAAGGATATATGCCTATAAAGGACATCTGTCTATAAAGGACAACTGTCTATAAAGGACACCTGTCTATAAAGGATATCTGTCTATAAAGGATATCTGTCTATAAATGATTTTATTGCTCTATCCTTTGGTATCCTTTATAGACAGGTTAGACTTTATATGGCCACATAGATTTATATTTGAAGAAAGGGAGCACTTTTAATAATCTGATTTTTCATCATTAAGTTTTTCTGTAGCTGAGTTTTGCAATAAACTGAAACAAAAAATAAATAGACTGAAAAAGGTTAAGGATTGATGAACCAAAAGATGATCTCTAGAACCTGGAAACTACATACTGGTGGTTGAAATCGTTACATAAGTGTTCTTATAGTAAGATAATGTTTTAGGTGCATAAAATGGGATAAGGGAGGCAACCTCCGATATAACACCCAAAGCTTAGATCCTGAGAGGCAAGGGAAGTAACCCTACATCTAAGTACTTTGTGTGACATCCTTAATTCTTCTTGACTCATTCATCCCTGAAAAAACATTTACAATCATCTAATTTAAAAACTAGAAGAGTCAATTATGAATTTTCAGGGGTGAATACATTAATGGAACATAGATACACTTTCTTATTTTCTTCTCTGAATTTAGATATTTTTGCCTGTTTAAAATAGATGCTCCACCGCCGACAGAACATGAATGATACTCATCATTTGAACAATAATTGGTGTTTAATCATGTATATATATGTCTAATTAACACAAAAAATAACATAAAATAATTTGTTTTGCCTTTGGTGCATGGGCAATCAGTACCTCACTCCATATAGGATATAGTGACACGGAATTTTTTCAGGCTATTTATTATTTTTTATATTTTTAACTCGAAGTAAAATAAGAAGCTCAAACTTTTCAATAGTGTTAACGGTGTAAAGTAAGTAACTTTTACAACTGAAGAAAAATATTAAATCATCTGCCCTTGTTTTTGATAGTGAAAAAATACTATTTGTCAGCCGTAGAGCATCTTTAAGGATGAGAATCGTCTGTATTGCAGTGTTTTAAAACAATGGCTTGAGAAATTGATACACATGGAAATTAGTAGCATGTGAACGTTTCCTCATCCCATTACTATTGTTAATGATGTAGATATGTATATAATTTTGTTGGCAATGAACAATGTGATTAATTTTTCAGGGTCCATTAAAACGTGAAACAGTGAAAGATCTGGAGAGATATGTCATCAAAGACGATCGGCTTCCAGTTTTACTTGATAGGTACGTTAGCCATTTATACAATATATTAAGGAAAAGAAGTGTTTTGATAGGTACGGTAATACTGGCTGGTCCAGGGCAATACAACATGTCGCCTGAGGCTGTATTGCATGGCTACCATGCAATAAAGAAGTGACGTCACGGCGTCAACAAAATCTCTATTTCATTTTAACATTTTTTTTTCACAAATATGACTGATTTTACTCTAAAAGATGCAAAAAACGGAATTCGTGTTGAAAGTATCATGTAATTTTTCTTGTATGGAAAACGACTTCCAGTCGTGGATTTCATCAAATTTATTTCAAAATGGCGGGATATTTTAGTTGTAAAATTTCAATAAAACGTCGAGGTATGAAAGAAAAATTTCTTTCATAAGTGGATATGAAGGATAGGATATTCTACCCTCGGGGTCACAAAATGTTGCAAAACCCTCGGCAAGCCTCGGGTTTTACTACATTTTGTAACCCTCGGGTAGAATATCCCTATCCTTCATAACATATAAGAGTCTTATAGTATCCGCCCTAATTAGCGCCCAGGGCACTTAAATAATTGTAACAAAGGGGGTGCTTATTAATGACCCCAAATGTAAGTTGTGGATGAAAAAAGTCAGCCATATTTTAAATTTTTCTGTACTCATGGTACATTAATCTGTTACAGTAAACATTCATATGCCTTTTACCCTTTGAGACACATTAGTATGTAATCAGACGCAGATATATTTATGTTACCAAATGACAGAGACTTTAATTCTGATTTCTCAACAGAGAAACACAGCATATACTTATATGTATAAAAAAAAAAAAATTCTCTCTTTACCAGAATGCGAGCTCATGGATCTAAAGTTTTCCTGGCCACCAACAGTGACTTTGTATATACAAATGTAAGTTGGTACCTTAATATTATAACTTACTGTAGATGGTTTGTATGTCTTTCTGATAGGTGGCTATGGCCGAGTGGTTAAGATGTCCAAACATATTACCACAAGCCCTCCACCTCTGGGTCACAGTGGCCGAGTGGTTAAGATTTCCAAACATTTTACCACAAGCCCTCCACCTCTGGGTCACAGTGGCCGAGTGGTTAAGATTTCCAAACATTTTACCACAAGCCCTCCACCTCTGGGTCACAGTGGCCGAGTGGTTAAGATTTCCAAACATTTTACCACAAGCCCTCCACCTCTGGGTCACAGTGGCCCAGTGGTTAAGATTTCCAAACATTTTACCAACATTTTACCACAAGCCCTCCACCTCTGGGTGGCGAGTTTGAATCCCATGTGGGGCATTTGCCAGGTACTGACCGCTGGTCAGTGATTTTTCTCCAGGTTCTCCGGTTTTCCTCCGCCAACAAAACCTGGCATATCCTTACATGACACTGACTGTTAATAGGACATACACAGGCAATAGATCTTTATATGAATTTCACGTGAATATTTCCTTTCACATGAAATTCATGTGAAAATTTTAATGTGAAATTCACTTTTTTGCCTTGGCTCACATGAAATTCACCTGAAGAAATATTGCCTGTGTAAAACTAAACAAACGGTTAGATCATAGTAAAGTCATACATCTACGATCACAGATGTTTGACAACTTGCAATGATTGTTTGTTTGTTTGATTAAATAACGTCCTATTAACAGCCATTGTCACGCAGAGACGGCCTCCCATGTATACGATGTATAGCGTGTATGTAACACAAACTTGCAATGATTGAAAGATGAAGCATACAATTTTACATTATCAAACAAGTTAAATTAGTGCAAATTATATTCAATATTCAATATTCAATCATTCGTATTCAGGTAATAATTGGAAGAAATAGATATACGAAAATATTCCAATTTGATTATTTTCAATACGGCATTGTTTTATTTATATTCCAGAAAGTAATGGGCTATCTGTTGGATTATGAAAAATCAGTAAGTATATAAAACAAAGATGTCATGTTAAAGGGATTTCTTTTTCGCTTTCCTTTAGGATGATTGCAATTATCTGGTTCATTTAGTCAGTGGGTCAGCGCAGGTGCATTCTGACCTATCAGAGTTACTTTCCTTTAGAGTACTGACAGACATAAGTCAAATGGTTCTAAAAGTTTTGTTTGTTAAAGATGCTCCACCGCTGACAAATGGTATTATTTCACTATCAAAAACAGGAGCAGACAATTTAGTATTTTTCTTTGGTTACAAAAGTTACTTACTTTACACCATTACCACCATTGCAAAGTTTGAGCTTGTAATTCTATATGGAATGAAGTACTGATTGCGCATGCACCAAATGCAAAATAAATTATTTTATATTTTTACACGATTAAACACCAATTATTGATCAAGTGATGAATATCATCTATGCTCTGTCGAAGGTGGAGCATCTTTAAAAGAACTTGAAATATATATGTATACTTCTGTGATAGATTCTTATAAACAATAAACATACAAGTGTACATCTGTTTTGAAATGCACAAATGTTAATGCAGCTGTATATATCTTATCATTCAATAGCAGGAACGTGTAGGCTGCACCAGAAAATTTCAATAAACCAAATTTAACTTACATATCTATCAGTCTACATATTTAATTCTATCTTCCACAGCGTGACTGGACTAAATATTTTGACTTCATTATCTGTGATGCCAGGAAGCCACTGTTCTTCAGGGAAGGAACCATTCTTCGACAAGTGGACCGAGTGAGTTTTGGTCTTCATTTCAGAGTATAGATCTCCCACAGGATGTACCTTGTTTGCAACAATTTAGTATAATTTTCAGGACAACTCATCATAGTTTTTTGAGTGTTTACCATCAATTGTTTATATTTTTGCAGAATTCATTCAATATTTACTCTCTGTCTAGGAAGATGATATGAATTAATACCAGACATAGCTACATGCATTATATATACATAATGTATTTCCAAACAGATGTCCTTCTGAGGGAAACATAATTTAATCTATAAAATTGTCTTTTTTCAGAAATCTTTTGGCCATCTGGACTTTAGTTTCTATGTACCTGAGACTGGCCAAGTCTAGAGGCCGAAAGTTTGCAAAAAAAAAATTCAGGCATATTGATTTATAAACATTTTATTTTGAACTTTTGATTTTATATTTGACAGGAAACAGGAGCTCTAAAGATAGGTTCACACACAGGACCTCTACAGACAGGCCAGATTTACTCTGGAGGTAGGCACCCCCCACACACAAGGGAAGTCATTATACCTTCACTTATATCTCTATGTACACTAAGTTTTAATATGTTAAAGATGACCATTACAATCACCTATTATGGTCATCTTCTACTTCCCAGATAGGAATGTGATGACAGACATTATACCACTAGCCCTCCACCTCTAGGTTTAAAGTTTGCATCCAATGTAAGGCAGCTGCCCAGGGGTTGATGATTTTCTCAGGGTACTCAAGCTTTTCTCTACATCCTAAGCTTGGCACATCTTTATGCAATGACTGTTTTATAGAATATAAAACAAATGAAATGAACATCAATGCCAGACTCTTGTGTACAAAGTGGAATCCACCTTCCTGATTGCTCTTTACTTTTTGTATGTACATTGGATCCGTGCTTTCTCCTTCCAATCCAAATTTATCTGATGAGATAATTTTTGTCTCCTTTCAGATGGTTTGCCTGTACATTGAGAGTTATCTCCCTTTATATGTTTTGCCTGTATATTGAGAATTATTGAGAATTATCTCCCTATAGAACTTTTGCCTGTATATTAAGAATTATCTCCCTTTAGAAATTTTGCCTGTATATTAAGAATTATCTCCCCTTAGAAGTTTTGTCTGTATATCTCCCTTTTGAAGTTTTGCCTGTACATTGAGAATTATCTCCCTTTAGGGTCTGTGGATGTTTTCTCCGAGATGATGCGTGTACATGATAAAGACGTCCTGTATGTCGGCGACCACATCTTTGGTGACATCCTAAAGTCTAAAAAGGACAGAGGATGGAGGACATTCCTTGTTGTCCCTGAGCTAGCTCACGAACTCTCCGTGTGGACAGACAAACGTAACCTGTTCTCCAAACTAGAGGAGCTGGAAGGCATGATTGGGAACCTCTTTAAGTAAAAATTATCTTAAGTAACAATTATTTGGAATTTCTAAGTATAAACAGTTACACTATTGGGAAATGTTTGAAGCAATGTTCTTGGAATTCTCAAAGTAAGAAATATATTGTAATTTCATTATGTGGGAAATACGTATAAGAAATCTCTTACAGTAAGAAATAATCTAATCTCTTCAAATAAGAATATTGGGAATCTCTTAAATTAATAATGAATGGTAATATAACATCTTGCCGCGGGGGGATATTTCAGAATTTTTTTAAAAATGGAAACTCTTCAGAATGTCTTTATGAAAATCATTGGGAATCTTGTTAAGCTTAACTGTTGGTATTAGACATATACACCTATAAGTTAAACCTTCTGCATGCAAGTCAGTTACCGACTATCTTTTTCAAGTAAGAGCTATTACTTAAGTGAAGTTAATAGTAGAATAATATCTATAAAGAATAAATAATACAAAACATTTGAAATTTTTCTTTTACTTTAATAGCTATAAACTCCTTTCGTAAATTTTAGAAATCTAGACAGCAGCTGTGATGTCAAGCCCAACTTGAAGGAAGTTCAGCACACAATCAGGGTAGGTAACTCACGATCATGATTGTGACTTCAAAGAGGAGGTAAGTAAGCATTTTCAATTACAACATCAATTTATTATTTATTTATATTCTGTGCTTAATTAAATTGTTTTATTTTTCTTATAATTTAGACTGTTTCACATGAGATGGACATGACCTACGGCATGTTAGGAAGCTTGTTCCGAAGTGGTGAGTGAAGTCTTTGATAACCATGGTTACTGAGAACCTTATATGGTTGAACTTATGTCATAATATAAATGAATTTTCATGATGAGGTCAATAATATTTCTGATTGTTTGTGAGAATTTAAAACGTCAAGTTGAATATCCAAAATTAATATTAACACTTTTAAGCTCGATCGTCTCTTTGGCATCAGTGTCGGCGTTGGAAATCTCAGGTTAAAGTTTGGTGCAAATGTTGTAATACTAATATCTGTAACAACTGACGGACATTAATTCCTACAATCATTTTGGATCATAAACATTGTGATGAATATTGACATTTAAGGGGGAAAACGCTGGATTTCGAGAATTTCAATAGGTCCAATGGGCCAAAAATTTATGACAATGAAAATGCTTTATTTTATAATACTGGTGAATTACAAGGAACCTGAATTAAATCTACCAACCTCCAGAGACGAGCTTTGCTGTTCTCCAACAGCTCTGTAATGTATGATATATCATTGAACTTCTGTAATAATGAACTAAATTTCCCTAAATGAGATCATTTTATATAAGATTCTGTGTTTACTAATTAGGTTCCCGACAGACTTTCTTCGCCAGTCAGGTGATGCGATACGCTGATCTATATGCTGCTACATTCCTCAATCTGCTACACTACCCGTTCTCATACGCATTCCGAGCCCCTCCAATGTTGGTGAGTCATTTATCTCCCCTTACATTAAAACAGTATCAAAGTCAGTTACCTCCCATTCAAATCAAATTTGAAATTAAGTGGGTAAATCTACTTTTTGGGCCATCATAAGCAATTCACTTAATTAATATTCATACACGAACCTTTGGAACACTTACAAAAATTAATGTTCCTCATTAAACAACATTATGTTTATAACTTAGACACTGTGGTCCAGTTGAGTACATTATAACAAATTTCTTGGGAAAGTCGTGGACTCCCTAGGTCCCTTTTACATATCACACAGAGCAATATTTCATATTTACATCCTCTTTAAGTACCAGGATATTGTCTTTTAAAATGAATCTTGTAATCAACATGCAGTTGTGAATCTGAAGTAAAGAAAAAAAAAATAAAATAAAAAATATCAACTCTTATTTGGCTTATTGACATTTAAAAATTGTAAATAAATTTCTAATTATGAAAAAAATCAGGATTTTCTCATTAATCAGCTATAATCTATATAGTAAGAATTAACTTTTATGTATTTATTACATTTGCTAACACATTTACTTTCAGATGCCACATGAGTCCACTGTGGGTCACGAACCTTGTAATTCATCAGAAGACAAAGATGTGGACCCTATGGCGCCACGATCACGTCAAGTCGCCGAGTCGGACACAGAAGCTCGCAGGGGTCGCCTTGAACGTGCTGACAGTATTGTACCAAACCTTTACGCATCAACACCTCGACAGTTTACGCAAATACAGGAGGATGAGGAGAGTACAGATAGTGCTGATGACACCGATGTAGAGAAGAAGTAGACAGAGAGCACAAACACAGCTAGAGAACAAATAGATACAGATATATCAACATACAATCTTTACTGCTGCAACTAGTGATGTTTATCCCGGTAGATATTTTTTGTAGAATATGTAGATGATTGTTTTGTGTTGATTTTTACCTGAAAGGTTATGTGTTATAGACAATAGAACCTGTGAGCAATGTGAACATACTTCACAATCAACCATTGTTATCATATATATCTGGGAAAAAATGGGAAATACTTTCACTTTACTAAGAGGCAAGAAATCTATTTCCTCTTAACCTTGCTGGATACTTTAAGTTTACTTAGGGGCAAGAAATCGATTTAAACCTTAATGGGTACTTTGAATTTACTAAAAGGCAAGAAATCTATTTTCTCTTAACCTGGACAGAGATTCCACACTTTTGGTGACGGTAAGATAGAGAGGGGGAATGGGTAAGATATATCTATCTGACTCATGGCAGGACAGCCTGACATCAAGGCAACAAGACCATGATGTCACAACAATACTGCTTGAATTTATTATGCATCATTCAAGTTTTCTCCCATTAATGCATCAAAATCGAACAGATTAACCGGGTAAGAGAAAAAATAACCTTCATCCTCTTGAGAGCGAGATAAGTTAAATCTCAATCGGAGAGGTAAAATTGTTATATACTGTCAAACACTCAGCAAGCCTTTTGTTTGACAACTTTCAAGTGATAGTTGTATGTATAGTTGTGAAATTATGTCTAAATTCCTTCACATATTACAGCTAAATATCATACTGTTATAACAAAATTCTTGTTTATAGTATTTTATCAAAATTTTGCTATTTTTATCCGAGATAAAATTGCATTTAATTTGCATTTGTCTTTTTTACCAAAGATATGTTGATTTTTTTGTTTTCAGCCATAAATGTGATCATGTATTATTGGAAATTAATTTGTTATTGAACCTTATTTTGTATGTGATAATATTTAATTGTATTTTGAGCTTGTTAAAACAATATTTGAAAATTGTACAGACCTTGCATATCATATAAACGCTTTGGTATGTTAACGTTAAAACTTTAAAATATAGTTTTTGTTGAATTTTTAGTGAAACTTATGTACCGGGTATTGTTGAAAAGTATATATGTATATCTACATGGATGTGAATTTGGTCTTGCATATCATGGAGTTATCTGCTCTTGGGGATAAAGGCATCAATCTTATGTACACCTTAATTTAGTTACTGTGCAAAGCTCACATGATTTTCTCTGAAAAATATGATGCGCAAACGCATAACGTAAATCATATTGTGTTGTTAAAGTATGTGTTAAAGTATGTATACGTTGTACAGTATATATGTGCCTCACACACTGAGATTGTGAATTGTTATAACATTCATATAATAGAATTATAATATTTAGCCTTTGTGCAGACATAATACACAAGAATCTCATATTTGTCTGGTAATTCACCAGGGATATATATATATATATATATACACATATATAACCAGGTGCAAGATTGTGGCTTAAATTGCCAGTATGGGGCATAAAAATAATACTTTTTAAGGGAAATTATGAAATCATAATTAGTTGTACATGTCATCTTTATCAAAAAAAAAAAACTACAAATGATCAATATCCTTTTAAAACACGAGAGAAATAAATAAGCCAAAAATAATTCTGTCATTTTTATGCAAAAATATAATTGTTAAAGGAGCAGATTTTGCAGCATGCATGTCCATGTACATCCAATACTTTAGAGATAGATGATGCAAGCCTGTATACCAATGAAGCTGTGAATGTTTTTGACAATCACTTGTGTCATATCATCCTTTACAATTAAATATTTATATCATTTATGCTCTGTCGGCGATGGAGCATCTTTAATACTACACTTATTATCACCTTCTGAACAATTTAATAAAATAAATTAAATATTAATTTTCATAAACTATTTGTCGTCTTACACGTATGTTGCTTGTTGTTTGTCTTAAATAATGTTGTTTGTCTTAAATAATGACAATAACTGCGCCAGACAGCAAAACAAGTGAAATAAATCTTCCTTGTTAACAAAGATTACACAGTGAATCTAGCTTTGGCTTGGTGTTGAAACGTAGCTCATCCATCGATATATAATAATCTTTGTATATAATCAGTATTGTTAAGAAACTTTTAGTTTTTGTTTCAGAACGGTCATGGGCCTATTTTGGTTTCTAAAGGTGATTTGTTCAAATAGTTACTAAATCTCAACATTTCGGTTCTTACTTCTCTGCATTATTTACATATTGTTTAAATATCAGCATCGATTGTTGGCTAAAATCAAAATGTAAACAAAATGTTGTGTGTTTAATCAGGATACAATTTGTACATCATTGCAAATCAACTTCCTTGAGATGTTTTTATTTTCAGCTTAATATTGGTTCTTATGTATTTGTTAAAGGTATGCTTAATTTGTAACATGCTAAATCTTTCAGTATATGGTCTCTCTATATATGGTGTTGGTTGTTCTGTTTTTGTTGACGTTTTTAACTTTTGATTTTTCTCTTAATCCATTTGGCTTTTGTTTAAAATCCATTTTTGCTTCTTTTTTAACTAAATCCAAAAGGCCAACTTTAAGATTATCTTTTTTTTCACAGTTAAACCAGCATTTTAATGTAGTGGTGTTGAATTTTAAGCAATAAATGCATCTATGCATTGGTGTGGAGACTACATAATTCTTGTCTTGTAAAATATTTTACAATAATACAACCACTTCCATGAAAAAATTGTGTATGACATGAGATTAATATCATTGTTTGGTAAAGAATTATTTTGCAGAAACTATAGTTTACTTTACCTGCACAATTTATTTCAGTTTCTAGCTATCATTATATTTTTTCCAAATAAACAGTATTATTTTTTTAACTTTATGAGTCTTTCATTGCTGCACTTCCAATTAAATACAAATCAAAAAGTTTCCATCTGTGATTATTGTCATAATAACCTACAAGGGTTTCAATAGAATTAAATATCTGATATCGAGAAAATTAAAATTCATAATATATAATAATTGACCTATCACTAGGTAGTATGAAGCCATGCCTCATGCTCGCACATGCAAATGTTTCCATTTAATGTCAGGGTAAACATTGTAGCAAATACAATACAAAACATGCCATTTGATTGACACCTGGCAATCCGTCAATACAGATATAATGTTATAACCAGTATTTGTGCATATCTACAGCAGTGTATTTGTATCTTAAACATCAATAGAAAATTGGCTTCCTTGCTTTATTATTCTAATTTATAATTTCATTAATGATATCATTTGGTATGTATATTGACAGTGATAATGTGTTGACATTGGTAATGTTTTAAGATATATTTTACTATTCAATCTCTCCTACTTTCACTTTCTATGTGATTTACACTATTACATGTACTCCCCTACTTTCACTTTGTGATATAATTTCTCCTACTTTCACTTTCTATGTGATATACACTGTATTACCTGTATTTACCAACTTTCACTTTGTGATATATACAAATGTAATTATTTTTCTTTAACTTTAATACCTCAACCTGCTTGATGTAACTGCCGTATTTTTGCACACATATACAGTAGTTTAAATTGCTTATATTTATGTACATGAACAATATACCTACTCTACCTGTATCTTCTAGTGTAACATAATAAAATGATCACTATAAACCTGCTGGAATTTATTTATTTTGTTGTTTTTTCATTTGGTAGTTTTTAGAGTTACTATATAGCTCTTCATGGTTCACTAATTACGGAGGTTTGTATAAAAATACAATTAACTATCTATTTATGATGTCATAATAACCGGACGGTGAGACTAATTCACAGTAAATTGTACTTTACCCACGTCGTTTTGGGATCTCAAAACCCTGGTATACTTTGAACTAGTCTAAGGAACATTCCGTTGGTGTTTATAGAATTCATGGATTTCAATGATGAAAATGTATCAAAAATAAACCACCCATAAAATTTACACCCTATACAGTCTACCTCATAAAATTTACACCCTATACAGTGTACCACATAAAATTTACACCCTATACAGTATACCACATAAAATTTACACCCTATACAGTATACCACATAAAATTTACACCCTATACAGTATACCACATAAAATTTACACTCTATACAGTATACCACATAAAATTTACACCCTATACAGTATACCACATAAAATTTACACCCTATACAGTATACCATATAAATTTTCACCCTATACAGTATACCACATAAAATTTACACCCTATACAGTATACCACATAAAATTTACACCCTATACAGTATACCACATAAAATTTACACCCTATACAGTATACCACATAAAATTTTCACCCTATACAGTATACCCCATAAAATTTTAGCAGTTAAAGCTAAACACTAAAACCTTGAAAACTCAAAACATATGTTAAAACTTGGGATTGTGTAGTAAAGTTATTTTGTCATCAGTAACCCTGCAAACACTTCAAATTAGATAAAAATACAATTACATGTACATGAAGTTTACAAAGTACAAGAGATCCCAGAGGGATTTTGGCGCCAACCAAAGAATGTTCTATGTCTGACAATGGAAGGATGGATTTTTCCTCTGCTTTTCAAACTTTTTCAAACATACTACATGCAAAATTTGAGACAGATTGCTTAGGTACTTCCTGAGAAATAGCAGTAACAAACTTCAACTATCAAAATCCAAGATGGCTCCTTGGTGGCCATCTTGTTGATTGTTCGGTCCCCAATCACAATATGCCTAACTGTATAGGGCCCTAGGGAAACATACATATGAAATTTGAGACAGATTCCTTCAGTACTTTCTGAAAAATAGCAATAACAAACTTTAACTATCAATAGCGATAACCAGGTTCATCTGCCATAATCCAAGATGGCTGCCTGGTGGTCATTTTGTTTTTTTTATCATTCTCAAAATCTGTATAGCACAACTAGGGACCAATGGGATTTTTCTTGTGAAGTTTGAAAAAAATCCATTCAGCAGTTTTCAAGAAAGAGTGATAACAGACTTCAACTGCTAAAATCCAAGATGGCTGCCTGGTGGCCATCTTGTTTTTTGGATCAGCCACAAAATCTGTAGGGTACAACAAGGGACCAAGGGAACCATCCATGTGAATTTTGAACAAAATCGCTTCAGTAGTTCTCAAGAAATAGCGATAACAAACTTCAACTGCCAAAATCCTAGATGGCTGCCTGGCGGCCATATTTTTTTTCTGATCAGCCTCAAAATTTGTATGACACAACTAGGGACCAATGGGATCCTCCATGTGAAATTTGAACAAAATCTCTTCCATAACTCTCAAATAATATCGATAACAAACTTCAACAGCCAAAATCAAAGATGGCTGCCTGGTGGCCATCTTGTTTTTCGAATCAGCCACAAAATCTGTATGGCACACAGGACCAAGGGAACCATCCATGTGAAGTTTTAACAAAATCCCTTCAGTTGTTCTCAAGAAATAGCAATAAACAAAGCTAAAAACTACCAAAATCAAAGATGGCTGCCAGGCGGCAATCTTGTTTTTCTGATCAGCCTCAAAATCTGTATAGCACAAATATGGACCAAGAGGAACCTTCATTTGAAGTTTGCATGAACAAAATCCCTTCAGTAGTTCTTAAGAAACAGTGATAATAGACTTCAACTGCCAAAATCCATGATGGTTGCATGGCGGCCATATTGTTTTTCCTATCAGCCTCAAAATCTATATGGCACAACTAGGGACCAAGGAGACCCTCCATGTGAAGTTTGAACAAACCCTGCAGCAGTTTTTAACAAATAGTGATAACAAGCATTGTTTACCGACGGATGCAGGGCGATTTGAATAGCCCACCATCATATACATTACAGATTACATAAGGACTAAAAATGAAAGAAAGGTACTTTGTGCCTAATGCGAGATGATCAAGATATAGAATTAAAAACAGGTGAGACAGCAGATGTTATCAAACAAAACAATTAAAAGTGATAGCAATTATTAGACAATGGTAACTTGTGACATAAATTTAAAACAAACACGATCAAAAAGTTCACTAACATTTAATATAAATCTTACTTGTATACATTTTCATATTCCATATTGAGCAAGATATTATTAATGCATATTAAGCAATGGGTAAAAAAGTATTACACATTACAGTAAATATTGATATTCCTGGCAAGAAAATCATCATTGTTTCTTCACACGTACACCAATCTCTTATGCACATTACAACAACAATAACATGAAATGTTGCAATCAGTGTGTCCCTGCACTGTAAGAATGGGCCAAATATATAGACAGCATTCTCAAGATCTGCCTGTACATAAAAAAATATAAATGTTTACTATAAACAGTAGTATATATTGTATTCGTATATTACAGAGTTATCTGTCCTTGTGGATAAGTCTCAAGTTGATTGCTAGTACGCCGTGTATTCTGAGTGTAACCTCACATTGCATTAAGAGAAATATGCATTTGTTCAAAAAGTAATTATCTCGCAATCAATACCTACCCACGGGGTTATGAAAAGATGGAATACTGGGGTAATAAATTGATAAAAATAGTGAGGAACAGTATTTTGAAGACATTCAAGCGTCACTATCCACCATGATCCTTGACATGATATAATTTCTATCAGGGTTACCTCCCCCCCTTTTCCATGAACACCATGAACCTGTTGAAGATGATCCATATCATTTTCGTCATTAAATTTTTATACCAATTATCTTACAAAGATCTAATCAATTCATCACAAAATCATGATAAAATCAAAGGCATATATAATTTTATTACTTGTTGGCTATGAAATAATCTAATACTGAAACAATCAGTAGTATATATATGTATACACAACAGATAATGTAATATGTAGTTTCTGGGTAATAAAATTATAATGAATTAAAACCAAGTTGAAATACATAAATATATGGTACATTGTATTACATGTATCAAGTAATACCCTGTTTGATTTATGCATATAAATAACAATCAACATAACATAAGTTTTTATACATGGCATGATTTTCAAATAAAGGAACATAATTATCACTTAAATTTCTGATGTGGTCATATCTATGTATCAGGGTAAAAATCCAGTGGAAGACAAAATCTGACGAATTGTTTCCTTATCTTGTGCCGGCAGTGGTTGTAAGGGAGAGCGAGTCGGACCTCCATAGTAACCCATCATCTCCATGGCTGTCTTTAATCCCGGAATTCCAAACTGCTTAGTTACCTGAAAAGTAGGCCTTACTTTCAGACAACTTTCATAACAAAATAATGTTCTAACTGTTTATGCGAAAAAAAAGTTGAAAGAAGAGCTACATGACAGTGTTCGGCACACTTTAAAGATGTTTTAAATTTTCATATTTGTTTTTATGGGTTTATGGAATAATGAATTATTTTAGAATTAGAGATACAATGATTGGACATTTTAATTTCCTGATATTTTTATTTCTCACGAAACATTACATGATGGAAATACTTTATCAATTAAGTGCTTAAGTTCTGATTTTCGATATTTTCAGAATGAATGAAAGATTTTTTTTTTTAAATAACGGTATGAAAAGACAATATCTTTAGTGTACAGATGCAGAACATAGCATTAAAAATTTTACGGTGATGACTCGTAAACTATTCAGTCTTCATATCTATTATTTACTCACTGCGGTGTTTGGAGCTATAAGTCTGTGCTGTAGATGTTTGGCTTCCTCCATCCTCCCAGCTTTAAACAATTCCTCAAGGTCACACAATTCCTTCCCAAGGACGTTTCCAAGGGCACACACTCCACCAACACAACCTATAGTCACATATACACATCTGCATAATTTTGAGCAGAGAGAACATTATTATCTGGTACAACTTGCCACAGGATACAAAAATAAATTAAAAATATCTTGGATTTATATTGAAGGAAAAGGATGGGGTGGGGTGGGGTAGGGAGAGATTGATGATAACTTACCAACAACATAGCCAGACAATAAGAATCCAGCAGAACCCGCCAGAATCTGGAAATCAGCATCCTTGGTTTTGTAGGCTAAGAGTCCAATAGACGTTATCTGTAAAAATATTATTGGCATATGTGAGAACTGCATCACATATCTTCCAAGAAGAGGGCAGTTCAAATTATTCCAGGTCCCAGATAGTTATATGATCCTGAGGCCAGAACTGCTGTAGACAAAATAAAGAACAAAATGTACACCTATGAGTTCCTAGGGCTATTTTGCTATTAAGTTTCCTCCATTTCCTTATGATTCAGAAAGTTGGTGGACACTTACATCTCCTCCGCTGTCCTTCAGGCCGATGATGTTAGGGTGTTTGGAAAGCTCTTCAACCACACCTGCAGGAATGGTGATGTTGGTATTGGCTGGAACGCTGTACAACAATATTGGAATGGAACTGTTGTCTGCAACCTACAAAAGGCAAATTGAGATCTGCTTTGAAAATTCATTAAATTTTGAAATTTGTTTCATTTCTAGGCAATTTATCATATGCATACCCATAACATATAAAACAATTGTTGACCTTTTCTGAGGTAAATATGGGTCTTACCAACCCTATAAGTGATATACCATCCTTGGCCTTGACCTGGGAGGTAACTGAGTTCCTTGGGTACATAATTTACCATATTAACCTGAATACAGGAAGATAATTGTATATTTTAGAAGTCAGAATGTTTTTGTATAAATTTTACCTGGCGGTAATGTTGTATGAGTGCCGAGTTATTCATGGCTCCTTTGTAGTAACATGGGGTCACAACTAGCGCCACCTGGGCTCCGGCGTCCGCCATTTTATTGGTCATCTCTATGGTATCCCGTGTTGCTGTAAAATAAATTACAAATCTGTGTTCAAAGATCGTATATTTAACCACGGCAAATAATTTTATTCCCCAGACCTTTCAGTCAAAGTGTAGAAGCATATGAAGCCTCAATGGTTTCTCAGATATAGGTGAGTGTTTTACATGTATCAGTAATACCATGTAACACCAGGGCCTGATTGTTAAAAAGGTGATTAGCTGAATCACTAAATTAGTGAAATTAGTGAAATTCACATTTGCTGAAAAATCTGTAATCATATTTTCTGTAAAAATGAGCAAGTAGATAAGAATGGGATACTTCAGAATTTCATAAAATTCGGTTAAGTTTAATTTGTTTGTCCAGAAATTATCTTAATATCTTGATTTGAACATTGTTGTCATTTGGACAGCTAAAAAAACCTAAAGAAGCAAAATTAAACATAACATAATTTCCACACTTACATTCACATCCAGATCCTGCAATAATCAGTTTGCTTTGGTCAGCCATCTTTTTCACCTGTTGAACCATTTCTATTCTCTCTTCCTTCGTTAGGTAAGCATACTCTCCATTGGAGCCCTGCACCACATACCCTGGAAAAACATACACAATGACACGCCAAAATAACATGAGAACATATTGTGTATGTAGATCTAAAATACTTTAGAAAATGATGTTAAATTTTCTGATTTTTACCAGTGCCAGGATCTATCATACTGTACCAGAGACCACTAAAAGATAACATGTACTGAATGATGTTTTTTCTGATAAGTTTCTACTTTCCAGTGTCCTACATACAAAAGATAGCTAAATGCAACAGCTATACATGTCAAGATATACATGGGTCAAGTTACAGGTAATATTTCTGACAATTTTTTTGTATTAATCTAGTTACCTTTCCAATAATGATTTTTTTTGCTATTAAACCTATGTCGCTATTAAACCTATGTCACAATTCAACTACCACATACACTTATAGTGACATGTCCCATAAATTAATTGTAGACACCTATCCACTTACTTGTACAATCACATGACCCCAATTTACTGACTGAATGTACAAGCACCTGTACCTGTACACTCACATGTCCTGCAACTTATTTGTACCTGATTGTTCAGTTACTTTCACCTGTCTAGTTACCTGTACAGTCACCTGTCTCACAATTTACTTGACCAATCACCTGTCCAGTTACCTGTAGTCACCCGTCTCACATTTTACATAAACAATCACCAGTCTCACGATTTACTTGAACAATCACCTGTCCAATTACCTGTAGTCATCCGTCTCACAATTTACATAAACAATCACCAGTCTCACGATTTACTTGAACAATCACCTGTCCAATTACCTGTAGTCATCCGTCTCACAATTTACATAAACAATCACCGGTCTCACGATTTACATGAACAATCACCTGTCCAGTTACGTACCTGTACAGTCACCCATCTCACAATTTCCTTGTACAATCACCTGTCTAGTTCCATATACAGTCACCTGTTTCACAATTTACTTGAACAATCACCTGTCTAATTACCTGTCCAGTCACCTGTCTCACAATTTACTTGAACATTCACCTGTCTAATTACCTGTCCAGTCACCTGTCTCACAATTTACTTGAACAATCACCTGTCTAGTTACCTGTATAGTCACCGGTCTCACGATTTACTTGTACAATCACATGTCCCACAATTTACTTGAACATTCACCTGTCCAGTTACCTATACAGTCACCCGTCTCACAATTTACATAAACAATCACCTGTCTCACGATTTACTTGTACAATCACCTGTCTCACAATTTACTTGTACAATCACCTGTCTAGTTACCTGTCTCACAAATTTACATAAACAATCACCTGTCTCACGATTTACTTGTACAATCACCTGTCTCACAATTTACTTGTACAATCACCTGTCTAGTTACCTGTACAGTCAACCGTCTCACAATTTACATAAACAATCACCTGTCTCACGATTTACTTGTACAATCACTCACCTGTCTCACAATTTACTTGAACAATCACGTGTCCAGTTACCTGTAGTCATGTACCCATCTCACAATTTACATAAACAATCACCTGTCTAGTTAGATATACAGTTACCTGTCTCACAATTTACTTGAACAATGAATACTGCAATTACCGACCAGTTACCTGCAGTCACCTGTCTTGCAATGTTCTCGTATGGTCACCTATATCTTTCAGCTACCTGCACAGTCACCTTTTTAACACAACTGTTATACGTAGGAGAGCAAAAATTAAACAGAGAGAAAGGCTTTTAGTAATAACTAATAAAAACCTCTGAATGGTATCTTGTTCCATTTCTGTAGGTTTTCTGCCAATCTGTCGTATGCTATTGTCTCATCCTTATTGAAGGGTGTGGCAATCGGGGGATACATGCCGCTGACATCAAGGACTTGCCCGGCTGATGCAGACATACAGCGGTCAAAAACATGTCCCAATTGAGGCCTAGTCGAGGACACCGCTTTAGATTTTGTTACATGTCGAGCTAAAGTTGATAGCCCTTTCCTTGCGGTAAACGCCATATTTCCACGGCTCTGAGGATTTCTTAAACGTTAGCTGGTCTTTACGAAGCTGCAGACATTAAATCTAGATGTTGACATCTGATAGGCTCGGAGATGATACCTGGTAACTGGATACGATCACCTTAGGTCATATCCAGTTCTTGCCGACGTCTATCATAACAAAACCACGTGTTAACCTCCACACTGAAGAGTTCCAACGCCAGTCAGGACCGCGCAAAATTTGAAATGGTTATTTCTTCCAAATTTTTCATAAAGCTAATCTGTTCCTTTTAAGTCGCAACATGATTTTCAAGAAAACGCTTCTGTCAATATCCCCAATAAACACACTACGTGTATATTATAGATATATGCGCACACATAACATAACAATATGCTACAAAAATTATAAAGGGGTTCAGCAAGGTGCTCTCTTGTTGTCCTACCATTTCTGTTAAAATACTCAAACTGTATTCGGCCCTGTGATAACGATTGTTATGTATATGATTATATGGGTGAAAGTAGATTACTTGGTATATTCTAAGGAACTCTAACTTATACGAGTTATTCCCCTTTATTGTAAATCTCTTATAATAAAAGACATAATTGGAGCACAGGGCCATGTATAGTCTCAATATGAAAAAATATGACTTTTCATCAGATGCGGAGAAAACTTGGCAATATGCCACACATGTTATAAAAAACACGCGGGAATCAGTGCCGTCATCTCTGGCGTCAGGTTTTGTGACGTCACTGCTGACGGTGCCGTTAGACTGGTTCTCGCCTCAGTTACCTCCCTTTGCGTACGCTTCACTGAGCGGAGCGCAGCCTGGCGGGAGTAGAGAACTAAGGGAAGGGAACCAGTCTAACGGTGCCGTGCGCTTGAGAACATACAGAGTATATAATATATTTGACCAATACATTTGTTGCGTTGTTCTTGTATATGTGTAAGTAAAAGTAACTTTAAAGCGTATATCGATGACACATTTCGTCTAGTACAGAAGATTTCAAATCTCGTCGTGCTGATAACGAGAATTAAAACATGGCGGCCTACATGGAGGCGCGAGACTTTTCCCGCGGGACACGATTTCAAAGTCCAAGAGGTACTGGAATGTACTATTGGAATCTACGGAAGCGTATTAGGCTCACGTACGACAATATTTTTCAGGATAACGAAAATGTTTTATTTTGGCGGCCGCCATATAATTATATGGCGGCCGCCACTTAATTATCTGGCGGCCGCCACTTAATTTATCTGGCGGCCGCCATATAATTATCTGGCGGCCGCCAGATAATTATTTGGCGGCCGCCAGATAATTAAGTGGCGGCGTATATGGCGGCCGCCACATAAGTATATGCCAGAAATTTAAGTGGCGGCCGCCATATAATTATTTGGCGGCCGCCATATAATTATTTGGCGGCCGCCATATAATTATCTGGCGGCCGCCACTTAATTTATCTGGCGGCCGCCAAATAATTAAGTGTATCTGGCGGCCGCCAAATAAAACATTTTCGCTATCCTAAAAAATATTTTCGTACGTGAGCCTAATACGCTTTCGTAGGAATCTATATGCTCATACACGTGTAATGGTTAGTAGAGCCTGCTTTTTGGCATTTTTGACATTTACGTTCTACACATACAACTTGTTAGTGTAATATGTCGGCTGATATGGGCCATCGTAGTAATATCACTGATAATGATTACTCCTGTTTTACAACACTAAATAAGGGCATCGCGATCGGGCGATGTTTCAACCGGAAGTCTCCGTCTTTTCCGGAAGTATTCACTGGTCATACTAAACATAGCTCCACCCAAAATGATAAAACCTGTAACAATAAACATACAGATACGATAATGAAATTATTACCTCTTTCTAAATTTTCATAAAAAAAACTTGTCTAAACCAATACTTATGTATCCTTTTCAGAACTCAAAATTTTAGTTTTTTTAACCTATTTTATTATACCGCACTGATATTCACATTAGGTGCGATGACGTATATGTGGCTGTGGACGACGGAGAGAAATTTTCTGATAAATAGTCCTGCAACAAGCGAGGCATGCGCAATTGTATGGTTATTCGTTCTATTTTAATGTATTGACAAGTGACGTTTTCAATACTAACGCAATTGAAAAAGAACATTTTACTGAACAAAATATACTGATACCAAATTTACAGTTTCCATACTATTATATTATATATTGTGGAAAAAAATGAAGAGGAAAAGTAATGAGATATCATCACATCCTCGATACTCCATGGGTTCCGATCACTTACGATCTCTACACCCTTGGCTTTTCTCTCATAGTAATACACGGAGGCAACAGGACAGAACAGGCAAGAGTTGTATAACGGTACACTGTAGTCGACTGTGTGGCTTTGATGTTAGGCGTCGCTCTCTCTCTGTAGTCTTCAAATGAAATCTGTGCAGGCCTGTGATTGGTCAAATGTTTTCCAATGATCATACGGTACACTGTGGTCGACTGTGTGGTATGATATAGTCCAGGGGTGTAGAGATCGTAAGTGATCGGAACCCCTGGAGTATCGAGGATGGAGCTTACTATGCACGATACCTGTCATAAGGAAGCACGTGTCATATGTCCCGCCACTGTCTAGATATAGACCTGAAACCATCAATGTTAGCAAATCTACATGAATCGACAAAAGTATTTTGATATTCAAAAGTAAAGTGTATGTAAAATGCAAAAGAAACGTCATGACTTTGAGAGGAACATACTGTAGTATTACCACACAAAGGAATTACGTAACATTATCACACGAATGATTGACGTCGCGTTCTCACACAAAGTAATGACGCAAGAATTATTGCGTGCGTATGAAAACTAATATATATCTTTGAATAATTGGCAGTTAATTGAAATAATATTGCGTTCGCATGCAGTAACTTTTATATTTTTGATGTCCTTTCCCAGTCACCGTATTGTTGTCACGTTAACTAAACTGGCGATTTAATTGTCTATTATGCAATGATATATTATTGCGAATTGCGTTCATACGCAAAGTTACTCTGTTGACTTGCAACAGTATTGCGTTCCCACGCAAATGTAATTATATAATTGCGTTCGTACGCGATAATACTTTTACGTTCGTACGTAATACTTTTCCGTTCGCAAGCAATTCTATTGCGTTCACACGCAAAAATATTATATTCGCATGCATTTTTTATGCGCTTTCCCAGTCACCGTAGAATCGACTGCGTAGAGGTTGTTAATGCAAAATTACGTAAGATAACCAAATTTATACTAACCCCCACACGGTGGTCCACTGAGTATCCCGAGTCCTACAGAAAACATCTGGATGCTGACCGCCGTGGCCAAATAACGTAGTCCAACCAGTCGTATACTTAGCCCATTAAGTAATGGGAAGGATACCCCGCTATATAAACCTAGAAATACAGAATACACTATTTGTCCCCCATACGAATGTCCATACAGCGGTAAACATATGTTTGATATACCGAGCACCGAGAGTGTTCCGAACAGCATCAATGCACCGTCAACCTCATCATTATTTGTTGTCAGACCGGTCAGCACCCTCGCTATCATAGAACAAATTCCGGAAACGGAAATAAGTACCGATCCCTGAATTGCTGTTCCTCCATTTAATACGGCATAGTTTGGCAAGTTCAGAAACATTATATAAATTCCAAAATTTGCGACAAACAGACATAAACACAACGTGGCAAATGGAACATTTGTGCAGACATTGTATATTTGAGAAATCATCGACTCCTGTTTGGTTATTTTACCGCTAGAGGGCACTAATTCCTTAGTCACATCCGGGCTTTTTATGACGTCATTGGTTCCCAAATCGATTCCATATATTTCCTCTGAAGTCCTGTTGAGATTTTCCAAGCTTCGAACAACCACCGTTTTCCTTTTCTCTAACCTTGATGGGAAGTATAATGCTCCAAACAAGCCAACATGTAAAGAAAAACCAGCCAGGATGAAAAACAATCCTCTATTTCCGAACATTTCTCTGGTCTCCTGGATGACTGGAGATAGCATAACCCCCATCCCCACCCCAGATACAGCTATCCCGCCAGCTATGTTGAGTTTCTTTTCAAAGTTGAATCCGAGAACAACAACCGCCGTCGTATACGTTAACCCTGCTCCGGCACCTGTATAGTACAGACAGAAGCGAATGTCATGAGAGAGCGACAAAAGTATACCCCAATATAAGATTATTGAGTAACAGAAGAAATATACGGGGTAACAAAAACCATCTTCAGCAAAGCATTGCTGTCAATATTATTTACAAAATTTCGTTCCTATTGCGATGAATTTTAGAATAGTGACATACTCAAATGAAGAAAAAGAATCGGCCAATCAGAATGCTGCATGTAGTAAGAAAAAAATTCTTATTGCATGGACATTCCCAAGCTCTGGAGTCGTTATATCCACCCTTGACTATATTTAAGCATAATAACAGCTTATGTGTGCTACACTTTGTGTATAAGATGAGAAAGAGTAGTTTGGTCCTTTGATATACACCAAAAGATTTCGATGGATTAAAGAGAACACTGTATCGGCATTTTTTTATTTGGGCGTTGCTTATTTGCAAACTTTAAAAGACGTCTTTGTAGACGTGTGATTGGTCAGTTTTTTTTCGATCTTATCTACATTTGTATCTCCTGAAATGCCGTCAGCTATGCTGACATAATACACTTAGTGACAGCAATTCCGTATTTGCACATTACAGAGTTATCTGCCCTTGTGGATAGGTATTGATTGTGACGTCATGTGTTAACGAGCCTAACGTCATACTTTTCAGAGAAAACGACCAATCTCTCCCAGGATTCATTGCGATCCTCACATTAGTGAAATATGGAACTGCAATGCACCCTGGGAGAGATTGAGATAACGACATGAGTTTTTTCACAGATTAATGACGTTACAATGAATATCTAGCCGTAAGTTTGCAAGGGTTGTATGCAAAAACGGAATAGTAATCACTGGGTTATTAGATGATTAATCTGTGAGATACGAGAATAATCCGTATTTATGCTTCATACCTACTATTCCTCCGTAAAACAGAATTACTGAGTCAAGAGTGTTGAGGAAGAAACAACATGTAAACCCAACCGTCATTATCAATGAGCCGACCGCGGTTGCTACTCGACAACTGTACTTCTTCAGGATGAAACCAGCCAACACACCTGCAATATAAAGTCAGTTCGTTATGGTAATATTCAAAGTTGTCTGAAGTTTGTTTTCCTTCGAAAACAATGGTTTGATGTACTTTGCAGCGTTCTTATACAAGATGTTCAGATGCCTTTTTAAAGGTTCTTGCGCAATGGTAAGTCAGATATTAAATAGTGTTAAAATAGCATTATCGTTTGTTTTATTTGCACCTTCTATGAGGTTGATGCCGATTAGTTAGAGTGCAAATGCTGTTGTCTTTTTGCGTTAGCAGTGAATGTGGTAATAGCACAAAGAAGCGTTTGGCATCCCGTGGAGCCGTGTTACATTAACACGTAAGTTTCATTGTGAGAAAAATTTCATTTGCAGTGAAACATCAAAATGTCCTGTGATTTATACTAGTAATGTCTTAACACACAAAAATATCAAAAATACATAATCTGACGCATTTTTTCTTGACTTCGTTGCAATGTATGATAATACACAACGTATACGATAATACATGTTTCTATTTTTGGCTTTAGATAATATCATAATTTGCATTTGGCTTTGAGAAATATTTTTTTAAATTAAAATCGACGTATAGCTAGGATTCAATTATATATTATATAAGCGCACAACCTGAATTGTTATATTTGTATTTATATATATCGAATTTCATTTCAATTATAGAAACCCACCTCCGCACGACTGTGTCGCAGCGAACAAAGAGCCAGCGAATGCTGTTTTCGAATTGCTCTCATTGAAGCTCTCTAGCAGGGCGAGATGTACGACTCCAATGCCTTGTCCCAAGCAGCCATTGACGACCATAATCCCAAACGAGGCTCCGAGTACAGCCCAAGACCAGCCTCGGTCCGGTTCTGTCAACTTCATTCTACAATAATTCGATTTTGCTTGTACATTTCACAACGCTATAGCTAGTGTATTGGGGAAATAGCTCTGATGTAGACTGCGAAAAAAGGATTATCCAACGATGAAACTTTCTATATAATGATTTTCTACAGTTGGGTGAAGAGCGGAGAAATATCAAACTCTACACTTCCAAACGTAGGCCTAAATGTATTAATACCGGGATATACAGGCACTAGTCTGAGTATATCCTCCCATGTAGGGATGTTACAACTTCCACTAACCATTATACAGTTGTTTCATGCCTTTTAAGTCAACAGTCAAAACTCTTTACCGAAGGTGATGGGACCAACCTGATGAAATGTTTCCCGCGGGCAGAGGCCGAGGGAAACAGTTTATAGGGTTGGTCCTAACACCGAGGCATGAAACAATTGTTTTATTTCCTGAACTACAATCTTAAACTTACCACTGAGCTTCTGGTGAGATAGACTTTCGCCGAAAGAATACCGGTATTTGGGTCGATCCGGTGCGCCGGTGTTTATGACGTCAACAAGTAATTATGACGTCAATAATAAACCCATGCAAACGTTCCGCACCGGTCAACAGTCAAAATACTGACCGGTCCATAGGCGAAATTACTTCATTTACATTTATATAGAGAGTCTGTAACAAGGTCAGTGTAACATATAAACGTCGTGGCGTCACAGCGTTAACAAAATTACTAGGTACAATTTTAACAATATATTTTCAGAAACTAGGCTAGATTTACTTTACAAGATACGAACAACGGGAATTGAGTTGAAAATATCACGAAATTTGCATATATGGAGAACTGACTTGCAGTCCCGTTTTCTTTCGAATTGATTTCAAAATGGCGGAAAAATCACAGTAATAAAATTGCAATAAAACGTCGAGGTATGAGAGAAAAATACTCTTTCTTACGTGAATATGAAGGTTGGGATATTCTACCCTCGGGATCACAAAATGTCGTAGAACCCTCGGCAAGCCTCGGGTTTTACGACATTTTGTGACCCTCGGGTAGAATATCACTATCCTTCATATCCACATATGAAAGAGTCTTATAATATTTACCTATGCAATTTCAGATATCAGATTCAGTAGAATATCAATATGTGCTGCAATGTCAATTACATATTTCAGACATTATAGAACAGAATCGTCATTTTACAAAAGATGATACACATGTATTACAAAATTGAGTGAATTGTTTTTGAATTTACGCATGAATATTTTTAGTTACCTATTGCACTGGACCGCTGTGCAGGCCTGCTTGTATGGATACAAGAAAACCTTCTTAAATTGCATAATGTGACATAATATGCGAAGATGATGCAAATTATCAATTTAATAATTATGATTACTATACTAAGGAAAGAGTTTTTGGAATACTGACAGCTGATGACGAAGATAAGGATCAAAGTACTGATGGCATTGTGGACGGATGATGATGTGAGTGATAGGCCGTCCCGTAGACACTTTATGGAGGAGAGTTGCCAGTGGATGAAGTGCGCAGAGATATAACGACAGTGGGAAGATGATAAATGTTTTCGATGAAGATTTAGCCCTGCAGGTAGGGCGTTAGAATTGTACCTTCTGCCCCTATTGCATGATCGTAAAAGGCGGCTAGATTTAGGACCTTATCTTTTCCGTTCTTCCTGAATGACTTTATCCTTCCTCACGTCTCGCTTGACACCGCCTCATTATTGGCCTTCGGTTGAGCGCTCGCTCCTATGAGTAGGCTCTGGAGACACACCAAAGTCTATAAAAGTGGTAGTTTCTGCTCCTGCTTAGCGCTCAGCAAACAGGGAGTAGGACGACTAGTTCGCGGGTTTGCTGCTTGGTGTCTTTGGCTGCATACTTTAGTGACATAGCACTATAAAAAGGGCAACAGTTCCACTATACAAGAAGACACAACACGAACATACCGCAGTTCCCAAAACACGCACCTCGAACTCATACACGTTACACACAGCATACATGGGAGGCCATCCTCACATGACCCTTGCTGTTAAGAGGGTGTTAATCAAACAAACAAACAAAACAAACAAACAAACAAAATCGTTGAAGTATTAACTATTCGTCTATTAGTCTTATATTATTTAAAACCAGACTTTTGTATAGAATACATTTACTTAATAGTACTTTCTTCTATTCCATGTCAAATGGCCGAGTAGTAGACATGTATGTCCCAATATATTTCCACAAGCCCTCCTTTGAGGCGCGAGTTAGAATCCTACGCTGAGCAGCTGCCAGGTAATGGCCGCTGGTCGGTGGGTTTTGTCAGGTAATCCGTCCTTCATTCACCATCAAAACGTGACAGTTTATTATATTACCCTGGATCAAATCAAACACAGTCAAATGACTATTCCTGCGTAACTTTGAAGCAGATTATTTGTTTTACAAAGAAATGCTGACTTCCATTAAATTACCATTGAAGGTTAAATGCTTTTGGTCATGGTTTTGAAGTGTGGGTACATGTATATTTATATTGGAAATATATCATAAGAAACACAATATAATAAATAGTAGCAGCAATACATGGCCATGGTTATGTATGGTGGAAAATAGTATGTAGAGTCAGATAACAATCACAAATTGCAATATCATAAGGACCCCAATGTTTCAGTTTGTAATACTGTGTACTTTCCGATATCGTTTTCCTGTAAAATCATCAAGATTGAACCAAATCTAACAAACTCTTACCGGTCTCATTTACAAAATAACGCTATGAAAGTGGATGTATATGTTCTACGAAATCACTTGTTTTTTTTTGTAATTCGAAGAAGACATCGGTGTATATTTGTTACGCCTTTTTCAGAAAAGACACATTTTAGAATTTCATATTATATACATTTACGCCATATTCTTTCGAAAGTCATGATATACTGCTTTGGGTTTTTGTCCAATAACCAATACTGTAAATGTTTATAAATAAGCGAATTCGCCATTAATTTTACATCAAAATTTGATTATACTAACATAAAACACATACATATAAATTGCCTTAGTAACGCTCAAAATATTATCATATGCGAGTTTGTACGGTGCTTCTTTCTCGCTTCTTGTTTTCACGTTTGATGAATATAAAATACTGAAGGCTTTCAACCAAGTTTATGTTTATGCCATAAGCAAATCGCGTAAGACTTTAACTACTGCGTGCCCCATTTCATTTCCGTAACAGACATCATGTATAATTTAGACATAACCGTGTTCGATGGGTAGACTTTTTGAAAGTTTGCTGGTCGCAAATATGGTGGGTTTTTTCAGTTTGATATACTTTATCGACCATCTTCATGATTGTGACCACATGAAGGCTTGACCTAAAACCTAATTTGTATGTCGGATATCGTAAGTAAAGCAATATAGAAGCAGAAAAAAACTGTCTAATTTCAATAATGTTTTAATCATGTAGTCATGTAAAATAATGAGCAACTTACTGTTGTTCTAAAGATAAAACTTTGGAATTAAAATCAGTTGGAGGTTGCCATTTTGTTGTTTGATGCACTGTTCATGAAGTACGTCCATCGTCACAGCTGTTCTTTTTCCGTGACAGCACATGAAAAGCAAAACATATGAAAATCTCAAATAAACGCAATGATGTCTCATAAGAGAATTCAGTAAACAGCGGTCCGGTTCTGTTAAAAATGTTTCAAAAGAACTTGCATAGTATAAATACAAACATATTGAATAGTTCGGTTCCGTAATGAAAACTGCTTCATTGTTTTACATCAGCTCAAGAACATTCATCAATCCTGTTCCGCTATAAAAGCTACTTGACTGTTCCACAAAGTCAATGATATTCAACAACTCTGTTCTGTTAAAATCCACCTCTCACATAAATGCACACATCTTTAACGGGAAAATATACAGATCTACTTTATTACATCATACGTGTCTGTAATACCTGTTATTAATTTTCAAAAGTGACGTTTCAGCTACAATTAATCCATCTGTGCCACACTATGCAGCTGTTGCTATCTTACATATCAAAAACTTTTTCATGTACGTTTGTCTATTAAAATCGATGAAATATTATATTGTTCGTTTGCGTAATATAAACATTATGTATTTTCGGGTATGGTATCATTTCGCGTATTTCGACTTACAACAGAGACTTTAAACTGTATAATTAAATCGCCTTTCAAAGTCCATGTTAGACATGAAAACGAATGTATATGTTATCTTTTTTATACTATTTTTCATATTCAGTGGTTGTGTTGTAACGAATTATAGGTAGGGGGTTCCCTCACCACGTTTGTACTTTCTCCGCCACTGGTTGGATATTTATCCAGTTGTTTCCAGATGTTTCTTAGTATTTTACTTTAATTTCACATTACATTAAGTAAACTGTATTACCTACATACATACTACGTGTATATTGTATGTGATTATATTCAATTTGTCGTGAGTAGAATGATGGGGAGTATGTGCAACCTGTTGGTAGCGGATCGTCCAGTCACTGTTGCACTTCGCTCACAATTGTACTTGTTCATAACTATTTGTCAGTAGTGTCTCATAAGCCAAATATGGCTGTACATGTTTACTTCTATGTGGTGATAATGATTGCGTAAATATATGTTGTAAATAATTGAATATTTTTTTTATTATCATATTATTATCATTTACATAAATATACATGGAAATTAAAACTTAATGTCAGAAAATAAAAGTTTTAAAATTTCCAAAACGAAAATCAACCCAAATTCATTAGTTTACATGATGTAAAAGGGCATACGTATCTAGGTATAATTTCAATAAAATTGGTAGGTTTTTAAAGCAACGGAAAAAACTGCAAGCACATAAAACAGCGGTGTTTGCTATTCTTTAGGAACTTCATAACATATCTTTTCCAGTTGATCTTCAATTGAATATATTTAATTTACTTGCATGTTTTACAAGACATTAAAAAATTGTATCAAATATAGCTTTATCAATATAAATACCATGTCTGATGGTGATATAAATACCATGTCTGATGGTGTATTATACAACCTACATTGTATACGAAATTGTAATTTTGCTGTAAAATATTGATGTTAAATTCAGAAACCAGGTAGACTGGTATCTTTATATTAAAATATATGCACGATTTTCATGCCTTGATAACTATTTGTATAACGAAAAAAGATCAGAGTGGTGGTATATATTTGAGTGTACATGTATGATATCCTTTTATATATAGATATGAAGGATAACGATAGTGTACCCTTCGGACAAAAAAGTATTGTAAAACTCTCAGCAAGTCTAGGGTATGACTACATTTAGTGAGGCGGGTCTCCGACGATGGTATATCCCTATCCTTCATAATATGCACACACCTACCTTGAAGAGGTCATGTCCCCACCGTCCCCACCATGCTCGGCCCTCCAGGAGTGTCTCTTTAGTCGTCATATCCAGTAAATTATAAAGATATCAATTGGCAGTCGATAAATGAAATATCTTAAAATCACTATAATGGCTTCGCGGTTCAATTTATCCTTGATAATTAAGGTGTTACCAGTACTGTGGTTAAAACTTGTGTGATATCGAGCATGGGTCTAAGTCATAGGTTAATTTTGCAACTATTCACAACGTATTTTTTTCAAAGTCTTATTCAAGGACGCCACACAAATATGAGGCAGTAAGCATTCTGTACAAACATGTACAAATGATATGACATAGGTACCTATCTCCGCCAGGGCTTTTTACAGTCATACTTGGTGAGCCTGTCAATACACTGATGTGACAATAATCAAATCTGTTTTGCATGACCGCATTTTAGACATTAAAATATACTTCAAAAGCACTTCCATGCTCAGTTAATGCCTATAAAGTGTTAAAAGTTTGCCTTTCGTCAGGTAATATTTTGTTATCAAGATCAAAACCTATCTGTCAAGGCGAAATTTCATTTAAAAAGTGATGTCTCTATCGTAATTACAGACTGAAAAAGTTACGGATATGCCGTGGAGGTACGTATATATGTACAGTATACTCTAATTCAACAAGCACATGATAGCCATATATTAGTTGTGAGTTATCAAGTCTAATTTTCATAGATATTCATGGACAGGTAACCCATGACACCCCCCCCCCCCCACACACACACAAAAATACAGGTCAGTACAATGTATGGTAGTTTCCTGTCAATTTTGTTTTTCACTGTTAAATTTTATTTTAAAATTAAAGATAAAAAAAAAAAAAAATTATCATCAAGCATTACCTATATTGTCACTTTATTTATCGTTGGTTGTTTCAGTTCTCAATGTATTTGTTCGTGTTAAAAAGAGAATACATGTTCATAATCATTTGCACCTTCAAACATCAAATGTACATCAAAATTGATTTGATGATCGAAGATTTGTTCCCATCAAAAATATTTAAATTCAAGGTCAGGCTAAGAACTATTTATGTAAAGTTGACCTGAAAACATTTTACGTCGTAACATATCTTCCTTAACAAATGACAATCATTTATATTGCATCAGTTCATGTATTCAGCTCTTCTTACTGTAAATGACAGATGGATTATATCGTCTTGGTATGGATTGAATACATAAAAAGAAAAATGTCAAATAGCGCTCCGTATTATGACACTCCTATGTTAGTATACACATCGTTAACAAGGTTAGGTGATGCATATTACATCCAGTAGCTTTTAACAATTAGATCTATTTAATTAGTGGAACTTTTATATCAGAAATTTTGAAACACCAAATAGGAACTGATTTATCTGGATGTCATGTAATTTTATTTGTCAGCATACTTTTGCAATTTTCTTAAGAGATTTTCGTTGTCTGTATGCTGACATTGCTTTGTCAGTTATACACATCATTAAAGTTAAGTGTTTGTAGGGCAGTTCAGTTAATATACTGACGC
The DNA here is from genome assembly GCF_041381155.1 of Argopecten irradians. Classification (NCBI taxonomy): domain Eukaryota; kingdom Metazoa; phylum Mollusca; class Bivalvia; order Pectinida; family Pectinidae; genus Argopecten; species Argopecten irradians. The sequence goes on along the minus strand of NC_091144.1, from coordinate 28,650,455 downwards.
GAGACTACAAACACTGATAAAGGTAACATTTGATGCTGATATATCATAGTATTGTTTACTTCTTTCTATCGCAATAACGGAGGCTGGCACTGGATCCTCGGTACCAAAGTTGAAGAAAATATCCTATGCATCTCCACGATTATGTGTCGTTATCAGTTAAGGAGTACCATATGTCAGTTCGAAGAATACAAAGCATGGGAAAGTAGGTATACGTTGTAAGAGTCTGCGTCATCACAAAAACCTTCCATAATGGCTGCCATTTACTTCTGCCAGGTGCTATTGTTGTTCAGAATAAGTTCTGGCCTCGGAAGTGGTGATAATTCTCGACAGAACTGTCGTCCTACCAGTCATGATATTCTTGGACCATACTACGTCCCCAATCCTCCCCGACTTCTACAGTACTGTACGGGAGATCCCGACTGGTATCAATACGATTCACTGTTTGTCCATGGACATGTTTACAAGAGTGACTGTACAACGCCAATGGCCAATACAAGGATTGACGTCTGGCAAGCTGACCATTCCGGAAACTATACATTAGACGCACAATGTCGGGGCTACCTCAGGACTGACTCCCAAGGCTACTACGAATTCTCTACTCTTTATCCTGGCAAGTATCATCTCCTCAACGTCGCAAATTTTCGTCCTGCTCATATTCATTTCAAGGTTTATGGAAAACGACGTCATAAGACTCTTGTAACCCAGCTTTATTTTGCTGGGGATTCGAGCCTAGGAACCAACGATCCTTGTACAGTGTGTAGTTCAGGAAGAGAGGATCTGATAGCCGATGTGGAATACTTCTGTGATTCTAATGATCGGTCGGAGTGTATCCAAGTGGTCAGGTTTGACATTGTTTTGGAAAGGGGAACGGGTGTTTCACAGACTTAGATCAAAACTGACGGTGAAACCATGAACATGTACATAGCAAGACGAGGCATCTCTTTGAACACACGCCATGGTTTTTGTTTTCCATTTTATATAGAAGGAATTTTATTCTGTTGATTGATGACCATGTCAGACATTTTTGAAATGTGGTTTGCCACCTATAATGTGAAATGGCTATTAACTTTTAATGAGGCTTTGATGCGTCATTTAGAGTGGTATGTACTGTAAACAACTGATTTTCACGGTGACTTAATATTGCGTTTATACATTTAAGAACTTTACCTGTATTTGAAACAGTTTCACGGAGATATAATTTGGTGATCTAAACTTCTAAAGTACTTCTATTGCACCTGTATTTGAAACGTTTTCGCGGAATTTATTTTTGCGATCTTAACTTCTGGAGTACTACTTTACCTGTATTTGAAATGCTTTTCCGCAAATTTCATTTTGCTATCTAAACTTCTGGAGTCCTATATTACCTGTATTTGAAATATTTTCACTGATGTTTATTTTCAGGATATGTATAGTATCGGCTGCGAAATCCGCGAAATTGATTCTCACGGGAAAATCAGTTGGGTTTAGGTATGTTTTCACTTTTATCTTCATAACTAAAGACAGATTTGATGACAGTTTACTATCAAAATATACACTCTTTGTGTACACTCTGTGTGTTAAATGCAAGGAAATAATGCATAACATTAAACACTACTTGTAATTGACTACAGGTGTTTTTGTTTTTGTTTTGTGTTGTTTCTGGTTTTTTTTTTTTTTTTGTCTCTTTGTAAGATACAAATTGTAACCTATGATACAAAAAAGAAAAACCTACATTTTACATGTAAGTACGCCAGTAAACTTATACAGGAAAAACCAAAAGAAAACGAAAATAAACAAAGATTTCCTGCTGTAAAGTCTATATGTCAAGGTCGTTAGAATTCAAAAACAAAATGCAAATACCAAGGTCGTTGGAGCATGTCCACAAAATTTAACATGTAATTAATTTGCCATGTGGATTGCATATATTCAAGTTCATTGAGAATGAAGAATCGTATTAAATGCAGTATTATATGTACAGTGTATAACATTATGTTCTATAAAATCATATATGTAAACGTTTTAAATACATTTATCGATAGAAAATCTAAATCTATATTGTTATGCACGCTAACATTTGGTCAGAATGCGGTAGCAGAACATTGTATTAAAGGTCATTGTATTGTCATAGGTTCAATTCATTATCACTGTCACTCATTTCAAATGTTATATCGTGAAATTGATATATCGTTGTCTAATTAGATAGGGATTCTCTCCAGCTACATTTAATAATGACGAAATGTGTTATCATTGTGGTATCTAAGTGATGTGCTATCAGAAATATTTACTGTACTTTAAAATGTTATCAAAAAATGACTATCTTGTTAGTATTATAAATAGTATAGAATGTTGATTTTTTTATTGAAATAATGATCTCATCAAGCGTAAGGTTAGTCCGCTAAACCTGCCTATATTATTAGACATTTTAATTTTTTTTTGCCTAATATATACATGTATGTATTAGACAAAAAAATTTAAAAACCCTAATAATATAGGCAGGTTAAGCGGACTAACGTAAGGTATGCCGATTCAATAAGACAAACTTAGATATTGTACATGTTCTGTATATGATTACACGAAAAAAAATCCTCGATAGTCAAGGGGTCACTATCACCATGGATGCATCGACAGTTGTAGCAATAAAAAAGTAACCCCTTGACTATCGAGGACGGTGAATATAACGATAGTGATATTAACCCCTGAAATATTGAGGATGAAAACAAAAAGTCAAAAATATTGCAGGTTACTAGTTGACAAGGTTATCCCAAGTTATAATTGTAAGTGTAGTCACGTTACATTCCTTCTCCTCCACATGTATTGCATAAAGATGGTTTGGTCATAGATTTGGAGGAAAATATTGTCTATCAGAAAAAAAGCTTTGTCAATTATAAACACAATTAAAACGTGTGTGTGGAGTACCTGTGTCACTGACCGAGGCTGCAAGGTAACATATGATGCGGATATTTAATAGTTTTCATCGCAATTATCTTGACTGGTAACTTAAATATTAAAAATTGTTTGATTCGACTCTATGATATTCAGCGGTTAATTAGAAAAGAGTGTACCATATGTCAGCTCGAAGATACAGAGCAAAGAGGCATCAGCACTGTTACGCAAACCTGCCATAATGGCTGCTATTTACTTCTGCCTGGTGCTATTGTTGTGCAGAATTAGTTCTGGCCATGGAAGTGGCGATAATTCTCGACAGAACTGTCGTCCTACCAGTCATGATATTCTTGGACCATACTACGTCCCCAATCCTCCCCGACTTCTACAGTACTGTACGGGAGATCCCGACTGATATCGATACGATTCCCTGTTCGTTCATGGACATGTTTACAAGAGTGACTGTACAACGCCAATGGCCAATACAAGGATTGAAGTCTGGCAAGCTGACCATTCCGGAAACTATACATTAGGCTCACAATGTTGGGGCTACCTCAGGACTGACTCTCAGGGCTACTACGAATTCTCTACTCTTTATCCTGGCAAGTATCATCTCCTCAACGTCGCAAATTTTCGTCCTGCTCATATTCACTTCAAGGTTTATGGAAAACAACGCCATAAGACTCTGATAACACAGCTTTATTTTGCTGGGGATTCGAGCCTAGGAACCAACGATCCTTGTACAGAGTGTAGTTCAGGAAGAGAGGATCTGATAGCCGATGTGGAATACTTCTGTGATTCTAATGATCGGTCGGAGTGTATCCAAGTGGTCAGGTTTGACATTGTTTTGGAAAGGGGAACGGGTGTTTCACAGACTTAGATCAAAACTGACGGTGAAACCATGAACATGTACATAGCAAGACGAGGCATCTCTTTGAACACACGCCATGGTTTTTGTTTTCCATTTTATATAGAAGGAATTTTATTCTGTTGATTGACGACATGTCAGACATTTTTGAAATGTGGTTTTCCTCCTATAATGTAAAATGATTAAATAACTTTTAACGAGGCTGTGATGCGTCATTTAGGGTTGTATGTACTGTAAAGCAACTGATTTTCGCAGCGACTTAATATCGCGTTAATACATTTCAGAATGTTTTCGCTTAAATTTAATTTTGCGATCTAAACTTCTGTAGTCCTACTTTACCCATATTTGAAACAGTAATACGGAGATATAATTTGATGATCTAAACTTCTAAAGTACTTTTCATGTACCTGTATTTGAAACGTTTTCGTGGAAATCTTATTTGGAGATCTAAACTTCTGGAGTCCTATATTACCTGTATTTGAAGCGTCTAACGGAGATTTATTTCCGCGATATGTATAGTATTGTCTGCGAAATCTGCGAAATTTATTCCCACGGGAAAATCGGTTGGTTTACGGTATGTTTTCACTTGTATCTTAATAACTAAAGGCAGATTTGATGACAGTTACCTATCAATATGTACACTCTGTGTGTTAAATGCGAGGAAATAATGCATAACATTAAACAATCCTTGTCAATAACTAGAGTTTTTTTCCGTTTTTGACTCTTTGTAAGATACAAATTGTAACCTATGATACAAAAAGGAAAACCTACATTTTACATGTAAGTACGCTAGTAAACAAATAAAGCAAATACCAAAAGTGAACGAAAATAAAAAATATTTCCCGCTGTAAAGTCAATATGTCAATATCGTTGGAAGTCAAAAACAAAATGTAAATCCCAAAGTGGTTGAAAAAAGTTGAAAAAAATGTACAATTCAATTAATTTGCCAATTGAAAAAAATCCAACTTCACCGAGAGTGATGAATCATATAAAAGTCAATATTATGTGTACAGTGTATTTTATTACGTTTTAATATTATATATACAGTGTGTATAAACATTTAAAACTCATTTGTCGATCAAAAATCTAAATCTATATTGTTATGCACGCTAACATTTGGTTAGAATGCGGTGACAGAACATTGTATTAAAGGTCATTGTATTGTCATAGGTTCAATTCATTATCACTGTCACTCATTTCAAATGTTATATCGTGAAATTGATATATCGTTGTCTAATTAGATAGGGATTCTCTCCAGCTACATTTAATAATGACGAAATGTGTTATCATTGTGGTATCTAAGTGATGTGCTATCAGAAATATTTACTGTACTTTAAAATGTTCTCAACAAATGACTATCTTGTTATTATTATAAATAGTATAGAATGTTGATTTTTTTATTGAAATAATGATCTCATCAAGCGTAAAGTTAGTCCGCTAAACCTGTCTATATTATTTGGCTTTTTAAAAAAATATTTTTTGCCTAATATACATATATATATAAGCAAAAAAAAATTAAATAAAAAAGCCTAAGGTATGTCGATTCAATAAGACAAACTTAGATACTGTACATGTTCTGTATATGATTACACGAGAAAAAATCCTCGATAGTCAAGGGGTCACTATCACCATGGATGCATCGACAGTTGTAGCAATAAAAAAGTAACCCCTTGACTATCGAGGACGAAGAATATAACGATAGTGATATCAACCCCTGAAATATTGAGGATGAAAACAAAAAGGTCAAAAATATTGCAGGTTAATAGTTGATAAGGTTATCCCAAGATATAATTGTAAGTGTAGTCACGTTACCCTCCTTCTCCTCCACATGTATTGCATAAAGATGGTTTGGTCATTGATTTGGAGGAAAATAGTGTCTATCAGGAAAAAAACTTTGTCAATTATAAACACAATTAAAACGTGTGTGTGAAGTACCTGTCACTGACCGAGGCTGCAAGGTAACATATGATGCGGATATTTAATAGTTTTCATCGCAATTATCTTGACTGGTAACTTAAATATTAAAAATTGTTTGATTCGACTCTATGATATTCAGCGGTTAATTAGAAAAGAGTGTACCATATGTCAGCTCGAAGATACAGAGCAAAGAGGCATCAGCACTGTTACGCAAACCTGCCATAATGGCTGCTATTTACTTCTGCCTGGTGCTATTGTTGTGCAGAATTAGTTCTGGCCATGGAAGTGGCGATAATTCTCGACAGAACTGTCGTCCTACCAGTCATGATATTCTTGGACCATACTACGTCCCCAATCCTCCCCGACTTCTGCAGTACTGTACGGGAGATCCCGACTGGTATCAATATGATTCCCTGTTCGTTCATGGACATGTTTACAAGAGTGACTGTACAACGCCAATGGCCAATACAAGAATTGACGTCTGGCAAGCTGACCATTCCGGAAACTATACATTAGGCTCACAATGTTGGGGCTACCTCAGGACTGACTCTCAGGGCTACTACGAATTCTCTACTCTTTATCCTGGCAAGTATCATCTCCTCAACGTCGCAAATTTTCGTCCTGCTCATATTCACTTCAAGGTTTATGGAAAACAACGCCATAAGACTCTGATAACCCAGCTTTATTTTGCTGGAGATTCGAGCCTAGGAACCAACGATCCTTGTACAGAGTGTAGTTCAGGAAGAGAGGATCTGATAGCCGATGTGGAATACTTCTGTGATTCTAATGATCGGTCGGAGTGTATCAAAGTGGTCAGGTTTGACATTGTTTTGGAAAGAGGAACGGGTGTGTCACAGGCATAGACCAAACTGACAGCAAAATCATGAACATATACATTGCAAGAGGAGGCATCTTTTGAACACATGCCACGAGTTTAATTTTCCATTTTATATAGAAGGAATTTTATTCTGTTGATTGACGACATGTCAGACATTTTTGAAATGTGGTTTTCCTCCTATAATGTAAAATGATTAAATAACTTTTAACGAGGCTGTGATGCGTCATTTAGGGTTGTATGTACTGTAAAGCAACTGATTTTCGCAGCGACTTAATATCGCGTTAATACATTTCAGAATGTTTTCGCTTAAATTTAATTTTGCGATCTAAACTTCTGTAGTCCTACTTTACCCATATTTGAAACAGTAACATGGAGATATAATTTGATGATCTAAACTTCTAAAGTACTTTTCATGTACCTGTATTTGAAACGTTTTCGTGGAAATCTTATTTGGAGATCTAAACTTCTGGAGTCCTATATTACCTGTATTTGAAGCGTCTAACGGAGATTTATTTCCGCGATATGTATAGTATTGTCTGCGAAATCTGCGAAATTTATTCCCACGGGAAAATCGATTGGTTTACGGTATGTTTTCACTTGTATCTTAATAACTAAAGGCAGATTTGATGACAGTTACCTATCAATATGTACACTCTGTGTGTTAAATGCGAGGAAATAATGCATAACATTAAACACTCCTTGTAAATAACTAGAGTTTTTTTATCTGTTTTTTACTCTTTGTAAGATACAAATTGTAACCTATGATACAAAAAGGAAAACCTACATTTTACATGTAAGTACGCTAGTAAACAAATAAAGCAAATACCAAAAGTGAACGGAAATAAAGAAACATTTCCCGCTGTAAAGTCAATATGTCAAAAAAAAAAAAAAAAAAGATCGTTGGAAGTCAAAAACAAAATGTAAATACCAAGGTGGTTGGAAAATGTTCAACAAAATGTAAAATTCAATTAATTTACCAATTGAAAAAAATCCAACTTCACCGAGAGTGATGAATCATATAAAAGTCAATATTATGTGTACAGTGTATTTTATTATGTTTTAATATTATATATACCGTGTGTATAAACATTTAAAACTCATTAATCGATCAAAAATCTAAATCTATATTGTTATGCACGCTAACATTTGGTTTGAATGCGGTAACAGAACATTGTATTAAAGGTCATTATAATGTCACAGGTTCAATTCATTATCACTGTCACTCATTGTAAATGTTATATCGTGAAATTGATATATCATTGTCCAATTAGAAAGAGATTCTTTTCGGCTACTGTTAATAATGACGAAATTATCAGTAAATGTATAAAAATGTTAACTGTAATTAAAAACATTATCAGAAATATTTAATGTAATAAAGATGCTACAACGCTGACGAATATTATTTGTTCACTATCAAAAACGCGAACAGACAATTTTGTATTTTTCTTCAGTTACGAAAGTTACTTACTTTACATTATTATTATTCTACCACCATTAAAAACTTTGATTTTTTTTTAAAATTTTACGTCAAGATAAATATATTGAAAATTGAATGCGTCCTGAAAAACGTTCATGGCACTATATATATACATATATGTCCTCTATGGAATGAAGTACTGATTGCGTATGCATTGAAAGTAAAATAAATTATTTTATATAATTTTTGTGTAAATTAGACATATTTACATGATTAAACATCAGTTATTGTTCAAATGATGAGCATCCGTTTTGCTATAGGCACGATCGACAACCAGAAATATAGCTAGATTTATACATCGTTCAGTCCGGATTTGTTTACGTCTTCCGATTCTAATATTTTCACGACATACCACTCTTCCTGTTAACAGCAATATTGATGTTGCAAAAAATGAAAGTGTCGGAACAGGTAACAATTTGAGGAAAGAAAGCTTACATTTAAGGATTTTCAATGAGGTAAGTAATTCAAAAAGAGTGTGTCAGTGCTTTATAGACATAGTCATAAAACACTATATCGAAGATCATGAGGATATCTCCTGATCTGACACGGGTAGTTAGGACGAAGAATCGTCCAGTGATCAGGGTAACGTTCCTAATGGTGAAATATTTATATCTTCACGTCAATTTACAAACATCAAACATTAGGAAGGAGACCCTGTACTATAGACCATCCTCGATACTCCAGGGGTTACTTTCACTGTCATCACAGTCATTACAGTACCAGAAACATATATACATGTTCATATAATCCAATGATATTACATTTTAGATCTCGATACTGAGAAACTTCTGATGGTCAATACCGAGACACGACGTAATGATCAAAAGTGTCTCGTCGTTCTATACCTCTAACATTGTTGGAGTAATATACATAGAGATTTGAAACTCTGTGTATATATGTTTATGACAGTACACAGTATTCACCCATGGACAGCATTGACTATCTCATAGTAATGCAATTCAGGAGAAAACAAATCAGAAGAATCGAAGAACGGTCACTGTGGTTGACTGTGTTGCTTGCCTTTGAAATTGGGCATCCCTGTCAATTCCTTTAAATTTTCAGGCTTTTGATTGGTCATTTTCTCTTGAACTGGATATAACGAAAGTGAAAGTAGCCCCTGGATTATTGAGAATGACTATACTAATATATTATTTATAAATTACTTTTGATATATTATTTATATTATTAGTTTTGAATGGGTCTTTGACTTAATTACCAGCTTGCTTAATACCATCCTCGATTCTACACCCCCAGACTATCTCATAGTAAAATCGAAGGCAGCTCAGCAAAAAACATTTGACCAGTCACAGGCGAGCAAAGATTTCCTTTGAGGACTATAGAGAGAGTGATGCCTAACATCAAAGTCACACAGTCAACCACAGTGTACTGTTATTATATATGGCTCTTTTGATGTGTACATCAAAGGACTAAATTACCTGTTCTGTTCTGTTGCCCCCAGTTTTACTATGAGATAGTCCAGGGGCGAAGAGAATGTTTGCGATCGGAACCCCTGGAGTATCGAGGATGGCTAAATACCTATAATGTACAATGTAGTAACTAGAGAGTAGTTAATATATGGCTACTCCAACAATGTTGGAGGTTTTAAACCACAAGATACTTTTTAATATTGCATCGTGCATGTCCAACCAATGTAATCAGGGTAGAATAAGACCTCATACCCATGTAGAAATAATATATGGCCAGACCGGGGATCAAACCTGTCATGGCATGCTCTATAGATTAAGGTACCCTGTCACCAATATAATCAACTGTTACCCAGTCCAATGCTTCTACAGTTGACTTCTCTCATACCTACAGATGTAATACTGGTGTATCCCATGCAATAAACTTACGTTGTCTAAGGCCGTATCACATATATAGTTTACATGGTAACCCATTGCAGTACTCATGCAATACAACCAGAAGATGTCATGGTGTCAACAAAAAGGCTGTCTTCTTGATAAAATATGAACACCAATTTAAAGAACTTATTACAAGAAAATTAAAAATAATAACATTGTGGAACAAGATTAAAATACCCTTGGTAGGCCTTACATAGATTGAAGGAGGATATATGGATATTCGACCCTCGGGATCACAAAATATTGTAAAACCCTCACCAAGCCTAAAAGAGCCACTATGTTTCTGAAAAAAATCTTGAAATGAGATGAAATTTAAAACCATGCAAATGCAAGGTTCCCGGCCCTGCGTAAATCTATGTAAACTGAGATGGTTAATTTAAATTTTTAGTCACATGGTGCAGTTATGGTCAACTAGTACCGCAAAGTATTAAGGACTATGGGGTATGCCAGGAGACAAATGACAACCCGAAATGTCCCGAATTATGGAAACATTTAAAAAGTGATGATAAGTGTAGTATTAATAGTGTAGCTAATAACTTTTTGGGCTCTACAAAATTATCAAACTCGGTTTGTAGTAAAGTTTTATATTTAAAATCTGTTTCGGAAATGTAGTGGGCTTTAATTTAAGGTATCACTACAATTTGCAACCCTCGGGTACAATATCTGTAAGGCCAAATAAAGAAATATTCTTGTTTCCGGTTACCCCCTTTAAAAATGAGGGGTCGGTAGGTAGGAATTTTTTTTTTTTTTTTTTTTTCTAAATATTTTTTTCTCTTCATTCAGTTTCTTGCAGTGAAAAACTGAAGTAGACTTATTCAGCCTTATATAAACCATGGATTTGATTCCCAGGAGATTATTAGTGTCTTAGATTTACAGAATTTGTTCCAAAATTCCTGATTTTGTGAAAAACCAAACAAAATTTAGGTTGTTATTTGTTTGCTTGAGGGCAAAACTGATAAAAAGTTTTTGAGTAGGCACTGATTTTATAAAGTTGGTCGGGTTACCGGAAACACACACATTTTTTAGTATGGCCTAATCCTTATTCCTCAGTAACAACCAGTATACCAGTTTTCGAGTATTGTGTCTTCAGTTTCTGAGACAAATATGCATAATTAAGATTTTACCAAAAGGATATATATCAAGCACCAAAATTTATACATTTGTGAATAATTTGATCCCATTGAAAATAAATCTACTGTGTTTTTTTTTGTTTACTCATATGTATAATGTATTATTATTTTGCAGGTGCAAAACTTTGTGATCAAATAACCAGGAAATGTGGAAAACTATGACTCCAGAAAAGATACATTCTTATGCACATTTTGTCCACACCATTATAAGAACCGGAGATGACAGAGTTAAAGTGCTGAAGGAGAATTTGTCTTCTGGAGATCTTACTACTGAGGTGTGTTCAAAAGTACTACATCACCTGTTAAACGATAAGGCAGCACTCTACATAGCCTGCGAGGAGGGGGATTTAGATGTCATCAGATACCTTGTGACTGAATTTAACGTAGACCTCGAACAGAGAGGTCACTACACACATGATCACTTTCAGGACAAAGTGACGCCTCTGTGGAGCTGTACAGAGCAAAACTCCACCGAGGTAGTGCGCTTGTTGATCAGTCTTGGAGCTAATGTTAATTGTACGTCCAGTACAAATGGAACAGCTCTTCTGGTCGGCTGTCTCCACAACAGTCAGGAATGTGTGAAGGAGTTGATCAAGGCGGGAGCAGACGTCAACATTCCGAACGTGTATGGGGCCACTCCTCTGTTGAACGCAGCCAGCAAAGGGTCTCTTGACTTGTGTGAATATTTAATTAATAATGGTGCTGATGTTAATTGGAGGGACTGCAATGGCAGGACGACGCTACACAGAGCTGTAGAAGAGAATAGACTCGATGTTGTGAAATTGCTCATTAGCAAAGGCTGTGATTGCAAGCTACAGAATGATTCAGGGGATAGTTCTTTCAGACTTGCTGCACTAAAAGGATATGATGGCATAGTTGACTACTTAGCGAATAATGCTTCACTTGGTGCTTCAGATATCATAGATACATATGAAATTTTAGGTGCATTTCATGCTGAAAAAGACGACCATGAAAAAGCATCCAGCATCTGGTTAACTGCTTTAGAAAAGAGAGATCTTTTCGGTGAGAATCCTATTCCTAAGAAAGTCTGTGATACACTAGAAGAATGTACTGAATACAGGGAGGTATTGAGCAGTTCTGAAATCAAATCGCTCAATAGCAAGGAAGATTTCATGATGCAGAGCTTATTGATGCGTGAACGCATACTTGGGCCTTCACATACGGAATCTATTTGGTCATTAGACTATTGCGGTGCAGTGTATGCCGATATGAACCGGTACAGAGATTGTATACAGCTTTGGAAGTGTGCCTACCGACGTCTGGTGGACAAGAAAAGCAACCATAGTGACGACTGTACATTCAGGATCCAAGCCATCATGAAAGTATTTTTGGATATTTTCCAGGAAAGAGATATGAAGGTATACATAATTACTGGGTATACAGCATATTATCTGCAGTCACTTCTTGTTTTATTATTTTTATTGATAAATACATGTACTTATGATGAGGATTGGTTGTATAATTAATTAGGTAATATAAAAGTTTATTCATGTATATGAGAAGTTATTTGTTGGTATTGGAGGGCCAGTTTTGTGCTGCTTTTCTATTTGCATTTTTATACTTGTACTTAGAATGAATATAACTATGATAAAAGAATAGTATTTAAAGGGACAATTCGGTCTAAGAACACAATAAAACTTGCACATTTTTCGGAAACAAAATTCTAAGTTCTAATTCAAAGTTCTAATGGAAACTAGATTAGTTGATTTAACTGTGATATGTCAGAAAAGCCCATTGTAGTCAAATGTATGTGAAATGTTCAATCTCCATTACACATAGCCTTGTATGCCGAACCCTTACCCTTGCCTGTGTAGTAAAGATTTTTTTGTCTAGAACTACTCAAAACGCTGTTACAGTTTTGTTAACATTATTAAATGCATGTTCTTGTCTAAAAATATTTTCATCAACTCCTCAGTGTTTATGTATTGCATTTGTTTAACGTTTATTTGTTTGACTCGGGTAAGGGTACTGCGTACATGTTGTACCTGCTTAATCGTATTGATCAACGATTTAAAATTTCAATAGTATTAATCAAAATAATTAATAATGTAGTGAAATTTGTCACTATTTCATGTATTATGTTTCATAAGGAATGTGGAACAATACATTTATGTCATATTTTGCTTCGTGATTATGTAACATATTAGCCTCACTGAATTGTCCCTTTAAAACACATTCACAATTTACTGCAAGTGATTTATATATGATTTTGACTTACAAATGAAGACACATTCATGATTAATAAAGAAAATACACATGTATACAAAAAACTACATACAATTTAGGAATTTAATTTTGGAGGACAAATGTAATTGAATAGTCAGTAATTATATATATTTAAATAGTGTTTGCCTTTACCTGAATGTTGCCATTGACATGTACAATAAATTCTCATTTTTCAGTTTCCATCCAAGGACTTGTTAGACATCTTTGAAATACTGTTATACAGTATGCAGTGTGGTAGTAAGATGTTCAGACAACGACCCCGAGAGGAGCAGGCTGGAAAACAAATTTCCATTCTTATGAAAATGGCCTTACAACTGATAAATCTGCTTCTTTTACAAGACCTGGACAATTCTGAAAAAGAACGACTGACATATTTATCGGAGAATGCAGTGAAAACACATATCGTGGACGAAGAAGGGAGGACTCTTCTACACCTGTCCATGGAAAAAGAAACCACGACTACTAATGAATACACTTATACCTTGTTTCCGTCGTTCCGGGTGTTAAAACTTCTCGTAGAAGTTGGTGCTAATGTGAACTGTATGGATAACAAACGTAACACTGTCCTGCATTATTGTGCAAAACCCGTAAATCATAATGCAGCCAAATACCTTCTGGAGAACAACGCTCATGCTGACATGAGGAACAGTGGTGGAGAGAGTGCTTTGGAACAGCTTGTGTCTTCTGGGTACCGTGTCTGTCCAATGATGTTCTGTACTCTTAAGTGTCTCGCTGCCACGGCTGTCACTCGAAACAAACTGACATACTGGGAATACCTTCCAAAGACACTTTACAGTTTTGTTGATGTTCATTAACTTGCGTAAATATTAATTGATTTTTATTTCTTTGTTGAGGTTTATAATGTAGAATCAAAGAGCCAAAAGTCCTTTAATATTACACTTTTCTGTCTTTGAATATTACAGAGTTATCTCCCTTTCAGGTAAGTATCAATTACAACACGATTACTTTGTTGGTAAAAATTACTTGGTTGTCTCTAAAAAAATATGATGTTACACACTTACAAAAAAATGACGTAACAATTTTAAAACACCTACCCACAAGGGCAGATAAGTCTGTAATTTGCAAATGATACAGACCAAGTATTTATCAAATCAAGCAAAGTTCTGTTGAATTCATTTTTGAAAGAGTGTGTTAATGTAAAGATTAGTTGTTTGGAATAAAATATTACCATAGAAGTGTGCATGTAGTTCTGACATGTAGAAATACATGTTTGCAAGTAAGATTACTGGAATTAAGAAGTTGTTTAGCAAAATCCAGATTTCTCATTATTTAGAAGCAATTGGTTTTGGCATATTAATTTGAACTTCTAATTCAGATTATTGTATTTGACCAATAAGCTTCTATGGCACTTAAAAAGGGATGCTAGTAGGACAAATTTGGACGAATATTTCACAATGTTTTTGTGCAGAGTAAACCATCAACCATGATCAATTTACAACAGAGAAATCTATGCAGTTTTGGTCTGTATTTAAGTCTACATACAGGGGTAAGTGAAATTGAGGCCTCAAAAAAGGAAGAGGGTGCTTATAGGGATGGGGCGCTAATTGGGCTGAATACAGTAGTTTAAATTGTTTATTGTCAGAGGCAAGTATATATCCGATACTGGTGTTAACTGAATCTTAAATCATTCAACTATTCAAATAAGTGTAGTATGTGGTGGATCAACGGTTCAACCTTTACCATGGTTACTCATTTGGTATGCTACTGCAATATAGTAAACATTGATGTCTCAGTGAAGTTAATATTACAGTCATCTAATCAAATGCTTTTGAAATAATTGAACAAAGCTTAAAATATGTTATTTTGTAATGTAAATTATAAATACATATTCATTTGATAAACTAATATCTGTACATATTTTATACAACTTGTTTATTCTTTGTTTTTCCATTTTAACCTATGACATATAATTTTAAGTTTAAACATTGATGAACAACTTCGGATTGTTTTAAAGTAATAATTTTCAAAGATAGACGTCTACTCTAGGAGATCCAGTGTGTGTGACTGTATGTGGCGTCGGGCGACATGGCTAAATTATTTAGTGAGTAACTTAACACTTGTGATATTTTATAGTTTGTTACACAATGTTGGGTAGCACTGAACACTGTGATATGCTTTTCTATTTAGAATTGTTTTAGTTGGATAATGAATTTGCTTTACCAATAAAAGATTATGGAAAATATTTAATTTTCTCATGTGATTTGTTTGAACATCCATTCTATATTAAGAACTTGTTGTATTAAAAATAACTTGAAAACTATATATTGTCAAAATTGGCTATACTTTAGGCATGTTTTGAACAGAATGACTAGTCACTTCCCTTGTTTGAATGATTGGTTATTTACATGTACACCAATTGTTCGAGGTCACTCTGAGGAATTAAGACGTACCTCACCATATCTGCCGTATTGTAACATAAGTTGATAGACCCAGACAAAATATTGCTTTCTAGAGCCTATACAATTTTTTTTCTTATTTATTATATAATTATATCTTTTTAGCCCACCATCATCAGATGGTGGGCTATTCAAATCGCCCTGCGTCCGTGGTCCGTCGTCCGTCCGTAGACAATGCTTGTTATCACTATTTCTTGAGAACTACTGAAGGGATTTTGTTCAAACTTCATATGGAGGTTACCCTTGGTCCCTAGTTGTTCCATACAGATTTTGAGGCTGATCGGAAAAACAAGATGGCCGCCAGGCAGCCATCTTTGATTTTGGCAGTTGAAGTTTGTTATCGATATTTCTTGAGAACTACAGTAGGGATTTTGTTCAAACTTCACATGGAGGTTACCCTTGGTCCCTAGTTGTGCCATACAGATTTTGAGGCTGATCGGAAAAACAAGATGGCCGCCAGGCAGCCATCTTTGATTTTGGCAGTTGAAGTTTGTTATCGATATTTCTTGAGAACTACTGAAGGGATTTTGTTCAAACTTCACATGGAGGTTACCCTTGGTCCCTATTTGTGCCATACAGATTTTGAGGCTGATAGGAAAAACAAGATGGCCGCCAGGCGGCCATCTTGGATTTTGATAGTTAAGGTTTGATATCCCCATTTCTCATAAAGTGCTGAAGGGATCTTTCTCAAAATTCATATGTAGGTTCCCCTAGGGCCCTAGTTGTGCATATTGTGATTTGGGACCGATTGATCAACAAGATGGCCGCCAAGGAGTCATCTTGGATTTTGATAGTTGAAGTTTGTTACCGCTACTTCTCAAAAGGTACTGAAGCGATCTCTCAAATTTTATATGTAGTATGTTTGAAAAAGTTTAAAAAGTAGAGAAAAGATCCATCTTTCCTTTGTCAGATTTAGATCATTCTTTGGTGGGCGCCAGGATCCCTCTGGGATCTCTTGTTGTTTCAAAGTGACTAAATTCTGGCATATGACCTCAACTACAATATTTATTTTAGATAGAACCATACACCAAATTTTTCTAAGTACCAAGGAGTGATAGTCCAGATAACAGGAAAAGTTTTTTCTTGCATGGTAATTAAATTACATGTTGCTGACCAGGGTTATATTGAATATCAGGACATTTTATGTCGATTCAATACTTCCATCTTTCTAATTGATGAAATTTGTTATCATGATCATCACCAAGTATTTTCAATAGACAATATTTGATTCCAAATAATATTGTCTCACTTGCTTCTTCATGATAAACAGATGTAATTTTAATGATTTCAAATGTACAACTTGAAATACTGGTATCATTTTCATAAGACAAAGAATTTTGGTGGGCAACATATATGGCCATCAATGGGTATATTGAATATAAATATAAAAGAAATTTGATATTTTCACTCTTCCATTTAATTAAAACTAACAATCACACATAGAAAACAAATATGAAACATTTGTTCAAACCTGATCATAACGAGGCTTACTTTAATATCAGAGAGCTGCATACTCAACCCTCAGTCACTTTAGTCGGAATTTTCTTTCCGAAACAAGATGTATAACATCACAAGAAACTGTTATTCTATTCAAAATCAAAAGTTTGACAGTTCTGAACTATAGGTAATGACGAATCAGAGCATGATGAGATGAAAAGTTGATGATCCATGACTTCAAATTGATACTTCTCAATTCGCAACAACAGTACGCAGATCTGTTAAAAAATTACACAGAATGTATATGTCACACTGACAGTGTTATAAAATGAAAGTTTTCAATAGATAAGCCTGCTTTCAATATGTCCACATTATTTAGTCTGTCAGTCCATCACTCATTTCCACATCTGTTGCGTACACATCCACACTCTTGACATACTCCACTTTTCGCTCCCTACATAGCTACATGGTACTTTCATACACGATCCAAGGCTTCCAGAAGGATGATACTGTTTCCTCGAACAACCTTTAAAATAAAAACATTCCAAAAATGCAAAGTAACATCCATTTAATTTTCCAAATATTAACACATTAGTCTAGCCACAGTACTTGTACTTACTGCTAAATAAATTTAGAGATGGAGAATGCTGTTCATGCTAATAAAACTAATCCGATAAAATCTATCTTGTTTATTTGTTTGAGTTAGACATTAAAAAATATTTAGTTGTAGATTAAACAGCTTGTAGAAAGGTATCCAGGGTCATGTCAATATTTTGTGAGCAAATTGATCTCGCATTGTTTGTTGAATGCCAGCTATCAACATTCCTGATCCAGTTATACTGTTAGATTATTACTCTATAGTAGGGCAGGGTATTGGAAGGTCTAAAACGATACGATATGTATTGACAATACACTGAAACAATAAACGATACGTATTGACGATACAGTCGACCTTTTTTCAAATTCAGTTCACCATTGTGTTTGAATATTGTGACAATAAAAGATAATTTTGATGTTAAAACATTCTATAACATGGGAAAAATCTACCAAACATTAGACTGGTATATCATCTGTGTTAATTAATTTCTGTCAATTCGTATTCTTAGTTATGAAAAGACATTTCTAATCCATCTAGGTGACACAGATGCCTTAAACACTTGCTTTTGATTGAAATGCTCTTACTTGAATGATGTTTTAGAATAAAGTTTGTTTGGAATTTCCTATTTCTATAACAAAAACAGTAGGTTGAGTTGTTAAAACGATACAGCGATATACAGCATGTTTGTGTATCGATATTCGATACACTGCTGAAAACCGATACGTATCAGTATATTGATATATTGATCCAGCCCTACTCTATAGTCATGGGTTTCATTATTTTTCAGGAGAGGCAATACAATTGCAATTTCAGGAGGTTCTTTTCTATACTATATTATATATATATGCTATCTAATGTATTCAAATTTAGCCCAAATCAGACGGTACCAGTCAGGTTTAACCAGCAAAAAGTACTGGGTACTGCCTGATATTGAAACCCTTGTATTTATAGTGGATACATGTTTTTGACAGTTTCCTCCAACTTACCACCATTCCTATAGAATTCTTTTCTCCAGATTTGCAGTCTTCAATGCTTTCGTCCACTACCAAGTTCATAAATGGGTCAAATCCACGTAGAATTCCTGTGATTTGTCTTCCTCCATTGAGTTTCACTATCAACAGAAAGACATGGATTTTTTTTAGTAATATTGTTAAAAAAATGACAGGTACATGAGTTAATGTTTCTGAAGCTATAACTAAGATTATAGTAATATATATGTAATGTCAAAGTCTAACACAGGCGTGTTTTTCTATAAAATTGTTGACGTTCTTGACCATGAATGACATTATTCTTATAATTAATGGCAAACAAATAATATAGATATAAATGATTGGTGATATCCCAGCTGGTTCAAACAGGCCAATGCATAACACTTGACAGATTTTGCCTGTTCTTCTACAGGTTGTGTACTAATCCCTATTGAGATTCCTCCTCTAGACTCTTTTATATTCGGACGTCTGATAGATGTCTCTCGTCGGAATCCCTACTCGAGCCTTCTAAACTTTATTCTGGAAAATCAAGTCAGGTTGACCTACCTCTTGTAAGGGTCTATTACAGAAATAATCCAACTGGAGTGGTTCCCACACTGGCACACATCGATAGTGGAGATATTTTTCTCTCAAAAGGCACATTTAATATGAAGTGACATGTATTGAAAACAAAGAACCATCTCATTTTGCAAACGATGTCTTGTTCTATCGCTACTTTGAGCAGCCATTTTGAAAGTCCCTCGCTGTCACATGACCACTATAGTGCGTTCCAGATAACGCCTATTACACTGAATGGAATAAGGTTATACAGGTAATGAATTTTATTGAAACAGACTATAGCGGTCACATGACAGAGAGGGACTTTCAAAATGGCTGCTCAAAGTAGCGATGGAACATAACATTGTTTACAATATGGGATGGTTCTTTGTTTTTAATATGTGTCACTAAATAATATATGTGCGTATGGAGAGAAAAATATCTCCACTAGCGATGTGTGCCAGTATGGGAACCACTGCAGTTGGATTATTTCTGTAATAGTCGACCCTTACAAGAGGTAGGTCAACCTGACTTGATTTTCCAGAATAAAGTTTAGAAGGCTCGAGTAGGGATTCCGACGAGAGACATCTATCAGACGTCCGAATATAAAAGAGTCTAGAGGAGGAATCTCAATAGGGATTAGTTGTGTACATGCAATCCTACAAATGTTTTTTTGGTATTAATTGAAAACAACTTCGTGCGTTTTCATTATCATCGCATTTGGGCAACCTAATTACTCAAATAACCATTATGGTTATAACTGTTACTCAAATGCAGGACTGTTACATGCTTCCCATATGCAGGGTTTTGGCTTGTGCACAAACTTTTACACATTTGAATCATATAAGTTTCAAAAAGGTTATACTCACGAGTCAGCTTCTTTTCCATGTACCTGAAATTTGAAACAAAAACGTTAACATTAATGATAGTTTACAATCACATATTTAATTTTGTATTAGACTGTTAGATGTCAAAAGTAGACTTTTAATTTGAAACACAGTCTAATTAGCAGTTTGAAGACCTTGAAAAAGGCTGGTTTAATCACATTATTTGGTTATCGAAATATAGTAGTTCTATTATTAAATTAGATTTCTAAAAAAAAAATATTTAAATGAGTACTCCGTGTAATCTTCTAAAACAAGAAGGTTATGAGAAACAGATAAAGGAACAGCTAGACAACTGTGCTAATCTTTGGTCACATGTAAATAACAAAGCCCTTGGAAAGCACCAGCGATTGCAACTTCAACTGGGCCGTTTTCGATTATACGGTTTGACTGTTTGGACCTAGTTGTTCGTTTATGATTTAAAGAGGATCTGGTGGTTTTTATATTGTTTTCAAACGAGCCTTGACAAAGCTCTCACAAGCATGTAAATAATTAAACTGCGGTCGAACCGGTTGTCCACTAATAAACGAAAACGGCCAAGATTGCTGAACTCAGGTGTAAACAAATCGCTATGTCTAAGGCATATATTATGACAATTCTTTAACAATAACATATAATTATTTTAATCGCTCTGATTCAAGGGGAACGTTGGAACAGCAGTGTGTGTTTACAATAATATCAATTGAAAGAAAACACTGGTATCTGGACCCGGCAAAAACACAGTCGACATGAATGCATATATTTGTTACAAAAGAACGTTTGGAAGCAATATGATGATTGTAAACAAAGGCAAATATATTTCGTAGTAAACTTACTTTTTCAGCTCTGGTGGATGGGCCTTACTCATCTTGATTTATTCGGATTTAAATATTATTTTAAAATTGAAAACAAAGATGTAGGTAAAGCGTATTGTCAACGTCCTGCAAACGTTTGGATTTCTAACGAGTGTAACGGAGTTTCGGTTTTGATTTTCCGGATGTTGTTATATACACAAATACTTGCCTCAGAAGTATTTTTCTGAATCTTTCGTTTTATTTTATGAAGTATATGGGACATATAAAATAGATGTATTTTTCCTACTTTAAAAATGAAAATTATTTGGTTTTTAATACGAAAAAGACATGATCTTGGTCTTTTGCAAGCTTTCAAACGACGTAGATGCAAACTTGTACGCAGCTCCCAGACTCGATTCCATTGTTGACCTGCAATACTTACTGGTGTTTTTGATTAAAATTGCTTAGAAATAACATCTAAGATATAGAATACAGAAATATATCGAAAGACCATATGAAATGCTTGTTTTCTCATCGGAATAATATTATATCAATATAAAAATAACGTCTTCCTGTAATGACAAATATTTTAAAGTATCGCTCTAAAATATAAGTGAAAGAGGAAATGTGTCACAAAAAAAACAATGTCTCCTTTTAAAGAGAAAAAAATGGATTCATATAGATGAAGGTTTTTATTTTGGTGTCATACTTCATCTATTCAACAGAATGCAGGGTTTCACTTGCTTCACTATTAATATTGTAGCTCAAAAGACTTTTAGACAGATAATTGGTGTCGTCTTCCGTCCGTAAGGTATAGTATAGACCGGATAAGTATATTCGTTCCACACTGCCTCCATAGGGCATCCTCGATACTAAAGGGATTACTATTACTGACGTCACTATCACTGACGTTATATTCATCCCTGGACTAGCTCATAGTAAAACTTGAGGCAGTTCAGGAGAAATTTACTAATTAATCTCAGGCCTGTACAGACTTTCTTTGAAGATTACAGATAGAGTAACGCTCAACTGTCAAATACAGTTGTACGTACCGGTCGTAATACATTTTTTTTCAGCGACAGTAACCCCTTGGGTATTGTGTATGCCGTTAGGGATTGATACGGACCCATGGACCTCTGATTTAATGAGAATTACATGTGCTCTCTAGGCGAGTGGTATATATTGCGGGTCGTATTCACTAGGGTTACATATAATTGTTGATTAAGAAATACAAAGAAATCTCAAGTGTCATATCTGTACTACCCACACATATGATTGTACATCGTCTGGATCCGCTTTTAAATCATCGAATGTCTGTGTTTATGAAACGATTCCCATACACTTAAGGAGCGCAGCTGAAGGTTGTTGGATATGTAGCAGTTCTTTAGTCGAGCGCCGCAGGCGCGAGAAGAATGTTGGAGGGGGTTCGGGGGAGGGGGAGTATCCCCCGGGAAAAAATGAAAATCTAGATTTCAATCGGTGCCATTTGGTCACTTTTGGCAGTTTCTCAGTGCGTGATATCTACTATTATGCAAAATAGTTAGCACCAAATGGATCATGCTGATACATCTGTAGGGCATATCAACTTATAAATGAATTAATTTTAAAATATTATTTCAGGTAGGTACCTTTGATGGTAAGTGTTCAATGATTGTGCACTTATACTGACTTGGAAGATATGAAATGTTTCCCATCTGTTAGCAAGGATATTCGTTCGTAATTTAGAATTAGCAAATTTCAGATCATACTCCAATGTAAAGGTACAGACCGAATCACTTGTCTCTTAAAATGAGCGTGTTAAACGACAGCAAAAAGAAAAGGAGCTCATTTTAAGATTTTAATATCAGATAGTCTATGGGTGTAGAGATCGTAAGTGATCGGAACCCCCCGGAGTATCGAGGATGCCGGCCGGGATCATAGAGCGAACATTGATATTGAACTTTCTCAGTCTGAAACCATGATATGTGCTAAATATGACGTAAAATTTTGAAGGCAAAAGAATTTGCTTTTATACAGAAATAGAATTATGTTATATGTATGATTATCTGGGTATTTACTCGGGTACTTGGGAACTAATAGAAATTTACATATGTTGGAATTACATGTTCTATACAACGATAATTACAAACATATGCTTCATATTTAAAAACACGCGTATCTCGGACTTATAAATACTAAGTTTATAAGGCGAGATACTTGTTTTTATACATGAAGCCGGCATATCATTGTAACATTTTAGCATTTCAAATATCGAACATGGTAATTCCAACATATGTAAATTACTATCACATTAAAAATTTTATTTACAAAATAATTACATAGATAACATATCCATGTCTACAAGTACTTGTGGGTATATTCGTTTTTTATTGGATCCCTTTCAAGCAATACAGTTTTAAAATCGTTTAAATCCAAGCTTTCTAGGTGCACCTATCATATCTTTTATTCACCTGCTATTCAAGCAGGTAAGAAAAATTTATTCAAACGTAATAAAGTGCAGATGACCGTTAAAACCTTAATGGAATATAACGTCGTGCACCGTGCGCCGTCGTAAACTTAATGCATTTTGTTAATAAAAGTTGTTATATGATAGAGAATACATTATACAAATTTTCAAACAAAATATTAAATAATTTATTAACAATCATAAATTTGATAATCTGTATAAGTAATAAAATGAGTTTTATGCTATACAAATTAAAATTAAAATTATGCATTTTATTGCCCTTATGATTTATAAGTCATTTTAAAATATAAAAATTATAAAAAAAATGTTTTAATCAGGGGAAGTTACTCTTGCTGTCAATAAAAACAATGCCGGATATTCTTTTGCTGATTTTAATTTTAAATTAATTCTGGATCGCTGTCATCAAAACGCTTGAATAACTCTTTTGGTGGCAAGTATAAATATTCAGGTTATTTTTATTTTTTTTAAATGATTTAATAAATTTCGTTAATTTACTTGGATCTAAATCCATACAGTAGATCCAGTTACTAAATCCATACAGCTTGATATCTGCTAAATAACAGGTGGAACTAGATATGGCACACAGGGACCTGGCACGAATATTTTTAACCAATACTATACATATATATATGTATACTGTTAGTTTTAAAAAATCGTGCCAGGTCCCTGTGATATGGCTAAGGCTGGTATAGGTTTAACCTTAAATGGTAGACGTCTCTAGGAATCCGTCAAGGATTCGAGTTTGGACGACTACTGTTTGTATTTGTTAACGATCTACCAAAAATAGTGATCCCAGACGTTTAGTATTTGATGTAACAGAAAAATGACAACAAAAAGAGAAATTTACGTTACAGCAGAGGCTGAACACCATTGAGTACCTGGAGCAACAACTAACTTTTAAAGATGCTCTCCGGGAAATACAAACATATGCATAATGGTCCGTAAACATAAAATTATTGAAGGACGTAATGAATTACTAGGAAACACTCACTGGTAAAAACGGACAAATAAAAAGATAATGGCGAATTTTTAAATTCACAGAAAATTAAGGTTCGAAAACCATATTTAACGAGAAGGCTTACAACTATACCTACGCTATAGTCATTCTCGATACTCCAGAGGTTCCGATCACTTACGATCTCTACACCCCTGGACTATTTCATAGTGAAATTAAAGGTAGCTCAGCGGAAAACATCTGACCAATCACAAGCTAGCAAAGATTTCCTTTGAAGACTACAGAGAGAGCGACGCTTAACATCAAAGCCACACAGTCAACCACAGTGTATGAAAGGACTAAATTACCTGTTCTGTTCTGTTGCCTCCAGTTTTATCACGAGATAGTCCAGTGGTGTAGAGATCGTAAGTGATCGGAACCACTGGAATATCGAGGATGCGCTATAGTATAACTAATATGCTGCCTGTAATAACATCATTGATTCTATTTCATCAAATTGATTTTTATACTTTCCGGACTTTTTGATTGGCAGATTCTTTTTCTTCATATACTACGAAGAAAAAATCCAAGAATGGCGCAAAACCCCGACGTTATCATGACGTCAAAATAGAGACGTCGACGTTGCGTATTGATTTAGAAAAAATATTTCATAGGAAAATCAATGGAATCGTACGTTTAAACGCATTTTATATTATCAAGTGGTCAGAAAAATTAATTATAAGCATCGATGTAAATATTTTTCAACGTCATCGGGTTATGAAATATTTTGTTTGCAAACTTTTGTGAGAAAATTCACACGGTTTGCAAACAAAATATCTCTCACACCCCGATGAAATTACAAAATAGTGACACCAATTCTTAAATAATAAAAACCCAATATGTTGATACGACTGTTAAGAGGTTACTGCAAATACATGAAGTACACAGTGCACAGGCTTTTGGCTCTTAAGAAAATTTTTTCTCTCTATGTATACTCAGTATGTAATACTGTGACACAGTATTTTAGAGAGAAAATGTCTATAGAGCAAAACGCCTGTGCACAGTGTATGCATGCTATCTTATCAACTATACTTTGTTTTCGTTTTTGTTAGTATTATTACATAATATTACCTGCTTTTCGAACAGGCTAAAATATTACAGGCTAAAAAACTAAAACCGTTCAAATAGAGCATTCATGCTATAATCACAGTTAGTTGTGCAAAACTTTTATTGCAGGCTTTAATGATTACATAGTGTCTTTTATTTATATATCTATATAATGATTTTTCTTACGGTAAAATTTCTACATTTATTTATTATAAAAAGAATTATAAAGCTAAGGGGAGATTACTCTTACTGATCTTAATCGTTTTCGAGAGACCAAACAATAAATGGACGGGTACTAATATAAAAATAATTATCTGTTAAGAATTAAGATTCACTTCACATAAAGAAAATTAATTAATATTATCATAATGCTTGCAGAATATTTTCAAAATAACACACAGAAATACTTGTGTCTTTCATACTAGTTTAAGACGGAGTAGCCTCCCCTGATTTTTTGTACAACAATTACACAAATAACATTTTTATTATAATAAAAGTGAAGAAATATCATGTCTTCATATTTAGTATATATTTAATATAGTTTTTAATATATATATGAAATAAATATGTCTTAATTATGTTGAACAATTGAATTATTTCTGTCACAATTTTTATGAAGTACATTCATAATTACTATTTTTCTTTTAGATAGATTTGTCAAACCATTTGTTCTCATAGACGACGGACGAAAGGCGATTTGCTATTCCCATTACGGGCCTTGGCGCTCACCTGAGAATAGTTAAATTAAGTTCCTATTTTTCTACCTGCTTTTGCAGGTTACAAATAGCAATAAAATTATAAAGTTCTTAACTTGCGATACGACGGAAGGCTTAAGAAAGTCTAAAATGTAACATTCGTAGTTGTTATCGGAATACATGCTTTAATGCAATGTGACCTCCTTTCTCATTTGAAATACATTTTCCACTTTGTTTCACCATCTACGTTTATATAATAAAATATCAAAATACATGTACCGTATTATATTGAACTATGACACATTATATATTTATGTAAAAAATTATTTGGGAGGAAAAATGCTTTTTAAGTTTTTACAACTTGTGCCTGAAATTAAACTTTAAATATGCAATTGGGTGACTTTAAAACATCTATTGTTATACAATCTAGCTCGAGGTGTAGCTGAGACAAAGTCTACTATTGATATTATATCTACTACTGTGGAATAGTTACCTTTTCAAGTGGCATAGTTTTGAACTATTTTCCCCGAGAATGTGGAATAGTTACCTTTTCTCCTAGAAAATAGTTCACAAACTATTCCAATGGAAAAGGTGTAATATTAATAGTAGATTTTGTCTCAGCCACACCTCAAGATACGGGTACGAAATGGTCACCATGCATGTGTGCTTGTGGAGCAGTGCCTCCGAAAATCAATCGGACACAATTTTCTATGTTTTTTGTTTGTTTATGTTTCCAATTACTTTATGCGTATACATGCATTTACAAACTATTTGTGTTCAAAACAAACATAAATACCTTTATTAAAATCTACCGAAACCGCTCATAAAACGTGATAATATTTCACTTACCCAAGGACGTATATACAAAACGTAAAATTCACTTGCCGTATAAATTCCCTTCAGAAAGACCTTTATATCTATTATGAAAAATAATGCCTGGATGAAAATTTGATATTATATGTGGTTCAGTTTTGTTGCCTAGTAGGTAATCGATATAAAAAAAGTACTATAAAAAGCAAGTAAACGTTTTAACAATAGCTTGCATAATTATTACTTTGCTCCATTATAGTAACGGGCACCGATTGTAGCTCTAAAGACGACACCAGTTTCTGTCTAAAAGTCTTTTGACTACAATGATGAATGCAATGACTGGTGAACATATAACTAAGCACGAAGTCAGCAGTTACTTGTTTAGATAGACATCAAATAGAACAAAAACGCCTAAAACTCTATTATTTCCATATTCATTTACGAAATTCATATTAAAGGCCCAATATCCGTATCATTCTTATTTTTTTCATGATTTAGAAAAATGTTGATAAAAATTCCGTAGTAAATGATGCGGAGACAGGACCAGGCCTAAGTCAAGTTGAGCGATTATGATTCGGAATATTTTGGTAAACAATTAAATAAATATTAAACATCGCTAGGTGGGCCCACATAGTCAAACAAGTCGAAGTTAGCCGACATTGTAACGTCGTTACCGAGAACGTCATGTGACTACCGTAACTACGTAACGTCTGTCCGAACTCTTCCGAAAACGGGTCAAGAACTTTCCGACTTCCGTTCGACAATAATCGTAACTTCTATGGCGACCAGTTTAAAATGAAGACATGTTTATATGAATCGACTTTCAACAACTGCTGTACAAAAGTTATAGAAAAACATTATAAATATTCTTTAATATATCTTAATTTCAACTACATCTACAAATACCAACAATATCGGAGTGGAATTTTATTTGAATTTTTGTTGATAGTTACGTATAGTGTGGCTTTAATTAAATTCAAGGAAAGATGGGAACGGGTAAAAGGTACATTGACGGGATACAGGGTACATTGCAGGGGCACAGGGTACATGGAAAGGGGAACATGCCTATAGGGTACATGGAAAGGGTACAGAGTACATGGAAATGAGTACAGGGTATATGGAAGGGGGTACAAGGTAAATGGAAAAGGGTATATGGAAGGGGGTATAGGTAATATTCATTTAAAATCGTTTTAATACTTCAAGTTAAATGAAACGCATTTTTTTAAATACGAGTTGCTTCCCCTACGCCAGTTTGAAAGTTGATGACGCGGTGATAGTCAAACGTAAGAATTCAAGCGTTTTCTTGACTGCGACCATAAACAAATGGAGGGGTTCGTATCTTTAGATCTATCAACCCTCACTCTACAGCTAATTTATCGGCATTGCTTTAAGTGATTAACTCAGCGAGAATGCAGAGATGATCATGAGTCTGCGCTATAAATGTTGGATTGATGTTTGTGTCACTTTTGTTTGTGATGCTTTCAATATACAACCATTCTGATGTCGCATTGAGGTAGGCCTATTGTGCACTAGGAATGTCGAATTATTGTTGATTTATGAATTACTCAGTATTGTTCTTCAGGTTCCTTATATAGTAATTTGCAGATTCTGGAAAGAAATACATACATGTAAATAAATACGTAGGCCTACTGTAGGCCAAATATTTAAAAATGCGGCGATTGTTTTATACTTCGCCAGCATGGTTCAGGTTTGATATCGGATTCTTGAGAAAAACAAATAGGAAACAAAGATCTAATGAAACAAATAAATGGTCCTCGATGCGATAAATTCGTTATATAGTCAGTTACTGACCCCCTATAAAGGCATAGAGGGTCAGTAAGAAGTATAGGAGGCTCGGGCTACGCCCTCGCCCCCTATAAATCTTACTGACCCTCTATGCCTTTATAGGGGGTCAGTAACTGACTATATAACTAATAATAGGGGGTCAGTAAATTTTATTATGGTGCAATATGGCGGCTCTAGTCCTCGCTTCAAAATTTAAACACATTATCATCAACTAAATATACCACTTCATTACCGTAAAACTATATATTAATTGTTAATATTTGTGTAAAAATAACTTAAATCGTTTTTATACTTCAAATTACTTGAAATGCATTTTTTAAATACGAGTTGCTTCACCTACGCCAGTTTGAAAGTTGATGACGCGGCGAAAGTCAAACGTAACAATTCAAGCGTTTTCTAGACTGTGATTATAAACAAATGGAGGTGTTCGTACCTACAGATCAATCTTCACTCTACAATCAATTTATCGGCATAACTTTTAAGTGATTATCTCAGCGAGAATGCACAGATGATCAAGGAGATTGTGCTTAAAATGTTAGATGGATGTTTGTGTCACTCTTATTTGTGATGCTTTCAATATACAGACGATCTGGTGTCGTATTGAGGTAGGCCTACTGTGCACATAGGAATGTCAAAATTATTGTTGATTTATGAATTATTCATTATTATTCTGCAGGTTCCTTATACAGTATATTTGAAAATTCTTGAAAGAAATACATAGATAAATATGTAGGCCAATTACTTTAAAAGTGGCGATTGTTTGTTATCATTTGCACAACTATGATTGAAGTTTGATTTCAGATTCTTGACAAAACAAATAGGAAACAAAGAATTAATAAAACAAATAAATGGTCCTCGATACGATAAATTCGTTATATAGTCAGTTACTGACCCCCTATAAAGGCATAGAGGGTCAGTAAGAAGTATAGGAGGCTCGGGCTACGCCACAGGGACCTGGCACGGAAATTTTTAACCAATAGTATACATATATGTAATATACAGTAGTATCAAGGGTATGAACTCGGCGGTCGAGAAAAACGGATCTATTTTTTTAAAACCGTGATTATTTTAATAAATGGGTAATATACAACATTGAAGGATATCTAACCTTAAAGAGAAATAATTTATCTTTCCAGTAAGTGCTTGATGAACAAAATTGGCCAAGTATTGACGAAGTTATGGCTTGATGAATCGGGAAATTTACGAAAAATATGCTAGGTAGACATTTCCCTGTCCGGTCGAAATGTCGTCTCGGCTCTAATGGGTACCTCAAAAACCAAGCCAAAATCACAAAATCTACGCTTGTGGTGGTAAACAGTACCCATAACTGTGTTCATCCACAATCTCCTTTGGAGGTGTCATGACCCGTACTTTGTAGAAACTCCATTTAAACATTGTGTAGCTCACTTACTTTAACCGTCACCGCCATGTTCTTTTTTCTCTCAGAACGCTTCTCGACTTTACATATCGTGACTACATTATGCAAATTATGTAATGTTGTGCTTATGTGTTAACTCGAGAAGCGTTCCGAAGAACAAATGAACATGGCGGTGACGGTTAAAGTAAGTGAGCTACACGGTGTTTAAATGGAGTTTCTACAAAGTACGGGTCATGACACCTCCAAAGGAGATTGTGGATGAACACAGTTATGGGTACTGTTTACCACCACAAGCGTAGATTTTGTGATTTTGGCTTGGTTTTTGAGGTGCCCATTAGAGCCGAGACGACATTTAGACCGGACAGGGAAATGTCTACCTGGCATATTTTTCGTAAATTTCCCGATTCATCAAGCCATGACTTCGTCAATACTTGGCCAATTCTGTTCATCAAGCACTCAATGGAAAGATAAATTATTTCTCTTTAAGGTAAGGTATCAGTCAATACACGAGTCCCAACAGATTCGGGCAAGTTCCACTTGAGATGTGGCTTCTGTTTCTTCTGTTGTACATGCCATCTCTGAATTTAATTCACTATAGATATCCTAGGACGCTACCGAATCCATTATAATTTCCTCCGCTTTGTTGCCGAGTCAGATATATTTTTCTTTATCTCGCACACTTTCGTTCAGCCATTTTGTTTACTTTTAGTGCGTGACAATGCGCATGCGCGAAACTTCGACAACACAATCCATCGCAGCTTCATTTGCATACTATTTTGTCTGACGGACACCGTAATAAAATCAAGGATTTCCTTCAATTTTGTATTCAAGACACATTTGTTCAATCTCAAACGCATAAAGAAATTAAATTGAGGTATTTTAATATGTTTTTCCATCTTTTCTTCCGTTTATCGCATTTCACAAAAAATATTTATTTGGTTGGGCGAAACCTACCTTTAAATGATTGTCAGTAATCTTTCAAATTCAGTGTAGTTAATGTGATTTTAATTGTTACCTGCAATTGCAGGTAGAAAAATTAGAACTTAATTTAACTATTCTCAGGTGAGCGTCAAGACCCGTAATGGGAATAGCAAATCGCCTTTTGTCCGTCGTCTATAACATTAGATGATTCCATGATGATCTTATACAGAAAATAATACAATACATATACCTGAGTTGAGCTGAGAAGCATGTGTATTTCAATAGATTGATGCATGTTACCGAAATTGTCCATATTTGGTATTAAAGAGACAATATTTTTTATCATAATTTGAAAATAAAAAAATGTATTAGTAAGCTGTATTATGTTTTAAGATGGTAAGGACATTGGAGGAGGCATTTTTTGTAGCATATGTATTTCAAAAAAGTATTTTTTGTTTATAGAGTTATCTCCCCTCGACCAGTGTACGAAATGGTACCTATATATATATATATGTGTGTTCCAGAGGATCATCGCTCGGGCACAATTTTCTTTACTGTTTTGTAGGTTGCCAATATATAATGCGTATACATGCATTTACAAGTATATATTATTTTTGCCCAAAATAAACATAACGACCATTTTTGATTTCAACTGTACCGCAAAAAGTCTTGTATAAAAACCTTCATATTTATATATGTGAAAAAATAATGTCTCGCTGTGAATTTGATATTTTATATACCCGGTTCAGTTTTATTGCTTGTTAGGTAAGTGATATAAAAAGTACTATAGATCATACAAAGGCTTTAGTAATGGTTTGTATAATCACTACTTTGTTCCGTTTGCAGTAATAGGTACCAATCGTAGCTGTAAAGATGACAGCATTAATTGTCTAAAAGTCTTTTTATCTGTAATATTGCAGCCAAAGATGGCTACAATACTCTTTCGTCTGCAATCGTCGATGCAAACCATTTACTCAGAATGTACTAAAAACAAAATACAATTGGCGGCCATATTGAATTTTGAATTTTGATAGGGTATGATTTATGAAAAAGTATAACAGGATCTTTGTTCATCTTTGCATATTGTTTTGCTGCACAAATGTTTTTTTAATAAAGCAAACTAGGGTTTTAACACAGTTATCTTAAGGCATTATCTAAGTAACATATAGGGCCTTACCATAGAACGAATATTCGTACCCGGCCTACTGTATATAGCTTTTTTAAAGTCGACACCATTTTCTGTCTCAAAGTCTATTGAGCTACAATATTGAAGCTAGGCCCTGACATAGTTAACAAATAAAAAACAACTTTTATTAGATTAAACAATATGTACATGTATATTGACGGAATCGGAATAGATCTTACGTATACGTGTTGTGTATATACTAACTTTTCAATATGGATACATCCTATGATGGCGCTAGCTTTGTTGTCAGCTTATAATCCGTCTGATGTCGCAATTTATTTCAATTGCCATTGTTCTATTTTCCGGAATAACTAACATTGTGTCAATCACCAATTTCCGGAACTTGTATATATGTCTGAAGGATGACAAACGTTTATGGAATCTTCTGTTGGATTGATCGTCATCCCATGTTGATGAAGTATCATAGATACTTGGAACAATTTCAGCGACTGTCATTTGTGGTATGTAATTTTTGTGCATCCTCGATACTCCTGGGGTTACTATCACTGATGTTATACCACCCCTCGACTATTTCAGAGTAAAATTGAAGGCAACAGAACAGGTAATTTAGTCCTTTGATGTACATCAAAAGAGCTGTATAACGATACACTGTGTTTGACTGTGTGGTTTTTAAGTCGGGCTTCGCTTTCTCACTGTCGTCTTCAAATGAAATCTTTGCAGGCCTGTTCTTGGTTCAGATTTTTTCTCCTGAGCTGTCTTCAGTTTTACGATGAGTTAGTCCAGGGATGAATATAACGTGAGTGATAGGTAACCCCTGGAGTATCGAGGATGACTTCTTTATGGGTTAATTATTAGGACAGTTTATCCGATTTTATGAATCTGGGATAAAACTATACGATTGCTTGTTAAAGTTGAACGAGCTGTATAATACATACTTAATAGAATTATGATGCATAGAATGTGCATGTTGCAACATAATATGTAGTTATATATATATAAGTCCATAACAGTATTAAAATGTTGATATGCTATTGTTTCTTATTGTTAATCAGGTTTCACGAATTAAGCTGTGAAAATCATTCAAATGGATAGATAAACCTGTATGATGCCTTATGAACATTAATCACAACACAGAATCTATGCATTTAAATTATTGTTTTATGCCTTAAGTATGTTTATATGAAAGCTCACCTGTAGAAATTACTTTAATAACCACGTAAAATGTGAAATAAATTGTAGACCATAGTTTGGCTTACGGTCGTAAAAATCAAATGGCGGAGTTGCCAATACAAATGTATCTATTAAATATATTTCTGACGTGGCTTCGAATATCCCATGTCGATATTAATAGTTATATATTTATCGTTTTATTTCCCTTCGCTATCCTTTTATACAAACTGAAATAAACTGGTCTTTATTCGAAATTGGAAACAATGGAATTATTCCTTTGTCCTTTCTTTGTAGACGTCTAACACTTGGCATGTCGCGGAAAAGACAAGTAATCAAAAACGCAACCTTAATTTTTTGCATTGTTATGCTTCTATTGTTCGGATGGCCTACAATCTTCAAACCATTAACTCAGGAAGGGATATCTCAATTTAGTCAAAAATCCAACGAGAGAAGTCCAAAAAGGGTTTTCATCTACCCACAAGTGAAGTGTATGGACCCAGCAAGAAAACAAACGGTTATTGTTGTGCTAAGTCAGGCCTCCAATGTGGAACGAAGGAATGTCATACGCCAGACCTGGGGACAAGAAGAGATGCAAAGAAAATACAACTTTAGTTTATACTTCATCGTTGGTGTCGAAGAAGAATATGACACTCAAAAACTTATTGGCGAAAACGTGGACATAATACAAGTTGATGTTAAAGAACACTATTATGGAATAACCGAAAAAGTGATCGAAGCCTTTAATTGGGTAACACATCGTTGTTTTGAATCCCGGTATTTTTTGAAAGTGGATGACGATGTTTATTTTGACCCAAGAATCTTTCGGGAAACAAAAAGTTATGATGCGTATTTAAAATCTAACGCTATTATTGGATCCTGCTATTATGGTACACGGCCATACCGACTGATGACTAAGTTTCGTGTTTCGTATGGAGATTATCCATTCATACGATATCCGCCATTTTGTGAAGGACCCGGATATATGATGACTATTCACACGGCTAAATTATTGTATCATGAAATGAAATTTACAAAAGCGTTCATGTTTGAAGATGTATATGTAGGAATCGTTGCGTTTAAACTAGGGATACCTGTTAAGCATATTAACGATTTTAATTATGCTATGAATATGGGATTTCATACGTTATTCATCGAATGTGCTAGAGTTACACATAATCTCGACCCGAAACAAATTACAGAGTTATGGGATGATCAAAACAAAAGGGGATTTAACAGATACGAATGTCGATCGATTCCAAAAATTTTGAATAGATTAATATTCTGGCATTAGTAAAAATGTTTTCCATTAATAAATCAATTTGAACTATTTCATTTTGCACCTTTAACTTCCGGCGAAATGATAATGATAAAATTTTAAGTGTTTTACTGAAATAATGCCATTCTGTGTTCAAATACCTTTCGTAAATTTAGCTATGTTCGCACATAACTGACCTGAAAGTGGTAAGTATTTATGTGTTCTAATATAATAATGCCATTTTTTGTACGAACAACTGTCACAAATTTAGCTATGGTTGGGCATAGCTGACCTGAAAGTGTAAAGTATTTATGTGTTCTAATATAATAATTTTTTTTGTACAAATAACTGTCACAAATCTAGCTATGGTTGCACATAGCTAACATGAAAGTGTAAAGTATTTATGTGTTCTAATATAATAATGTCATTTTGTATAAAAAAATATTATATCTTTGGGATAATTCCAAGTGAAAACGATTGGATTATTCTAACGCCACAATTTCCAATTGAACTATGAATATGCATGATATGTATGTATCAATGAGAAAACAATGCACAATTTTAATATGTTGTCATAGCGATGTCTCAAAAATGGGTGCATATATCAGTTACAAGTAATGACCTATATTTAGTTGAGATTAATACTACCAGGGTAGTATAACACCATATTAACCGAATCAAGGTCCCTAATATACATTAGATATGGAATATCTTTTCTAAGGTGCATATTACGTTCAAGAAAAAACGAAGGCCATAGGATAACACTCACCAATGGGACATTGAAATTCATATTAGTTCATGATTATGTAATACACGTAAGTTTTAAAATAGACAACACAGAGTCGATATGCTGTATCTACCTCCAGATGTCCATGTATTAGCCAATGACAAAAGTGGAAAATCAGAGCATAGATAATATAGATTATTATACAACACTTTCATTTAGAATGTTCTGATTGGATTGAAATTGCTCACATGACATTTAATAAGTTAGATATCCCCCGGTATTGGGAGGCGATGGAAATAACCCCAGGGAAATACCCTTCAGGAAAATAACCCTTTGAAATACAACAAGATATTCGATTCAGAGCTTTAGAAGATATTATAAGTTTTTGCAATATTGTTTTAGCTGACTATTGTAGACTCGCTGTTTTCACCGGACATCAGTTTCATGGTAGTATGTAATAGATTATAAGACTCTTTCAGACAAATACGGATATGAAGGATAGGGATATTCTAGTTTTATACATATTTTCACTGTACATATGAAATGGTTACACATAGTAATAAGATTGAAAGAAATATCATAAGCTCGAATTAAGTTGAAACAGGTTCGATATTAAAGCGAGTCATAATACCAAAAGTGATTGATCGCAAAAATAGCTAAAGCAAAGATTTTCTATTTTGTAAATTATACAGGCAAAGATGGTATAAGGTAAACTTACACGCACGTCTAAAGGGGCAATTTCATCGAGTCTTTTTAGTTTTATACCATATATAGAAACAAAGAGAAAACCCGGAGTCCTATCATTCCATCTTCTACAGTAGAAATTATCATGAAATGCAAATGAATAACGTTCTTGACATATTAGCATAACTTGTTTATTAAAGTGAACAGTCGGACAAGGATGGCTAAAGTCGGTAAAAATGGTGTGAATGTATCCAGTATAATTTCTTATGAAATGGAAAAATAAAATCTCTCGTCAAAATCTGTCTGCGTACGAAAAAAATAATTTAAAGTATGGAAATTCTAAAACGTCCTCCCGGCTCACTATGTCCGTGGTTACATTTCCACGCAGCTTCGCTTTCAATGCTTTCAACTTTTCTTTACTTTAATGGTCAGAACTGGGAAACTAAGCAGAACTTTACCGTCGTATTAATATATGAGAACTTTTGGACGGCCAATGAACGCATTTAGACTGGTTTTCTTTGCCCGACTATTCATTTTAAGCTTAATTCAGTGAAATATTGCTTATATTTATATCATTAACTTGATATACTGTTACAGTGAAATTTTTCGTGGGTCGGAAATGTTATGATTTTTTGTGTGATTTATTTTATATCCTCACAATACTCTAAACCAACTTTTATTCACGTGCAATTTATTTTTGCGAAATTCGCGATCCAAACAAATTCGCGAAAGTTTATCGCCAAGAATTGAATGCCTCCACATTCCTTCACAATTAAATTCAAATGAATTTCTATTAAATTTTAAATCCGCGAAAATGAGTCTCCTCGAGAATATTTTGAAACGAAAATTGCGAAAATTAGTAGCCGCGAAAGAAAGTTGGGTTACAGTATTAACAATTGCAGATGTTGCAAACATACAAAATAAAGGTGTTTTCAAAACTTTTAATTTAACTTGAAATGTTTTTACTAATTTTGTTTTATCAATAACGTAATATTTGAACAATACTTGTCATATTTTTTACATGCATTGGTGTGTAACATACATTGGGTGGTCTAGCATATCCAGTGGTGCGCGTAAGCGTTAGTTGATATTGGAAAATAACATACATCGGGCTTAGTAGCAACATAAAGGTACTGTGCAATGGCAATGTAAATGTGGGGAAACCTACATATGAAATTTGGGACAGATTCCTTCAGCACTTTCTGAGAAATAGCAGTAACAAGTTTCAACAATCAAAATCCAAGATGGCGGCTTGTCAGCCAATATTTGTTGATGATCAGTCTCAAAATCCAATATCCACAACTACACATATTGGCTAATGTTTCGTTTCATTTCTTCGTTTATTAAGATATATTTACATTTCCGTTTTGTCTTTGATTTATGATCTTACCAAGTGTGAAATCGTTTACACTTGCGTAAACGCATAGGTTGCCGCGCAAAAATACACACATCGGAATACTGACTTCCGGAAGTGATATGAATGTACATCCGATTAAGCCTATTGCATATGTATTGACAAAACATCAATGTAACAATGTAACGGAAATCATACATAATATGCCATGAAATAAAATGTTTAAGATATATATTATCTAAATGCAATGAAAAAAGAAAGAAAAAAAATATTGCGGAATTACAGCTGCATGTGTATTTTGTTTCTCTTTCAACTTTCCCCACTAAATTGAAGCCGGGATTCCATCAATTATTGATCGGCTGTTACATCAATCGTTTAACATTAAAAAGGTTTAATTTTTCGGAGAAATAAAAAAGAAATGGCCAGTCGGTAATTTTTGACACTGCTTACTCTCTCATATGCTACATCATGTTACCCGAATTGTCATGCAACCCGAAATGACATATTTTGCAATAAAAAAATGGCTCGAATACATATGCATTGAAAATCCGCTGCGTATTGTTGATTATGTCATTTCGTTATTAGCATGACGTCATCCAAGGAGTAAGTAAGTCCGGTTTTCCGTCTCGTTCACCTTTACGATATATTTCCTCCTTTAACCACAGGAAAATGAAATTTAGTTATAAAAATAGTTAGTTTATATCAATATGGACCCACAAGAAAGTAGTCGCGGGTACAAAAATAGCACGTTTACTATAACTAACAATACATGTATTGTATAGTTTTTGTTTAAAAGAAAACATAGTTTGAATTTTTTAATTTGTATTTATTATATAAGCAATTACCAATATGTTCATTGCATTATAACAATAGGAGACGACTCTTTTTAAGTTGAAATAACTTGTGAGTGATGCCATTTGTGGTTGTTTATATAATAAAATGTGTTTAAAGTGAACTAAAATTGTTGTTCCAAATTGAAATTTTGTATGCCTGTAAAACAACAACCAGAAAAAAAATGATAAAATGTTTAATATTATATTTGCATGCTTTTCACATTTGCAACATTGAGACAGTGTACATATATAAAAGTGTTTCTATGACAGTATATAAAATATGTTGTATCGCGACACTTAATCTGTCGTGTATTGGTACCGCGAAAACTACTCCAGAGTAGCAAAAATTATCACTGCTCATTAAGGTACAGTATCATCCCTTGTTAAACTAGTAGTATTTTGCAAGTCTATACGCAAAAAATCGTTTCACCCGGTCAGTACTCTGACGAAATGAAACGAAAGAGGGTAACTCAGGACTCGTGAAGATTACAGAGAGCAGCATCCTACTTAAAAGCTATACAATGTACCATTGTTCAATTTTATTGATTTACATCAAAGGACCAAACTATCTCTTATCTGTTACTGTACACATAGCCTTCCGGTTTGTTGTGACATAGTCCAGGGGCGTCCTCGATGATACAGGGGTTACTATCACTGATGCTATATAATTTAGTGATAATAACCCCTGGACCATCGAGGATGAGTCTAGGGATAGTTTCTGAGTGATAGTAACCCCTGAAATATTGTGGGTGCTTTGATGTAACATTTATATCGGGTGTCTTTTTGTAAAATTCTTTGAGGTCTAGTGTTATCTGATGATAGAACTTCCAATCAATAACCATATTTCACATGATCATTCAACAAGAAGTCGGATTAGTTAAGACTGTGGGCTGGGGACAGATAGAAGCGTTTCTGAGCTGTTGTGAGACAATCCGGCACTAATTGGCAAGTGGAGATTGGGCGATAACGGCATGAAGGTCACTTTTTTAACCTTGATATATCAGAAATATGTTGATTGATGGTCAAGTGCTGGACATGTGGAGCTCCAGACTATGGAAACTCAATCGAGGATTTCGAGGGATGAGCTAACCGGGGAAGCGTCGGCAGGCGCGACAGTCTATGATATTGATTTGGAGGTTGTATTCAAATGAATTACCGTCAGAGCAAATGCCACTAAAATAAATATCCAACTGTATGTTGAACGAGATAGTGTCAGCAAAATTGAAATTAAGGCAGTTTGACTGAGGTATTATTTGCCGACACACGCACTGGTGTTCGCACGTGCTCAGATTCCAAATTACATCTGTTTCGTGATGGAAAAAGAATGAGAACTAATAGATACAGAATACAAAAACGAATCTCAGTCGTCAACCCGCTGTCACAGGAATTCGGCACCTCATTCCTGTGACAGAGAGTTGAGTTCATGATGAATTACGATACAAATCAGCTAATTTTTGCGTAGATTTTTTTTGCGCATATATCGCACATACCTTTTATATGACAATTTAATTTCGTTATTGAGTGTTAAAAGGAATTATTTATAATTTATTTTTGTTGTTGAAGCTTTTTCATGGTAATTCTGTTTAGCGAATTTCAATTGCTCGCAAAATCCATTCGCAAAATTTAAACATACTCAAAAATAAGTTAACAATTGATAGTAAAATTTATTTTATTTATTAGGAATTATGTTTATGTTGTGTAATGACAGTCGGTGTGGCTTTGAAGTTGGGCGTCGCTCTTTGTAATATTCAAAGGAAGTCTCCCTAGGCCTGTAATTGGTCACTATTTTCTTTCCTGTCATGCCTTCTATTTTGCGATGACAGTGATAGTAACCCCTGGAGTATCGAGGATAATGTAAACCAATTTCATTCCGAGTGCGATTAATAAACATTTGCGTATTTTGTTATCAAAAAGAAATTGCAAAATAATTAGCCGCAATTTTTTTTAATTTAAAAGTCAAACAAATGTTTTAACTGCATACCCCGACATAAAATCACCGTTAAATGTTGTGAGGGATGAAAACGCGAAATTAATTCACCGCGGAAATAAGTTGATTTACAGTATATATGTTAATAGATGATGGTTAGTTCCTGTGTACGCGTGATAAGTTAACGTGACCAGCCATACTTACACCCATTCGTAATGTAAAGATGTGACACTCCATTGTGCAGCTATTACGACAACAGCGTCTGACGAGTTCTTAAGACCTCTGCCATAAATCTATCTCCCTGATCATTGGGTCCTGACATTTCTACTGTGCCGTCGTTAAGGATGTTTTGACTTGTCGTTTATTGTTTTCTTAGTTCGGTTAAATCACAAATTTAAATGTCAACATTTTATAGCGTGAAACCTTGTTCCTTTCCCTGCCATTTTCATCTGTCTAAAAATGCCCACGAGAGGAGTAAAGCAAAACGATTTTTTAAATTCTATTTGTTAATTCCCAAAGTTAACAGATTGCCGGTAATGCTTCACTTATAATTTCCCATAATGTGATTCGTCTTATATTTCTCACAAGCGCTCCAATTACTGCACAGTATATATGCAGTTGTCTATCACTACGTCACACAATAAAACAGAGAAACGAACCTTCAATGTTAACATGTTAGGCTAAAAGTTGTAATTTCATCCCAGGCCATGACTACAAATGTTCTAATGTTGAACTCGTTAATAATATATTATAAATATACTTGTTTTTGATTCGGAAACGCAGTTGGACTTTTAAAAGTTAACTCACCATGTTGAGATTAGGCATTGGGAACACCAAAGGAAGAAGTGTTGGTATGAAGCAAGTGGTCTTTATGAGAGGAGGTGATCGCTGAGTTATGTGTTACAGTGTGCGGCTGTTCCCTTTAATTAGCTTTGTGGAGAGACACGTTAGTTAATTCCACATTTACACAATTTTTCACTTATCCTTGAGAAACATAATCAGAAAATAGTAACGCAGAGATAAAATTATGATTTTATTTAATTTTTTATGAGAGAGCAATTTTGATAATTATTTTTATAAATTATATTTATGATTCACAAAGCCCAGGGTAGATGGTGTGTGACACAGACAAAATATCTGAGGTCAATTTGACACGAAGAAAAATCGACCTGAAAATTATTTGAAAATGACATGAACAATGACATGCGAAATTCAGGTCAATTTCTTCTGAATTTTAGGTCAAAGTTTTAAATTCATTTTTGTTCTTTTCAAGTGAATGACATGAAAACAAAGTCACATGAAAGTGATCTGAATTGACCTGATGACATTTTACTTATAGTTACCGAACCGTTAGAGTAATCAGGCGAGGCCACATTCTTCATAAAATGTTGCAACCCGTAGCACACTCTTAGGTGAACAGGGGAGCTCACTTTGGTGATCAGTCAGTTTGCTCCACTGATTGGCTTCAATTTTTTGTGGTGATCAGTCACTGTGCTTCAACGGTTGCCTTCCATGTACGTTACCAAATCCCTCACATCTCATAAGAGTTCATGTATTTTTATCTTATCCATCTGTAAAAGACTATAAGTATCATTTACAACCTTTGATAAGTGTACGATAGTATGGAAAAAAGATTATACGAGAGCTTCAGACCTATGATGCAATATTCAGTGGTAACTGGTTGCTATAATGACACACTGAGTGACCATGACCTTTTGTTACAAGTTGGATCGAAACGATAACATAGCACTTATCTGTCCTTACATGACAAATCAACGATATCTGTCATATGAAATCCATTTGACGGATGTTCTGTATCCGTACCTATGGTAACAGTGATGAGGTTATAATGTTCATCTAAGCGATGGCATTCATAATCCGATAAATGCCAACTCCGTCTGGTAACCCCGTCAGAAACACGTATATTATCTAATAAATCTCCGTATCTATAGGGATTACTTTATATGATGTTCTTGGATTATAACAGAATTTGCCGACAAAGCTATGTCATTCATATTAACAATAAATGCCAGCTACATTGTAAGGCAGACCAATCGTTGAATTTAACATTCGTTACACTCACTCCATATAACGTCAACACTGATTAAGTAGATATATCTGAGAAAAGTTCCACCATTTTATGACCCTGACGACAATCGCGTAGAGCACGGAGATATATCAAGCGATGGATATTGGCAATAGCTATTGGCAGGATTGACGGGAAAGGTGTTCTTAATTCATGGATGTTTTGGTAACCAATGGGTTAAAGTGTCTCTAGATAATTAGTTACAGTTTATGTAAATATGGACCCACCATAGTGTCTATAAAATTCGTGGAAATTCATATTCTACACGGTATAGGCTCCTAATACCTCTAAAACATTCTTATATACCAGTTAGAGTTTCACTGAGTTTTGATCTAAGCCCCCTAAACGATCTACGATCACTGGTGGGTCTAAATTGATATAAACTGTAACTAATTTTCAGACACCTGTGGTTTTGAAACACGTCTCTACTGTATTGTAAATGGTTGTATAGTTGTTCATACATCTTAACTTACGGAATGACACGACATAATGATGACCGTAGGGTATTGATTGTTTCCAGAAAGACATATTGGTTACAAAGTGTGTTCTCTTCACAAGTTTGCCAGACCTTTATACGCAACATTCCAGAGTTTGCAATTAATGTCGTGATATCTACTTCTGGTCTATCTCGAT
Organism: Argopecten irradians; assembly: GCF_041381155.1. Taxonomy (NCBI): domain Eukaryota; kingdom Metazoa; phylum Mollusca; class Bivalvia; order Pectinida; family Pectinidae; genus Argopecten; species Argopecten irradians. The sequence continues at coordinate 28,607,685 of NC_091144.1, read as the reverse complement.
GATAGCATACATGTAGGCTACAATGTATGTCTGCATCAACGGATGATAAGCTAATTTGGTCCTTTAATATACAATAAAATTATCAAATAATGCGACATTTTAGTTGACTTTGTAGCTTTGGAGTTGAGCTTCGCTGTCTGTAATCTGCAAAGGAAATTTCTACTGACCTGTAATCATTGGTCTTGAATTACCCTCAGCGTTACAATGAAATCATCCTGGGATTAACTCTAGTAACCCCTGAAATATCGAGAAATCCTTAACTTTAACGCTGATAACAGAACATAATTGTAATACAGAATTATAAACAAATCAATATTATTCGGAACTCTTTTTAAAACTCTAGTTTTTGTTCTGTTAATGGAATGGTGTCATGTCTAGAATACACAAAAGCAGTTCCAAAGAAATTAAGTTAGTAATCGTGATAAGGTAAGGGTTAGGGTTGTTGTTAAAAGAACGTTTAAGATACGGGTAAAGTGATATAGGATTGCTTTTAAAGGAACAATTCAGTCTAAGAGTACATTAAAATTTGTATATATATCGGAAACAAACCAGTTCTAATGGAAATTAGATTAGTTAATTTTACTGTGGTATGTCAGAAAAGCCCACTGTAGTGAAATGTATATGTGCATTGTTCAAACTCGCTTGCTGTCCACCATTACAATTTGTGGTCGGACGTCTTTTATGTCGAATCCTGGCCCTTGCAAGTGTAGTAAAAAGAAATTTTTTTGTCTATAACTACTCAAATATACCCTTATGGTAGTGTGTTTACGTTATAAGGTGCATGTTTTTGTCTAAATATAATTTCACCAACTCCTCAGTGGTTATGTATTGTATTTGTTTAACGTACGTGACTTAATCGTGTTGAACGGTATCAATAAAAATACTTAACAATGTCGTTGAATTTGTCAATATTTCTTGTTATATGTTTCACAAGAAATCTAGAACAATACATTTATGTCATATTTTGCTTCGTGGTTATGTAACAGAATTAGTCTCATTGAGTTGTCCCTTTAAACATCTCTTATGAACTAGTTTTTCGTATACTTGGCCTGTTTGTGGGTCATTAGACTGGCCACCAGTCTCTAGAATATTAAAAAAATCACTAAAATTTGGCTTGATTATTTTTGTCTCTACTACATGCCTGATTCTAAGTTTTAAACTAGGGGGAGATAATCTAGTAAAGAACTCTGCTGAGAAAGTCTTATCAACAACTTAGGGTATGGTGGCCAGTCTAGTGGGTCATCAGCACATCCTATATTCCCAAGTAAATTTCGAAAAGGGGTAAATTCATCCAAAACCTTAAAAGTTTGTCGTATGTCCTAGAATCTATTTCAAAAAAATAATTTACATCGAATTTTTAGTTCATTCACCGTTTCAATGTTATCGCTGGTCATAACTGGTTATGTCTTACTGTCTTTACAAATGTGTCTACATGGGTAATTTTGAAATGAGTTGAACACATTCATACTTTACAAAAGCCTTTTATATCAATTGTTTATAAAACCTCCCCTTATTTAAGGTCAGTTTTTTGAAAGTTTTGAAAAAGGTCGAAGCTATTTCACGTCTTTATTTCGTTTAATATATTTATATTGGTTGTTTGATTATAAGGAACCAAGAAAAAAAATGTAACTAATTTGAAGACTGGAACAAAAACAAGTAATCCAAACTATATTAAACGGAGCAGATATCCGGACGGACAGCTAGAGAGATGGAGAGAGGGAGAGGGGATTGTGGCTTGTTAGGTAGATCATAACAGACAGATGGATCGATAGCCAATTATGCCGTATCCAATGTCTTCTTATTTCGGTCAATGCTTGAGAATAAAACAATTATATAACGAATGAGCTGAGAGTTGGCATGTACTTTACATATCAATATTACGACTGAGAAATCTGATATATGGTTTGGGGGGTATAAAAGAAACATTTCACGGAATCCCAGTTTCCCTGGCATTATTGGGAGATTGTGAACATTCGCTCTCGACAATAATGAAAAATTCCCTTATTATATTATATCCTTTACACCTACACGTCATAATACCTCCTAATGGACCATTATATGACTTTCTCCAGGAATCGATTATAGTTCGAATCTACGATCAACTGTACTGTATAAAAGGTTTAACTATCGCCACAACGCATTATATCAGCATACACAACATCTCCATTGTCCAAGGAATCTTTTCAATCATCATAATTTTGATGGCAGATGTATTTAATTAGTCAGCGTGTATTGTGGTTTTCAAATTAAGAAACCGTTTTTATGTGAAACATTATATTTATATTCTATTGATATACTGTAATAATGGAATTATTGGCGGTGTTGATATTTCGTTAATTTTGTTTTAATTTAATCTCATGCAGTGAATATATGCACGTAAGCATACAAACAAGTGTAAATATTGACACGTGACTGGTGTGATTATATATACAAAGCGAACAGTTTAAAAGCTTTCTTGGTGAAAATATCCACACGTGAAAATATCAACTTGAATATCATCCCGTTTGTTCTTACTACTATGCATCAATTCATTCCTAAATACACTGTAATACTCAAAAAGCGAAACCCCGAAAACTAATCGTCACGAAAATGGTCTTATAGCATGTAAAGTGGAACCATATGATTCTAAATCGCGATATTAAATCGTACGTGAAGGGGGCATTAAACATGAAAACGCTAAAGCTAGTCACCGTGAAAATAAGTCGGTTTTCAGTATGATATTACACTATGAACGGCTTTTTTCGCCAGATATTTCAATATGACGGGCTGGCGCGCGTCATTAAAAATGTCCGTCAAAAATACCATTCATACGCCAGTGAACAACAAAAATATAAATTAATTCTTAAATGCATTGCAGAATTACCCAAACAAACGTGCAGGTAATCGCAATCATGTCTATTACAAAGAAAAGTGCAATTGTCATTGACACGGTGGATTTCCTCGAGGAAAATTTGTTGTTGCAATTATTGCTATGCTTCGTCAAAGTTTTACAAAATATGTGATATTTTGTTCAGCACTAAATAGTGTATACATCATGTTTGTGCAATTTGTTCAGAGCGGAATAGAATTATTCTCACACGCGATCTATTTGGAAATACACTTCAAATAGTTCATGATGTGGTGATGATTAGTATCTATTATAGCCCATTCTTAAAATAATTATACTGTGCCTTGTATTCTCTATTCTTCTCGTACCGATTACACATATTGAAACATAGCTCAGAGCCATGTACTCATAATTAACTGTAATAAGCAGTTTTTCAAATGCACGCGCGCACGTGCATGATTCATTATACATTGTATTTTGTCGTAAACGATTATGATTTACACTTGTTAAGCTTCCAATGCATGCTGTGTTTATAAAAGTTCGCCTTCCAGGTATTTAAATGTGATATTTAGCGTAAAAATTCTATTCCACACGCTCGGGGTTGAAATTCATGGGAATGATCTCGGGAGTAATGAGTAATTAGTTCAGGACTGTTTTCAGAATTGATTTAGGCCAGAATTTGATTACACTGTGTTTTTTCCTGAAACATCTGTTTCTGATATTGAATGTGGAAAACATTGTAGTACAAGTAAGCGAGAGTTTCACCTCAAATGGATCCATAATTAATTCCTTGGTTACATGTATAAGTGAACGTTTAACACAATGGAATGGTTTTTTTTTTTTTTTTTTTTTTTATATATATATACTGTAAGCCATTTTATTTCTGTGAAATGCAATTTTTCGCTTTATGTCGTTGAGAGAGCCCAAACTGGCGTATGAATGGTATTTTGGACAGATATTTTTAATGATGCGCGCCAGCCCGTCAAGTTGAAATATCTGGCGAAAAATGTCGTTCATAGTGTAATATCATACTGTAAACCGACTTATTTTCACGGTGACTAATTTTCGCGTTTTCATGTATAATGCCCCCTTCACGTACGACGATTTGATATGGCGATTTAGAATCATATGGTTCCACTTTACATGCTATAAGACAATTTCCGCGAATTAATTTTCGGGATTTCTTAACGCTCGTGAAATACATGAAATTTACATGCACTCGAAAAGAGGATGATTTATAGTATCGCTTTTTGAGTATTATTTAGGAATGAATTGGTGCATGAGATTAAGAGCTAAAGGAATAATATTCAAGTTGATATTTTCACGTCTGGATATTTTCACCAAGAAAGCTTTTAAACTGTTCGCTATGTATCTATGATCACACTAGTCACGTGTCAATATTTACACTTGTTGGCATGCTCACATGCATATTTTCACCGCATGAGATTAAAATAGAACAAAATTAACGAAAATATCAACACAGCCAATAATTCCATTATTACAGTTTATCAATAGAATATAAATATAATGTTTTACATAAAAACGGTAACTTAATTTGAAAACCACAATACACGCTGACTAATCAAATAATCTGCCATCAAAATTATGATGATTGAAAAGATTCCTTGGACATTGGAGATGTTGTGTATGCTGATATAATGCGTTGTGGCGATAGTTAAACCTTTTATACAGTATAGTTGATCGTATATTCGAACTATTACCGATTCCTGGAGAAAGTCATATAATGGTCCATTAGGAGGTATTATGACGTGTAGGTGTAAAGGATATAATATAATAAGGGAATTTTTCATTATTGTCGAGAGCGAATGTTCACAATCTCCCAATAATGCCAGGGAAACTGGGATTCCGTGAAATGTTTCTTTTATACCCCCCAAACCATATATCAGATTTCTCAGTCGTAATATTGATATGTAAAGTACATGCCAACTCTCAGCTCATTCGTTATATAATTGTTTTATTCTCAAGCATTGACCGAAATACGAAGACGTCGGATACGGCATGCTATGATCTATCCAACAAGCCACAACCCTCTCTCCCTTCATCCATCTCTCTAGCCGTCCGTCCGGATATCTGCTTCGTTTAACATAGTTTGTATTACTTGCTTTTGTTCCAGTTTTCAAATTAATAACAATTGTCGACAACCGATTTATAGGTCTACGTCATAAACGCAATCACATTAATAGACTGGATGTTTGCGGTAAATTTTATTTTGCCAATTGTCATTTCTGTGTATCATTAATACAAATTATATTGTTATAATTGTGGACGAACACATTCATCATTGTCCTCACTTATCAAAAACCCATTTAGCACTGAAATTTGATTATGTTAAAAAGCACGTGTTAAGGGAAATCAAGCATATCATTTTAATTACTTTTTTTTTATTTGTTATTCATGTTCATTACCATAAAGGAGACGTCGCGATTTTTTCGCGTATATTGCATTTCACTACATGGTCATTTTTAACATATTTGCGACTACGTAAACTCACGATCAAAATACAGACAATGGTACATTATACATTCATGATATACGTTCATAGAATTGTTCACGAAATATTTGAATGGGTGTTTCCCAATTTCATACGCCAGTGAACAACAAAAAATATAAAATTAATTCTTAAATTCATTGCAGAATTACCCAAACAATCGTGCAGGTAATCGCAATCATGTCTATTACAAAGAAAAGTGCAATTGTCATTGACACGGTGGATTTCCTCGAGGAAATTTTGTTGTTGTAAATATTGCTATGCTTCGTCAAAGTTTTACAAAATTTGTGATATTTTGTTCAGCACTAAATAGTGTATTCATCATGTTTGTGCAATTTGTTCATAGACATTTTGAAATGATTGTCCTAGTTGAACGAGTTCAGAGCGGAAAAGAATTATTCTTACACACGATCTGTTTGGAAATACACTTCAAATAGTTCATGATGTGGTGATGATTAGTATCTATTATAGCCCATTCTTAAAATAATTATACTGTGCCTTGTATTCTCTATTCTTCTCCTACCGATTACACATATAGAAACATAGCTCAAAGCCATGTACTCATAATTAACTGTAATAAGTAGTTTTTCAAATGCACGCGCGCACGTGCATGATTCATTATACATTGTATTTTGTCGTAAACGATTATGATTCACACTTGTTAAGCTTCCAATGCATGCTGTGTTTATAAAAGTTCGCCTTCCAGGTATTTAAATGTGATATTTAGCGTAAAAAGTTCTATTCCACACGCTCGGGGTTGAAATTCATGGGAAAGATCTCGGGAGTAATGAGTAATTAGTTCAGGACTGTTTTCAGAATTGATTTAGGCCAGAATTTGATTACACTGTGTTTTTTCCTGAAACATCTGTTTCTGATATTGAATGTGGAAAACATTGTAGTACAAGTAAGCGAGAGTTTCACCTCAAATGGATCCATAATTAATTCCTTGGTTACATGTATAAGTGAACGTTTAACACAATGGAATGGGTTTTTTTTTTTTTTTTTTTTTTTTTTTTTTTATATATATATATACTGTAAGCCATTTTATTTCTGTGAAATGCAAATTTTCGCTTTATGTCGTGAGAGAGCCCAAACACCCATTCAAATATTTCGTGAACAATTCTATGAACGTATATCATGAATGTATAATGTACCATTGTCTGTATTTTGATCCTGAGTTTACGTAGTCGCAAATACAAATGTATGTTAAAAATGACCATGTAGTGAAATGCAATATACGCGAAAAAATCGCGACGTCTCCTTTATGGTAATGAACATGAATAAGAAATAAAAAAAAAGTAATTAAAATGATATGCTTGATTTCCCTTAACACGTGCTTTTTAACATAATCAAATTTCAGTGCTAAATGGGTTTTTGATAAGTGAGGGCAATGATGAATGCGTTCGTCCACAATTATAACAATATAATTTGTATTAATGATACACAGAAATGACAATTGGCAAAATAAAATTTACCGCAAACATCCAGTCTATTAATGTGATTGCGTTTATGACGTAGACCTATAAATCGGTTGTCGACAATTGTAATTAATTTGAAAACTGGAACAAAAGCAAGTAATACAAACTATGTTAAACGAAGCAGATATCCGGACGGACAGCTAGAGAGATGGATGAAGGGAGAGAGGGTTGTGGCTTGTTGGATAGATCATAGCATGCCGTATCCGACGTCTTCGTATTTCGGTCAATGCTTGAGAATAAAACAATTATATAACGAATGAGCTGAGAGTTGGCATGTACTTTACATATCAATATTACGACTGAGAAATCTGATATATGGTTTGGGGGTATAAAAGAAACATTTCACGGAATATCAGTTTCCCTGGCATTATTGGGAGATTGTGAACATTCGCTCTTGACAATAATGAAAAATTCCCTTATTATATTATATCCTTTACACCTACACGTCATAATACCTCCTAATGGACCATTATATGACTTTCTCCAGGAATCGGTAATAGGTCGAATATACGATCAACTGTACTGTATAAAAGGATTAACTATCGCCACAACGCATTATATTAGCATACACAACATCTCCATTGTCCAAGGAATCTTTTCAATCATCATAATTTTGATGGCAGATTATTTAATTAGTCAGCGTGTATTGTGGTTTTCAAATTAAGTAACCGTTTTTATGTAAAACATTATATTTATATTCTATTGATATACTGTAATAATGGAATTATTGGCTGTGTTGATATTTTCGTTAATTTTGTTCTATTTTAATCTCATGCGGTGAAAATATGCATGTGAGCATGCCAACAAGTGTAAATATTGACACGTGACTAGTGTGATCATAGATACATAGCGAACAGTTTAAAAGCTTTCTTGGTGAAAATATCCAGACGTGAAAATATCAACTTGAATATTATTCCTTTAGCTCTTAATCTCATGCACCAATTCATTCCTAAATAATACTCAAAAAGCGATACTATAAATCATCCTCTTTTCGAGTGCATGTAAATTTCATGTATTTCACGAGCGTTAAGAAATCCCGAAAATTAATTCGCGGAAATTGTCTTATAGCATGTAAAGTGGAACCATATGATTCTAAATCGCCATATCAAATCGTCGTACGTGAAGGGGGCATTATACATGAAAACGCGAAAATTAGTCACCGTGAAAATAAGTCGGTTTACAGTATGATATTACACTATGAACGACATTTTTCGCCAGATATTTCAACTTGACGGGCTGGCGCGCATCATTAAAAATATCTGTCCAAAATACCATTCATACGCCAGTGAACAACAAAAAATATAAATTAATTCTTAAATGCATTGCAGAATTACCCAAACAAACGTGCAGGTAATCGCAATCATGTCTATTACAAAGAAAAGTGCAATTGTCATTGACACGGTGGATTTCCTCGAGGAAAATTTGTTGTTGCAATTATTGCTATGCTTCGTCAAAGTTTTACAAAATTTGTGATATTTTGTTCAGCACTAAATAGTGTATACATCATGTTTGTGCAATTTGTTCAGAGCGGAAAAGAATTATTCTTACACGCGATCTGTTTGGATATACACAAATAGTTCATGATGTAGTGATGATTAGTATCTATTATAGCCCATTCTTAAAATAATTATACTGTGCCTTGAATTCTCTATTCTTCTCCTACCGATTACACATATAGAAACATAGCTCAAAGCCATGTACTCATAATTAACTGTAATAAGTAGTTTTTCAAATGCACGCGCGCACGTGCATGATTCATTATACTTTTTTTTTTTGTCGTAAACGATTATGATTTACACTTGTTAAGCTTCCAATGCATGCTGTGTTTATAAAAGTTCGCCTTCCAGGTATTTAAATGTGATATTTAGCGTAAAAATTCTATTCCACACGCTCGGGGTTGAAATTCATGGGAAAGATCTCGGGAGTAATGAGTAATTAGTTCAGGACTGTTTTCAGAATTGATTTAGGCCAGAATTTGATTACACTGTGTTTTTTTCTGAAACATCTGTTTCTGATATTGAATGTGGAAAACATTGTAGTACAAGTAAGCGAGAGTTTCACCTCAAATGGATCCATAATTAATTCCTTGGTTACATGTATAAGTGAACGTTTAACACAATGGAATGGGTTTTTTTTTTTTTTTTTTTTTTTTTTTTTTTTATATATATATATACTGTAAGCCATTTTATTTCTGTGAAATGCAAATTTTCGCTTTATGTCGTGAGAGAGCCCAAACACCCATTCAAATATTTCGTGAACAATTCTATGAACGTATATCATGAATGTATAATGTACCATTGTCTGTATTTTGATCCTGAGTTTACGTAGTCGCAAATATGTTAAAAATAACCATGTAGTGAAATGCAATATACGCGAAAAAATCGCGACGTCTCCTTTATGGTAATGAACATGAATAACAAATAAAAAAAAAGTAATTAAAATGATATGCTTGATTTCCCTTAACACGTGCTTTTTAACATAATCAAATTTCAGTGCTAAATGGGTTTTTGATAAGTGAGGGCAATGATGAATGCGTTCGTCCACAATTATAACAATATAATTTGTATTAATGATACACAGAAATGACAATTGGCAAAATAAAATTTACCGCAAACATCCAGTCTATTAATGTGATTGCGTTTATGACGTAGACCTATAAATCGGTTGTCGACAATTGTAATTAATTTGAAAACTGGAACAAAAGCAAGTAATACAAACTATGTTAAACGAAGCAGATATCCGGACGGACAGTTAGAGAGATGGATGAAGGGAGAGAGGGTTGTGGCTTGTTGGATAGATCATAGCATGCCGTATCCGACGTCTTCGTATTTCGGTCAATGCTTGAGAATAAAACAATTATATAACGAATGAGCTGAGAGTTGGCATGTACTTTACATATCAATATTACGACTGAGAAATCTGATATATGGTTTGGGGGTATAAAAGAAACATTTCACGGAATATCAGTTTCCCTGGCATTATTGGGAGATTGTGAACATTCGCTCTCGACAATAATGAAAAATTCCCTTATTATATTATATCCTTTACACCTACACGTCATAATACCTCCTAATGGACCATTATATGACTTTCTCCAGGAATCGGTAATAGTTCGAATATACGATCAACTGTACTGTATAAAAGGTTTAACTATCGCCACAACGCATTATATCAGCATACACAACATCTCCATTGTCCAAGGAATCTTTTCAATCATCATAATTTTGATGGCAGATTATTTAATTAGTCAGCGTGTATTGTGGTTTTCAAATTAAGTAACCGTTTTTATGTAAAACATTATATTTATATTCTATTGATATACTGTAATAATGGAATTATTGGCTGTGTTGATATTTTCGTTAATTTTGTTTTAATTTAATCTCATGCAGTGAATATATGCACGTGAGCATGCCAACAAGTGTAAATATTGACACGTGACTGGTGTGATTATAAATACAAAGCGAACAGTTTAAAAGCTTTCTTGGTGAAAATATCCACACGTGAAAATATCAACTTGAATATCATCCCGTTTGTTCTTACTACTATGCATCAATTCATTCCTAAATACACTGTAATACTCAAAAAGCGAAACCCCGAAAACTAATCGTCACGAAAATGGTCTTATAGCATGTAAAGTGGAACCATATGATTCTAAATCGCGATATTAAATCGTACGTGAAGGGGGCATTAAACATGAAAACGCTAAAGCTAGTCACCGTGAAAATAAGTCGGTTTTCAGTATGATATTACACTATGAACGGCTTTTTTCGCCAGATATTTCAATATGACGGGCTGGCGCGCGTCATTAAAAATGTACGTCAGAAATACCATTCATACGCCAGTGAACAACAAAAATATAAATTAATTCTTAAATGCATAGCAGAATTACCCAAACAAACGTGCAGGTAATCGCAATCATGTCTATTACAAAGAAAAGTGCAATTGTCATTGACACGGTGGATTTCCTCGAGGAAAATTTGTTGTTGCAATTATTGCTATGCTTCGTCAAAGTTTTACAAAATTTGTGATATTTTGTTCAGCACTAAATAGTGTATACATCATGTTTGTGCAATTTGTTCAGAGCGGAATAGAATTATTCTCACACGCGATCTGTTTGGATATACACTTCAAATAGTTCATGATGTGGTGATGATTAGTAGCTATTATAGCCCATTCTTAAAATAATTCTACTGTGCCTTGAATTCTCTATTCTTCTCGTACCGATTACACATATAGAAACATAGCTCAAAGCTATGTACTCATAATTAACTGTAATAAGTAGTTTTTCAAATGCACGCGCGCACGTGCATGATTCATTATACATTGTATTTTGTCGTAAACGATTATGATTTACACTTGTTAAGCTTCCAATGCATGCTCTGTTTATAAAAGTTCGCCTTCCAGGTATTTAAATGTGATATTTAGCGTAAAAATTCTATTCCACACGCTCGGGGTTGAAATTCATGGGAAAGATCTCGGGAGTAATGAGTAATTAGTTCAGGACTGTTTTCAGAATTGATTTAGGCCAGAATTTGATTACACTGTGTTTTTTTCTGAAACATCTGTTTTTGAAATTGAATGTGGAAAACATCGTACAAGTAAGCGAGAGTTTCACCTCAAATGGATCCATAATTAATTCCTTGGTTACATGTATAAGTGAAAGTTTAACACAATGGAATGTTTTTTTTTATATATACTGTAAGCCACTTTATTTCTGTGAAATGCAAATTTTCGCTTTATGTCGTGAGAGAGCCCAAACACCCATTCAAATATTTCGTGAACAATTCTATGAACGTATATTATTAATGTACGATTGTCTGTATTTTGATCCTGAGTTTACGTAGTCGCAAATATGTTAAAAATAACCATGTAGTGAAATGCAGTATACGCGAAAAAATCGCGACGTCTCCTTTATAGTAACGAACATGAATAAGAAATATAAAAAAGTAACTAAAATGAAATGCTTGATTTCCCTTAACACGTGTTTTTAACATAATCAAATTTCAGTGCTAAATGGGTTTATTATAAGTTAGGGCAATGATGAATGCGTTCGTCCACAATTATAACAATATAATTTGTATTAATGATATACAGAAATGACAATTGGCAAAATTAAATTTACCCCAAAACATCCAGTCTATTAATGCGATTGCGTTGTCACCAACGGGATATGACGTAGACCTATAAATCGGTTGTCGATGATAAAACAGAGAACGTTCGTATTTCCGGAACGCCTTGTTCCAGGGCCCAGCTTCATGAACATTCCTTAACTTTAAGGAATCCCTTAACTTAAAAATTATCCATATGAATACATTGCAGATTTTAAGGAAGGCTCCTTAGCTAAAGATTTTTTAAAAACTTCTGTTATGCTTTTCTATGGAAAATTTTAAGACATTGAATTCCTTAAAACTAAGGAATGTTCATGAAACTGGGTCCATGATCATAAAACAATCTAAGACTTAAGCCTAGACTAAACGAATCAAATATGATATAGCTTTTTGAAACGTCATGTTTGATTGGCAAAGTCTTCACTTTACAATACGATAAATTACCATATACCCTTTCATATCTGGCTCATATCAACAACTTGTTCATCCTCAATTATTCAGAGGTCATTATCATTGTTATATTCATCCCTGGACTATATCATAGCAAAATTGAAGGCATTTCAGAAGAGAGAAAAAGATCAATCACCGGCCTAGAGACATTTCTCTTGAAGATTACAGAAAGCGATGACCAACTCCAAAACCACACTATGTTCAATTATTTGATCCTTTTGATGTAGATCAGATGATGATCAAATAGCCCTCAGATTTGCAATACATAGTTCAGGGGAACGATAGTGATAATTATTGCTGGAATATCAAAGATATACCATGCCTGACTGCTATGTTTTTATTGCATACATCTTTTCCTTCGTAATTCTTTATGAATACATATCGTAACTATTAAATTATGTTTTTGTTTGTAAAAGTGTGCTGCTTTCGTCCATTATCTATATAGCTTTTCCTTCGTAATTCTTTATGAATACATATCGTAACTATCAAATTAGTTTTTTGTTCGGAAAAGTGTGCTACTTTCGTCCATTATCTATATATAGCGCTTTATTAAATGACCCTGGCTGTTAATGGGGCACGTAAAACTAACAATGAAAGTAAATTATTGTGTGCCTAGTTACGATGTTGTCAAATAGAACCAGTTACTTCAAAAAGGAATGTATGTGACATCGGTATACCACTGTACTACTGTATAATTGCTAATACTTGTCGGGTTTTTATTTTGGCAAAATTAATGTTTTACATGTCATACCTTCTCGTATTAATAACGCTTTTAAAGGCTACAAAAATAATTCGCGAAAATAAACCACCAAAAATAAGTTCCAAACAATAAATCGCGATAATTTGTATCTACGAAATTTGAGAACTACACAGTATCACAATCAAAATATTTACGGTAAATATGTTGTTGTCAGTCTCGTTTGATGCAGAAGATAGAGTAGGGTCCGATCACCCCTAGTGACCCATCATCTGGAAAGAGTCCCAGGATACGGGTTGAAACCCTCGAAGATGGATAGACCTGGCTGATGACGACGACGGTTAGGCAGCAACACCAACAGCTATATTCAGGTATAGTAATGTTGCATGCTTATTTATGATGTTTTCATATTGTATACAAATCTCTGCAATATAATGATAAACTAACACGATACTGAAACTGATTTTATCACAGCTTTATTGCTTTTATTATGAAAAAATACAAATGTAAAATTTGATGTTGAAGCACGATTTATACTTATTTGTGAAGAAATATTCATCTTAAACAAAAGCTAGACACGATTAATTACATAGAAATCTATGAGACGTTCTCTGACGTTGAGTTTCATATGAACATTAAAAAATGTTACTTCAGACTGTCCGTGTGTTCTTATTGCGGAATCGTACCAGTTCGAATTAAAAAAAAACTAGTCATAGGATACGTTGCGGATATACAGTCAATACCTAAAAGTTTCAAAATGCATTGAAATACAACGTATTTCAAAGAATATACATCTGTCACCTCTTGTTTTCAACAAAGAGGAAATTCCGATGACATAAATCGGGTCAGAAATCTTGGATCCAAGTACTACGAATCGACACAGCGCGTTCCATTACATATAAATCAGATTCGAACTGGCACAACTGGTACGAACCCGCAAATTGAACGCATGGTAAATATAGATATAAGATTGAAAAACAACATCACAAAAATGGACAACATAATAGAAGGAAAATTTTATGTAGACCAATTTATTTTTGCGGGGAATATCAATGACTTTGTCACGGATATTTAACTTAGTGATCTAGACATCTATTGCTTCACTGTTCCTGTAACGTTTTCGCGGCGATTTATTTACGCAATTTTTGTCGTCCATGAAATTTATTATTATACATTTAGGGGCCGTTGTGGTCGAGTTTTCCCATTTTCTCCATTCATTTTTTCAAATGGAAAGTTTTACTTTTTCATCTTTACTATTTGAAATATATTTTGGATTGTATAATGGTCTTTATTGTGTTGATATGGGCGTTAATGCTTAATAAACTGTGTTAACTTCTCATTCTGTAAATGTATTGCTTCATAATGATTATGTATCGACATATTACCACAAGCCCTCTGGTTCGCGAGTTCGAATCCCATGTTGGGCAGTTGCCAGGTACAGACCGCTGGTCGATGGTTTCTCTGGGTACTCCGGCTTTCCTCCATCAACAAACTGGCACGTCCTTAAATGACCCTGGCTGTTAGTAGGACGTTAAACTAATAAAACCAAGATTATAACACAAAAATAAGATGGTCTACAGTATCTGAGTAGAACGGCGAAGATATTTTGAACATCACAGCAATAGCATAGACAACAGTTATGACAAACAAGCAGTTTAAGTCGTTGATACTTAATTACACAATCTTCTCTCATTCCTGTACGTACGGCTGTAATACTAGTTTATCCCTCATGTCGACCGAGGCTGTATTACACGGCTACTCAAGCAATATAACCTCGTAACAGTACTGCGTCAACAAAATTATTTTCTCTATAAAATTTTAAGACAAATGACAAATGCTATTTTTTTCTTACCAAAAACAAGAGCAGACGATTTAGTATATTTTCTTCAGTTACAAAATTTACTTATTTTACACCATTGAAAAGTTTGAGCTTTTCATTTTACTTCAACATAAAAGTGTTTAAAAAATTAATTGCATTACGAAAAAATCCGTTTCGCTATGTCCTATATGGAATGAAGTACTGCTTGCGTATGCACCAAAAACAAAATGAATTATTTTATATTATTTATTGTGTAAATTAAACATATATATACACGAGTATCGTTTATGCATTGTCGGCGATAGAACATCTTTAAACAATATTTTCAGCAAACTAGACTGGATCTACTATAAAGAACACAAACAGCGGAATTTGTGTTTAAAATATCACGCAATTTTCATGTATTTATGGAGAATTGACTTTCAGTCGAGGTTTGCTTTGAAATTCATTCATAATTGCGAGATATCATAATTGTAAAAATGTTATAAAAACTTTAAAATATGGGAGAGAAAAATATTTTTTTAGAGTGGATACAAAGGATAGGGATATTATATCCTCGGGATCACAAAATTGATGACCCTCGAGTAGAAAATCCCCATCCTTCATATCCATATACAAGTCTGAAAGAGTCCTATAATAGTATTGTATACAAATATACCTTTTCAGCTTGCTTCAATTTACAGCACAAAACATGAAGGAATGAATGTGGAATGATATTATATTAGCGCTTCAGCGGCATCACTGAACATTTCCAAGCGCTAACTGCTACACTTTGTAGATTTGAAGTATCACACTTTATCACGGTTAATCGTAAACTATCTATATATTATATTCTCATAAACATTGCTTTATTCTATCTCGATATATGATTTAATATGATAATACTGGCATCTTTATCTCAAAGAAATAAAATCTCTAAATATGAGCGCTAAAATTTAAAGATTTGAAGTATCACAGTATATCATCATTAATACTTAAATATCCATAACTGGCATAAGTCGAGTAGATCAATATCCATATAAACATAGCTCTATTTTCTCTCGATATTGATATAACAAAATTACATTAGCATCTGTATCTCGAATAAAGAATACTTTAAACAATGGCCGTAAAACTTTAAAGATTTGAATTATCACAGTGTATTACGATTAAAAACACTTACATATCCATAAGTCAAGTAGATCTACATGTATATAATTATAATAAACACCGTTTATTTTCTCTCAATATTGATTCAACATGATTATATTATTTAACATTTTTATCTCGAAGAATATCTAAATGATCGCTTTAGATTTGAACTATCAAAGAGTATCACAATATCTGTCCTTACATATCCATATGTCGTGTAGATGTATATCCATATAAACACAATTCTATTCTTTCTCGATATCGATTTAACATGATAATATTAGCATCTTTATCTCGAAGTTTCCAACAGAACATTGCCTTGATTTCTCGTCTGTAATTCGAATTAAACCATCCATATATGATAGGGTTAATACAAACTGAACTCATTGCCAGTATGTGACATATAGCTATCAGCCAATTCCAGTTGATTCCCGTGAACAGCTCGTAGTTAATATCAGCTAGGAGATTGATCAAGGTCAACGGAAGCCAGGTTAAAGCGAACACAACAGTTATAGACGTTAAGAGGATAATATTTTTTCTTTGTCTCAGTAAATTTCGTCTGCTTCGGTGTAGCTCCCGTGAATACGACGGTTTGGATTCAATGTGGGTTCGTATAAATCGACATATCAGAATATGTAAAGAAATAATGACCAAGATTGGAAACACAAAATGAATACATAATACTAAAGTGGCGTAACTCCTACGCGCTACATCAGAACTCCATTTCTCTAAACAGGACGAGAATAAAATGATATCTTTGGTTATGCCTACAGACTCCACGTCGTAGAAGATAAACATCGGAAGAGCTAGAGCGAGCGATACCATCCACACTAAAATAAAGATATACCTGGGCCGAGTTTGTTCCCTTGGTGAACATTGCACTATAGCTTTATATCGATCCACGGCGATGAAGACTATCGTAAACGTTGACACAAACACATAGACCGTCTGCAAACTTGGCGCGATCTTACATAGCACCTTCCCAAGCGGCCAATGTTTCATGACAAGTTTAACAACGGTGAAGGGAATACAAAACACGGACGTTAAAATATCCGAGACAGATAAGTTGAGGATGAACCAATTTCTACCGGTTCTTGAATTACTCTTCCTGATGATGACGTAACACATGGCAGCGTTTCCTAGGATACCAAACAGTCCAATAACAGAGAAGGTCACTACGATTATACAGACACCTACAGATCCGAACCAGCTGTTGGAGAATTCAATCTGTGATTGTTGCCTCCAGAAATCCTTGATGGAAAAGTTTTTATCCTCCCACATGTATAAAGTGTCTATTGTGTCCGGGGAGATTGGGTGTTGGCTTGTGTTTATGGTCATGGTAGCCTCAGTCCTGTAAAACAGTAAAACATTGATATCAGCGTGTTAATTAATTGGCCAGAAAGGACTAGATATGGTACACTGTAATGGCTCTTTCTGGCCCCTAAATCTACCAAATTTCAAATAAAGTATTTAGAAATTAAGTGCTGCGTTTAAAATATTGAATATGCCCCTGATAACAACTTAATGATTTGTTGACAGAAAGTATGTTTTTGTTATATAAACAAGGTAACTTTGGATAAAGTATGCAAAGTTGAAAATTTGATCAATTTTGGCGTAGTTTTTGACAGATTTTCTTTTAAAAGCAATAGAGCACAACCTAGAAAAAACTTTATATTTCAAAGGAATTAGCAGACACGAAGAATACATCATTTTGAGAAATATGATTTTTTTTCTAGAATGCGCTCTATGTTAACTAGATGAAAAACTGCATGATAAAAGGTAATTGTTATGAAATTGTCACATTTTGCATAATTTATGTATAATAAAAATGGTTGTCATAGCAACTAGAACAGCTATATTAGCTAATAGCACTATCAAATATATCAGGTATGTAGTTGATATTTGAAATGCAAGATTCACAACTTAAAATAACAGACTTAAAAATACCGGATTTGGGGGTTACAAAAGACCCTTACCATACCTAGTCCTTTTTCATGAGATGCATCTAGACTTATACCACAAAAGTTTAAAACTAGCATATGATAGGATCATATTTGGTATTATCGCATAGCCGATTATTTTCGCGGGTAAAAATGCAATTTCAATCATTTCTTAAATTAAGTCAGACGTTTCATTTTATAATACTCTGAAAATGTACCACTCAATAAGATCATATAAAAAGAGGATAAAACTGATGTTGAAACCCTGACCCTTATACTAGGAGTATTCTAGTTTGTATTGCCTAGAGGTACATTTGCGTAGGTAGCTATCTTAGATTAAGTCAGACGTTTTCTTTTTACAAAACTTAGAAAATCTACCACTCAATGGACCATATTGAAAAAGAGGATAAAAATGATGTTGACCCCTGACGCCTATACTAGGAGGTGTTACACCCTATACCATATGTCTTCTAGTTTGTATTGCCTATGGGTACATTTGGGTAGGTAGCTATCTTAAATTAAGTCAGACTTTTTCGTTTTATAAAACATATAGAAGAAGAGGATAAAAAATGATGTTGACCCCTGACCCTTAATAGCAAGAAGAAAAAAGGTAGATAAGCAATAATCAATTTTTGCAATTTGACTTTCATGGTATATACGAATAAGATAATTATCAATATTCAGGTGATAACATTTTTTTCAGATCACAGTCATGCACTGAGAAATTGCGAAAAAGTCGTCCATAATCGTCCATACGGTATACCGCAAACGTTCAAAGTTTAAAACCTGCATGACATTTAGTTATGCAACATGATTGACAAAACATTGACATAGTGACACAATTTGATATAAGATTACTAGATCAAGAAAAAGCTAGATGGGAGGTCATGTAATTAGAAATTATCGTTTAATATGAAATCACCTCGTTTATCTTTATTATGATTAAGATATGAAAAGTTATCGGTATTTTAAAATATAAAGAACACAACAGCACCACAAACAACATACAGTAACACCTAGTATATAACTATTATATTTACATATGTCCCTACGTTGTATATAGTCAACGGGAAGGGAGTTGCGTTCAAATTAGCGTAATTGCAATGACGCATGAATACAAACCCAGTGCAAGATCGGACTACTTCTAGTTTACGCTTCGGTAAAATTTTGCATCATATGATTATCTAAATAAACTTTGATTACTTAATTTACATTTTACCTTTTCAAGGACGACAGATATGCTTTGAATTAAAAAAAAATCGGTCTTCTATTGGTCTCAAGACTGATCCTTAGACGGCACAGATCATATTATGCTCGTCAATACTCAGTTGACAGTACTGTATAAAGTGTAAACAAAGTTTCTTCGTTCACGGATTTCAAAATAACAATAAAGCGTTGTTGTAAGATCCAATTAAATATGTATTTAACATCAAAACAGTGTATATGTTCAAGCATTGTAACGGTAATAAACAACAAAGTGAATCGCTGATCTTGGCTACAACTACACACACCATGCAAACACTTGTCTATCCTCCGTACAATAAAATACAAGTGATATCTATCGCGTTCGTAGACCGATACATACATGACAAACATTCAGTAGCTCAACGTTAATACCATCAATAGGCTACAACTCGTTTCATTTCGGAACGCATCACTACCCTGACAACGATACATACTGGTTGTCGTTCCGCCTCGGTTATCTCAAATTCTATTTAAAATGGACATTATTGATATATGATCAAATTGAAAAAAAATACATATTTTAAAATAATTGAAAGGTGTCATTGTTATATTTCAAATCAAACTGCAGCTATAACGTTTATATATGGGACTAATTTACGTACCACGTGATATCCAATAACGTTTGTGCGGGACTAATATCTCCACTGGTAATGGAACGAAACTCTTTGCATATCCGCTGAAATTACGTTATCCTGCGATAACGTCATTTGACATCATTCCATCACCAATAGAAACAATAATCCCGCCCAAACGTTATCGGGTATCACGGGGTACGTGAATAAGTCCCTCTAAGCTACCATGTCTTATGCGTCACATTCAAATAATGTACATGAATACATACAAAGTAATCACTAACACGATTCATTATGCTAATATAATGTATACAAAATACATTCGATATTTAAAAACAAAATTCTTTCGTGGGAAAAAAGCGTTGACTTATGAAACGCCCTTTATATAAGCCATGATGTAAAATCAAACCTTTTCGAGCAGTCACCGAAAGTAAACAGCTATCTTTACGGCAAGTGTATGATCTGCTGGACTAGAAATTTAATTGTGTTTAAATACTCTAAACGCATTTATTTTGGCGCAACCAAACACAAGCGCAAAGACGATCTTGAAGTGGTTAGTGCAATGGTGAATTCGCCCATTCGACAAGATGGCTATGTAAACAATATACATGTATATAAAATACAACCAGCGCAATAGTATTTTTAAGAAGCAGTACTTGTCAGAAAGGCGACAAAATAAGATTACCGATAAAATAGATATAGTTACAGTAGAAGATAGCATGTGTCACATGTCCAACGGTCACCAACTGCGAAATCATTCATTTTAGTTGGGCTCAAATTTCGTGGATTTGTTTATCTTAAATTTTACATTTTTTTGCATTTAAATTCATTGAGATGACGCCTCTTATTATATGATATAGGAGAGCAAGCTTGCGTGATGACAATCCTTATTGTTGACTATTCTAACTCTTAGGTAAGTAGTATTGATAAAGATGATTGAATATTTAACAGTATGATTTTGGTAATAAATACATAATTTATATACATGTTCCAATGAAAATAAAACTTATTTCTTTTAGGCGTAAATTCGTTAATTTTGGTTGTAGATTAAACAAAAGCTACAAAAATATTCTCAATTCCTACAAAACATGAATACTTCAAAGTATTTACAATGTATTTTCGACTACTAGGAGATTTAATTTCAGTTGAGTTGATCTTGGGAATCATTGCGTCCCGCGGTAATAGAGTGGTTGTTTACCATTTTATCTCCTTCTACACGTTAATTCACACCCTCTCAAAAACTAAATCAAAACTTTGATAATATATGTAGGAGACCATTAACAAATTATTTCACCGATAAAACAAAAACAATAAGAGAATCAGAAACAGATGGTTTTATTCATAATATTGGAGGCGAACTTATGTAGTGCCTCATTACGAATAACACGTTACGTAACGCCATAAGCTATATATATACACACACTAGATATCAAATACTGTTAAGAAACAGCAAAGGCCTAAAATTACATTCGAGTTGCCGAGTTGGTGATTACTCAAAGGTTAAAAAATATACATCGAACAACGAAAACATCATTAATACGACATCCGGTCTGGTTATTATATTTAATCTCAGCTGCTTTTGCTCCTTGAGTCGCCGGCCTGAACAATTGTATCTGCATTAAGAGATAAATATCTAATATTTGTCTCATTATGAATGACAATGGTAATTATTTCAACTAATTTAGAAATATTGCTTTCGGAGTTTCAAAGAAGAACCAATATCCCTCTTTATGTTATTTTGAGCAAACATGCTATGAATAAGAAGAGGGCTGATGGTGTTTGGTATGCAGATGAACTTAAATGCACGGTCGAATCTCTACTGTATCCTCTGCACTTTTTGTGAAACAAAGAAGTTGAGCGCCACATAAATCACATGGTATAATATATATGTACAATAAAGTTGTAATAATTGTGAATAAAGACAGTTTCGCCATAACATAAAACAGTTATTACCTATGCGCACTAAACAACATCAGCCATTACCTGTCGCCAGCTGTTATCTCCACAAAGTGTCACCAGAACGATAAACTCAGACAGGTAAAACAATGTCCAAGTAATTCCTAGGTGTTAACCGCACAGACAACACTTGATGATATTTTTATTGTAGGGGAATTCCGGCTGTGTGCTCTTAACAATAGACAAATCAGAGAAGACAAGAAAATCATGGGCATTGGGAAGAGGGTTTCAAGAGACACGACGAAATGTCAATAACATTTTATATAACTTTTTGATAACAGAAAAACAGCTTTTAGTTATCATTGAAAGAAAAATGTGGAATCCGGGAAGTCAGCTAAATAATTACCAGTTTTATGGGAAAAAGACGGGAAACAATTTCCATTAAAACCTTGGATGACATTAATGAAAGATTTGCAGATATCAAGTTCCCCTTCGTTTCCGTTCAAAACTAAAATAAAATTGTTGTGTATATCTAGTATAAAAATACTAAAACATTGCAAAATATTTGTTCTCGGGAAACAATAAATACATTTGAATATATATATTTGTAATGTACGGCTCCGAAGAAAAAATGATTGATTTTTGTACATATCATTTTGCAGTACACAATATATATTGCCATGTGAACTTCATCACTGGAAAATGAAAAGTAAGAACACAAAACGGAAGGATATACACAATAAAATGAATGAATAAATGAATGAATGAATAAACACATCAATAAATAAATGAATGACCAATTGAATAAAAATGAATGGAGGAATGGAAATGTATAATGAATAAAAATGAATGGATGAATGGGAGTGAATGGGTGAATGAAAACGAATAGGTGAATGAAAATGATTAGGTGAATGAAAGTGAATGGGTGAATGAATGATTGGAAATTAATGGATGAATGAAAAAAGTGACTAATGGATAAATAAATAAAAACAATCAAAGAATCATTTGTCTTATTCCATTTATCATAACTTTATTAGATTTTACTGTACATCATGTATTTAAGATATCGCACCATTATATATTCTGTCTAAAGCTAGTTTATCTTCATAATTTCCACTATTTTAATCGATGCAGCATTTCCAGAAAAAAATGAAAAAGAAAACTTTCAAAAAATCGTCATGGAAGTAGACTGCAGAGTATAAATATTTATGCCTTTTTCTATATTTCACAGTCTGAGATCGCATCCCTTATGTTATCAAATACTGTGAAACGAATAAAATTTTCGAATATTTCTTTTTTTCATGGAAATATTATAGAGTAATCTCAAAAAGAGAATGCTTAAAGGAAAATATTAAAAAGAAAAACTGATTTCAAGGGAGATAACGGATTTATGACGGAAGTAGTTGAGATGAGAGATCTACCTGTTGATAACAGTACATCGATGTCCTCTCACAGTACTTGTACTATTAACCTGGTCGCTAAAGTCCATTAGGGTCGGGAGCGGTCAGACATTCAGGCATGCGTTACCGGAAGGTATTATTCTCTCATTGCTTCTGTCATTTTAATGAAAATACGTTAATTACAGCGAGAACAAATATAGAGGAAAAATAGTATAAATAGGCTGAGAAATTCTGGAGAAATCAGACGTCGCTTGCCTAGCTTGATTACTCAACTCTCTCCACACCAGCTGTTCAGCCTACGATTACCATATAAGGTAAGTAAGATATCCCAAGTGGTGAAATATATAACATACCTTTTCTTAATGTCTGTTTGGGGATAGAACACATTACAACCATTATTCTTCATTTCTAATCATCTGAATTTGTTTTCTTTCGGTGTAGCTAATAAGGCAAACGAAACGTGTTTTTGATGCATTAAATATTCATACAAAAGCTTGCACCGTTTTCAAAATCGATAGAAATACACGAGATGTACACATAATGAAAAACGAAAAGTAAATATTGTCTAAAATACCAATCTAATATTTCTGAATTTGTTCTCTTTTGGTGTACCTATTAAGGTTAACAATATGGGTTTTCGTGTATCCAATATTCATAAAAATACTTGCGCTGTTTTCAAAATCGATAAAAGTGCACATAATCAAAAACGTCAACAAAACATTATTTACAATTACCACTAAATTTCTGTACTTTCTTGATGTATTTTGCTGATCATAATATGATGTACGGAATAAGTTTTTTATGTAACAAATATTCATTGCATAAAAATTTTCATTTTCAAAATCGATTGCAGTAAGCGATTTTGCGTCACATAATGAAACTTAACGACAGAAATACTGAATTCATATTTAGAAAACAAATTAGAACTTCAATAACTAGAAATACCGTAATGTTAACCAACATTTTGACATTAATGCACGTAATTCATATTTGTGTGTTCTCAATATAAGCTACAATAACAGTGCTACTTTAAAGTAAACAGATGTCGCTAAACATTATAACTATATTATGGGATAAACATAGCAGATACATGACATAAACATAATTAACGCTGGCATGCATTAGAATTTAAGCGTATGAATATTATGAAATTGTCCTTGGTTATCGTAAAATATATTTTGTAAACGCGATAAAAATAAAATAACGATATAGCTACAGCACAATTTTCAGCGATAGTCAAATTACAGAGCCCATGTGCAATGGAAGAAAGGCATTTAATATGACATCACTAATTACGACAGGATTAACCCTTGCCGATTTACAGTTTTTCTATTACCCGATATTTAGAATTCGCTACTGAGCAAAATTAAACCAACTTAGAGATCACTGTTAAACTTTTACCATATGGAATAAGTATATTAACTATTTAATTTCCGAGCGTGGTAGTTTAAGTAGCGTACTTAAAAGCTTTGGAACTTTCGAACGAGTTAAGATTATTCATATATAAACCTACAGTTTGAAGAAAAAATCACTTTTAAAATAATTTTCTTTATCATGTATCTCTAGTACAGTTGCATAAGAGATTATTGACGACCGAATAATTGTTTAAAATGCTTGTAGACGAAAAATCTACATTTTGGTTATATTTTTTCCTCGATTCTGGGCGTTTTTTATTTGACCTATATTGCCTTTATAACAGTATCTTTAGTTAAATCGCCGAATCCAGGGTGTCTACTTTTAATAACAGATATTATTCTTTGTAACCAAATATGAATTTCGTATACGCTATGTGTTCATGCGCAAAATGAAGTTCATTAATATTTCTTTACTTTCTTTGCTTTCTGATTACAGCACAATGTTGTCTGTGTGTGTTCTCCTCGTCGTTTGCCTCGGGGCGTGCAGTGGTACGTATATGTACGGTGGTGGAGCCGGAGGTTTCGGAATGGGCGGCGGTGTAGGAAGAATGGGCGGGTTCGGCGGCATGCCTGGTTACAGCGGGTTCGGCTACGACGACGATGAAAGCTACCGATTTGGGGGAATGAGTAGATTTGGTATGGGCAAGTCCGGTTACGGAATGAAGAAAAGCTTTGGAATGAAAGGAGGAAAGTTCGGAGGAGGATTTCCATCGATGAGATCTGGATTCATGGGATATGGACAGTTCCCGTCCATGGGAGGTATGGCAGGAGGATTTGGTGGATTTAGCAAAGGACCTTTTGGGGGTTCTGTTGGCTTTACCGGTGGTCGAAGGTTCCCTAGTTTCCCTGGCGGCAACCGTGGGTTCTCTAAAGGTAAACATCGTTCTTTGTTCTATTTTGCAACACAACAGGACAGTTTCTGAAATCTTCCAAAACTATAGAATGGGGATAAATTTAGCATTTATGTCTCTCTACTCCTGCGATGTATATCCCAAAAGAGAGTTACATTAGGAATCATTGAAAATATCTTACAGAAAGACTTTCATAATATATCTAATGCTTGATCATTAAATTTGAAACTTTTCTTTCCTAAAAACGTTTATTTAAAGATCAAATAGAATCAATATTGGGCAAGTAGGAAATCTGATTTTGTTTTGTTTGAAATTTTGCGAAAGGCTTTTTTGATGCCTCATCATCAGTATAAACTAGCACCAGGAACCATGGATGTTAAATTTTTATGGTCTGTAACTATTTTTGGTATAGAAAATATATTTTATAGTTTTCTACATATTTTTCTCCCTCCGCCTCCCTAAGTTTTAAACTTTCGATATTTACCGACTTTTGTAAAGTTCATATTCGCAAAGTTATTGAACAATTAAATTAAGATATTGATTTTTAACATGTACACGTTTAAAATAGCTCGGGAGTATCTGAACTGTTCCGATCTGTAAGGGTATTACCGATATTGACCACGTGATATCACACGACATTACCCGAAAGTTTGAAACATGGCGTTGGCTGTGGCGGTTTTTTCAAAACGTGTGATATTTCATGCGACATTTACCGCTATGTCAATAGTATATTGGTGCTTTCATGGATATGAAACATCATATATAAGCATCCATATTCACATATTGAATTTTTCTGACAGTTTATAATTGTGAAAATTACAAGAAATATAACTTTAAGTTAAAGGACACATACATCCATTTAAAGATGGTATCAAATATCTTATTCCTTGTTTTAGTTTCACTAGCAATGCATTAAATAACTACATTGTGTTAAATGCGATGCTCAACATTGATTACTTCTGTTTTCTATGTAGTCCTTGTTGTAGTATTTATTAACTTTTAGTCACTTACCTTATTAGAATTAATAGAAAAGCTACTATTATTATCATCTATTTATCATGTATGTTTTTCATTTTGCAGGCAAAGGAAGATTCGGATACTAGAGTACAGTACCATTAATGTTAATTTATTATCGTGTCGCATTAATTACTATTTATTGCTTTTTCGTACAAAATCGATTTAATTGTCGGTCCCTACTTTTTTGCGTGAAATTAAAAACAGTTCAATTTATCTGAAGTGTCGTCTTATGATATGAAATCACGATACATTTACATTTGTCGATTTTTGTTGAATTTGAACTATGACATCACGGGGACTGATTAATGTTTAAAGTACAATTCTTACTGTACATTTCATGTAATGCATAGCATGACATATTCAAAATAAAACATCAAATACACAAATAAAATTACGAAAGCTGATTAATACAATAGAAAACCCATTGCTGGCATGATGAACCACATATATTCATATCTGTAAAATACTTTTAAAGTCCAATTCACGGTGAAGAGTTCCGTTGAATATCATATGTTCTGTGAATCAGGGTTATAACGAACCTCTGGAAACAAACACAATTTATAAAATTATTTATGAACCTTTAATTGGTTATGAAAATTATTAAGTTATATCATAATGTTTGAATATA
This sequence comes from Argopecten irradians, assembly GCF_041381155.1. NCBI lineage: Eukaryota > Metazoa > Mollusca > Bivalvia > Pectinida > Pectinidae > Argopecten > Argopecten irradians. The sequence continues at coordinate 28,580,702 of NC_091144.1, read as the reverse complement.
TATGGTACAGTCGAATCTCGTTACCCATGATGCATACAACTCGGTGACTATACTAAGTTCGGAGTATTTTTGTAGTTGTTCATTCTCTTTTCACGTAAACGTAACTCGAAAAGTCGGATATCTCGAAGTGGTCCTGTCGACTCATTGAGGTTTTAATGTATTCTGTTATCTCGAATATATATTAATACCATGGTCTAATAGATTCTTAACTACATATAGCCGATTATTCCTATAAAAAACAAGGCTTTTAATTATATTTACAATAGACGTTTTCAAAACATTTATTATCATAAACAGAGAACATAAAGTGTACGCCAAACACATGTTACATGGCTAAGTAGACTAATAGAAAAAAAATCCGTCTAGTAATAACAAAAATGTTTACACATACAATCTATATAGCTCCTCTATCGTAAATTCCTCGTAAATTGAATTCCGATTACATTACATACCAAAACAAATTTTACACGAACAGCTATTTCACGCAGCTGTTTCATCATCAAGTATCTGCTAATGTTCATAGGGTAAAATTAAATTCGAAATAAGAAATATTCGAAAACTTCTTACTAACATTAATACAACGAGAGCAATAGACATGACGATCTATCATGCAGTAGAGCCTCTTTAGAAAACACAGGGAAAACAATCAGGGCCTGCCTCAATGAACTACCAAAATACATTGGTTTATGTCGAATCCATGTAATCGTAATTACTCAAATAATTATACACGTCACAAAAATGCAGCGAGATCATCTAAAATAATTAAGATATATTGCAGACGTTAGGTGATTTTACAGCTACGTGATGCTGGTGTGAAAATGCTTCTTAACGAATACATGTTAAAGTGTGGGAGGATATTTAAACATGGGTTTAACGTACACAAAGTAGACACGGATGAAATAGAACAACACTTGAAAGAAATATCTAAAGTTTTAGTCCGTACTTAGTTCTAACATGCTAAAATATTTACACTGACAGACACATTTTTGTGAGTCAATACGGGGGCTTCGAGATCCTAAAGCGACGCGGGCAACGTGCGATTTACTGTCTTCAGATTAATGTGACGTCATATGTTGACGAAGTTTTGATGACGTCACAATAACCTGACGATGGTTACTATTCGACGGTAAATCGGACTTTATTTACCTCGGTTTGGGATATGGATACTCCCTAATATGACATTGAATAAATTCAATGACTGTATTTTGAACGCATCCTTTCATATAAATTATATGAAGCATATGAAATTATAATGGTATATTTCTACTCTGACATTCATGTTACTATATAAAGATGATTAACTGCATTTGTAATATCAATGATGGAAATCACTCATTAATAGGTGCTCACTGACTGACATACTGTTAGTGTAATCAATCTTATGTTAGCCGTTAACAATTCTTAAGCTCTTCGTGCCAGACATTTCCCGCTAAAATATGCTTGATCTAATGTCTGTATGTCAAACTGATAGTAATTATTACGAAGGCGCGAAATCATCACTGGGTTTATTTGTTAAAAATGAATATTGCGCTAAAATGCATTTTCGGCAAAATAAATACGGTATAGTAATTACGAAAAGTAGGTAAAATAAATGAAAATATAAAGTGCAAATTTACTTTACCTACCGACTGAGATTATGCTGTTGGGTTCTTCAACGTTGCGAATGGAAAATGGAAAATCCAATCTAGAATACCAAAATCAGGGGGCCGAACGTGTCTTGATATGCGAAGGTGTAATTTGGAATGCGAAGCAAATATGGCGTCGAAAACTCTGCTTCGAGTGTCAACCGTGATGGGGAAATCACCCATGTCGCTTCTATGCTTTATGCAACACTCTTGCACATATTGCGTTTCGGTGACAAAATGATTGCAGTTTCTAAAAATGCAACATATAATTACTGTCATTACTTAAATAAAAATCTATTTAAGAAACGACACGCGATTTTCACGCTAAAAACAGCACTTGGGCATGGAACAGGACTTTGTTTGACTTAGTGTGAAATTTAAGTTTGTTAGAACAGCCGTATGATAGACAGAATCCTGTAAAATAACCTATCAAACAATGATTGTCCTGTTTCCACTGTGAGAAATGACTGAATTCACAGTATCGAGCGTTTTATTTCGGTGTACGCATTCATTGGTATGCGCAGTCATGGACACCACCAGTTTTGGCATGATGTGGTCTGTTTACATACAAGTGATGTAGATATTTGGAAAGTGGTATAACTGCTTAAACATTTGATGACAGAAAATTGTGTCGTCTTTAGTCGATATAGTAGGCCGTTAACAAAAAACATAACTATATACGCCCTTTTCATGTGCGTTCGCCTCTGTGAGGAAGGCTCTGGGTTCTGTCCCCTGGCCAAGACACACCAAAGTCTGTAAAAGTGGTAGTTTTTGCTCCTGAGCATACAGGGAGTGGAATGACCGGTTCGCATGTTGTCAGTATAATGTGACCGGATGAGGTGTGTTGCTTGGTGTCTTCGGCGGCATGCTTCAGTGATATAGCACTATAAAAAGGTTAACAGTTCCACTATACAAGACGACACACCACCAACATACCGCAATCTTCCAAAACACGCACCTCGCACTTCACACACGCTACACACTGCATACAAGGGAGGCCGTCCTTACATGATCATGGCTGTTAATAGGACATTAAAATAATCAAACAAAGAAACAAAATCTATGTCAGATTCACATTGATTATATTTTTTAGCTAAATAGAATTTGGCAATATTGCTAGATCTAAAGATTACATATTACCGATCAATTATTTATTATTTAGCGAATGAAATTTTGACAACCACACCAATATCCTGCGTAGTCGCGAACATATCATCACAGCGAAAACTCCCGGCTATACGGTATATCAAATATTGAGGATGAATAATTGAATGTGTGAAAAGGTCATGAATGTCTGACACTAAATGGTGAAGAATCAGTTGTGTAACAACGTCTGAAAAGACAAATTTCCTTGTATCATTACATGACCTATATTGATAGGTGTAACTATAGGTTTACATCATCATTAACAAAGCGCCATTTTTATTTCTATGTATATATTACTCCCCAATGAGTCTGCGAAGTCTGTGCTATGTCAGTATGACCATTCATTATAAACCGCTTTCGTGTGCATCAGTAAGACAAAGCTAACAACGAAAATGACGGTGTCTACAGTGTAATGTGACAGATGTCTTCGGCTTTGTGATTGCTTTCCTAAAATGATTTACTACCATAAAGGAGATAGCTTTCCTCTGTCTTTTAACGAGCTGTGCACAGATTAGATTGTGTTAGCAAATATCATGATTACATTTAGTAACTAGGTATCCTCGACGAAAATTCTTCTGGGATTTTTTTTTATTGCAAAAGTATTGTACTTTTATATGTTGGTTTTGCTGATGAAATAATATTTTTTTTAAACACTCAAATGATGATATCATGGTGTCAATATTTAGTGAGTAAATATATACATGTACAATAAGGGGCACGAAGGGCACGAATTGCGAAGCACTTCTAAGGTAACGCATACATGAAATATAAGAAAAAACAAAATCTTCAAAATTCAATCCTACATACTGACAGCTTCAGTTTGCGGCCACCATTGTTTTATCCACGGTAAAAAATCCAATCAGCGTGAATGCGATGCTTGAAGTCAGCTCATTATATAATCTAGCGATTCAAACGCTTTAAAGATCTGACGAACGATATCTTAATCCGGCAGAAGCTAAGTGCTGTTGCTCTTTATTTGCAAGCGTTCAAGTGATAGACTACCGTCCATCTTGATCACCTGACCAAAAACGGCATATCTATATATATAAATAGTTTCTTTCTTCTCTTATGTAGGTTTCCTTCTCAAATGGGGGTTTGGGGACAAAAATAGAGTGTGAATATATGAATAAAAAATAAACAGAAAATTCGACTCTATTATTTCCATAAATTAAACTTTTAAATATTGCATAATTAATGCTTACTCAAACATCTGGCGGTGCCCTTTAAGGCCTTGCCTTCAGTCATATTACATGTACAATGTATGCCGTATACGCCGAATAGAGAAATCATGACCCGGAGCACTAGAGACCTGCAGGCCCCCAGATCATGAAACAATCTTAAGTCTAAAATAGTCTTAAGTTTAGACTTAGCAAATCCCAGATGAAGTTACTAAACTTGCGTCATTCTTGATTGGCTAAGCAAAAACTTAGGTAGAAAACTGTTTCATGATCCTGGGGTCGTAGCATAATAGGACTACCGAGTGTGTTAAAAATTGATTGTATATACATTTTATATGAAATTGGAAGTGATTCAAAGAGAACAATACTGTCAGAACACCACCCTGAGGTGAGGAACTAATTGTTGATTCAATACAAGCTCACAAGTCGTCCCAATAGTAATGTTTTGTCTCGATGTTTCAATAAACCAGAAACACCTATCCGATTTGCTAAATATCGGTCCCACGTGATATATTAGGAAAAGAGAGTAGTGGAATATCTGAGAATGTCTGATAAAGGTATTTTAGAACGTCGATATGTCTGTTTGATTTCACATAAAAAGTGTCTTACGCGGGTGGGGAGTCAGTACAGACAATTGGTTTATTCATGGAAACATTTAACGACCAAGACCCATTGTCAGATAACATTATGGTAGCAACCGCGTTAAGGAGTAAACTAGATTTAAAAATAATATCTAGTATATTTATAGTTACTCAAACAACAGTTTATAGCATATGGACTTGATCAAGCGAAATGCTTAAACATGAGAAAAATTAGAAGTTGGGGATTGTCGTTATGAATTATTAGCAGGGAAATTTTGACAATTACTTCGTACATTCTACACATAACATACATGGGAGATCAAAGAAAAAAAAATCCAACAAGTAATTACATGTACGTCATATAAGATATTACGTCATATGATTCCATGAAGCGTTTCAAAATGTAATGGACGAATATGCATAAAAGATTCATCACTGTGCTTACTTGTTCAAAAACGAAACTGCACTAAAATCATTGACGGCAAAATATGTATATTATAATATTTTAGTAGCCTATCAAAGTCTTATATACATCTGTACATGAATATGACTCTGAAATATTAATGAATTGAAATAACAATGATAATAACAAAGCAATATTGTTTAAGGAGCGCTGACCAAGATAATTGTCTACATTGACTCCCCATCCACGCAAGAAACATTCTTATGTGAAATCAACCCCCATAATGCTGATCCCCGCGTATATCGGGCAATGTTTTGAATCCAACATATTTGTATAGAAAAACACAATTATGTGTGACGTCAACGGTGATGTTATCAAACGTGATTATTGTCATTATCGAAATGATCTGACCACGCTGTTTTGTTACTGTCATACGATTAATAGATATTTATTGCAGTTTACCATTAAAATGTCAAGCGTCAATATGATAATCCATTGTTGCAATCTAGATATGCTGGACATGACGATATGAAAAAGTTCACATAGTGCGATTGAGGTCTTTCAGGCTGATGCTTAAGGGTTCATGCACCAGTCCTCTGGTATTGGTTTGTTATTTGTTTATTAGATTGTTGATATATATCAGCTGGTCACGAATATGAGCTTATCCTTAACCATACAAACCCAATAAGTAAACAAAATAGCAGAAGCAATTGAATTAACAAGATTATTTCGAGCAGTACTGAAGGGATCCTAGCGCAGAGAAAATCTAATTCCTTTGCTCAGTGTTTTGAGCTTTCAGGTCGTTATACTTACGAGAAAGTGTAATATGTCTAGGCTTTTTCCCCTTTTGTCTCAATTCAACTTATTGGAGATTTGCCGTCTAATCTAATTTATTTTTTTCATATCATTGTCTACTCTGGTCAAGGTAACTGTAAACCACTATATTTTTTACAAGACACAAATTTTCGCGTGATTTCGCCAGAGATCTCAAACGCGAATTCAAATCTTTCGCGAAAATTGTAAAAACGTATGTAAAATTGTCTGTCCTTGCGGGTAGGTATTGGTAATGACGTCATTTATTTGCCATCGTAACGTCATGCTTTTCGGGGAAAACGACGTAAATTGCGCTCCCAAAATAATGAAGTAACAATCGATACCTACCAGCAAGGGAGCTAACTCTGTAGTATGCAAAGGTGGAATAGCTAATATCTTAATTTTGTTGTCTAACCCGATTTCAGTTTTTCATATTATTTAATTTTGTTATCAATTCATATTAAGGTCGCGTCCGTAGTTCCTGCACCATCGTATTATATCAATATTTCATACGTTTTTTTTATTACAGAACTGCATTAGTCTTTTTTTCTTTTGTTTGTATCTGTCTTTTTTATATTAATGTTTCTTTTTTATTTGCAATACCTTTTATATCAGGCTGTCGTCCTTTTATTGTTTGCAATATGTTTCCATATCAATCTTTAGTCTTTTATAGTTTGCAATATCATTCTACATCAAAACTTTTGATGTTTATATATACATTATATTTATTTCTGTATCAAGCTCTATTGTTTTTTATATCTTTGTATAAAATTGTCCTGATTTGTATGTTGACGTATCAGAGATTATTTTGTTGGTTTCTTTCTCTTAATTGATAACTTGTCTATTTTATTTCTCCCATTTATTGTTTTCCTCCGTAATGATTTATGGTTTTTGTTTATCTTTAGTTTTATTGCATCACATTCTTCTGCCTCTTTGATATATTTGATTTTGTTGCCATTTTCTCTTCTTTACGGAGTTTAAGACTCCATTATTTGTCCTCTACTTCATTGACATGTCATTGTCCTATTTCAATATAAGTACAGCTCTTTCGTCATTTCATCGGTCGTCTGTGTTGGCATTATTAAGCTTATGATTTTGTGCATCTCTCTATTTCATTTCCTGTATAGACTTCGTCCCCGGGGACCGGTGAAACCTTATGCAAAAAAGGCCGCAATCAATAAGGCTAAATTAGACTATAAATCTCCAAGCATCTTTCTTACTCTAAGGGTTCATAATGCAATATTGAATATTATTGAAATGTGTTCGACTGGTCTTATTTATCAGCCGTCCTCCTTAGTACATATAGGTTCCAGGAGATATCCGATATGCGTTTTCACTGTGAAAACCCCATAGGAATTTCTGTAGATAGAGCTTCTTGCTGGTTGGTTGATTAGTTAAACGTTCTACCACTGAACGACTGTCACACTGTATACGATGGTTTTGGTGTTGTCCTCCACGCTCTGCTACTACCTCTCCCACTCCTCTCCTCCTTATCAACGTTCTCCTACTTAATGCACTTTCTCCTCCACCACTTCTTTCCCTCTTCCTTATTTCTCCTTCACTTCCTAAGCCACTTCTTAATCCTCCTTCTCTCATTTTTCTCTTCATCCTTCATTCCTCCTCCTTCACTCTCTTCTCTTCTTCTCTCTTCATCACTTCCTCTCTCCTCTCCTTTCTCATCCACTCCTTCTTCTCTCCACTTCTTCATCCCTTCCTCCTCTCTCTCCTCCTCCTCTCCTATCTTTTTCATCCACATTTTCAAATCCTTCCTTCTCTTCTCCCCTTCTTCATCCACTTCCTCCTCTCTCTCCTCCTCCTCTCCTTCTCTTCTCCACTTCTGCATCCACTTCCTCCTCCTCTCTCTCTCTCCTCCTCCTCCTCCTCCTCTCCTTTCTTCTTTATCCACTGTGTCCAATCCTTCATTTTCTTCCCCTTTCTCCACTTCCTCTCCTTCTCCTCCACTTCCGTCTCCTCGACGACATCATCGTCATCATAGTAGTTAAAATAGCAATAGCTTTAGTTTTATGATCACATAGATTCTAACGAACAATTCATAAAAATAGTCGTTGATATATATTACAAAGGGTTTATAGACATTGCATGAAAAGTCTAGTGTATACGTACTATGTCAATATACAACAAAGGATAATATTAAAGGAAGTGGTGATTCAGGATATTTAGTACGTTTATAAAGCACGTAAGGTAAACATTACTGTAGTTAAAAGCGTGGGTGATATTGAAAGATCACAGGAAATGTCTGTCTGTATTCATCATGCCATTTCATGATAATGTAATCAGAAACGGTATCATCATTTATGGCAGGATGATTATTTTCTCTCCGGAGTCACCCATAAGACTTAATGTAAAACGATAATTAATAGCCAGATATATGAATCTGTGAATTAATTAAAGGCTCAATCATAGAGGAAAGAAAGCGCGATGACGACGAGTTTACGCTCAAACATCATCAAAGTATTTCTGACAATGAAAGAGCTATGTGGTCACTAATTGAAAAGACTAATAGCGTCCGGACATAAAGGCTTGTCCATTATCTGATCACGCTGATCTGTCATGAGAACTATCACTATCTAATATGAAAATATTCAATAAAACTATAAACAGAGATTTTAGAATCAGTAAATATAAGTTTTATATTCTAATGGTATTGTTTATTATTATATTACATTCATGAACATTCATGCGAGAGCTCAATGTAGGCGGCTAAGTCTGGTACCAAATCGCCATTGTAGCCAAGGTCTACTCCATAAGATATAATTCGTCCATAAGACAAATTAGATAAATAAAAAAAATTATATCCCACGATTAAAACTTTACGCAAGCAAAGTATACTGCACGAAGTACAGTTTATTATTTAACCTGTGTCATGAAGTGTTTTCATACAAGCTGATTTGTATTAGGACATTCACGAAAACATAATGTCACTTGGCGTTTAAGTGAAACGATGGTAAAAACAAATTTCTAAATAACTATTTACACAATTAACTTCAAGTAGCTAAATAATTTAGCACTTAATGTACAATTTCAATGTTCAGCACACTATAACACGACATGCAATGGTATACAGTTCCTGAATTCGAACCTGGTGAAAGACGCATAATTATCAACCAATACCACATTTGCTTAGACTATGATAAAGATTGTACCTTAATGAAAACAAGACCTATAGAGAGTTACAAAAGACAAATATTGAGTTCCTTGAGTACAATGTTTGTATAGTGCGTTGTTCTTCAAGGCGAAATTATGGAAACGTTCTCAACAATGTTCTGAATTAAATGACCACAAAACACCGGCACCGCAGCATTCATAGAAACTATCTTCAAATATCAATGACGACAGCGGACGCCGGGTAAATCTTTACTAATAAGGATATATGACACCGCCCTATGGTCTCCTAGGTAACGATCACGGTAAACTGTACTTGTTGTCATGGGAGGAGCGTGTCTCTTGTATTTTCATCATACCGACTAATTGTGTCTACTTTGTTGAATCAAAAAATGGTTTTCAATTTGTTCTATTTAGCGAGGATTAGCCCATGACATTTTAGCGCCTGATACAAATCTGCACGCGATCGTACTACTACAACATTTCTAATATGACATTAACATAAGAAAAGTTTTGGTTATGTTTTGTGGCTTTTTATTGTAAAGGGATATGACTTGATTCGTCATATCACGATGAACTTTTCGCATTCATACATGTCAGTTCTAACTTTGATTCGATGTGCGTGTCACTGATTGCGTCCTTAATTAGAGCTACCTATTCCCATATCTCCTTTACACCATGGGGACATCGAACTTACGAAAACACCTAATACCACGAAGTTGTCCATAGCCATTATACCAGAGAGAGTTATTAAATCGACACTGCCGGCGTCTTCGTTTCACCAATCATTACGCTTGGAGTACAGACATCTCTTTGTTTTAGGTTAATACCAATTGGATTTATCATTCTCAGCTTGGTTCTGACTTTCGTCTTAACGGTAATTTGATTTCCACTTTCCCAATGTATTTATGCCTAAGTGCGTCTGCTCTGTAATGCCTTAAAGAATGTCGGTGGGATTTTCAGATATATGGCAAACCTTTTTTTGTAGTTATTTGAAAAGGACACCAGAGGACATTGCCTTTAAAGCAATGCGAATGCATGATAATCAATACCGCAGCAAAAGGTATACATTTCGAGCAGCATTCATTAACATCTTTAGAATAAATAGGACAAAGGTAGACGTTGATACAATATCACACAGATGCTACCATTTAAAAAAACAACAGGATCGGTAAGTGAAAAAAACCAAACGTAATTATAAATGACATTTATTGAATAGGATATCTAACTATACGCTCTTGTGATTTGACAAAGGTACATTTGATTCTCTGATACAGACTCTATTCAAAATCACGACTACTTAAGGGGCATTGTATACTACTCCCCAGAGGATAAGCGGGGAAGAAAAATATTTAAAAACGACCAGTTTAAGTGTTTGTTCTAGGGAACACGCCCTTTCACCCAGTACTGTAAATCAACTAAGATTTCAGTGCGATTGAAATAAGAGATCGTGCAATTAGGTCGATGTGATTTTGTTTTCAAATATAAATTAAGAAGAACCGCAGAAATATAGATTACAAAATGAAATTGCCATGACAACGGTGCTAGATATGAAAAAACGAAATAACGTCACCATGGAAATTCGTTGGTGTATCTTAACTGACCTTTAGGTATCTCAATAAAACATTTTTCTTGTTTCTGAGTGACCGTAAAACAGTCCAAATTAATACATGATGCAAACATTAAAATTAAACAACGTGTTCAAATTTTCTACTTTTCGACATTAAATTTTCGAGCAGGAAAGTAAAAATTAAAAATAAACACAAAAAAGAAAAAAGAAAAATACTGCCGCGTTTTCATAAATTGAATTGCATGTTTGAAAGACAGCTTAAATGACTAAAGGGATGTTTAATGTATGTTTAGTTTAAGTCATTTCCTTGAATAAACGCTGAATTTACTTTTATGACATTTTCATTACACACATATACCAGTATTCAGAGTATAGATAATGTCCTCGATATCCCATACAGTCATATTGAACTGTTTAGTACACTTTTAACTGCAGCTGAGATGTAATACATTTTACATAACGGACTTACCAAACCTCGTTAATCTTTCATCGACATCATGACCAGACACATTTACTATCGTTATAGCAGAATTATGATGCCATGAAATTCTCTTCGTGCCAAGATAATATACTGAAATTTGGCTGTCAAACAAAACAAATGATTTTGTGAGGCTTTCGTTTATCCTTACACGTGTAAATGACATCCATAGCCGCAGTCAGTGCATAGTTATATGACGTTCATCAACGTCTTCAGTGTATGTGAACGTTTCAATTTTTTCTTATTTTAGACATAAACTAACTAATACCCTTAAACTCAACATGAGGTATCGATTAATTCATCGTGCATTAAAACAGGAAAAGAAGAAATGTTCTTCTTATATCTTTTAATTCTTTTCCTGTGCATATTGAGAATGTGTTCCTTCATCTAAAATTAGTGATTTTCCCACAGGTACATGTATTGTATAGTCCATATGTATCTTTATTTTGCGCTTTCAAAAATAATGGTTTTCGTTGATATTTTCTTTGTCCTATATATAACTATACACGCGTTCTATATGGGTGCCCTTTTGTGCTTTGTATATGATAAAGATTTTATCCGGAGTGATTAGCTCTCAAACATAAATAATGGGGTTAATTCTTCCCAGATGCTATTTATTCAACACCTGCATAGTCATCATGTACATTTTCTGTGCCGACAAGAGGCCATTAAAAGTGATTTAGACTACTCGTTCTAGCAATACATGAAATAACATTTTGACTCCCCTATGATTCGCGTCAACAAAATACCATGCACTCATTGTTTTTATAGCTTTTCCAAATCTGTTGCTTCATCAAGCATATGGGCTGTAATGTGTATTTCTGTTAGCGGCAAAACATTATATAAACATAGTCTAAACTGATAAATAGCTTCAAGTTCACCAACAGAATTTTTATATATGTCACAGTTTGGATTGATTTAATTATGACAATCCTTTTCGACAGATTGTTGTCATTTTGCCCTGGTAATCAATATGTAGGTCTAACCCAGTTAATCCGTCTGGGTGTGCCGGTTAGCCTGCGGGAGTTTGCTTAGGACGAATCGAGCAAACACTGCAATTTTCTAGAGCTCATTAAAGGCCAACGAGACATAGTCCACTAAAGTTGATAAAACGTGCTACATTTAGGGTTGTATTTATAGGTAAATTAATAGCGAATTTTCTTTAGAAAGGAAATACTTTTCCATTTCGCCTCCGAGGTGTACCAAGTTGAACCTGAAATAACGGTCATTTTACTGCATAATATTTATCTTGCTCTCACCAAAGGAAGCCGAAGAGATAAATTGGGGTCAGTGTTATATTGTGAATACAATATTGATGTATATAAATTACTTGAAAATATCTGTATCAGAGCGGCATTGCTTCCTTTTTGACGCGACGGAAGTTTTGCAGCTCTAGATATACATGTAAAATCAGCACTAAAACGTTGATTGCGCACTTTGTGAAGATTACTCAGTGTTGGTAAAATAAGCATTTTGCTTGTGACGTCGTTAGTTAGCAAGGGTTACGTCATGATTAAGGTAAGGGAGGTAACTGTGTAATAATTTTAAAGACGAAATAGGGACTTTTACATTTCACTGTGTGAAAAAACCCCACATTAGTTACACCCGATCTAATTAAATCAGACTTGAAATTCCACTACGATGGTATACGTTACTCCCAAATACAAATCTACAAAATCCTGTTCTGGTTCACCTCAGCATGACCTCCATGGTTAGCCAATGAGCGTGTCGACTACTAAATCTTTGGTGGGGTTGATTTTCTTGGAGGTATAAATGTTTTTTTTTTTTTTTTTTTTTTTTTTTAAAGACGATAGTCCCTTTAAAGATCTTCGATGAATTCATGATCATTGTTTTTATTCAAAATTCGGTGAATCCTGTGACTGATTTCATTCACAAAAGAGTCTGAAAAATAATGGAAGATGCACATACGACTGAAAAAAGCATTCCCACGTCAAAGTATTGCTATTTGCCAATATTTATCTACGCAAATATCATAAACAAATACACACAGACATAGCAATCGTGACTTTGTATAATGCCATCTAGCATGTTGAAAGAGATAAGAACACATCAAAATTTAAATACCAATCTTCTCGGGTTTATATTCAGGAATACTCTTCGTTGAGCTGAATTATTTCATTTTTTGATACAAATATTTGTTTTCGTGTATCAATGTAAAAACAGATGAAATGTAACTAGCAATCAGATTTAGAGACAATTGTAAAATTAAATAACTAATTTCTGATTAGGAATGTGACGACTAAAAGCAATAAAAAAAACAAAGGAAATTTGATTCCGTTTTTAAGTGTGAAAGCACTCGGAACACGATATCATTTAGGTGATGCATGCAACATGTGATGGATTGTGGTAATTACACAGAAGAGCTATGTAAACATTATTAACTCCAACAAGTGACCTCATTATTGATACAATCAGTTAATGGGTTGCTAAATAACATTTCGTGATTGGCTGTAACTCGTTATGTTAAGGATGTGTGAATGGTCGATGAAAGCCATGGAAAACACACTTAATTTACCAAATAATATACATAGTGGAACATAGATAATCCGAACACTTGCGTCACTAGCCCCAACCGTCAAGATTCCAAATTGTTCGGACTGCATAATTCCGTCTCTTTAGTCAGAAAATTGCTTTTCGTGAAAAACACACGCGTCACAAGCCCAAACCATCCAGAATCCGAATAGTTCGAACTGCATAATTCCGTCTATTAAGTCAAAAATGCATTTCCTGGTAATTTTTTTCCGGATTATCGGAGGCCGGATTATTGCAAGTCCAATGTTCTTGTAAGAGCATTTTGGATTGCAGTTTATTTAACTCATCTAAATGAGTGGTAACTTTGAACTGCCTGAAAGTTGATAAATCTGAGCAGTTGAATGGGATATTTGGACAAAACGAGCGTCCGATGGTTAGCCATTTACAAAATAAAAAAACGTTCAATGTATATATGTATTGAATTTCGGATCCGTCATTTTTAGTTTTCTCGTTTGAAAACAAAAACAACAATTGTAAAAAATATACAAAGATGCTTGACCAATTTTTAATTTTATCAGCGAAAGAAAAAATAATCGGAATAGTGACCACAATCTGGCGACTACGCCTGGTTTCACCTTTCGTCACACAAAAACGTATGGACGAAGGCCTATCACGCTTTCCATGAAAACAAGAGGTCCATGGGCCTTAATGGTCACCTGAGTTCGTTTAGAATGAAACAAAGACATATAAACACTAATATACTGGCCCTTGAAGTCGGTCAGTGATTTTATGAATTTAAATTTTTAATCTATGAAGAGTATTTGCTTCCATCAAACCTGTGAACTCAGAAGAGTTTTTGAAAAATTTAAGTCATTTTGACCCTGTTTGGCCCCGCCCCTCTGGTCCCCTAGGGGGTCAGCGAGGACTGATATGCATGTTAAAATACTTTCTACCACAATAGGCGGTGTTATTCAACTCTCAGGGTATCAAATAAACGATGCTGCTGTTGATTAACAATTTGTTTATACCACACGTGGTATAAACTCTGTACGCATTCTGATTGGCTGACACGATGAACTTTGACCGAACTACGTCTTTCTCAGTGTCGTGTCATCATTTGTCAACGTCATCAATAATCGAGTGACGTCATGCTATGCTGTGATTGCTGCTTGGCGCCAAAACTGCTGTTGGATAGCTACTTATCCTCGTCGTATTTTTATCGGCTAAAAGCGGATAATTGTGGTAGAAACAGGTCACACGACTCGTGGTTGTTGGATATGGAATTTATTCTACAATCGTAAGTTATTTTTTAAAAGTAACAAAAGACACTCGCTAAAGCTCGTATCTTTTGTAACTTTAAAAAAATAACTCACTCGTGTGGAATAAATTCCATATCCAACAACCACTCGTTGTGTAACCTCTATATATTTTAGGCTAATAATTCTAATGAAGTTTGGCTCATTTCCTATGAAAATTGGGCAAATAATGTTCGTAAATGTGTTTTTCATGTATGAACTAAAGTAGACCTGACCCCCTCCCCAGGGGGGGGTAACATGAGACCCCAGGGTCATATAATTCACAATTTTCATACAACACTTTAAGACCTTCTTATATAAAGAGTATTTGATTCCACCATTTCCAGATGTTTTATTTTTTTATATCAACTTTATTTGTTACAACATGTTGGTAGCATCATCTGACTTTGCATCTCACCTTCTGTCCAGTTAAACATGATGTTTTGTGAATACAAATTTTGACATGCTTTTTTCATTTTTTTTTATTATTCAATATATGCATGTAAATAACAATGTTTTTCCTTTCACAGAAGGACTTCCATACCAATTTTCATATTTTAATTGATTATTTCAAAAATGCACTTCCATCACTTTCATATTAATTACATATACAATCATTGTTTACATACCCATTCTAAAAAGTTACTTTAACGGGAGGAAATTCCTTTAAAATAAAATAAAATTTTAATATTCGTTTACAGGTTTTATACATTTAATAATTTTAGTAATATATATATCACATAATGTTACATTTAATTTCAAAACAATCATGAAGTAGTAGTTAATAGTATTATCACTAAAAGTCAGGTCCGAACAGTCAATATAGATAGAGTTCACATTTATATAAGGAACTCAGCTAGGCTAGTGTACTCGATAAATAGAAACATTAGCTGTATAATTTTATAATTTCAAACAGCACTGTACCAATAACACACGTGTCTTCATTCACTCCAGCGGCTTACGTTCATTTTGCTCACCGCTCTCATTCGACACCATGCATGAAGTATGTATTACAATTTACATATATACAGTAGTAATAAGAGTCTACAGAATGTGTTTCTGTGTAAATTATTATTAATGTTTTGTTTCAGAACATAAGAAGTTATGAAGTTTTAGACTATTTGACCCCTTTCGGCCCGCCCCTCTGCCCCCAGGAGATCGGCTAGGACCAATATGGATATAATATTAAAATGCTATCTCAGGCTAATAATTATAAAAAAGTTTGATTCATTTTCTATGAAAATTCAGCAAAAAAAGCTCATCAATGTGTTTTCCCTATATAAACTATAGTAATCCTGACCCCCTCCCCAGGGGGAAACGGGAGACACCAGAGTCATATAATTCACAATTTTTGTAAAGGACCTTAAGACCTTTCCATCTATGAAAAGTATCTGATACCTTTTCCAGAATGTTAGAAAAAGGTTTTTGAAATTTTAGCCTGTTTTACACCTTTCGCCCCCATCCCTCTGCCCCTAGGGGGTCGGGCAGGACCAATATGGATATGAAATTACAATGCTAGCGCAGGCTAATAATTATAACCAAGTTTGAAACTTTTCCTATGAAAATTGAGCAAAAAATGCTCATAAATGTGTTTTCCCTCTATAAGCTATAGTAAACTTAACCCCCTCCACAGGGGGAAATGTGAGACCCCAGGGTCATATAATTCCCAATGTTTGTAAAGGACCTTGAGACCTTTCCATCTATGAAGAGCATATGATTCTACCATTTCCAGAATTTCAGAAGAATGTTTTTGAAGTTTTAGCCTATTTGATCCCGCCCCTAAGGCCCCTGGGGGTCAGTCACGGAAAATTTGTTAATAGGATTCAATGGCCATTTCATACTGATAATTCTGACAATATTTGACTCATTTCCTATTACAAATGACCAAATAATGCTCAAAAATGTGTTTTCCCTATACAAACTATAGTAAACTTAACCCCCTACTCAGGGGCAAACGAGAGACCCTAGTGTCATATAATTCACAATTTTTACGAAGGGCTTTAAGACATTTCTATCTATGAAGAGTATTTGATTCCACCACATATGTGAGTAGAGAAGAAGATTTTTGAAATTTTAGTTAATTACCCCTTTCGGCCCCTCCCACAGCCCCCTGGTGGGATGGGGACCATATAATTCACAATTTTGATTTGCCTTATGTTTTAGAATGTTTGTGCAAAATTTCATTGAAATTGCGTCAGCAGTTTAGAAGAAGAAGTTGAAAATGTAAATTGTATGGACACGACGCACGACGGTATCTCAGGTGACATAAAACGTTATACAATGCCAAAACAGATGAAACTCGCAACTTATTTGTCTTCATACCCATAATGGGATAACCCATGCTGCAAATATTGATCGTAAGTGAATAATATTGAAACTTTTTTATGTTGAAGTAAAGGGCCACGGAGGCGTTGATTGCAGGCCATATTTTCTCTCGCTCAGAAGGTTAAGGCCATCGATCTTGATTATCAACGTATCTCTAATCAAGCTAAAAGATATTTAGTGTCCAAATTCCAATCAAATATTTTTCGTCTGGCAATTTCCTAACTGTCATCCAAGGTCAATTGGACAACATGGTAGTTCAAACTAATACGCGGTTGGTTGTGTTACTAGAGTGAAATGAGCGACTCGGTGTGGTTTGTACTGAGTGCTAAATACGGTCACTGTCACTCTGACAGCTGACGGAACATGCTTCTTTGACTCAGTCAGAAGAGTCGTAGTTTTTCACATCGTAGACTCGGGTCCGATTCTTCATCTGCACACTCGGCAGGATTTTTCCTTTTTCTGCTACACTGCCAACATTACGGCAGAATAGAATAATCTGAAGCACGCAAACAGGAAATCTCCTTTCAGTTTGGGGAATTAAGTTCCGTGATTATTTGTACAATTTTGTCACAATGCATGATACCTTAATTCCATTTTTTGATGGGTATAGAAGTAAATTAATTAAAATTCTCCATAGTAACGCATTGTGTAGGTTAAGGGGGATCTTAAGTTAACTAACGCCATGGAGACTTGAATACCCTTAACTGATAAGGAATGTTCATGAAACAGATATTTGTAAGTGTTTAGAGCCTACATGTAGGCCCTAGCAGAATGAAATCTTACACAGACATTTTATTGTATAGAAACAAATTGATCTGAGAAACATAACATGCCTAATCATGTCCTTTCCGCCACACAAACTTATAACACACGTAGACTATTTGTCGCACAATTTTAAAAAGTGCAACTAAATGCCAATAGTATTGAGAAAATATATATGGCAATAATATTGAGAAAACTTCAACCGCAGGGAAGCATCATTCTAACTAATAAATACACACAGAATCAGTAGTTGTGAACTTTATTCGGGATAATCAAATCATTTTACGCTTTATAATGATTGGATAGTCAGGTAATCTGTTAAATGACATATGCGAGGTACATTGGTTCGATTCTAGTCGCAGCACTAGTCATTACAGAGTTATCTGCGCTTGAAGGAAGGTAGTATTGTTACGTAATATGCTTATTGGTGTTACGTTATATTTTCATGAGAAAACGCATGATATATTTATCAATCCCTCCCAGCGTTCATTACAGTCCATTTCGACGATATTCTCCAATCTCTCCCAGGGTTCATTGCGGTCTCCACATTCAATTTGGAACTGCAATACACCTTGAGAGAGATTGGATATGAACGAGAGTCGGCATTTAATTCTGTGAGAAAATATTCTTCAAATAAAAAAAAATAATGACATAAGAATTGATACTCATCCGCATGGAAGATAATTCTGTTATATGCAAAGTCAGAATAGGGTTCCACATTCTTTTACATCCTAAACTCTCATCATACTTTGACCGTGAAATAAGCAGTATCACCATGGTTACCGTTTTCAGTGCATGCATCTCATTCAAAACGAAGCAGTGGAAAACATGCTTACACTCATACGAGAGTACATGCGTGCAACTGATACGATTTTTTTTAACGAACTCATTGGTTCCTATTTGAATTAGACTTCAAACTTATTGCGGCAATTACGGCTCGCCAGAGGGTAATAACGAAATCACAATACCAAACATTTATTTGTATTATGGAGTTCGTTTCTGTTTCAAACTCGGATAAGGAGGTACACTGCAGCATTCGTTGTACGTAAACAACTCTGGATGCCAGATGATCGATAGTGAACTTACGTATCATGCCTGTGTACTCAGATTTTAAGTAATCTGAGATTAACAATAGTGACCAGACACTGTTGCAATTTGATATACGATTTGCAAAGAAATGATCCTGAATTTATGGTCTACATGAACTACGACACTATTGATACAACAAAGCTATTTACATACAAGATAAATTTTGTCTTTTTTATTCCTCGACAATTTCCAAAACCTTTGGAAGACGGACAAGCGAATTTATGCGATGAGGTCGCATTAATGTTTGTCTACCCCAGCCTAGCTATCAAGTACAATCAAATACGATGTCTGGTTTGCATTCGGATAGCTGTGAATTTGACAAAAGAGAAATTATAATATGAATAGGGATATATTTCATGGAATGGCGATTCTCAGAATTTGCTTACAACATCATAATTGTCTGGATTAACATCGACTTGGTATTGCAGCGATTTTTGAATTTGGCAAAGGTGAAAGCACATGAAAATGGAATACGGCAAAACATTATAGATACGTATATGTTTTATGAGACAATTTGCTTATAAAATCATTGTAAGGAGGGATGTTTATTGATAAATGACTTATTCAATGATCTAGACGAAGAATAACGGTAACTATTAACTTAATTTGAACAATATCACGACATGTTTCTACAGAATATAAAGCAATATGAAATAGATTTTAGCAATATTGTATCATGATTTAAAATGATTCCATATTTTAATATATCTTTGAATCCTATTTAGTTCTACTGGTTGCGCTACGAATTGCTTTTCAAATAGAATATTGGAAGTTGTATGATCACAACACTTTGCGATTCAGATTGGGAAATCATTTCAGAACAACATTAAGAACAAATAAAATCTGCAACAAATGCGGATACAAGTCGTTTATATGGCACGACTTCCTCGCTTGTGGTATTACTTAACGCCAGCAATAAGCTTAAGGGAAACACGATCTTTTGGAAATAACATTTAATAACGCCTGTAGGGGCGCACAGCTCTACTAATAAGAAAATTAAGTTTGGGATACAAAGACGTGGTATTTCTGGTATATCTCACAGGGGGAGAAAGTGTTGATGAACTTGATTTGACTGTCCCCGGAATGTCTTTGCAATGTAATTTGTGCGTCTAAGATTACAAATGCATGTAATTTTATCGCCTTATTTCCAAAACCATTGTCTGCCCATTTTTATAAATTCAAAATTTCATTAAAACGGGAATGGAAGTACATTTGTAGAGTTAACTACCTTTTCCTACACTGCAATGACATTTTTATAAAAAATCAGAAAACGAAATGTTGTTGAGTAATCTAAGTGTTCATGTACCTTGAGCAATTTACTTAAGCCTACATGTAGTTTAATTGAAAACAATGATGACCATGCAAAATATTATATTGATTGGACAAATATTTGAATGCAGTTTCATAATGGTTAATGATTTATTAACAGCTACACGTAGAATAACTTGAGGACGATCTCTCGAGCATGTGATATAATGTATTTTGCTAGTGTGTCTTTCGGGAGACTGCGGTATGTTTGCGTTGTGACACCTTATGATATTACTTGCACGAAAGCAAGCACTACGGCAACGTCACAGAACTACACAGTCTAGTCGATTACAGCCATTTACTCCCGTTATGTTGAGCGTCAAGCAAAATAATAAAATACAATTATCTATAGGTTACTGTAGATCTAGGCCACTGATCAGAATCCAGATCCTTCCTTATGTAGATCAAACACTAAATGGGACGCGGTGTGAAAGAAGAGATTTATAGAGCAAAATTATCATTAGGAGAGACAATATGACATCTGTCGCCTTTTACAGTCGTGCCACGGCAGATTTTACGCCCTACTTTATGACCAAAGACGTCTAAAATGTGCTGTTCGATTATGCTATGTGTAATTTTTTTTCGAAATACCTAAGCTTTCTTCCATAATAACGTTAAAAAACGTTTAACGTTTAACTTTTAATAAAAAAATGTCTCCTGGATTTTTCCTCTCACAATGAGATTTTAATGTGCTTGATCTTATCCACATACGCCAGTTGAAATATGTTAGTAGATCATAATTATATCATGTTCTTTCATTTCTGTTATTCATGATTAATTACACTCAAATAAATGGTGTGAATAACTAAATAAAATATTACTCGGAAATGAATAATACAAGATAGAGAAAGAATAAGTGAAAGAAAACAATTAATATACATAAAATAGATAAGAAACATTTTTGTAGTTCATTGGTATCTAAAATATATTCATTCTTTCGTTATAAATCTGTTTCTCCTAATAAATTAATAAATTGCTTAACAATTTTCCGCCAACTTTATCAAATAAATAATTATAAATAACACGTACGCCAATATCTCTTCATTTCCTTTACCATTAATGTCGAGGTGACCGGCAGCATCAACTCGCTTTGGTTGTTTTCATCAAAATAAACTTGTCTTACTAAATAAATAAGGACGAATAAGTGGTAACTGAATTGTTCTCCAGTGGCTTCTGTATTCTAACTCATTTTCGGTGAATTGTCTCACCGCCTTTCAAAGAAGTTATCTAATAAATAAGCAATACTAGATCCGGACCGATAGCATATCTACAAAACTTCGCCTTAAGGCTTCGTTTATAGGAATTTCGTTAGACTTGATTTCCCACTCACCATGCTCTAAATCCGGTAGCATTATGCCTTGGTTTCCGTTGGCGTTTTGAGAGGGTCTATTAAAATTGATATCTGTGCTGGGCGCCATAGCATATTGTTGGATTCCGTAGCAACTGTCAATGGAAGTTGGTTTTTGGAATCGATTTCACAGCAAAGTGAATCCATTAACAAAAGAGTGACCGATTCTATCAGTTATATATCCAAATATAGAAATTTTATTGGCCAGGATTCAGATAATATCGTGGGACGAATTTCCGAATGTATTTAAACATGTATATATATATACGCTCGATTTCTACGGTAGAAAGCGTTTCCTCCCTTTTTCGACACAGCAGAACACCGACTTTGACAATTAACAGAAAAGAAAAGAAATAATATACACCGAAGACTATAAACTGAGACACAGAGAACAGAAGTACATGATAAGATAAAAAAAAATTACCTATTGTCGATAATAGTAAAAAAAAACACCAAGAAATTTTGGTGACAATGATTTTCTAAATAAAGCCCACATTTAATTGTAATATAAATAATAAAATCGTTCAACAGCGTTGTATAGATTTATAAATTCAAAAATGATTTCTAGTTACATTTGACTTAACATGCATATCCTTTTAAAGTAGGGTAATGTTAGATCCTAACTTAATTTAGATAGTAGACCGTCACACATGGAAGTTTGCTTCTAAATTTTAGTTTATAGAAACCCAGCCGT
This sequence comes from Argopecten irradians, assembly GCF_041381155.1. NCBI lineage: Eukaryota > Metazoa > Mollusca > Bivalvia > Pectinida > Pectinidae > Argopecten > Argopecten irradians. The sequence goes on along the minus strand of NC_091144.1, from coordinate 28,558,471 downwards.
AACTTTACCGAAAGTATCTGCGGTTATGAGAGAGAAAAACACCGCGCTTGGGATTTTCCATTTCTCCATCCCCACTTTTTATTCCTTTCTTATCCCTTATAATAATATATATATTATCCCTTCGAGCAAGGATCTGGATTATCATAATCTCCATCGTATTACCCGCACTAGGGTATATAGCCCGCGGGAAGCAAAATCAGGCATTTTCTATGATTTTGTATGATAAATTCAAGATGACCCGCACCTGTACATTGCCCACGGGCAATACGCAGGAAATTAAGGTATTTCCCTTGGCAAAGTTAAGTGCTGGTTATTTTCCTGTTGGAGGTTTAACCTCACTTTGCGGTGTTTTTTCACCGTGTATTTCAATCAGATAGCACTATAAAATTAGAAAGCGAACATACCGCAGTCTCCGCGAAACCCACCTTTTCTTTCACACGCAAAATATGAGCTACAACTGACACCTACATTTAGTAGCCGTTACTCATAAAAAGACGTCACATTACAATATAATACCAAAGAACGTTGTTTGTGACAAAAGTAATCAAAATAACAATTCTGTTTGAGACAACGTAATCGCTAACAAAATTAACATGTTTTTGACATGTCTGACGCCATTCCACACAAGGGAACTAAAATGATGTTGCAAATAAGATCGCGGTGTCAGTCATATATCTTTTTGGTTATCTTTATAAACCCCATGTGTGCGATCAATTGTCTTTTTTATTTGTGTTATACCAACTGTTTACGCAATGAGTCTGTCATGGTGATTGCTCTAACGGTAAAGAGTCCTTGAATGGTGAATAAACTAGGACATTAAATCACGGCTGGTGACGGGAACATTACGGTTACTGTGTTATCGATTCGATCCGAGTGAGGTTTTCATTACTTCTTGGTCTTCTATGCTACCTACCCGTTCTTCATACAGATAAAATTGGATGAACTCTCGATTTGCAATGGATATTTAATTCTTCAAATAAATGTAGAACAAAAGATATTTTTATTACGGTTAATGGAAAACAATTTATTTTATTCTCTATAGCATTTAATTTGAGAGCAAACCTTGGAATTATAGAGTAGTAGTCTATCCTATAAATGAATGTAATAAAATATATTAATGATTCACGTATTTTCAGCATGTTACGTAGGCTTAACAGTTGAACGAACGAAAATATCGGTGAATTCCATTGCATCGATGTAATCAGTCAAAGCCAAGGCAGGTTTATTCTGATTGTGATAAGCACATACCATTTGTCATGTTGATAATATCTTACATCTCTTTGATGAAAGCGAATTCATAGCATTACAAAACCTTTACTATTCAACTTAATAATTTAGCTCCATATCGATATGCAGTGTAAATTATCATCCGTTACTCGGTGATATAGATGTATGATATATAACACGTAATTGATATCCAAAGTGATTTAATACTTTCGACGCACGGCTCTTTATATGGAAATCGTGTACACGGCATATTGTATAGCTGTAGAGTATTTTCGCGGGGATGATATTTTCATGATGCTCTAATTGCGAAAATTTGTCCTGCAAAATGACGGGAAATGGTTGAATGATATATACATATACAAATTAAAATAAGAAAATTTCAAATCGTAAACATATGATTTTCTCGTTTTTACATGAAATCACGAAAATTTTGGTCCGCGAAAATACCCAGCTAAATGGTATATTACATTGTATGCTCAACACATTTAAAATTGATTATAAATCAATATGGTCTACCTAGTAGAGAGAAATATAGGTTGATATATTGTAGACTTCTCAGTACGAGGGATAGCGAATGCAGACCATCTAGAATCTCGACGAGAATTGTTCAGTTATTTTCTAATAATGTACTTTTAAAAAAGAACGGTGAACTATGAACTGATTAGATTAATTTTGCCGATTACAGGTCGGTCGTCAGCGCTTCAAAATTAATAACTTTATCGAATCAATAATGCACATCATGGTTATACCGCATGCATTTATAATGTCACGCGATTGCTTCATGCAAAGTTCAGGCGTAAAAGGTCAGGGAGTGTAATCTGTCATGCTCACTGGGTTGACAGTGGAATATCTCGCGGCCAACACCACTAAAGAATCATAGGCGGACAAGATAGATAAACTGTTTATAACATAATGTTTTACGATGGCTCAGAATCAGAGCCATGACGCCATGATAGTACTTTATTGATGTCCCTACAACATTCACTCATAATTGTTTCTTCAAAACGTTAACAGTAAAATATAGGGACAATGGCAAGGCAGACAATGATTATTCGTCCATTTACAGTAAAACACTTTTAGATCTCAACTCTTTTGCTTAATACCCTAAGTGGTCCATTATACTTTGTGACTTGCTACTCTAGGATTTTATCCCTGATGTCTTGTTATGATGAGGGTTTTATCAAAATGCAGATCAGCGTCTACGTCAATATCTTAAAAGGACATTACAAGATGGTAAAACAGTAAAACAGGAAACATTCATTGTGTGGAAGCCTTTATTGTCAATATTAGTTGTAATTCTTGGTCGACGGAATAACTACAGATGTAATGATGAAAATACATAAATCATTGGCATTACTGTCACATTAGTTTACCACAAATTTCTCCACTCTTGGAATACTCTTGAAGTTTTAATCTAAACCACAAAAAGATGACACCACGAATGATTTATATTGTATAACAATTACAAATGTATCACTAACTACTGTGTAGCATATTTTCGTGGTTACTCTGTAGCCACAAATGTAAAAACCACGAGTTTTTTTGTGTTATTGTCACTATTGCTCACTCGGTTTACCACAAAAATTTCTATCCATGAAATAGCCTCAAAGCTCCAAACTAGGAGAGCAAGTATACACGAATATTTCATAATCACATCACTACTACTTTCCCTGTTGCTCAGTCTCTACAATGCAGCCAAAAGTACATCAGATGTGTTACCAAGACACATCACAAACTCGACTCACAAACAAACGAGATTATTTTTTCTCAGTTGTGACAGTTTCCGCACTGCGGATGAATATATCGTATAACCCTTTGATAAATCTTCTGACTGGGTCTGATATATACACATGTATTTATATTGCGAACATGTTGTAAACAGATTTCTCTAAGGGATTGTAGTGCGTTATGTTTTACTGCGGTTTACATAGTCACTATAGGGAAATTAGTATGGGGTCTGACAATCAGTTGGATTGCTAGCTTGTTAGTTGTTACTGTCGAGATTTGTACGGTTGTTACTGCGTATTTTGTAGGCAGATTGGGAATGTTCAGGATTGTAACCTCGCTAGTGGTTGCTTTTGGTTCTTTGGTTACTATCCAGGCATTGCTAGGTTGTTAAGAACGCTCGCTCGCAGTTACTTTGGATTCATATTTGATCACTATCCAGTCATGGCTAAGTTGTTGGGAACGTTTAGGATTTACTAGTGGTTTCTAGTATTCACATTATGTAGAAGAAAAGAGAGTTTAGAAATACTTAACCGTTATATTGATTACTATGGCTATCATCGGGAAATTGAAGCAGAGGACCTGCGATCAACCTGATACCGATATTCCGGAAAATCGGAATTCAAAACCAAACGGAAATGTATAAGAACGTATTTGATTAAGATAAAATTCGGTAGTCTGGACAATTCGAAATCCGGATGTTTAGTGCTGGGTACCTACGTGTCCGAATTAACGAGTGTCCGCTGTGTGTATATTAATATGGTAACTAAAGGATAGAACCTATAGAAATGGACTAACGTGACGCTACCCAAACGTACACTTTTAATACATATGTGACAGAATTTTTAGTTTAGACTCTACATTGACAAAAATTGTCCTGAACAAAAGTTAAGGTACTGAATAGGAAATGTAACAATTTTCAAATGTAATTTTCTTTCCTGTTGCTCAATATCATTATTTAAACATGAAAATAATGAAATTTGGAAAATAAACTGGGAATGACGTCGTGCGACAACCTTAAAAACACAATGTATTTTAAATCAGAAAAAAACAATTGCTGAATGGGTTATTTTTGACAGATATGTGACTAAAATAAACTAAACAATTATTTTTATGAACATAAAAATGAACTTTCCTTCAATCAATTCAAACCCTTTCATCATGTCTAGACATTTATATATAATAATCAAATTAGATTAAGGAGCTGTACCAATTTGGATACTTGAACCTGCTGAAACACATGGCCTGACCGGGTATGCTTCATTTATCATGCATACATGTACCTAAGGTAGTTGGGCAACCGGTTAGTAGTAGGGTACCCCTGCAATATAATATCACTTACCTCCCTTGGGTTACTCATGTTTCATGCTTGAACATTATTAATAATAATGGGTAATTCAAAGTAAATATTTAAAATTTTGTTTTGTTTCTACACTGTACCATGCATTTTTTCAGGAAAGAGAATCGTTCGAGTTTCAATGTGCAAAGGTGCCTACAGATTATTAGCATTCGTTTTTATGCGTTAGGGAAAGGCTCAGGACTCAATGTAAAAAGTTAATTGTCTAATTTATACTTGTGTCAATTTTGATAGGCGTCACAGCACGTATCTATACGTTTTCGTAAGTTAATTAACCAATACAGAATCACCTGCACTGTTTATCCCCAAACAATTATGGGAACAAATGGGACAATTTTATACTGACAAATTACGTCTGCATCGTTGTAACCAGAAAAAGTATACGGAATCAAACGTTTAAGTTGAGTTTTATATCTCCCGTAACACTAGTGACTATTGAGTTTTATATATCCCTTTACACTAGTAACTAGCTATCAGAGATACTCTAGAAAGCTTATTGCAGTTCAGTCTACTAAGATAGACTGGGTAGCTGTTTCTACGGGTTTCATGGACATTACTAGGGCATATTGTTGCAAATACGATCACATTTCACTGTTCAATTGGTAACGATTTATGGCGCAACTGGGTTATTCCAATTGCATAATAACAGTTATTGGAGTAATAAAGCTGATGTGTTTACCACTATTGATTTAACAATAAACGCAGGGATTGCTTGTTAAAGTCGCTCCTTAATTCTGCACTGTCAGAGAGAATGGATCTCACTGCATATCATTGCATATTGTGTTGCAAAATCATCAGGTTGTATTGCAAGGTCGAACGTAATCATCTTCTTAATCAGTGTCTTTATAATACAAAATTGTTGTTATGCATTATAGCTGGAACGATTATCTCTCTGTTGAGAGGATCGTAATGTTCTATCCGGGTCAGCATCGGGTTCCAAAATTCCAAGCAAATTATGGACATTTTTAAAGAAATGCCATCCTGGTTAGGTTACTTCGTCAGACGTTCTCGTCAGTTATCGAATTAATGTTCAAACATGGAACCTCCACCGGAATCACTGTTTCAGGTGTCAAAGATGATAAATGATATCCGTGAAAATCGCGATAGCATTGTGCAGAATGATTGTTTAATTTGAATTACACATCTCATCTATTAAGGTTGGGCAAGTATTGCCACATCCATCTTTGGGATATTCGTAAAAACTACAATCATGAGGCTGATGTGTGGATTAGGATTAAACCTTTACAAATGAACCAGGTACGGTCATATAAGGACTGGCTCTGTTGTTTTCCATAACTTTCAAAACTCCTCAACATTTATAAAGTTTCATGTTCAATTTGTTTTTTTTGTGTTTGTTTGTATATCGAGAGATCTGAGGTAGTTATAGCTGCAATGTTGTAGCTAAAGCGGCTTCTAGACGAATAATGATGCTGTCATTGCGGCCGGAAAGTATACACATTTTAAGAAACTGCTGTTTGTCTCGGATATTATGTCTCCTTATGATCGCCGAACTCTTGTCATTTATATATATTCATATATGATTGATAGCTATCTCCAAGTTTTTCTTTATTGCATGTCCGCTGTAGTTAGCATTAGATTCATTGTTACATTGCCATGCACCAGACCCAGTAATCCCACCGGGAATGTATGACACATCGGCGTTCCACTGCACTACCATCGGGTGCCCCGATAGATAAACGGATGCAATTACATATATAAACGGATGCAATTACACACATTCATGTACACACATGTACACTGCAAAAGACATCGAATAGCATCGTCTACCCTGTTACATTGTACCGTTAACGGGCAAACAAAATTCTAAGATCGCAATTGCTTTATGAAGAAAGTTAAGCCGTCTTAACATTGTCAACACTTGTCATAGACTTGCTATGAATTACATGGGTTCGGGGACAGGATTACAGATATATAAACAATTCTGAAAGGTGGAAACGCTCCATTTAAGGCAATTTATTATTTTAATATCAATACAACCGATGGTCTTAATGAATGCCAAGTATCAATTTAAATCCAATTCAATTATAGAAATCGCCTTCATCAGTTTTCAAATGACTTCAATTGTAGTTTTACTACACGTGTATATTAAAGCGACCTTTTATTAAATTTAATTTCGCTGCCTTATTTTGCAGTGATGTGGGATTGTTTGTATTTATGCATAGTTACATATGTAGTATCATCTTTTAGAATAAGAGCAAAAAATATCATGGGCTACCATCAGAATTGTATTGACACTACGGATTCAACAACATGCTATAGACATGTAGCAGACATGATAACACATCAACAACGAACCGCCATAGGGTGACATTTAATATGTCATAATGATACATCATACATGTCCCTACAGTACACGACAATACATTGGTTATAGCGATCTTGATTGCCATTATGAATATTTTATAACGGTAAATATACGTAAATCACAGCGAGTTTTTTGTTTGCTTCGATTTGACACCTTCAGCTGTCTAATGATCATCTGATCATCGTGCTGATAATGATAAACAAATGTTATTACGAAAACAGTCATATATATATATATATTATATACTTGTTTTGATATGACCAGTCAATGACAAGATACCTTATTGGTAGCTCACTTGCTTTCATCAATTGGGGCAGTTTTCGATTAATTAACAGAATAATTAGAATGACACTTCCCAAAAATACTGAATAGCATTTAACTTTCGCGTCAGTTTATTTTCGCTCTATTGCGTTTTCATAAAACGTTCTAAACATCAATTAGTATAAATATCCAGAAATTTATTGGCGTACATTTTTACCAAGCAATACATTTTGTAGATCAGAGAATTTTAAATATCGCGAAACGTAACTTCCATTCATAAGTTTCATATATAGATATCCCAAAAAATATTGATCCCGCGAATTTTGATCGCTATATAGTTAGGATTTTCCATGTGTACCTTGATTTCCGCCTGCATTATATCTTATAGATAATTGCACTATTATGTTTTTATCAGATGATACAATAGCCATTCAATCATAACATTGTAAAACCTGTTTTACAGGTATGGAATATCTAACTAATATCTATGCTATAAACAGACATGTTTAAGCGGTAATCATATTTTAGAATTTTCCGCTTCACACTTCATGTATTTCCGCCAAAATAAGATCTCACTAATGGTCTGTATTTTCTACACAACGTTAGTAAAACTAGCCTTCGATGTATTTCTGTATAGCCGGTAGTTATCGCGGGGTTATAATTTTCGCGATTTCCCGATGCATTACCATGGTTGCAAAAAATTGATTTGCGTAATATTACTAACTGATTGAATCACATATAGAGATCGCGATAATGTAAATTCGCTGCGATTTTTTTTCTCGTTTTTAGAGCAAATCGTGAAAATATTGACCCGTGAAAATAAGAGCCTAAACGGTATTACATTTTGTACGATTGTGCGAATTTATAACAGAGCATTTATCAAAATTGATTTTGGACTGAAATTTGATTGCACATAACTAAGTGTGTTTGCAGTATCCTATTACGAATCAGTGAGTTTTTAAGACAGTGACACATTTGGCCTTATATATTTTCTAAATAATTAGTCATATAGCAATTGATGAATAAGTATATTTCAATAAATATCAACAACTCTTCCATTCGCTTCTAATTAAAACATCCACGCAATTTACTCTGAAATGTTTCCACATTAATGGTAGCATACTTTCGGTGCCAGCGAAGTCTGCAGTGGTAGTTGATAAAAGTGACATTTACAATGCTTTAAACATGCTTCTTTCGGATAATTAGCACTGAGTGCAAATACATGTAAAGCATATTAGATTATGGCAAAGGTAGAGTTTTCTGAAAGTTAACTATAATTAGATATTCTTAAAGATGAATCGGCTTGAATCATAGCATCAATTGCCTGTCGCCCACTCCTATTGATTATTATCAATATTATTGGTTGAAATGAAAAATAAATTGTCAAAACAAAATACATTTTGATACTGAGAAATTAACATTTATAAAAATTAAACGTTTACTATAATCAACTTATTTTTGCGTGCGATTAGATTTCGTGATGCAATTCATGGGTCATAAGAAACCGCAAAAATAAATCCTCGCAAAAAGTTTCAAGCATTAGTATTTCTATACCAACGGAGATTAAGTGGCGAATATAAAAAGTATTGTAGAAAAGATATGAGAACCCTAACTTAAGTAAGTCGTCACGAAAGTAAATTGATTAATAGTAAATAAAACACAAGATCAAATGAACATAAACATTGATGACTTGATATAGCAAAAATAAAAAAAATAAAAAGAGGATAAAATGAAGAATATTAATACAGGAAGCAAACCAACGTACATACCTTTTCCAGTCGTAGAATTGTCACGAAGTTTAAATAGTTTGGATTTTTGTAACTGTCAAGCATTCCGTTTGAAGATAAATCCTTCTTTCACTTTGCTCTTAAACGGAAGCATGATTTATTCCAACGTTGCAATACTGGCAATGTTTAGAACAACATAATACAACTTCCTAAATTTTACTAACAGTACATACATTGTATCGCTGTCTGTCAGCGGACAAGGAAATTGTAATGGTAAAGTAAGATAGCACACGCATAGATTACAATCCAATAATACATCAACGTGTTCGTCAGATCGGTTTTTACACTCAGGTGGCCGAGCTAACGATAGTAGTTGGCATCGCTTTGTGTTCCTGTATAACTTGATTAAGACCGAGATCCTTCTGGACAGTTACCGCAGCTGCTGAGGTCGGTACAGTAGCCCGACTAATCGTTGGTCGCGTGGGAAGCCATTGTTAACGGAATTGCTAGCCTGCGTGAGCATCATACACCGTAACAGGCACGGCATGGTACGAGTCATGAACCTAACAATAGCGATCGAGAAGTCCTGTTCACATTGTTATATAATGCAAACACAATAGCGATCGAGAAGTCCTGTTCACATTGTTATATATAGCAAACACAATTATCACTTATTATGAGTGAATATTATTTTCAAACGACAATCATGAACATGGATAATGTAGATAAAATTGAACTGTTACATAAGATATCCGTAGATGTATCCAAGCTTGTTGATTAAATTTGGGCTGATAATGCTTACAAAAGTAACGATCAGTATTGTTTTGTCTTCGATTCATGGCCATTTCGCTTTAAATGTCGTACACTTTATTGTACCTTCAATACACCTTCCACACAGAAATGGTATTTATAAGACTGTTAACGACAGTTCGCGTGCGACCATTGTGAAGCCAGAACAGCATTCACGAAAACATAAATAGTACTAATGTTAAAATGTATATATGACGGGGACACGACACTCCTTGCTTACATATACATTTGTTTTACTTCACAAGCCAGATAGGTAATTTTAGTCTAAAACACTTGCATTCACATTTCTGTCAAAAACAAAGCGGTGCTTTTCGTGCATTCGTCTCCATAGACTATATTTAAATGTGTGTGTGCCATTATAATAATACGTAAACTGGTTTTCGGTTGACATAAATGCTAGTAAGGCGTTAGCATTGCGATTTTAGTGTTTATCAAAGTGTCCGACATTCTTCTATTCTAGCTCTCTTTCAATGGAGAGGTCAATATTGATGTTATATTGTCTGGAAGTACTGCTTGACGTCATCCTCGATATTCTAGGGGTTCCAATCACTTACAATCTATACACCCCTAGACTATCTCATAGTAAAATTGAAGGCAGCTCAGCGGAAATCATTTGGCCTATCACAGACTAGCAAAGATTTCCTTTGAAGACTACAGAGAGAGCGACGCCTAACATGAAAGCCACACACTCAACCACAGTGTACCGTTATACGGCCCTTTTGATGTACATCAAAGGACTGAATTACCTGTTTTATTCTGTTGCCTCCAGTTTTACTATGAGATAGTCCCGGGGTGTAGAGATCGTAAGTGATCGGAACCCCTGGAGTATCGAGGATTGCTTGACGTGTGGTACAGTAGTTTTCGCTAGACACTCCGGCTTCGCAAGCGTATTTAAAGTGACATAAATTACACCCTAATATTTCCATTGGTAAAGTATAATGTAATCAGAGGAGATTTCGTTTGTTGGAAGAAAGTTCCCCGTATAATTGCGTCCCTTATTGTTACCTTCAATGAATTATGCTTGCGGGATAATTTTATCATTAACGTGGAAATTAATTACAGTAACGAGAACACAACACTTTATAATGATAACATCTTGATTAATTACATTTGTCGGCTGTGACAATTAAAACTGATTTTTAATTTCGTTCTACTTTGAAAGACTACAAATTTCATTTCTCTTGGGGAAGCGTTTGACTTGCTGCGTGAAGTAGGTGGCCGAAAACCATTCAGTCATTAGCAGGGAGGATACATCTGTCTATCAAATCCTCCGATAGAAAAAAAATTAATTTCCTTTGGGATTCTATACACTTCCCTTTAATTATGTTTGAAATCTAAGTTAAAGGAATTTAAAGGAAGCATCAAGTTAATTGACTTTCTAAGATTATTTTTCTGGCTGTGTTATGTTATCAGATATGTATTAGATAACATATCTTGTTTGTCCGCATCTAAGCACTTTGTAGTAACTGTAGATCTATGTCACTTGTACCTCTTTCTTGTTGGTTTGGTAAGGGAAACATTTTCCCTTCTATGTATTGATGTTAAAATGATTTATTTAAATAAATTGAAATGTTGACTGGTTTGTCATTATATGGTTCAATGGTGTTTATGGGCGATATACGGCAAATCGTGTTTGTCAAAATATGTTTAGCAATTTATAAGTTTGATATGAATCTTGTCGCAAAGCATTGTTCTGGATGAAAAATTCGTTTTAGCATATTCTCTAAAGGATTCTTATTGTCACAGTCCACTGCATACACCTAAGCACCAGCCACTCTATATACACATTGCAATTCCTTGGTGATACTTTCGGTAAAATTAAAACATCTGCTTTTTCTGAGCTCAACAACTATTCCAATCCCCAGAAGGAAAGACAATTTATTTGATATCAATCATTATTGCATGTATAGGAAAAACAACTTGCGCGACTATTACAGACTTAAATTTTGTTTGATAAAAATGATGTTATTTTGATAGCCGTAGTTTATAATGATGATGGCTACTGCTCCTGGATACCGGTCAGCACAAATGGGATGGGATCGCTTGTGATATATGCCGTAGTCAGTATGATGTGATGGGAAAGTACCAAAGGTTCCCGATTTTGAAATTGACAAGAGAGCTCTATCCATAACATAGACACAACACAAACGTACCCAATACCCATATGCCCCTCAAAAAAAACAAATACAAAAAACCCACAAAAAAAACCAAAAAAAAACCCAGTATGCTTTCACTAATACACAAGGCGCGTCATGTATGTAGGAAAGTAGTCCTCAAAGAACTCCTGCTGTGAAAACAATAACTATTTTAATAGTCTGTTGGCCTTACAAGGCTTCTAAAGTACAATATTGTGTCAATTTATATAATCCAATACCTCATTGTAGAGTGTGTCATTAGCGATGTCCATGTATGTTATGCTACACGTTGACATTGTTTTCATTGTTACTTACGTACTCTAAATCTCTACCTTAAGCGATTACTTAACTAGAGTGTCTGGAAATACACATCTGCTTAAAGGCGGCCATTAGCTTCGACGTGACCTTCGTCTGACCCCGAGGTCATCAGGTGCACAGTCGGATGACACCATTTCAAGACCGCTGAACTTTTAGCAGTTGCTAGGCAACATAAATCGTAATAATATAGAATCACTGACAAGATTAATTAATCTAAGTTCATTTTCATTATTTTCATTAAAACTAAGTTCATTTTCATTATTTTCATTAAAACTCTGGACAATATCAATGGCTTATGTTATAATGTAATCAATGTACAGATGAAATTATTAATCAACGCTACCTTAGAATGACATCCGTAGTATTAAATGCTGACGCAAACTTAAAAAATGAAAATTTGTGGAGCGGGATAAAACTAATTTTCTTATTTCAATTATTTTGTCATGATTCAATATTTATTCCGTTTATATTGTTCAATTACCATGTGTATTATTGAATTGACAAAATTCAATTGAGAAATTCTTCTTTTCATTCTTGTGGAAGATTTATTGAATTTTTCATAAATATTTATAATTAATAACATAAGAGTACTGGCGACCTCTTCATAAAGTGCATGTGGTAATTCGATGCACAACGATGATTGGCACACATTTTCGGTCCAGAAGTATGCTCGTAAACGGATTGCATGTTTGCCGTGTTTTGCGTTAATAGGTTTGTAGTTAAAATGATGGGATTTCGTTTCAACGGTAGCAACCTATCGCACATCCATTTGGTATAGATAAGTGGAAATGAAGTCAGTTGGGAAGGTTTTGTCATGATTAAAGTTATGATCATATTCATAATACTATTTTTGTTATGAGCTATAAAATCAAATTAAATCGTTTAAATTTACGACGGTTTTGTTTGTTCAAAACGGCATCCATGACAGCGATATACAAAATGTACACCATTAAAAGTTTGAACTTCCAAAATTAATCTCGTAATTAAACGTAATTACAGTATTTTGTGTTGTCTTCAAGGCAAATATAAGAAGATTGCCAATATAATTGGTTCATTCTGAATATTTCTGATTTACAAGCCTCACTGTAATCCAATTTATTTGAAATTCTGCGTATTTCACTGGCAATTGGAAATCGTGAAAAATAATTGCCGCAAAAACGTTCATGCAAAGATAGCAAAATCAAACGGTTCTAAATTGCGAAATAAAATCGTTGTGAAAACGTCTTTAGCCAGGGGGGGGGGGGGGGGGGGGGGGGGGGGGGGGGGGGGGGGGGGGGGGGGGGGGGGGGGGGGGGGGGGGGGGGGGGACGATCACGATAATGTGAAAATAAGTCGTTGCAAAAATTATTTGGTTTACAGTATTAGTGTTTCATTTCCTTGATAAATACATGACATTGTCTTAATTTTACTCTTCTTGTAGCTTGCTATTTGTTCTGAGAGCGAATAAGTCATTTTTATTTCGCTTTTCAATGCTTGACTATAATTCTTATTGACAGCTGCCGGTAATTTTTAAAGAGGACCTCAATCTGCTTAAACAGCCATCAATTAAATACTTGACGCTTAGCTGTTGTGCTGTTTAAAACCTACTGGGTTAGATGATTCCAGGAAACTCCGCAAGCATCACGCCTCAGTTTTTCTAAAGATGGTGCGCTTGATTAATGTAATTTTCATTTCCCATTGGTCCAAAACTCGTGACTAATTCGTCATCAGAATAGACTAGGAAAAATAAGCATATCACTTTAGGAATTCAAATTTTTTCCTGGACCCCGTGATTTAAAAATGGCTCTTAAAATGCGATTAGCTAAATGAGATTTTGAACATATTTATCCTGGAATCTGTCTCCTTTCAGTAGATTTTACGCAGTTTCCAGTATTTTTTTTGGCTCATTTGTTTCATTAGTTAAAGGGATAGAAATTAGTTATTCATTATAAAAGATTGTGTGATGTCTCTGTAATAAGTCATGTCTGAATTATCATACCACTGTAATTATAAGTTCATTTAGCTGCATTTAGATCTTTAAATACTTTGAGACTTCACTATGTCGTTGTTTAGTTTTGCGAGTAATAAATTTCGCGAGTATAATTAAAAACATGTTACATAACGCATCATTTGTTTTGCTGCTCGAGTTTAAAAATTAACGATGCAGTACCGTTCACATTTCAATACAAATTGGTGGTATATATTTCTACATAACACATTTTTGCGAACCCGTTTATGTCCCAAAGTCATCATCCCCTTGAAAATAAACGTTGTTGATATAAAAACGCATTGAAAAAGTATCCGGATTTTTTTTATACTATTTATTGATTTCATTATTTTTGATATTGACGTGTCTACTATTAAATTCTTTCAGGAATTAATGATTCAAACTTGCTTGTAACGAGCACTTCCATCGGCTTCAAAACTCATCTCATAGGGTAAAATGACGCTTAATACTCTTGTAACGTCGCATGTGATTGGCTGATGTAAGGACGGAACGATAGAGAAAAGATGTACTCAAAGAAATTGGGAATTTACTGGATTTGATGAAATTATAAAGATAACGTAAACATTGTGTATGGTTTAGAACTATAGCACAGAGTTTAGAGTTTAGTTCCCAAAACAGCCCTGAGAAATGCACGTTACAGGCAAGTTTGAATTATTGATTTTTGAATGCATTTGTTTGTAGACACGACACGTCAAAATCACAAAATCAATACATTTTATCAAAATAAGCACGCTAACCATTACAGTACACACTGACTTTTATAACACCTAAATAGACAAATAATTATGACTTACATACATTAAAATGTAGTTATCTCCCTTTCGGATAGGTATTAATTGTGACGTCATTACTTTGTGGGCACAATAAACAAACGTATTTTCTCTAAAAAAAGATGATAATTACACTCATAAAAACATGACGTAACAATCACTACGTACCAACAAGGACAGACAATGCTGTAATATGCAAATACAGAATACACTAAGTTTGCTTTGGTTCATATTCGATGACATGTTTCATAACAAATCTGTTTCTAAAAACAATATTAACATAAGAAAATTGATATCAATGGTCTAGTTAAGATGATGTTATAACACCAAACAAAGTTTAACGGTTTATTCCATGTTAACAGTAAAGCTTCATTTCGCTGTTTTGCCTGATCTGCGTAATGAGAATTAATGTTTAATGAGAATTAATGTTTAATTTGTTTGAAATAAAGTGTTCAGATAAGTGTAGTATTACCGTGAAGCTAATGACGTTTGCTACTCTACAAAATTATCAATTTCGTTTTACATTACCATTTTAAAAACAAAAGAATTATTTTCAGAAAGGTAATGGGCTTTTTCAGTTAGGCAAGGAATGCTATAGTGCCTTTTGTAGTTGGTTGTTTTCAGATTCTGTTGGAGATGCTAGGTTTATTATAATAGTGACACATATACCATAAAATGGAGCGTGATAATATTCCTCAGTGAAAGAGTCGGAACTGCATTTAAATGATAGCAGGAATCGCAATGTTACAAAATGTACATTCGCCATCGGCAGAACATTCAGTATGCCAGCAGAGTTCTTTATTCATAAATCTTCCGTCTCTATCCCAAAGTGATGGCATTGCTCTGGTTATGGGTTTTTAAGGCTCATATTTCTTTGTCATAATTCTTTTAAGGGATCAGCAATATCCCCCTTGGCAGTTCTAGATGCCGACGGTGGAAAGTTCCATCGATACAGTCTCCAAGGGTGTATACATTACTCATACTTTATATTTCCGATATTTCCCTACTGTCGGACATTTTACTTATTTGTCTATAAGCTTGATAAGATATAGTTCCAGGTAATTTAAAAATACTCGGGAGGAATGACATTCACGTTAGATAGATTTTTATTGTACACATGCCATTGTATAATAAATTGTACTAAGATAGTTTAAAAGATGAAAACCTTGACCCAAATCTTAAGTATAATTAATCCGGTATGCATAACATAAGGAATGTATATAAAATTCCAAATTCTAATATGGAAGTTTGGTATCCTCAAAAAAGTTAAAATCATATATAGAAATGGCACATTTTCAGTGCATCTTCTGGGTTAGGCAGCGGTTTTTGGTTGCCTAGTGTTAATTTTCCATCAAGTTTTATTAAAAAGGAATATTATACAACTAAATTGAAACAGCTACAAAAAGCAAAGCTAACCTGATTACCAGCTATAAACCCATATTTGTGTTAAATTCATCATTCTAATTCAGTAAATAAAAATATTCAGATGTCGTGACAAGATTCTCAAATAGATGACTACTCGAACCCAGGATACGTGGCATGGATATTGATGTATCGACATAGTTTAAAGTTCGCGTGTCACCATTTCTGAATACTACTGAAACTTGGCTGTTCTCTGATTAAATTTGAACATGTACTATTACCGATTAGATTTGGTTTAGTTTGGTTTAATTAGTTTAACGTCCTACAAGCAGTCAAGGTCATTTAAGAATATGATGGGGTTATTAAGTGTAAGAAAGGCTGGACTGTACTTGGTTTTATTAGTTTAACGTCATGTTAACTACCATGAGTTTCATTGGAGGATGTGCAAGGTTTGTTGGTGGAGGACTTAAAACCGGAGTATCAGGAGAAAAATCACCGATAACCGATCAGTACCTTGCAATTGCTGTCCAAGATGGGTTTCAAGCTCGAAATCAGATGTGGAGGACTTGTGGTAATAAGTCGAAACATGATAACCATGCGGCCACCGCGGTACTTGCACAGTACCTGACAACTGCCATACTGGAATATTGAACTCGAAAATTTCACATTTCTCTATTCAATATCGTTACAACAGTAAAAATGTATAGAGAAACATATCGTGACCCAGAGTTGGAGGATAACGCTAGGAGATGGTACCAATTACGATGTGAACAAACGTTTCTGAAATACTGTTTTTCCTTCAGTTGCTTGTGTCATATCCTTTTTCCGCTACCTGATAAACAGACTTCGCTGAAAACTGTTATTTTTGTTAATATTATTGCTATGAAGAATGAATAATAGCATGCATTTTAAACGTGTATTCAAATCAATTGCCGCATACTTAATAGAGTCAGTTTTTTTATCGTGTCGAGAATTATTTAATTTTGACCTTTTTTGATAGGAAATTTAACGCATAAGAATTATGCGATTTGACGATATATATTACATGTATATCAAATTACCAATTTTTTCGTAATATTTCGCGGATTTGATCCACCACGATATCACGTTCAGTCTATTAAATATAATTCTTGTGTAATATACCGCCTGTATGGTACATCCCTTTTCCTATTGGGATTAACAACACATTTACAGCAAAGGAGATGTTTTAGCATACTTAATTCTACATTCCTCTCCGATACAAGCTGGAGTGTGCGATCCAATTTGATTATTGATCTTACAAGGAAGAGTCAGTAATGTCCCTAAAGCGTAGCGTGTGCTTTACTGTTACCCGGAAAATATAGGATTTACTTAGTTTGGTGACAATTACCCGAAAATGTCATTTCCTTCCAGAGATTTTGCAAAAAAAAGGTTAATGCTCTTTTCAGATGTGATTAATTAGCGTTCCTATCAGAGATAGTGTTGTTCCGTGGTAATCAACTTGTCTATCAGCCTGTCTGTCTCCCATAAATGGCTGATTATAACATTAGTATCATCTGACCAATAAGCTTTGTCAAGGCTCATATTAAGGTGCTTATCTGGGTCAAATATCAAGGTCACTGTGCCAAATGTCAAAAGATTATTTATTGCTCTTTTAACTGCCAAATCGGTCATTAATAAACCTTAAATTTTAAATATCTACTACTTCCCTGATAAATTGGTCTAATATTTGTGTATTATTGCAGATGTGGTTGCTATGGTGACCAAAGTTCTTTTTCTAGAAATCGTAGAGCGCATCATTGATCAAACTTTATATTTCTTCTAAAAATGAATCCTATGTTCACGATAAATATGTAGTTTTTTTTTCAAAATAACGTCCTATTGCTTCTTACAGAAAACAAACAAACAAACAATACAAAACAAAAATAGGCCAACAGTTATTTTGAATTTGCCCAAGACACAAAAATTTAAATGGTTATATTTACATTTCCGCTTTATCTATGCTATATAACCTTACCAACTGCGAAATCGTTTACACTTGCGTAAACGCAGTGGTTGCCGCGCAAGAATACACACACCGGAATACTGATTTCCGCAAGTAGTGTGAATGCGCATCCGATTAGGCCTACTGTATCTGTATGACAAATTTTCAATATACTGCATGTATGGATGTAATGTAAATCTTTAATTATATATCAGTAAATAAAATATTTAACAGAATTGTATAAATGGGATTAAAAAAAGATAAAGTCAATGTGGAACTATATTTTTGTGTACTCTCTGAATTTGACAACATTTCCCGCCAAATTGAAGCCAGCTGTTCCGGGATTCCATTAATTGACCGGCTGTTCCAACAATCGTATAAAATTGAAAAAAAAAGAGTTTTATCTTATTTGAAACAATTAATTTTTAATGAAATGTTCGGTCGAAATGTAAATATAAGGAGTTATTCTTATTGTTTGTTGTTTACTGGTGTATAAACTTTCATTTTTTGTACAGATATTTCATCATGACGCACGTTAGCGCGTCATTTAAAATATCTGTGCAAAAAAAGCAGTTAACACACACAAACAATAAAAATCATTCCTTAAGTAAAAATAATTTTTATAATGGATTTAGCAATGCATATAATTTACAAAATACAACAGCTTAATTTCCTAACAGTTAAACATTTATGGATTTGAGGGCCAAAAAGGGAACCAAGCATAGTCCTTTGCTAGATGAATATTTTGTTGCAATCTTATGATGTAAAATAATGAAAATAAGACATTGAATTTCCTAATCTTACATTCTTTTTATGCCAAGGTTACAAACAACTTATCTTTTTATCCAAAGATCAACGTCCGGTAGTGTAAACAAACCTTTTTTCGCGGTAACTTTATTTCGCGTTTTACTGCGATTTGTTTCCTCGATTTACAGTCAAACCGTTGGATTGCGCTTGTAGTCCCATCGTTTTTGTGTAATTAATTTTAGCGCTTGTAGTCCCATCGTTTTCGGGTTTATTATTTTTTGCGCTTGTAGTCCCATCTTTTTCGGTGTAATTAATTTTCGCGCTTGTAGTCCAATCGTTTCCGGGGTAATTAATTTTTGCGCTTGTAGTCATATCTTGTTCACGGTAATGAATTATTCTGAAAATGAAAATGAGTTTGTTTACAGCACATGATATCTATTATAATGGAGATGATATTATGTAAAGACATACTGAAAAATGCCAGTCATTGCTAAGCATCTGAACTATGGTCTTAATCTGGGCTATGGTCTTAATCTGGGCTAGATCTTTAAAAAGGTCAAATTTCTACATAACATTTTTGTACTGAAGAATGTTTTACAGTATTTCAAAGCAAATCATTCCTGATATCCAAGAAGCTATGAATAAGACAGGAAATAAAAATCACATTGCAGTACGTATATTGTATTTCAAAATTAATTTGCTTCTATATTTATTTACATAAGTATAGGATGTCGATAATATCATATTTTGTTCCGATACCGTGGTTATATTTGAGATCTTTTGTGAATATATTGACGTCATTAATCATTGCTATTAGAATTCAACAGACTGACGACTGAACTAAATGCATCAATTTATTTACGCAGCAAATGATTTACCAAACATTTTCCCTATCATTATTCTATTACTATTACATAATATTTTATATTTCACTTCCTCGTTGGCAGAGATGCTAAAGCAGATATTACCAGTATCAGGATTCCTACGAAGTGATCGATCTTCTTCATCAATATCATTTGTTTGTCTTTCTTCAAGGCATAAATTACGCTCTCGAATCTCTTTCTTCAAGTTCCTGTTGTGTTTCCATTTGCATTCCCAACATCCATCACTGTCGTTGCTATTTTAAGTAGGTCAAACCTAAATATCAAACGAAGTCACTGACAGCCATTAAAGACAAAATGATACAAATGTATCTTTGAAGGAATTAAATTAGAGTTGCAAAATGGATTTTTCTGTCTTAAAAAATCCCACACGTATCATTACCCTGTGTTAATTTTATTTCTGAAACGAAACTATCGTTTAAACGTTATTTGCAGTATTTGTGACGTTTAAGAATAAAACACTCAGAGTTCTGTTAAAATGTTTAAAACTTTTCTAGCTGGCAGAGTATATTTGATGTAAACAGGGAACGGAGCTACAACCGTTAAGAATGGTGGACTGTTAAAACAATATGATGACGAGATGAAAGAATGGTATCCTTGACCACTATGAACTATAACGCTAGGCGTATATCAGGTTGAGTGAAATTAATTTACATGGCTTTTTCAGTCATAAATAATACTCGTTTGACGGTTTGCCGGCATTATGTTAGTCTTATCTATTACAACAAGAGGCTATATATTCTAAAACAATCGATACATGTATCTGTATGTGTATGGGTTCCGTCATCCGCGATACTCCAGGGGTTCGGATCACATACGATCTCTACAACCCTAGACTACCTCATAGTAACAATGGAGGTAACAGAATAGGTAATGTAGTCATTTGATGTACATCAAAAGAACCGTACAACGGTACACTGTGGTTAATTGTGTGGCTTTGAAGTAAGGCGTTGCTCTCTCTGTAGTCTTCAAAGAATTTTTACAGGCCTGTGATTGGTTAAGATTTGTTTCCCTGAACGGCCTTCAGTTTTAGTATGAGATAGTCTAGGGGCGTAGAGATCGTATGTGATCGAAATCTCTGGAGTATCGTGGATGGCATTCGGTATATACCAAATCAAATCGTGTTTTTTATATTCATATGAACGCAATTCAATACGGCTTATTTGTGGATTCATATGAACGCAATTCAATACGGCTTATTTGTGGAAACGTTGCGTTTTAATATATATGTTATTGGTGCCGCTTTTTCATTGGTTAACGCAGACAACCCAATTACCTACATTATATATGTATATAAAACAAAGACAATCGATACACCTATTTCTACGTTTGTTCACAGTTAATCCCAGAGCACCACTTAAAATTATCTAATACCGAAAACGATATCCATACATTGTCTCAGCTTGAATTTAACAGCACAAGCGACTTACCTACACCGTTTGTGCTGTTCACTATTTTTTTTTATTTACAAAAAAAAAATAGTTTAATAAAGTTGAATAGTAAAAAAAACATTCTAAAATATATGACCAGAAGTAAATTGACGTTCAGTAAAATTACAACCCCCCTCCAAAAAAAAAAAAAAAAAAAAAACCACCCCACATTCACACAAAAAATCACAGAAGCTGTTGATCTAAACACCGCAATTCATATCAAAGATTATTACATAATACAAATTGACGTTAAAACAAAAACAAAACAGAATTAACAATATATATCCATTTCTAGCCCATATATAGAAGTGGAACAAGCCAAGAATTATCAGTATCCACGTGTTTTTTTTTCCATAAAAACAGTCAAAAGACTTGATATACGCTTAAACAGAGTCAGAAATGATACAACACGGGATCAGCAAGATTATGTGTTAAAGCAGATAGACACAAAAAAATGCAATACAGGATTTTACCCTAAACTAACAATAATTTGGAATAACCCATCAGTTGTACCACTGTTAAGGTGTGAATGTTCATTACTAATGTTACCTCCATTAAAACATCTTTTGGGATGATTTCTATTTAATGAAAAATCTCAGACTTGTGTGTTGTGAGAACAAATAACGTGGGTTAAAATTAGACAACATCACATTACCTTTATATATGAAATGTAACATAGGGTCTATAATTGGGACATCTTTTTCGCATAATTGTTTCATAGGGAACATGATTTTTTTTTTTTACACTTTGCTGTTCTTTTATATAGTAATTTGTGTGAATTTGCGTTTTCCACGTTGAAAGTCTATCTTTTAACTCCTGAAATTTTATTGTCTTGACTTTTGTATTTTGCCTTTTGTACTTTTTCAAAAGGTGAGAGAAAACATAAAGGTGAGAGCAATTATTGCGAAAAGAAGCCATTTACATGTATCATTTTTGATTCCATGAGGTGTGGAATGAGATTGAAAACAGCGTAATGGCCAGTGCATTGTAACTCGAGTAAGATCGTATATTGTCGTATTAAGAACCAGTTTTCAAAGAGAGCTAAGTATACTTATACATAAAGGATGTTCCTTGTTTGTTGATGAATAACAGTGATTCCATCGAGTGGGGTGGAAACTTTATATTTTTACAAGTAGGTGATAACTGTTATCCATCAAGAAGGAAGGAATGTGCTGTTTATTACATGTTCAGGTCTCAGTTTTAGGTCTAAACTAGGCTAAATTATACTAGAGAGTACATTGTGTACATGTATTCCAATCAGTCGCAATTTTCTCGCGCTTACTAATTTAATTCCTTACATGGGGCATACATTTAGAAGAAAATTAACATAAGATAATCTAATACAACACGTTGTTGTCCCAACAGTTAAAATGAAAAATAATTGGAAAGATGCACGTAATATTATAGATTTCAAAAAATGAAAGATATTCTCGCAAAAAAAAAAAAAAAAAAAAAAAAAACAAAAAAAAAAAAAAAAAAAAAAAAAACCCAACCTAAAACCCGATATTTTCATGTAAATGTTGTGTCTGATTGGTCAATATAGAGTGAATACTGATATTTTCACTTAGTTGTTAACATGTACCGATATCTTCTTTACAGTATGGTCAATGGAAATAATCAAACTGGGAAAGTGTTTTGTAAGTGATCATAGTGTGCTTGTAAAATCAAGTATTTACATAAATGTACATGTATGAAAATGTGTGGCCGAATATTTAACCTCTGTTTTCTGTATCCATAAGGCATGGGCTATGCTTCAGTATGTGAAACCATTGGTTGGGAGAGTGATGGAAGACAATTACTCCTGGAATCTAAATTAACGTAACTTTTATCTCGCGTTAAACCACAAAATGCAAAGTAAAACTTTACAGACTGATGTACTAATACATGTAGCTCGTTTCCTTTCTCTTTTATTTTAATCGAATACGCATGACCAGCTCCGCTTACATTTTAAATTTTAATCATACGTGTCATGCATATCTTAATCGGTCCATAATCCGGTTAGTTGTGTGTCCCTGTTATTATGTCACGTGCTCGTGAGCCTCTATTTGATTAATAAATGATGCTGGACCTCAGCCATGTTGGTTGTTTTAATATGCTAGATTAGGCATACATAACATGGTGTCAGAAGCGGGATTGAGGATGCCTGAAGAGTAATCCGTCATATAAAGTAACCCGTAGATATCTACGACAGGTAGAAAGCCTCGACAGCCATGGATTTATCCGGTGGAGCACCAAAATTTGATTGGGAGAGTGCGGATCTTCCGACCACGTGGAAAAAATTCCAGCAACATGCACAGTTCATGTTTGATGGCCCGTTAAAGAAAAAAAAGGAGGAAGAACGGTGCAACTACATAATGTTGTGGATTAGAGACAAAGGTAGGGATATATACAGTACCTGGACACTGCCAGATGCAGACAGAAAAAAAACTTTCAGCGTTGAACGATAGATTTAAAATTTACGTGGAGCTCAAGTCAAACAAAGTATTTGCGCGCTATAAATTCCAATGCAGGATTCAGACGGAGACTGAAACAACCGAACAGTTTGTGACAGCTTTGAAAATTCTTGTTAAAGACTGTGGTTACGAAGGAGGTGGTGATGAGATGGTGAGAGATCGGAGGATGGTTTGGGACGAGACATGTGAAGATGAGAGAAAACTGATAAATCATGGTTCTGATCTTACACTAGATAAAGCAATAGAAATTGCTAGATTACATGAATTTTCGCAAGCTCAGTTAAAGAAAATGTCAGAAGAAGATTTCTTTGTTACTTCAAAGACACATTATGTGTCTCGAGAACAAAAGTCGACATCACATGGAAAGTTACGTGATTATGATAAGACGAAACACAAATCGTCATGCTTCGGTAAACAATCAAGCAGACACTCACAGTATCAATGTTTTAGATGTGGGAGAAATCACGGTGACAATGAAAAATTCCCAGCTATAGGTCAGACATGAAACAAATGTCACAAACGGGGCCATT
This sequence comes from Argopecten irradians, assembly GCF_041381155.1. Taxonomy (NCBI): domain Eukaryota; kingdom Metazoa; phylum Mollusca; class Bivalvia; order Pectinida; family Pectinidae; genus Argopecten; species Argopecten irradians. The sequence goes on along the minus strand of NC_091144.1, from coordinate 28,534,462 downwards.
TCGCTATTAAGTGTTTTGGCGGTAAGCCTTAATTCAGGAATAAAAAGGTACATGCCCTTGATCAAGATGAAATCACCGAGAGTGAAAAAGCTAGATAAAGGACAGGTCCTTGATGTCAACCTACTAGAAAATGATTCGGATTGGAATGAAACCGTGTTGATAAATGAACATCCGGTCAAGACTAAATGGACACTTGAGCAAAGTCAAAGTATTATATATGATGTGTTCAAGTCGTTGAACTACTAAACAGTACTAAGGAATGCAGACTGTCCATTAAGATCATACTCTGGACATTGTATCAAACCAGTGGGAATGACAACCTACCGTGTCAGTACAGCGACGTAAACTCGCATTTACAATTCTATGTTGTGGACATCAAATACCGAATGTACTGGGAGGTGAAGCATGTAAAAACATGAACTTGGTCAAGAGAATTAAAATGATTGAATCTCCTCAAGAGATTCAAAACAAGTACTCAGACTTGTTTCAAGGGATTGGATGTTTACCAGGTAAACGCATGATTAAGATTGACCCAACGAGCACTCCTATAGTACACCCACCAAGGAAAATACCGGTCGCGCTTAAGGACCAGGTCAAGGACGAACTAAAACGTATGGAGGAAATCGGTGTCATTGTCAAGGAAACCGAACCAACGGAATGGGTAAACAGTATTGTTGTTGTCACAAAACCTAACAAAATCCGTATCTGCATAGACCCTAAGGATCTCAATCGTGTTATATTTAGGGAACACTTCCCCATGAAAACCATTGAGGAAGTTGTCGCGAACATGCCTGATGCTAAAGTGTTTTCAAAGTTGGATGCGACATCTGGATTTTGGCAGGTGAGATTGGATGAAGCAAGCTAAAAACTATGCATCTTTAACACTCCCTTCGGGAGATATCGTTTCACACGAATGCCTTTTGGAATAAAGTCGGCTCCCGAGATGTTCCAAAAGATCATGTTACAAATGGTTAAAGATATTGGTGGAGCTGAAGCCATCATGGATGACATTTTAGCTTGGGGTACAGATCAGAGAGAACATTACCATAGGCTGAACCTAGTCATGCAAAAAGGCAAGGTCATACAATCTAAAACTCAGTCCAGGAAATGCGATTTCAAAAAAGAGGAGGTAACGTACGTCGTGCACGTACTCGGTAAGAAGATCTCAAGCCAGACCCCGAAAAGTTTCGCGCAGTCAAAGCGATGAAGCAGCCCCAGAGCAAACCAGAGTTACTAAGTTTTCTAGGGTTTCTGCCTAATATGTCGAATGTTAGTACACCATTGAGGAAACTTACACGGAAAGATGTCGAATGGGAATGGTCTATAGAGCATGAGGACAGCTTTCAATAACTCAAGCTCATGGCTACCGAAGCACCGATTCTCAGATTCTATGATCAGAAGTAACCGCTAACCCTATCGGTAGATGCTAGCTCTAAAGGGCTAGGCGCAGTAATCCGTCAAGAGGAAAAACCCATAGCTTACGCGTCGAGCGCTCCCACACAATCAAAACGATTGTAAAGTTGAGGTGGAGAGTGATCATAAACCACTACAAGCCATATTTTCAAAACCATTTCACCAGGCACCTGTGATATTACAAAGACTTTTACTTACTATTCAGGAGTACGACTTGAATGTACAATACAAACCTGGAAAGCTTATGCGGATGGCGGATCATTTGGGTAGATCATACTTACCTGAAACACAGGAACAGCTATTACCGGAAGTAGATGTAAACATGCTTAATCCTATGGGATACCGACCCATATCTCCCGAGAGATATGTACAGTCTCAGTGGGAAACTGCCAAGGACGTTGTGCTACAAGAACTACAAGATTTAGTGTTAGATGGTTGGCCAACAATCAAAGACAGTATATCTAGAAAAGTAAAAGAAAACTGAGGATTCCGAAATGAGGTCGCCTGTATAGGTGGTGTCTTATACAAAGGACCAAAGCCGATTGTTTCCAAAGCGCTTAGACCAGCAATGATGGATATCATTCATGATTCACACTTAGGAGAATCAAGTGTAAAGAAAGGACCAGAGAAGTTCTGTTTTGGCCAGGGATGTCTAGTCAGATAGAGGAAAAGGTCTTAAGTTGTTCAATATGTGCGGAATTACAACGGAACAATCCAAAGGAACCAATGATACAGGTACATGTAGAACTACCAGACCGCCCATCGTCAAAAGTAGCAGAAGATATTTTTGAGCTCAACTCAAAACATTATCTACTCACAGTAGATTACTACTGAAAGTGGCCAGAAGTACAGCTACTAGACCATCTGACAGCCAAAAACATGATCGTCCGACTGAAAAGTCTGATTGTGAAAAATTTGATGAAAAAATTGAAGGATCCTTACAAAGCTCTGCTGGACTATAGGAACACTCCTCTGGACATAGGTATATCTCCAGCCCAAATGTTTTAGGACGTAGACTAAAAACCATGCTACCAACTACGTCAGGCCTTTTGAAACCTCATGGTAATGACGAGATTAGCAAACATCTACAAAAAACGACATGATAAATACAAGTCCTACTTTGATCAGAGAGCTAGTAGGAGCAGTCTCAAAAGCTTCGATCCATGTGACACAGTCATGATTCAAATTCAACGTAATAAACCGAGGTAAGAGGAACAGTTGAGTGTAAACATGAAAGTCCACGATCGTATGTTGTAAACGCGGACAACGGTAGACAGTATTGGAGGAATCGAACAATCTACTCGCGCTCCAGAACTAAAGCAATATAGTTCCCATACCGTATCTGATGTGTAGCGAGTTCAACATAGAACCTCTAGTTCTGGTTCAACATAGAACCTCTAGTTCTGGTTCAACATAGAACCTCTAGTTCTGGTTCAACAGCCATCTGCGAACGTACCATGTACTCAGGATGACACAGCTGATCATCAGACTGTGAAGGAGCCACCAGCTACTACCGTGGAGAAGCCATTACAAAGGAGCAGTGGCAGAGTCACCTCAAAGCCTGGATATTTGAAAGACTATGTTCAAAAAATATAAGATTTTGTTTAAAGTTAACTTTTCAAGTTAACACGCGAAAGACTTTAATTTGTTCGAGTTTGCGTTTTAAGATTTGTTAAATTCCGTTTGAACGGTTAGTGAGGACTTGCTTGGATGAACCATTAAGCTCAAGGTGAATGTAAAAGCATGTAGGCTATAGATATAGTGATCGGTTACAGTAACTGTATTGATATAAGCTCTTGAGAAGGGGAATGTCATGTATATTTTAATCGGTCCATAATCCGGTTAGTAGTGTGTCCCTGATATTATGTCAAGTGCTCGTGAGCCTCGGTTTGATAAATAAATAATGCTGGACTATCAACAAAAAGTCAATTTAGATTCTAAACTGATATTGTTAGTATTTGTAGATGTAGTTGCAATTAAGTTATATCAAAGAATATTTAAAATGATTTCTTAATAACTTTGGTACAGCAGTTGTTGAAAGTCGATACTTGTAAACATGCCTTCGTTTTAAACTGGTCGCCATAGAATTTACGATTATTGCCGAACGGAAGTCGGAAAGTTCATGGCCCGTTCTCGGAAGAGTTCGGACAGACGTTACGTACATGTAGTTACGGTAGTCACATGACGTTCTCGGCAACGACGTTACAATGTCGGCTTACTTCCACTTGTTTGACTAAGTGGGATGTGGGACCCACCTAGCGATGTTCAATATTTATTTGATTTTTATCAAAAGTTTCCAAATCATTATCACTCATCTTGACTTCGATTTAGTCCTACATGTATCTCTGCATGATTTATAACAGGATTTGTTTTCACCATTCTTCTAAATCATGAAAAAAATAAGACAGATGCGGATAGTGAGGCTAGATTAGGCATACATAACAATACGAAATTGTGGTGTATGTTTGTCATGGCATTATCCTCCATGAAGCATATTTGACGCATGGAATTTTATTGTGAAACGTTTTTTTCTCTACAACTGATAACACATTGGGAAATCACTGAGGCATGTGATGTGTGTTTGTTTTCACTACAACTGTATAAAACATATTGCATTCAGCTCTAATATATGGTGGCATATTTCTGCCATCGATTTGCCGACTTACGACTCAATGATGTCGACATAATTAAGGCATTAATTCGACATCATATCGGAAGATGTCGACATAAACAGAAGAATATGTCGACTTACTACATGAACCTGCCCACATAATAATTCCAAGATAATTATGTAGAAAGTTGGTAACTCGGCGATTAATCGTGGTTATGCTCGGGTGTGACACCGACTTGTCAGTTATTGATGTCGACATCTAAACTAAACGATGTCGACATCTGGTGTTGAAAGTGGAAATCAAAGGCCACCCTTTCATAGAGCACTGTGTATATGCAGCAAGGCACCATACAGCAGAGTTCGACGTTGATTTTGTTAATTCAGAAAAGTTTTTATTTATTTGATTTCAAAATTAAAAATTGTGATCCTGCACATCCCGGCCATGCAGCTGTAGCCTGCGTGTACGTACACATTGTACATGTACAATGTAGCTGTCAGTCCGAGCTGAGGAAGTTAGAGTGCAAAAGGACTCTTCATTGTACAACGAATTTCCATCCTCTTGGCCATAATCATTTATTAATATATATATCCGTGGGTTGAAGATTCGTTTAAAAGCTGTGTGTGTGTTTTGTGGATTAGGATTCGTACCAAGTCCATGTGGTACATACCGTACTATACTATATTACAATGATTTTTTCAAGATTTCGTTTTCTTGCGAATCACGAAAATTACCAGTTACGTAATTTAAAAGCCAAAAAGGTCACAGTACAGATACACAATACCCATTTGGAAACCGGCTTTACTTGTTAGCTTGCCCTGTCCATATATATACATAAATATTTACATCCCTCGATACAACGAATTTTTGTTACGGTCTTAATGGCCTAAAAATCCTCCCGGGACGCGGTTTTAGCTCCAAACTCGGGATATATATCTGCATCTATTTTTCGTAGTAAAAACGTAGTAAAAAAAAAGTCACGTGCTTATACCTCATTCATGCCATTGGCCGGAATATACAATTGTATTATGGGTAACTAGTGATCACGTGATTGTGTGTTTACTTCCAAATATGGTGATAGTTTGCTTGCCATTTCTTCGGAGAAATTGATTTATTTAAAAATATTTAGACTCCAAAATGTTTTTAATATTGCATGCATATCATTTTGACTTGCACATATGTATTATTTTACTATATATAATGAACTGAAATGAGTTATAAAACTGCCATTTCCACGTTTTGTAAATAAATAATATAATGCTAATTGACCAATTCAATAGGTCTAACCGTCTAATCTAAAATCAGCGAAGATCGGCTACTCCCGGCTAAATTCGTAGAATTCTAAATTTATATTTTTATATATTATTACCTGCTTTAGGGTTCAGAACATATACATATAACACAGAGAAGATAAGATCTTCGTCAAAAGGCCTAATTATGTATAAATACCAGGTCAGAGAAATCACTCTATTTGGAAGTAAACACACACTAATGTGATCACTAGTTACCCATAACACAATTCCATATTTATTTCGGCCAATGGCATGAATGAGGTATGATCACGTGACTTGTTTTACTACGTTTGACTACAAAGAACGCGTGTTTTGTACCATAATTGGGAAAATCCCCCCGGATCGTGATTTCATTTCCACCATTTGAAACAGAAGGCTTAGAGTAGACTTTGATTGTGAAACATTGATAAATTGAAGATTACATGTTGTGCCATGGCAGATGTCAAAGTTAATGTATATATACTCGACAATTACTTGAAACATCATCTAATAAATTTGTGTTGAAAATATAATTGATGTTGACCAGGAAATGTACCAGTCTAAATTTTGGTTGAATAATGCATGGAAAGTGAATTAATCTTAACTTTTCCACTTTGTGGAAAATCCTTCAAAACGGATTTATCTCCCCTTGATTGAAATGACAAACCATGTACCTTTGCTATGATAAAATGTTTTTTTTTTTTTCATTTTTTTTTAAATTCAATAATGAATGCAGATCAAATGTATTATTCAAATATCTGTATTAATTTGATTTGAAACATATTTGTTTTGCTGAAAATTTACAACAACAAAAAAAAATAATATCAATACAAAATATTCATGTTTGTAATTTTATTGTTGTTGTTTTTGTACTTGCTGTACAATGTACAATGAGAAAAACCGTGATGTGGAGAAGAAGTTAGTTAGAATTTGAATTGTTTACAAATTGATGAGAATTGAGAATGAGCAGGATCCAATAAAGATATATATGTCTAACAGTCAACTGAATTCCGATATGTACAGTTATAAATAATGTTTTGCTTTTAAACAAACAAATAAATATGTCTCAGCCCTGTGACTTGGCACATAGGTCAAGATCATTGATTTGAACCAACTTTGTATCCCTTCATCCCAGCATACTATGGCCCAATAACATGTCCATGTATGAGGTTCTTGGTTATTAAGAAGATTGTAAATTGTTTACAACAGACACTGGATGATGCCGGCCAAAAGACAATTGCAATAGGTCACACAGGAGGAGATTAATTCAACACACAACCATATCTACTTTATAAACTTTTTCTCATAAATCATTACATATAATCCTTGTACACATCCGTATCAGTGGCGACGCTAACAGGAAATTAATGAATATGCAATATGGCGTGTGAGCGTCGAAGGGTCGAGATTTTGGTGTTTGGAGGTCCGGGGGTCTCTCCCGGAAAAAAATATCACGATTTAGAATGGCTGAGATAATTTTTTCGAAGTATTTTGATGATTTTTCGAACGCCGAATGCGCGAGATATTGGTGTTTGGGGGGTCTGGGGGTCTCACCCGGAAAAAATATTACGATTTTGATGATTTTGCGAGCGCCGAATGCGCGAGACTTTGGTGTTCTGGGGGTCCGGAGGTCTCCCACGTGAAAAATATGACGATTTGGAATGGCCAAGATGAGTTTTACGGTGTATTTTGAGGATTTTAAAGCGTTCTTAACGTGGTAATTATCGATTTACATTTACCTGCATTTAGAAATTATAATTGTGAATGTCGTCATATCATTATGCAAACCTGCTCGATCTTAACATACGACTTCACACCATCAGTACATTGTTGTTTAACTAAAAAAAATAATGAATTGATTTAATTGTCTTGCTTAGACATATAAACAATTTAATATTTCAAGAAACATTTTTGAAATAGTAGAATCCCTTGATGGACATTTTTAGTCTAGTTCATGGGTATTGAATTTTTATTATTAAAGGTTAGAACATTATGTGCTTGAATTTTTTAGGAAATGCGCCGCAAAGCGGCAAAACTTTCTAAAATGAAGTACGAAAAATGTGCAGGAGGACCCTTTTCTTCCTACGCCCCTGCAGTTGCACATTTAAAAAGTTTAATGAACTTGGTACCCACTACTGACTGATGTTAATCATGCCAATAAAAGATGGATCTTTTCTCTATTTCTGGAATCCTTTACCTTTTCCTTTCCTCTTGGAAATGTTTTTGAAGTCTATATAGCAGTAATAACAAAACACATAGCCACCTGTCAGCCATGTTTTTTTTCTGATTGGTCACCCAATTTCGGATACAGAATGAAACAAATACATACACTGTATATAAGCACCATATATTAACCTATCAGGCCCATGAAATCAGCCAGTGATGATATCAATTTAACCTTTTAATCTATGAAGAGTATTTGATTCCATTACATCTGTTACATTTCCTATGAAAATTGAGCAAATAATGCTCATAAATGTGTTTCCCTATATAAACTATGGTACAGACCCTATCCCCTGGGGAATATTCCGAGACCCCAGGGCCATGATATTCACAATATTGGTAGAGGGCCTTGAGACCTTTCAATCTATGAAGAGTAATTCTGACAAACAAAATGATACATTTTCGTACGGAACCTACCGAAGCAGGTCCTAGGTCCCAATTTACCAGGCGGGAAGCTGCCTAGCTGCAATATTGTAGCTCAAAAGACTTTTTGACAGAAAATGGTGTCGTCTGAAAGGTATAGTAGGCCGGGTACGTATATTCGTTCTAGAAGCTGCCAGGTAAGCACATAAGCCCGTGCATCATGCACATCATTTTCCTTAGTATGTGTACAAGTACATGTATTAGATTCCCAAAAAGCTAAGTTGGCTATGCGGAAGCTTATAACTATTTGTTTGGAAATAATATGGAAAATAAACTATGATATTATATTATTGCTTAACAATTTCAAATGGTGGAAATGAAACCACGATCCGCGGGGGATTTTCCCCATAATGGTACAAAACACGCATTCTTTGTAGTCAAACGTAGTAAAACAAGTCACGTGATTATACCTCATTCATGCCATTAGCCGAAATAAATATGGAATTGTATTATGGGTAACTAGTGATCACATGAGTGTGTGTTTACTTCCAAATAAGAGTGTTTTCTCTGACCTGGTATTTATACATTTTAAAAAAGGCCTTTTGACGAAGATCTTATTTTCTCTGAGTTATATGTATCTGTTCTGAATCCTATTTAAAGCAGGTAATAATATATATAACTATAAATTTAGAATTCTACGAATATAGCCGGGAGTAGCCGATCTTCGCTGATTTCAGATTAGACGGTTAGACCTATTGAATTGGTCAATTCGTATTATATCATTTATTTACAAAAACGTGAAAATGGCAGTTTTATAACTCATTTCAGTTCATTATTTATAGTAAACTAATACATACGTGCAAGTCAAAATAATATGCATGCAATATTAAAAACATTTTGGAGTCTAAATATTTTCAAATAAATCAATTTCTCCGAAGAAATGGCAAGCAAACTATCACCATATTTGGAAGTAAACACACAATCACGTGATCGCTAGTTACCCATAATACAATTGTATGTTCCGGCCAATGGCATGAATGAGGTATAAGCACGTGACTTTTTTTTTTACTACGTTTGACTACAAAGAACGCGTGTTTTTACTACGAAAAATAGATGCAGATGTATCCCGAGTTGGGAGTTTAAAAACCACGTCCCTAGAGGATTTTTAGCCCAAAGGTTGAATCTGGCCATTAAGACCGTAACTAAAATTCGTTGTGCCTTTATATAAGTGTCTCGAGGGATGTAAATATTTATGTATACAGTATATATATGGACAGGCCAAGCTAACAAGTAAAGCTGGTTTCCCAATGTGTATTGTGTACCTGTACTGTGACCTTTATGGTTTTTTAAATTACATAACTGGTATTTTTCGTGATTCACAAGAAAAGAAAACATGATTTTTTTTATTTTTTATTTTTTATTTTTTTTTTCATTCATTCTTTTAATATAGTATAGTACGGTATGCACAACATGAACTTGGTACGAATGCCAATCAACAAAACACACACACAGCTGTAAACGAATTTTCAACCCACGGTTATATATATTAATAATTCGTTGTACACTTCCTCAGCTCGGACTAACAGCTACAAATACAGCTGCATGGGCGGGATGTGCAGGATCACAATTTTTAATTTTGAAATCAAATAAATAAAAAAACCTGAATTAACAAAATCAACGTCGATCTCTGCTGTATGGCGCCTTGCTGCATATACACAGTGCTCTATGAAAGGGTGGCCTTTGATTTCCACTTTCAAGACCAGATGTCGACATCTTTTAGTTTAGACGTCGACATCAATAACTGACAAGTCGGTGTCACACCCGAGCATAAACACATTAATCGTCGAGTTACCGACTTTCTAAATAATTATCTTGGAATCATTATGTGGGCATGTACATAAGGTTAGTCGACATATTCTTCTGTTTATGTCGACATCTTCCGATATGATGTCGAATTAATGCCTTAATTATGTCGACATCATTGAGTCGTAAGTCGGCAAATCGATGGCAGAAATATGCCACCATACTAATAAAATATGGCATTTCAATTTACTCTTTTACTTTTTAGATTTTCAAGTTAACGAAAAAATATAAGACAAAACTAAAAACTTATTCATCTGAATATATATTTTATGTCAATAAGATAGCAACAATAAGTAACGTTAACGTCAAATCAAGAATTTATTTAAATATAAGTGAATATACAGCAAAATTCTTGGTCAGTACAGAAACAAATGTCGGAATAAAAAAAAAATTAATGTGAGGTAAAATGGATCATTCAAATTTCCACTCTTTATTTCGTTAACAACTTTTTCATTACTACGATTTAAACATAGATAATGTGTAATTATATATATAAGCAGAAATATAAACTATTTTAAGTCTTCTGATACGTCGTACAAAATATTCCGGAATTCTTGTCCGAATATCTTTTTAAATTTAACATGCTGTATTTAGGTTCCGGTAAAAGTTCAATGTGAAAAGGCAAGGGCAATATATTTTATAATCATGTCGTCCCGGTCAATGCCGAGTACGTTCCTGAAGAATTCTATGCAAAATGGACTTGGCCGTTATGTGTGTCAGCTGCAAAGGATAACTTTAAATTTCTGTAAATCAAACGCATGCAGCTTAGGCATGAGGTAAGAGTGTTCGTCTCCACACGTGGGTTACGGTACCAACTGTACGTACCTGTCAGGAAACTGAAGATCTAAGATTATACTGTAATATTGTTATAATATTGTTATCATACATATCGCTTCAAATTTGATTATTTATGAAACCATGGCTACATACTTGAGATTGAAAACACTAAATATTAATTACAACGTATGTTCTTTTCCCCGTCTTCAGGCTTATTACTGTTCAAAGGGAGGTAACTCTTGCAAAACAACATCTGATTATGAGATAGTTACAAATAGCTATAGTAACACAGCAATAAACAATGGTATCAACAAAGAACAAGTCAATATAATCCCATGGGTCAAAGATTTGTGTTACAATACTGTTACACTAATTTATTTGTCTGACAAGAAAAAAAAAAAAAAAAAAATTAAATATTTTGTTCGAAGAAAAAGAAAAAATAGAAACACAGTGCTTTTCCTGGGTATTTTGGAAATTGCCACCTGGTGAAAATTGGGAAATTTTGTGCGATAAAGGAAGGAAGTGAAAAATTGAAACGGTGTTTATGGAAATTTTGGAAAAGGTAAAGGTAAAAATAAACAATTATGCTTCGCTAAGAATCAAGTGTAAGAATGGATACTAAAATACGATGTTCAGACTTGGGATTTCCGGAATCTTGTTAGTTTAGTCGCAAAAAATACGCGTCAACTCACTGTTTTGGGAAAAAATAACAAGATATACCATAAGAATGGGGCCTGAAAATCTTTGCTTTCAAGTGTAAAATGTATCAATTGGTATATAATTTAACATGCAATTTTGCTGTTCTCCTTCTTATCATAGACAAAAATCACAAACAATACAGATAATATATACAGTATATACTTTGTAAGTACTTACTATGATATTGTATTGATTGATGAGTTACAGCAGAAACATGCAGTATGTCAGATATGCATATTGTTTCTGTTTACAGCTGAAATTACGATAATGCAATTTAATTTGTTCATCTTGTATTGATATCTCTCATTTTATGATTCCAAATAAACTGATATTAAGATTTTAAAAGATTGATATTTACATGTACTTTTATGTATTTCTGTATTTTAGGCTGTACCTAATGAACATTTTTTGACAATTTAATAATTATGTGCATTTTATTTTTTATTGTAGAGATTTCATTGAACAACACCTGATGGACTTCGCAAAAGCAAACCCAGGAGTTGTAGTTTACTTGAAGCCAAGGAGACACAGATCACCAAGAATTGTAGCAACATTTCGTAAGTATCGGTTTGAAGATATGTTACATTCAAATACATTCCCAGTTTTTATTTTATATAGGACAATTAAGGTAGGCTCAATTACAACTCAGTTGTGATTTAGTCTTTTTTATCATATTAATTAACAGCCAGGTTATTAAGGGTATATGCCAGCCAGCTTAAGAGGTTGAAGGAAATTAAGTTGGAGCACTGCATGAGGAAAAAGCCATCAACCTACAGTCAGTACCAGCACCTGCCAAACATGGATTTTGATTGTGCATTCCAGAGTTAGAGAACTAGTACCTTATATGTAGTATTCAAAATATGTCCAAACATCTTTGTCCTTCATGTGACTACTGAACGTCAGATGTTCAGGTAAAAGTTAAAGTTTGATAAACTTTGATGCATTTAGAAGCAGGATTTGATCTCTATTTAAGTTCAGTTGCACGCCTAAATTTTCAGCTGAATTCTGATCTACCAGAATTACTAAGTTATGTCTGAACAAAGGGAAGTAACTCTGATAGATCACAATGTTCTGATATACATGGTATAAAGATGCTCCACCGCCGACAAAGCATAAATGTTACCCATCATTTGAACAATATTTGTCAATGGTGGTAATAATGTAAAGATGGTAACTTTTATAATTTAAGAAAAATACTTAATTATAATATGACCGTCTGCTCCTATTATTGATAAAGAAAAATTACCATTGTCAGCAATGGAGCATGTTTAAAAATTACCATTGACATTATATAACAAAGAGAATTTTTTTGTTTATTTACCAAATTCTATATATAATAAAGTAGGAAATGTTTCTATTTACAGTCAATGGTAATACACAAACACTCAACATGTCTGATTTACCCAAAGAGGACATTTGTAAGTGGGTGGAAGCGATGAGAACGCGATCAGGTGTGCCGGTGATGAGATTGAGAAAGACCTGGCACACGGATACACCCAGCATACAAGGTGCATGGCATCCATTCCTCTTCAAAGATCCTGTAAACAATGTAACATCCTTCCCAGATCCAGAGCTTTATAAACTACCAGAGGAGGAGAGTGCTACAACACGGCTGTTAAAACGAGCAGAAGAACTTAGACAAGGACAGTTAGCTGTGAATTCTGGTAGTATCTCTAAATCAGAACAGATCTCTGAAAGCGTTGAGTCAAGCTCTGGGTCATGAATTTTATTGAAACTGTAATTGATTATATATATATGTAGAATTTGAATTCTATTTAATATGGATTTTGAGAGGTGTTTTGAAACCTTTAGGTTCATGATATAAAGACTGAATTCATGTGATAATTAAAAACTTCCAGCTTCTGCTTTTAATAATTTACATGTGAGCAAAAATTAAAGCAAGCATAACACGGTGTTCGACAATTATACTGTTTGCAGCATTGGTGTGTTAAAAACATACTTTTCCGTTTTCATAATGAGATTGTAGTCTTTGACATTTTAGAAATGGATTTTTCTGCACCTGTTTCATCGTAAGTTACAAAATATTTTGATATGACAAGTTATACATCAGATTGCAATTGTCTACTTTTGCAATGAGATGATTTATTTCTAGGCAACATTAATGTTCAGAAGTTCATTTTTTCCCTAAATTTATCAACCCTAGAATGCCTCTTCTTAAATTTATCTATATATGGATGAAATGTTCATGATATCAGTTAAGTAAGAAAGCCTGTATTGATATATGACTGGATGTATATCACTTCTACAGTATTAAAAGTGCTGTTTATAGAAAGACAAAGCCAGGGATTAAAGATGCTGATTTATGAATCTTTTTATATGTGCTAAAGTAATGATTGCATGTAGATATGTGTATGTAGACAGTATTATGAATGAATAACTGTATGTGATACCAACTGTAAATGGTTGAAAGCAAAGGGATCTGGCAATATTTCTTAACCAACGGTATATACATACATAAAAGAAATTGTGCCAGCTAGGTCCTTGTGGTTGAAAGGTAGAAATTACAAATGAAATTGATTTGTAGCTGGAATATTTTGCAGTGTGTGAGTGTCATATAATTTCAAGAGTTCTGTGAGTGGTGGATTGTGATGGATGCCATCCTTCGCACTCCAGGGTTTACTATCCCTGACGTTATATCAACAACAGGACTATATATATCTCTTAGTAAAACTACTATTCTATTATGGCCCTTTCCAGAGGGAACTGTTCTCCTACTGTTCCCGAGGGAAAGGGTCATAATAGATTTAGTATGTCACATGACATTCTTTATGACGTCATATATTTGGTCGCGTGCTCATTCCTGAGGAACTATACTTTAGTATAGTTCCTGTAGTCAGGTATAGTCTCCTGTAGTCAAGAAGGACAGAGAACTGTCGCAAAGTAGACCATGGCTGTTATCCAATCACATTCCTAGTAATTATCATGTGATGTACTAAATAGTAATTGTATTACGGTACACTGTAGTTGACTATGTTGCTTTGAGTTTGGTGTCGCTCTCTCTGTTATCTTCAAAGAAAGTCTCTACAGGCCTGTGATTGGTCAGTTTTTTCTCCTAAACTGCCTCCAGTTTTACTATGAGATAGTCCAGGGGTGGATATAACAAAAGTGGCAGTAACCTCATGAGTATCGAGGATGTATGGATGTGTATAGGATTCTATACATGTAAATGGGTGATGAGAAAATAAACACACAAAAAAACCACCTTGAAATAAATGTCAAATCAGTTTTTGAACATTTTTTAACTATTGTTGTGATTTTTATTGATAGAAAGTTTATGTGATGAATTCATTATTTAAATTATAACATTTATTTATAATATTCGCCTACATGTCTGTGAAACTACACTTTCCACTTTATACAGTGTACATAATGTATTAAGAAATAATTCCCTTCTCTCACTTTGTTAGTCATGTAGCAGTTTCATCAACATTCCTTAGAAAAGCATTACCGAAGTTAAGGAAAGTTTCTTAACTTAGATTTTTTTCGTTAAGTTCTGTAATGCTTTTCATATGGAAAACTTTCAAGTTATGGAATTACCTTTAAGGTATATTGATGAAACTGGGACTTTGTCCAGAACGTTTCATCACTTTGAATTGAACAAGAAATAGATGGTGGGAAATACTTACCAGGCTCTTGTATTTTAAGAAAAATCATCTCCTAAATATGAGTGGATTTTAAGAACAGCACTTTTGGAAGACTTACATTCAAAGGTTTACTCTGTAATTATCATCTGTCTTTTGTCGAATAGACTCTCAATTTTTTCGCAAACCGGGATATGTAACTTCAATTATACACGTTTAGTAAACGACACATGTACGCAAGATTTACCTCCCTTCCTACACACCAAAACTTGGATATGGACACCAACAAAAGAAATGAATCTAAGAAATGTATAAAACAGTATCAGGAAATTAAAAATACAGGTGAAGAATTGAACCAAGAGTTCCCGAACAATTTTCTCCCCATAGCAATTATTTGAATTTTAAACGACGTAGGTGTCTTTTGAGAATACATATTTTAAATTGCACCAAGGATGGTGAGTAATATCAAATTGTTAAAGATAAATTCACTTGCTGAAAAGTTAAAAAAGCAGGTGTAAATGAGTTTGATTATTTTGTAGCTTTCCAAAAGTTAACCAGTAACCAAGAAGCAGGTGTAAAAGAGTGTTATTTTTTGCAAACAAATATTTCTCTTCAGTGGATTTTGAAGCTGGGCAGTTAAAATTAAAAAATTATCAAAACCAGATATATACTGTAGTTTTACTTAAAGGACCACTGAATTTCCGAAACAATAAATAAAGGTTTCTTAAAAACAATAATAACATACAAAATGTAATATGATTTATATCGGTAAAATAAGATGAAGTTAAAACACCAAACAAATGCGAAATTCACTGCGTAATTGATATTTACCAATGAGATTCATTTCGGTTTTTTTTTTGCCGTCTGGCGCAGTGAGATTCAACTAATGCGCGGTAATTAGGACGACGGCGGGAATCATAAGACGACCCGCCTTTTGGAAATAGCATTAAATCTATTTAAATTAAATTGTTTAGAATGTGATGATAAGCGCATTACTAACTGTAAACTAATATCTTTTGCGACTTTCCAAATTTATCAATCTCGTTTTACAATCCCATTTTGAAAATCAAAAGGCGTTTCGGAAAGGTAGTGGGTCTTTAAATATTGCATCACATACTGAATTAAAATATGGCTGATACTTCGTATGTTTTGACTTTCAAGAATAAACCTGGAGAATATCCGGTGATTTGTTGAATTCCGATTTGTATAGACGTACAGTACATATACCCGTACTCTAGATCTAGACTGTGCCAAGAATTGAGATAGGGACCATGTTCAAAAAGGTTATTAAAATCATGCGCCGAATCATATTCGTGTATTACTAAAATGTTTGCAGGGATCCGTGAAACACGTAGTATATCCGGATATAGTTATAACTATAATCTGAATGCATTAAAATTGAATAAATCTTTTACAGTAAATTAAAGTGTCTCTAGAATATGCACACATCTGTAGGTCTCTATAATATCTCTGACTCCGTCCGACCACCATGTCTGTCATTCTTTCTAATAGAATCAAACCTACGTTTACCGAGCCACTGTTTTATACGACCTCCTGTCATATATGACTTTTTTGTCCCCTCTCGACGTTCTATATCAGAAACCTGAATTAAGCGACTCTATATCAGACGCGCCTAATAATCGTCCTTTTTGGTGACCCAAATATTAAAAAACGACTTTTGAATGTTAATGGCTTAATTTTGACCACTTCCAACAGTAGTAATATCTAAGTAAGGTAATAATTCATATCAACAAACTTGGTCTCAACATGCTACACGCTAAACAGATTCCTAGGCCTTTCAGAACTTGACAAGAAGTAGTTTAAAGATTTTAGGTTTTTTGGCCCATGTGACCTTGAATGAAGGTCAAAGTCATTCATATAAACAAACTTGGTAGCCATCTTTATCCCGCCTCAAACAAGAATCTTGTATTCCTATTGGTTAAAATGACGTCACATTATATCCAAGATATAGTCGTATCAGGTTAGTAGAAATCGTATCAGGTTTGGACGATAGAGTAATCGTTCTTTGCCCCTAACGTCATTAGCAACAAGATGGCGGTCAGGTAACGTTTCGAGACGACGACATTCAAAGAGACAAAATGTTTGAATGATAATGTTCTAGTAGAATGAATTGTCCCTTTAACAGAAATGGACCATGACAACACATTCGAGTCTTCAGTGAGGGGAAAATTGTTTTAAGTTTTGAGTCGTATTGGTTTCCATACTCGGTACACAATGCATTTTGCAGTTTCTTCATTGAAAGGGTCTTCGACGGGATAAATTCATTACACGGTTTGTTAGTGACCTAATACGGAAAAAATATTTGGTCTAAAATAAACATGTATCAGGCTCGGCTTCGCCTCCCCCGATACAAGTTTATTTTAGACCCAAAATTTTTCCGTATTAGGTCACTAACAAACTGTGTTATTAAAAATACCAGCATGCTACAGACCTAATATTAGGTGTTTGGGCCTTGCAGAACTTGAGAAGATTTGATAATGTCTTTTTTTCCTCGAAAATGGACTTTTGAACTTTGAGCCTTATTTCCGACCGGAACCTGACGTATTTGCTCCATTTTTTTATTCTACATAACATTTCCAAAATAGAAAGAAATGCAACGAATCATTAACGATGCAAGGTTATTTCCAGTGGTATATATATTCATTGATGATATTACAATACATAGATTTGGTCTCTTGCGATTTTGAGGAAAATTGAGACGCATACTTAATCATTACCATCACAGGTGTCTACTACTGGTTTTAGAAAATATAATAGTTTATCCCTACTTTGTTTAAATAGTAGGGGTATGTTACTATTATATACATGTATATTTTTCCAAAAACAGAAGCAGACGCCTGTACTGCCATGGACATAGTCAAAATAATAATACTATAAAACGGGCGCATACTGACTGAAACCACTCCAAAATCATCCCGAATCGTCTCATGTTTGTAGCAGCATCAGAGGGAATTGAACATCAGCCATAACCAAATTAACTATCCACATACAACAATCTCTTTTCTCGCATACACTTTAAAAATTGTGACCCAATACTGTACCTAGAGGAGATTAGAAGAATCTTTCCCTCCCTTTCGGGCGAGACAAGAGAATCTCAACCCTCGGGTAAGATTCTTAAGCTTCGGAATCTTATTAGTCCCAGTAAAGATAGGGTGTTACTACCCCAAAATAATTGCAACAGAATTTTGTCTTTTGTTTTTCATAATGTAAGAAAATTACTTTTGAACAAGCAACGCGAGTGGTTATATTCCTAATAATTAAGTATTAATACTGGTAGCATGGCAACCATAACAGTCATGACCCCCTTTATTTCAGCCATCAAATAGAATTAATCGCTTAGCAATCCTACCATACAGATGTAATATATAATCAACGCTCAGATAATGGCACGAACAACAAGTTTGTAGAGTTGCATGATATAATGCATTTTTTAACATTTGATCACAGTAAAAGTCACATTATTATTATTTTTAGCTCACCTGGCCCGAAGGGGCCGGTGGGGGCTTATTCCATGGCGCGGCGTCCGTCCGTCCGTCGCGTAAAAAAATCGCTACTAGGTGTTTAGTTTACTTGTCCTAGAGTTCAGTCACTATAAAATAGTTTATAAATTAGATTACTATCCCTACTTTGTTTATATAGTAGGGGTATGTTACTATTATATACATATATATTTTCCAAAAACAGAAGCAGACGCCTGTATGGCCATGGACATTGATTGTCAGTGTACATATTACAGGCAATATTCAAAATAATAATACTATAAAACGGGCGCATACTGACTGAAACCACTTCAAAATCATCCCGAATCGTCTCATGTTTGTAGCAGCATCAGAGGGAATTGAACATCAGCCATAACCAAATTAACTATCCACATACAACAATCTGTTTTCTCGCATAAACTTTATAAATTGTAACCCAATACTGTATATAGCGGAGATTAAAATAATCGTTCTCCCCCTTTTGGGCGAGACAGGAGAATCTCAACCCGAGGGTCAACATTCTTAAGCTTCGGAATCTTATCCCGAGGGTTGAGATGTCCTGTCTTACTTCTAAGAGGATGAATGATACTCTTTCTCTTACCCTATGCACCACTATTTTTCTTACTTTTCTTTTAACGTTTATGTTTGTCATCTTGCATTTAATTAATATGGAAAAAAACTAGTATAGGTCTAGTCTGTTGTCCAACCCAATGTTGTTTATATGTAATCTACCATCTTGTATAAATAAATGTAATGCTGTTGTTGTTGACAATAAAATACATGTATCTTGAAATGGAAATTTAATTAAGATGCTATTTTTATTTGTTAATTTCATTGATATTATCAACGTTGGATGACATTGTATTTTCGCATAATTTTTTCTACAATTTTGATATATGGTATTTTTCAAAGCATGATTTGCTTCTGAAAACCTAACTACTTCATTATTCTCATGACTGATAAAGATTAAGAAAAAAAAACCTAATTCAAATGAAAATCTACCACCGAAAACAGTTTGAGTCTTGTTCTGGTATCGGAGAAAGTAGCAATGGAAGTTGAGCGTATAACCAATGGTGTTAAGAGACAACATCGATGAAGAAACCCATGGTAGCTTTAGACATTTTAATCCCATTGAGCCTATGGTGGTTCTTGTCTTGGATTAAAGCAGGTTCCTTACCATGTTTAAGTTTCTTATTGTCTGGATGCACACTTACCACTTGATTCTGGGTACGGACACCCAGAAACAGGATACAAATGTTTCACACATACATATAGGAGCAGGGCTCACAGGTGGACCGACAAATTATCAGCAATCGAGGTCAATATTCATTCACCTTAATTGCACCAACATCTATGGGGAACATGTTTGTTGGCATGATTGTGGCAGACGGTAATAACGTGCTTTGCAAAACAATCGCATTTGTTTACACCACCCATGCCAAACCCAGAGAGTAGCGATACCCCGAAGTCTAGTCCGGTTCCCCAAACACATCCATACAAAGGTATGCTCATGATCATGTCATACTAGTCAATTGCCCTGTATCCCAAATCCCGTTTGGCAAAAATAACGCGACAAAGTAAAGAGCTGTATTTGTCGAGGATAAACATATTATCCTCCTGGACGACAGTTCCAGTTGGATCATAAGTTGAATACTTATCTAATTCGTGTTGTGCTGACAGATTGCGTTATTTACCTTGGACAGGGATATCAGCCATTTTACCGGTGTGAGATTTTTCTATTTCACCCTAGATTAAACATAAGCTACACATAATCTTTGTACGCGAGACATAAAATATATATGAAATCATTTAAATTAAAATTTGCATCGTAAAGTTATGTAATCGATAAATTCCATGCAATGAAAGGGCGAAATAAAAGTTGTTAAATCATTTCTTATGGCCACTAAACAGTAGTGTAATGCATTTTTTGACAATAGTACTTACATGAGCATTGCCCGTCGTTCAATCTCTTTTCAATCTAATTAAAATAAAATTTTGTTAAAATTGAAATTGAAATTGTGACAATAGCAAATATTATAGCAAGAATCATAAATTAGTGATACGCTTAACTACAAGGTTTGTCAACTACCGGCGACATTTTGGCATTTTGCGATATAGCTCGTGTTGACCTTATCCAACCACAGTATACTTTGTGATTTTATATTATACGGAATTTCTCTTATTGTTTTTAAAGATAAGACGTTGGAGGGAATAATAAAACAAAAAAATCGTTTTTGTTTGTTTGTTTGGGTTGAAAATGTCTCTAGTTTTAGGTCATAAATGCTTAAACAATATTATTCCTTAGCCTTTGCATTTAACAGACCTACCTCCCTTGGGGATACGATCCATTGTGATGTCACTGTTTTGTAAGCAAAACTCACATCGTTTCTCCGAAAAGTATCCTTTATGCCCGCAAACACAACATAACGTTAGAATCAGTACCTACATACAGGAGCAGATAATTCCGTAATATGCAAACACAAAATAGCCCATTCAGGGCTTTCATCAATGGAAATATGAAATAGGATCAAACAACTTTGCTGAAATACAATTTGTATTTATTGATCAACATATTTTTTTTAAGTTTCTAAATCACAAATAAAGAGCTTCACAACATGGGCATCACAATCAAAAACTGATAATAACACTAAGTTACCATTATTAGCCTGAGATATTTGAAATGAAAGCAAGTAAATTCAGCATTCAGATATTTCAACTTTCATTCAAAAAGACAGTGTTAGCATTGATAAGATATCTTAACTAAAAAGTATAAGTAGTGATGCAAACGAATATTTAATATTGGCCCCACCGAAAAGTACAGTATTGGTGAATTGATGAAAATTGACATCACTATGTATAAGTTGTGTTGCATGACGATAACAGTGAACAGTGAATTGTTCACAATACACTCATGAAGCAACAGTTAGTAATATCTTTATTTGTTTCACTGGTTGTAGGTATGTAAGTTCGTTCAGAAATATATGATTCAAGAATTCAACTATAAATTTGTGGTTTCAGCATTTTAGTGATATTAAAAAGTATTATTACAAAATAAAGCTTTGTAAGAACTATTTAAGTCGGGTAAACACCTTTGGCTTTGGTTTAATTTGTACTTTTTCTGTCAAAGCTTTAGCATCTATTGAAGAATGTGCAGAAGACACGAGATATAACGGAAATGTGATGTATTTCCACGATTTATTTATATGTTCGCACGGGTTGACTTCCAAAGGAATTCTTTTCCATAAAGATGTAGGATTTCTATGTAAATACGTTGTAATGTGAAGACACCTTCTTTGTGTTAGTAAATGACGGTAATGATCTTGTCTACCTGCGGAATATTAAAGTCTTTAATGCATGGCCTTAATTGTTCTTCTTGCAACATTGCAAATTATTTGAAGGACTTTTTTTTTAATTATTGCGCTGTTGTTTCAGCCAATCAGAAACAACGTTACAAACGATATCTTAATTTTTATTACATATATGAGATAAAAGCATACGTTTTAAACCATTGAAAATGCTAGTTACAATGTACAGGTAAGATTGAATTATTCGGTAACAACATCACTTGTATTCTAGTAATCAAAACCATGTATTACATCCTCAATAAGAACAGGGCGTTTAATTGTACCTGTTGCCCCTATTGCATGTTCGTAAAAGGCGACTTAATTTAGGATCTTATCTTTGCTCTTCTTCCTAACTGACTTTATGTTCCTAATGCCTTCCTTGGCACCGCCTCACTTTTGGCCCTGAGTTGAGCGTTCGCCCCTGCGAAGAAGGCTCTGGGTTCTGTCCCCTGGCCGAGATACACCAAAGTCTATAATAGTGGTAGTTTCTGCTCCTGCTTAGCCCCCAGCAAACAGGAAGTGGGACGACTGGTTCGCCCGTTGTCAGTATAATGTGACCGGTTGGGTGTGTTGCTTGATGCATCCGGCGGCTGTTTCAGTGATATAGCACTATAAAAAGTTGAACATTTCCACTATACAAGAAGACACAACACGAACATACCACAGTCTCCCAAAACACGCACCTCGCACTTCACACACGTTAAGGTATCTTGTCAGTAACAACCATTCACCTCTGGATTTCGCGTTGGAAACCTGTGTATAAAGATACTGATTTGATACATGTAGATTATTGGTTTACCCGGATAATTCGGCTTTCATACTCCTTTAAATCCTAACACGTTCTGAAACTAACCTAAGGCGCTCGTCAAAATGGTCAATAATACTTTAACACTCTTTTCGTTATCTCTCAGTCAAAATAGGTGAAGTAAGGTCGAATATTAACACCTTCTCCCACCATCACTATATGTATACGTTATCAAATTATATAACTCGGGTCATATTAGGTTCAAGGTGAGTTGATTCGAGAATCTCCGTCCGCCATATTTGGAGTCACTGTAAAACGTAAGCCTATCATATTTACTTTATTTTTAAAACACATTAAAGATATTAACAATGATAATCAGTCATTATAATCTTTATACTTATTTTAATATTACCATCAATCTTTAATGTACATTTACATCATTATCGGCGTAGCGTGAAGTTGTCTTTAAGTGATTTAGATTGCAGTATTTATATAGCTCTTTGATTTCTTATTTAATGCATAATGAGGTACAAATCTTGCTCATTAAACAGCTTGTCAGAGCTCAAAGCGTATATATCAGACAGCGTATTAACATTTATGAATTCCCCAAATGCAACATTATTTTCTCATTTGAAGCGTTAGATTCACGGGGTGTCTTACCGTCAGAGATAGGTGGTAGAGTTTTTTCTCCAAAATATTTTCACATAAATCTCCGCATAATTATTCTAGCAAATTGTACATTTTATGCATGGTATCAACATAAAAATTTTACTGCTTGATTCAATTTCAGATCATAAGTTACAAATTGACAATGCTGCCTGGCTGATGCTGGATCGCCTACCCTCTGATGTTATCGGGTAATTTAAAAGGCGCCGATGTGGTGTTTTGTTCGCCGCGGAAGATTATTCTTCCATTGGCTGATGGTATCAGCGGCACGGACCACGGGGGAATATTTTAATGAAATGGATAGGTCGAGGTATTTATATGATATTTATTTCAGAGGGTCGTTTATTTTTCCTTTGAAATAGAACCATATGTAATTGGAGACCATTTATGAGAGCCATATATTTCAATATTTACGATAAAATTTAAGCTGTAATGCCCCTACCTATGAAAATACGATGCATGTAATTTTTATACTTTTGAACGCTATTTTATACCTACACCGTGTATGTATATATAACTTTAAACGTTTGTTTAAAGTTGATATCTATCATGCTATTTCGACTCATTATTTCGACATTAAGTACCTGTGGTTGGTTTTACACTGTAAAAGGTCGTATCATTTTAAAATTATCATTCAGTTTTTCACGCCACAGACAGTATTAAAGGCTCCAAGCTGCTGAAAAATACTACCTCTTCAACCTAAGATACAATTGAAATAACATTTCATTACACTTTAAGTTTAAGTGTGTGTCTTAATTAGAAGGTTTCACTTATTCAGTTTCTCTGATTGTTAAGAACATCTTTCATTGGATGAAATAAAGACCCCCTACCTAGCGTTGAAAAAATCCAGACGCAACATATTTCGCACATTTTCCTGGTAATTGAATAAGGAAAATTGAATTAATTATATATATTTTTTGACTATATTATAACATAATATGATAATTCAACAGTGAAATGTAAATTCGCTATCTTTAAACATTCAAGGAGAAATGTACCCCATTCTAGAGAAATGTTCATCATTAAATCCAAACTCAGTATTTGAAATCGATTTGAGGCTGGAATGATGGATTGTGTTGCTTTTGAGACAACTGTTGGTGTAATTAAAATAAAAATATTTTAGTAATAATGATCAAAGAAATCATCAAGTAAAAAAAAAAAAAAAAAAAAAAAAGAAAACTTAAAAATAAAATTATTGTGCATGATAAATATATTTATGTAAGATATACTCGACACAATATATGGAAAATATGTATATATGTAGGATTTCTTAATTTTATCTTGACAGAATGGGTAGTGATTATCATAAACAGTTCATCACTTTATCTTCCGTCAAGTAACCATCCATATGTCACTTATTCGAAAGTTCTTCCATCCATGTTTGAATGTTGATGTTAACTCTTATATAGATTTTTATTGCAAAACTTATATAACTCCATTACAGTTAAAGTGGAAGCATTCGGAAGGTTTCGTTTATTTTGCTTTTTTATAAACCTCTTCGAATAGATACGTTGTCGAACATATTCATGAATACAAAATATATGTGTGAAAAAGTCATTATATACATTTTTAAGATATCAAGCGCTAAAATTGGTACGCCGTCTTATATAGCGAACTTATGACAAACCGACTCGCGAAGATATCCATGTTTACAGTACAGATGTCTCCTCATCATCTAGCTTAGGCAGAAACAAAAGCCTCTAAAATCCCCTGGGATGTTCTAATTGACGACTTTTTTGACGGTCGTTTGCAAATCCTAGTGGAGTTAGACACTGTGGTTTCCGAGAATGGACAGATCTATGCTCCTCTAACCATATCATTGCAAAAATTGAATATCATTGGTTACATTTACTGATTCTTTTGAATGTAATTTGCGAAAACGTGAAATTAAACTTCTTTCTCTTCGTCGGCACGGCTACACTATTATTTTACTTTGTTTTCGATGGATATTGAATGAATGCTGGTATGAACAATACAATGTTAAAGGGTGATATGAGCTCATAATCTATAAATGTTTTAGAAGCTCTTTTGTATTGTTCCTTATTTAGCACCCAGAAACAATACAGTTACGATTTAGTTTGGGTCTAGATTGTGACATAGAATATGTATGGACATTTTCTTTGTCATTTTGTGATTTGTTTTCAACGGAACAAGTTTCCATATATAATAAAGAAGAGATGAGGGGCAGTGTTAAAGTTAAGTAATATCGCGGTTTAAAAAAGAGAGACTGGGAAAGTACGAAAGAGAGAAATAATAGAGGGAGAGTTTGTCAATGGGCAGCGAGAGGATTAAAATGACGTACAGGAATATATACAAGTACTGAGGCGGGGTATTGAGTTCCACAATGAAAGAGTAAATAAGAAATTCATTGTATCCATCCTTTAAAATGCCAGTCTATGCCATTTTATGCTTAAAAATTAATAGCCTTTTGCATGACATTCCGATACATGTTGTTAACACTTTATGATGACTATAAGATGAGCATTTCGTTGCGAAAACATTAAGAAAAGAAAGGGTCATGATCTGAACGGTAGAGTGCAGTTCATTCATAAAATAAAGGAAAATATATTTGTTGTGGGACGTGTAATAAATTGTAAAACATAACATTCACGATACGTTTTGTTTGATAAAGTTGTATGTCATCAAGGACATCTACCATCGGTATCATTCTTCTAACACTGAAGGTTTCCATCAGCATTGTTACTTTCAGTTACAAAAATGAAAACACGTTTTCAGCGTTAGCATCAGTTCAGAGCATGACCTGTTTCTCTGGTTTATTTAAATAACTTGTTTAAGATCATTTCGGCGTATCTCATTACCACACGATGACAATTGATTTTAAATTATGTTGCCCAAAGAGTTAAGAAGAAACTGAAGCCGACATATTTGCCATAGTAATAACATTGAAATGTTAACAGTTTAACCGTTTTTATCAGACTTAAGCGGCGTATTTGTTTTACCTGGGGTTGATTTATTGCCTACTTAAGAATATGAAATCTTCCACAAGTCATCTGTATCTGAGAGTGCAACATAATCATCCAAAATCTAAATGCAGTTCCCAAGCAAGACGCCATCTAAATATTGCCGTCTGAAAGCTTACCCTATCGCACTGTACTTAAGCTGGCGTGCTGTCTTCGCACTCGCCATACTCTAAGGTGTTGAAGAAGATATTTAGCATGATTTATGGAAAATGTTCTCTATATCAGAAATCCTTGACTTGCAAATTACCACTCTGCTTCAACCATCGCAGAACGGCCCTAGCAATTATTATGTATATGTAATTATCAAAACGTTTTATCAGAGGTAAATTTTACACCTTTATAAAAAACCGTGCACAGGTTTAGCTGTTCCTCTCGATTTTGTTCTGAGATAGTGTCAAGCCTGCAGAGTCGTAAAACCCCTTCTGTGAGTTTGGTAATAAAATTATAATTTACAAATGCTATCATGCCAAGATTATTCCCGTTAAAACAATTTCATTTTACAAATTTTATCTTGAATGAGGAACAGCAGCGTTTTGGTAAGATATGAATGATGCTATCATAAGGTTTCCTGTAATTTATCATTTTGTTATCAATCCGGTGTAGTGGCGAACAGTTCTAGGTGTTTGGCAAGGCTTTTCTAATACAGAATTTCGGTAATGTGTTTAAAATGGCGTGTTTAAGAGGTCTGGTCTATATTCCACTTACCCCTACTAATTCAAACCATTATTGCCCTCGGATGAGGTTAATGTATAGTTTACTGGTTATACCGCTAAAACAATATTAACCATTATCGTGTGTTGTTTGGTTGTAAATATCAGCATATATATACAGAATGTGTTTAAACGGCATATGCTTTTTGTGTTTAAAGAGACCAATTTCGATAACTGTTACTATTCTATGGTATAAAATGATAAAACTTTGTCTATTATATAGCAACTCATTAATTCTCTCATATGAAGGTTATGAAGATAAAGATTGTAATTTTCAGTAATAAGTAAATAAATACTATCGCATTAAACAAATTGTTAACACTTGTGTTTTTATCCCCCGCTTTCACCGAAACGGGGATATCATTCTGTCTGTCCGTCTGTTCGTAAGTCTGTCTGTAACGCTTAGAGTCCGTGCAATAACTGCCACCAATCTTAAGCATTATTTTGCAACTTGGTCACATGGTTAAATGTGACAAGGGGTCGGATGAGTTCGCTCGGCACTTTCATCGAACCCAATTTGTCGGAGTTATGGCCCTTTGATTAATGAAAAACGTCTGTTTATGTTCAATTATACTCACACGTATTACCGGAATTTCTCGCAACGTAGTAACATGGTTAAACGTCTTGTGGCTTTAACCAAATTTAATCTGCACTTTCATAAACCTTATTTAGCGGAGTTGCGGCCCTTTGATTAACGCAAATATGACCAAATTTTCTCAAAACTTGGTAACATGGTAGAAAGTTTTGGGGCCCTGGCCAAGTTTGATCGGCATTTTCATTGAACCCTATTTGATGGATTTCTGGGCCTTTGATTAACGAAAATTGGGGATGTACAAATGTAAATGTCTTTACATTGGAGGTTAGAAAATGTTCATTGTTTACTTAGGCAATATCCTTTTAACAGCTTAAGTCATTTATGTATGACCTTTCCTGTATGTAATGTGTTGTTTGTGTGAATGTATGTAGGTTTTGGGAAGCTGTGGTATATTAGAGTTGAAACTGCCAAAATTTTTGATGCATGGAAACATATATTTAAGATAACAACGCAAAAAGCTTCGCGGTACAATGCATAAGCACTAAAATATCTAAGTTTCCCACCATATTCAAACAACAAATACATATATTTGTAAAATTGGTCTGTGCATTAGAAAGGGAGACAACCCACATCTTTTTTGGGAATGCTCTGAAGTTCATAACGTTTTAGCAAATTTTACAAACCTTTTTGATATCCTTTTTATTCCTTTTGGAATTAATAAGGAAACTATGCTTTTTGGTAAACAATATCAAAATTGTAAATACCATAGGATTGATAATGAAATTGTTCTTTATATGAAACATTATATTTACAAAACAAGATTCATTCATGGTTCAATATATGTGACAGTTTTTTAAAACTCTATTTAAATGTATAAAGCTTATGGTAAAGGAGAAAAAATTAATAGATTCAATAAAAATTGTCAAAAATGGATAAAACTAGTTGAACTTGCAAACCCCTGACAGATTGTCCACATTTTGAATTATATATGTAGTTTTTCCATGTGTCATGCTTGCACTGTGTATACATTTGTGTATATCTATGAACTGAAATCCAATTTCTGTCCTTTTTTCTTTCCTTTTCCCTCTTTTCCCATATGTTAATTGCTTATTTATTAGTTTATATACTATCCCTCTTCATACCATTATCCCCCTTTACCCCTTTCTCATTCGTTTTTTTATTTTTTTTTACCCCTGCCCCCTTTTCATTAACAATAATAAAAAAACAATGCATTTTCTAGTGAATGAGAAACATGCAAGAATGGAAGAAGCAAGTAATGTGCATTTATATTTGGCAAATGTAGATTTTGTTAAAGCATTGTTTGGAAAATAAAAAATAAGAAAAAAATAATATCTAAATAATACAAGAACAACAAGATATAATAACTAAAACGTTAAAATCTTAATCATTCACATACAATTAACATTCTACATCTGACCTTTTTGTCAAAAATACATGTACAAATGATTATTTTAGACCACGTGGATCTTATAACCTCAGCATTTGAATCTAAGCCGGCCTCGAGTATAAGCCTTACTTAAAAATAAGCCCGTTGCTCTGACTACAGAGGAAATTGTCCTGGAATTAAGCCCTATTAGACAAAAAATTCCATTTCATGCTATAAATTTCATGTATAACCCTTTTTTTTGTCTCTTAAAGAAGCTTTGCAAATAATGTTTCGGGTAATTTGCCCTCTGACAATAAACGATTCACAGTGTCCAATCCAATTGACAGTAGATGCAGCGTTTTCAACGAATACAACTGACTAACATCTGAATTGTATCAATTGAAAGATAAATCGCAAAACTGTAGAAAATGCATTTATTGATCGCAGAAAAAAACCCGAACCTTTGCGGAGCGAGTTAACGTTGCATTTTGTTGCGAAATGATTTTTATGACAATTTAATAAAGACAACTTACAATGTACATTTCTTAGCTTCTTTTACGGTTTCCACTTGCCAGTTGAATGAGAATTTTTTTCCGCACCCCAGAATAATGTGGTTTTACAGGATCAACATGAAATAAAAGTCAAGGTCACATGAAAAAAAATTATATATTGTTTTAGCAGTTGCAAAACAATAATAAATTCATGAATTAATAATTAACTCGAAATTATCATATAGTTTGTATAATAAGTTGCTAGTAAAACCGACATTTATAATGTTAATTAAAATTACTTGTTTTACTTGCATAAAATTAAATTGTACATTAAACGACATTGCTTATTGTGTTTTGGGAATTAAGAATTATGATTCTAGAACTCAGCTGAAGCCGGTTATGCAATATGAAAACATGAGGTTGATTTTGTGATTTTATAAGAAATAAAAACCTATATATATATCCAGAGTAACAAATATTGTATTTATCAGCTACCTTTCATTGATTTGCCTCTTTTGTTTCGATTGTAACAGTTAAAACCTTGCTTCATTGATTTCTGGTCTTGTAAGATTTATCCCCCTTATATTGCATTCGCACTTGCAGGGTAACACAAATATAATGCAAAAGCTACCGAATTGGTTATTCATTTCAACATTTTTAAATTTTGTATGATTTGAAATCTCCAACCAGAACAGATGTTCACGAAATTCGTTATATGTATGGTTGCTTTTGTAATCTTCAGACTTGACTTTATATTTCAGTGGATATATCCAGGAAACAATCTTATATACTATTCCGATACCTGTTTTTAGTTTACTTTTATTCACTTTATCTTGTGGTTGTTTTAGAAATGTTTAATCTTATTTACATCACGACATATTTGAAGTTTATATTTCATTACTTTTTCTCGTTAATGTAAATCAAGTGGAACATCAACACGTATATTTTGACAACTTTGCTAGTCAATAGTGGGTAGTAGAGAGTGGATCGGACTCGAAGTTGATATTTTGATTTATTGCCTATGCTAAAAACATCCTCAACTAACATTGTATATATGTGTTTGCTTAATTAGAGTGTAGAATAGAGAGCTGTTAAACGTATAATGCAGATTAGAGTGACATGCCTTAAAATGTAAATGCATCTTATTACATCTAACATATTCGTAAAGATTGAAGGTTATATTTGCGTAAAACATAAAATTATGTTTTTAATGAAATGACATTTGATTGGAATATGGTATTTAACTAATGCATCATTTTTGTATGATGATGCATATATTTACATGTACAAGAATGTAATGCATTGAAAACAAATGAAATTTCTGTTAATAGAAAATGTGTTTTATTCGTATGATAAATCATACTCGAATATACTTTTTTCATTGTTTTAGGATATAATGATATTCAATCCTTTTTGATTACATATATATCATATTATGTAACAGAAACCTATTCAATATCCCCCGTTTTCAATTAATAAACACAACATTGTCCGATTATGGTCCAGTTGCTAAACGGTTGTGGGCGTATACCTTATTATAGCGATTTTTCAAACTTGTTAAATGAAGTACTGGTAAACATTCACTGCTAGTAAAGAAACTAGATAAAAGAATATGATATTCCTTTTTTACATCTCATTCGCTTTTATACATACATATTTGCAAAATTTACTTTCGTAACATGTCAAATAGTGCTCATTTGCTGAAAAGACGAAAATATTATTAATATTTAAGCAAAAAATGGCATTTCTTTCTATGTAGTTGTTGTACCACATAACATGTGTCTTACAGTTGGTGCTAAATGACTCTGTCGATGGGTTGTTAAGCAAACAAACACGTAACACATACTGCAGGTAGCGAAATGATGATGATTGCACATCCTTATGTAAATTAATATTGAAATGAATTCGTCCTCTGTGTAAGATCTTTGAATTCAGTTATAAAAATATAACAAAATATAAAGTACTGACTATTATGTACCATCCTTGAAATGGAGGGGGTGTAGCTTTGTCTATGTCCGTCCCTTCCCCTTGTATAGCGTTGCGTTGTAGTCTTTTGTTAGACTGAACCATCCCTTCAATTAGAGCGTAATTTTCTCATTTGTAACGGAATAAAAACCAACATTGAATTCACATAGAGACAGGAGGAATTCAAAACAAATCCAACTTTCGTAATTTTGCAATGATAAAATGTTTAACACATAAATAATCTAGAGCAACTGCATTTTTCATTTAAAATCCTAACATGGTTTACTGAACTGACACTTTGAAAAAATAAATGAGCGGAGTTCATTTTCATACAAGATGATATCACGTGCGAAACAAACACCAATAAGCAGAAACAATGAAATCGTCTCGTTACCAAGTCTTCAGTACTTTCTTCTGCTACTAACTGTGTGTAGTAATGTAATAACATTATTACATATAAACAAATTCAATAAAATGTCTCATTAAATTTACATATCGTTAAAATTGAATTGGTTATATCATTTATTGACACTTAAACAGAAATATATCTTTATCCTTCCTAATTGAAATCATTTACCGCGGATCCAACGCTTACTACATTTGGAGACAGAGAAAACAATTTTGTTTACAAGCTATTGCATCCCTTGGGGCTTACCGAATTTTTGAGGGGAGAAATTGATAGGCTTTACCGGTAGTTTCTAAGGCGCCATACACGACTTGTATGTAATTATTTGACTTTTCTATCCTTTGCTAGGGTTTCAGGGGCTTCGCCAATAAACCTTATCTTTGGTCATTAAAGCGAGGTATAACCCCCATCAATTCCAGCCCTACTAGTAGTGTACAAGTGTTGAGTGCCATCGGGATCACCCTCTCCCGGCCCGATGAAAGATTAATTGATGGTTAGTTTACTAGTGAGAAACATATATACTCATTAAGTAATTAAATGTATAGGAGTGGATGATGGCTACGCACTTGAACAGAAACACTTAAATTAGCTAGCTTACCTTCCATTCAGTTGATAAAAATCAACTCTATTTGGCTATCTCTAACACCAATCCAAATATACAGCGGTAGTTGATGCGGTCTTTGACAGCACTTAGCGGTATTCAGTCTATAGACTCGTTAAAAAGTTCTGCAGTAGACTGATATCAAAGACTTTGAAACTAGTTGCATTTGAAGTTGAAATATTTCATCAGATAATAAAGTGATTTTCCTTATCATCAGAATCATCTCATATAGATGGCGAATAAGAATGATGATTAATGCTGTCTTAAATATAGCTCGTAAAATTGCAAGAGGGATTCCCTCGGAATTGATATAGTCCTTAACTGAATGCTTCGAATGTGTCTTTAAATTGGCAGTTAATTTGAAATATAAATTATATATTCATCTGCAATCCCCGAAATATCCTACCTGTTCAATCACCGTACCACACACACAGAAGAATATTTCTGGTCTCATGCATCAAATAACATGTATATTCACAATCGTAAACATGTAAAGAATCTTTGTATGTAGCACTGAGTGCGCTCATACAATGCTCTGAGCAATTCCTCAATAAAACACTGGTGTGTTTAAGACGTAATGATATGATTCAAAACGTACGTTTCGTAATAGGGTTTAACCAAAATTAAGTTTAGTTTTTTTTTATCTATTGTTGCTTTTGTATCAGATATCAGTGGCATTGTGTTAATTGGTATGGGTATAAATTTCGCCTTCGACATGATTCATTTTATTATGTATGTAAATTGGATTTTGTGGTATTTTGCGGTAGCCCTTCTAGCTCGTTGAGTCCGACTATTGCTTAGCGCAGTTTCAAGATAACTGTTTTTGATTGATTCTTTTCCTGACTACTAAATGCTGACATGCCTTTAAATGAATATGATAACCATCTACAATAAAACTATCCAATATTTTTTTGTGGTTTCTCTATTCTCTCTCCTGCAACACATGCTCAATCAACCATAACATTTTGTTGAATAAAGTATAAAACCATGTACTGTATCCATGAATATATTGATATCTAATGACATTAATTATTTATTTTGGTGTTCGATATCTCCTGAATTAAGGCATTCGGAAGCAATTAATTTGGCCCAAGAGCTAATCACTTCCCATAGTCGGTGGTCCTCTGTAAATAATGTTTTAGATTTATATTTATCAAATTCTGTTCTGTTGATTTCCTTGCTCATATTTTAATGATATATATAAATAAATATATATATATATTTAATTTTAGACCAATCGGAAAATAACATGAACAACTTACGGCTATATCGGGCTTTGACAACCAGAGTTTGTTACGTTTGGGTTTTTTTTTCAGAAAGTACTGAAGGCATTTTCTCTGAATAATCTGTCGGTATTTCATGTGTAGGTTTTGTTGGGTAATAGTATAACCGAATTACATCATATGTTCTTTAGACAATTATCCTCCGATTTTTTCTGAAAAGGTTCTGGTGACTCAACTCTTTAGTTGTGCACATTCTATTTGTGGAAAATAATAAATTCACAAATGATCACGAAGTTTGCCATCTTTCAAAACAGCATTATCAATGCATATTTTCCTTATATTTGGTTAGTTTGACATAGATTGATAAAACAAAATGGCCGACAAATTGTCAGAGTTTGACAATTGAGAATGGATACCGAGTTTCGGTCTTAAAACGCAGTTTCAATATGATTTCAAAGGAAGAGAAAAAATGAATCCTTATTGAGGCATCAACAGCTTTCCCGGACTTCTTGCATAGTTACGAAATGCATACAATGTCACATTTCAAATATTTTGTAAGTTCAAATTGAGTTATAATAATTATCTATCATCATCATGGAAGGCTGAAAATGAAAGAAAAATCAAACTACTCATACTGCATCAAAACATGCTTTGAGGGTGGCAAAGAATTTTTAATAAAGAGAATAATATATGTTATTTGTAGAAAGACGTTATATTTCTGAGATCAAATAAAAGCATACCGTAATGTTCGCTATACTCATTCTATGATACATATTTTCTATAAACACAGTATTCGTTGTCTTTGGAAAGATTTGCTAGCTTGCGTTATTTATTTAAATCATACGTTTACTATATGTTTTGCTAAACAAGTGTATTATAAGATAATATACTCATTTACTATTGTTTTATAAAATTAACCTTTAAATAATTTTCATAAATATTATAAAACAACATTGAATCAGCGCTCATTTGCCTTGTGTTATGTTAATTAAGCTGCCCATGCTTTTCCTAGTTGAGGTGACTATAGTAATAAATTTTCTTTATGTACAATTATGAGCAATCGCCAGCTGGTTGTTTGCGAAATATGTCCATTGATATAATTTTTGTGTGTTTTTGATACAAATTATTTTCGGTTCTTTGATGTCGTCAGATACGAGGTACATTTCAATGAAGTAGTGATTTACTACAAAATAGCGTATTTAACCTCTGTGTATGTCATTTTTCATTCCTTCTTACAGTAGGGTACGCTTTCATTTGTTTGATATGTACAAAAGTACATATGTATAGAGAGACTTGCTGGTATGATAATTTCATATGACGCTTCCATAACCTTACACGTGTTAATGTATATTTCACAACAGCGCATCGATGTGATCAGAAGTCTATCCTTATGACAATACGGTATATGTGTCATAGATTTGTATTGTTTCAAAACTAGGTATTGGGCTAAGACGTATCTCCACGTTAAATAAACAATGTACAATAATACATGTAGGTGTGCACGAAATTATCCGTATGAAACAAAGGGGATTAGCCACAAGTAAATAGAAATGTATCATATCAGGTTTATGCAGATTGCAACATAAATTAGGTTCATGTTGCGATGGAACTATTTTTCGAGGTGGGGTTCTTTGGTATGGAGACACTTTAAGCTATATAGTGGTAGTTTCTGTTCAAACATGTACCACAGCGCTTAGCTTCTAAACGAGATTGACGATTGGCATGCTCGTTATCTCTGGCAGTTTGCTTCAGAGATATAACTTAAACTGAGCAAGAGTTATGATAAGATGACGCGACACGAATTTATCACAGCCTCCAAAAACAACACAAGCGATTGCATTAAAGTGAGACCGTCCTTAAATGGCATATCTGTTGATAATATGTTCAGCATTATAAAAATTAAACAAATCAGACATACAATGCACAATGTTTACGTACTGTTGGTTGCATTGGTGTTTTAAGGTGAGGCATGGTAGACCAGGGGTATATACTACTGGGTCAGAATAAGGTAATGAAAAATTACAAGATAGTACTACTGCAGTTGATACAATCAAATAAAATATCCAAATCCATTACAATGATAAACACAATATTTCATGAATTGTAGAAAAGTTTAGAATGTCAGGAATAGCTGCTCATTTATTGCTTCAAGTGGACAAAGTAAAATCCAATTCCACAGTAAATCATACGTGTTGTGGTTTTTTAAGTAAAGGCGAAAGAAACTATAACGCAAGTGTATGTTTTGTAAGCAGCCCAAGATAAACAGTTTATCATAATTCATTTACATGTGATTCTCTCTTCATAGCTTCGTCATTAAAGATTATCAAGTAAACTATCCTATGGTTTAGCCTTATCCTTATCTAGAATCTAGACTCACTAGATTCATCAATCAGGTGCATTCAATGCATGTATAAAGTATTCCATGTTTAAGTGCAACATATAGTTTGGATATAAAAATCGACATATGGGTGTTGCCAATTTCTACACTGATGAAGACTTTGTGCAAGCGTATTTCCGAGTTCCTGAGAAAACCATAAAATATGCGGTACACAATTTTAATTGTTTCCTTCCCTGTATCTGGGTTGTGTAAGCCACTTTTATTGAACATTTACCACTGCTCGGGTTAGGATTTTCCATCTGACCTTAAGCAGAGCTTCGTACCAACTGTTCATGCTGGAAATCTCTCAATTCCGGTATTGCTCCTTTGTTTCTGTTTAAAATAAAACAAAACGGAAAGGATTATAATTGTTCCATGTACCAGTCAAACTAATCTATTTCATACAAAACTGATTTTTAAACGCCAATTATATCAAGATGTGTGTTGTCGTTTTTGCCGAGACGTGCAGCATTTAGTAGTATAATCACCATTATATTTGTGCAGATGGTGGCTCGTGCGCGTAAGGTGTATATACACCGATCTCTTAGTGAAGAAGATATAATGCAGGCCTAAGCGCATTACTGAGAAACAGCCATGCGTTACCAGAACCGTGAACACCACGCGCGTCCCGCTATAGGGCGCGAGCGGCAGCACTAATTCCTTGTACCAAGTTCTTCATTACAAAGTAGCCGGTAAATGGAGTTGAATCGCTATGTTAGTGTATTCAATTAAGTTTTTGTCCGACAACATCCCAAGCATTTAACACAACTTTGATACGATACTTATTTGTGTTAATCACAGGCACGGTGTGTAGGTGATCTGGTTTTATCAAGTGGCCAACCTGTTTCCGTCTGATATCCGGAACACATAATGCAATTATCATGACCATGAAACAAGAAAGCAATTTCATCATCCTACCGGTTGTTAACGATGGCATCTGTTTGTCTATATTTGCCAAATATTAATAACCATAGCCCTTTGAAAAGCGTTGGCTTATTGTGTAGATATTCACATACACCAATCGCCCAAGATGTTGCCAATGAAATGTCAGACGACGATACTGGTTCATGTAATTGTTTTTCATAATTTGGAACGACCGACCCATTAAGCGAGATTTAAAATATTTGAAAATTGTTGGAGCTTTATCATATTTATATGTGCCAATTCAAGCTGATCTAGTCTGGTCCTGAAATACTTATTTTCGTAAAATTATAGGCGGTTAAGGGATAAAGTCGCATTTTGAAATAAACGTGTTTTGATGAAAGTTCGAGTAGTTGGTATCATTGTTCCTTAAGTGTCCTGGGCGTAGTTATGCAGTATGTGCAAAGCGATATTAAGCTCTTAATTGAGATTCGTACGGAGATCCGACTCGTGAAGTACAAAGGAGTAAAATGAAAAAAAACAACAACAAAACAAACAAACATTGCAGATAATAAATAAAGAAAACCTAGAAAAAACTGTATTATTTTCTTGTGTTTACTAATGCGCAAAAATCGAATACACAAAATTCATACTGAACAAAATGCAATACGGCAACTTAATTAGTGAAAAGCCAAGGGCAGTAGCGTTGGAAATCTTTATCAAGCCATGATCTCGCAAAACAATTAAAAGGATACAAATCAAAGAGCATACATTCATGACTAAGTATCACTAGTGTGGTTACGTATTTATGTATCAAGGGAAATAATTACAATTTAGATTTTAAATGTGTTTTCAATTGCTGCTTATTTCCAAATAATTTTAATTTTTGTTGTATTTAGCTTCAATTACTGATTGTTTAAAATGAACATGAATGTTGATGCTCGACATTGTGGAACTGTTTTTGTTCTGTGGACACATTTGCAATAGACACCCAATGTTCAGTAATAATAGTTTAATGGTCTTTTGATGCCCACTTTAACGTAGACTTTGGCGTCAGTGTCGAATGTCTTCTTGTGATGTCACCCTTCAGATTGTGTTTGCTCCATTTTGAAACGGGAACTATTTCTCACCTTTCAATGCTCTTTAAAACATTCGGATGTTATTAATTATTTGGAAGGAGAATATGCCTTCCTAGCAATTATATTGGAAGATAATTTTTATATCATTTTTGGTTTTTTGTCTCAGTAATTCATGAAAGGATTCTTCATATTGTTATTTCTTTCAATTGACAGCCATCAAATGAAAGCATACACCTTATACACAAGATGTAAGATTTGTATTACTTTGGAGATAATACATATATACTTATCCTTGCTAGTTGATTGATATTTACATCACGGTAATCTTAATGACTCATACCGCATATGTAGACAGCGTAATTTCTACCCCCAAAATACCTGGTTTCAAATGATATATCTTGTTTAAAGCATATTCATTTTCGACCAATTTTCTACGTCAACACCCGAAACCTAGCAATTATGGAAAGATAAAAAGCCGGGGATTTTCGAATACTTTCGCTTTATGGCATGATACTTAATGCGAGTTATCTTCGCTTTTATTGTAAAATGAATACTCTCGTACCCAATGACAGTAATATTGTTAAAATGTTGTTAGACCATTTTTATTGCTTTCACCACTGGATCTATATCAATTTGGTTAGATTTTACTTCCTTTTAAATATAGAGATGCTCTAAATCGGATACCACCTATGGAAATGATATCAACCTGAAAGAATGTATTACTGAAAATAAAGATGCAAATAATAACGGAAAAAAAGTGTTCTACTATGTTGTGAAACAAAATAATAAAGATCGAATCCAATTATGAAAGGCTTTTGATATCAATATTTTCCATAATTTGCTTAATTTCACGATCAGTGAAGTTTTCATTTTCATATCATTTCTTCAATATATATATACGTAACTCACATTTTACGATAACGTTTATATACAAAATATGCATAACAGAAAATTCTCGATACAAAAAATAAAATAAAATAAAATAAAACCTTCCGAGTACCAAACACAAATTATCCTCTAATGTATTTTCAAAAATTAAGAGAAAATATAAGCAAAAGTACGTCAGAGCATCTGCAAGGAGATCGTGCTCGTTTTTGTATCTAAAATATATATATTGTAATTAAATATTTTTAACACTTTTCTTTTTCCTCCGTTTCAACTATTGATTCAATCCATTACGGAAGTAATAAAAATATGCATATTGTATATCGATGATGTTATCTTCATTTTTTACAATGTTATCATAACGAAGAAATAGATAGACCCAATGATTGTGATTTACGCTAGCCAAAAGTTTAGTAGAAAAAAGTTAAATTTTGCGGTTTAAAGTGTTTGCGGAAATTCAGAGTAGAAATAATGAAATATATTCCAATATTTCGCGGATGAAATTTTCGCGATCATAGCAATATCGCGTTAAATCACGAAAATGTTATCCCCGCGAAATAACTGGCTGTGCGGTATAACTACAACTGTTCAGTCTTGTTGTTTACAAGTGATAATGTTTTTTTAAATTAGTGCCCATTATACAACAAGCACGAAAAGAAACACTGAGAATCTATCAAAATGATAATTCAATTTATAAAGTTATAGACGTCTTTTCTCTAATGCGAAAG
The DNA here is from genome assembly GCF_041381155.1 of Argopecten irradians. NCBI lineage: Eukaryota > Metazoa > Mollusca > Bivalvia > Pectinida > Pectinidae > Argopecten > Argopecten irradians. The sequence goes on along the minus strand of NC_091144.1, from coordinate 28,495,158 downwards.
TTTTATGTTTATCATTAAGCCTTATAATTTTGGTAATGGAAAGGAATTTTCATCATTTTGCAAGATCAAGGTGTTTAATGCGCCTGTTAATGATGAAGACAAAGATGTATGTGTTCCCACCATAATGAGAGAGGGAAATTACGCCCGTAATACCGTTCTTTGTCATAGTATACACAACACTGTGAATTATTAACGGTATATAATAGTTGTTAAAGATATCCGTAACATGTGTACCCTGATAACATAACTAAACAGGGACTCATAATGAACATATAGCGCTATTAGCATCAAACGAGACGGAGATACACTAGTATGTGAGCGATAATTACCGTGTGCGTTTAAATCTACCACCTATCCAGCCAAGTCTTCGCCAACGTCGAATGCAGCAAAGGTCTTGATATCCCAAAAAGTCAGCCGCCTCTGCGATAATGAAATGAGTTGTGTAATAGCATCTCGTATTTCTCAAGTTACAACAATCAAAGGGAATGCGTCGATGTTAGATGGGAAGATTTGCACTATACTGATACAGCTAATGTTTTCAGGGCTTTTATTAATGTGTACTATACAAATATACCTATTAACAAATAAATATTACAAATGATAATGGCGCATACTCGTGCGCCCGGAAATTGTCCAATACGAAATATATATTACTGGTGATTCGCGGTTTGGCAATAAAACAAAAGCGTATACATACAATTGCAATTGTTCTTGGTATATATTCCTTTTTGCAACAGCAGTATGCATATTTGTTTTCGTGAGAACATATCTCGTTTCTACGAAAAGCTGATGATAAAAGACTTGAGAAAGTGTCGCGTTACAATGGTATCTCCGATAATGATAATTACATTGTTGTCTTTGGCAATTCCAAATGAATCCACCTTCACGTACATATGTCGTAATATAAGCAATTTATTAAATGTGACACAGCTGTCTACTTAAGTGTTGATTACGTGTTCAATTGTTAGTCACCAGAAACAAAGTGAACCTCTGCAATTATACACATGCGTTATCAAACTAATCATAAGTGATGAACAAAGCAGATGTATATACGTGCCATGGGGTTAAGTATATATGGCTGTCATGTTATCAACATTGGCGCCTCCATTACAAAAGAGTTCTACAATATTTTGATGGAGGGTTAATGCAATCTGTTAATTATTTCACATAAAGTGTCATAAAACAAATACATAATTGCATATGTGATTCAAGCGCTGATTTGTATTTTGTCTGTAATTGAAATAGTTGAAAAAGTCGATATTTATTGTGCAATTTGAGACATGATAGGTTATTCACCCAAATCGCTTAAAACTATATAGTATTGTCTTTTGTACCTAACGATTGATCTGGTAGTTACAAAATAAGTCAAATGCCTTCACAATAATTAAAACAATACCATGTTAGGATACTTTCTGTATAAGCATTATCAATAGTATTTATCGAAAACAATGTTATTCTTTGCTAATTCTTAGAGTCGGCAGCCTAACGTTTACAGTACGGTGTATGACGACTTAGCATACAGTTAATCAACTAACAGATCAATACAGAACTGAAGTCATCACAAAGTTGACTAAAGGTTCTGTGCGTCAAATCTACTTGACATATCTTGCGTCGAACTCGACGCCGCGTAACAACTGCGTTTAATACCATACCACGTTATACACTGAGTATGACTGTGCAATGATAATATGCAAATGTCTTGAATCAATCTAACTTGCACTGCGGAGTTCTTACGTTAAATAATTGAAACTATTTATAGATTCATACAGAGGGAATCCCAGATGTATACTTCATCGGCCGGAATGTGTTTTATAAATATCGTCAACACTAAAGGTGGAGGAAATGGTACTGAGCTGTCGAATAATAATTTAAACCGTAAATATAAGGTAATTTGTGGTTCGATATATAGCATATCAATTCCCTCTCCCCCTCCCCCACCCCCGCAGAGTATCCAATTTCAAAACGACCGAGTCAATGTTCTTTTAGTGACGTAACATCGGTCGATTTTGCGCTGGTGAACTCTTTTTCCCAAACGTTGACTACTACTTCAAGGTGCCATTCTACTACTATTGTTCTTTTTGTAACTAGCTTGTAAATCAAATCACCCTTTTGACATTTGTCAACAAAAGTACATTTCTAATGTTTATATCAAGGAGCTTATCTGAAATAAGAACCACGGACTACGGCCTCAGACCATAATTGATAAGTTGCAAATCAGAACATGTTTGTATCCATCGGACAAAGTAATTTTTAGGATGTAAGCACTATGTTTGCGTATTCGTTAGAAAAAAATGATGGTAATTTCATCTTCTTTTTTCACTTTGGTTAATGACACATATTTTATATCAACGTTCTGACGGTAGATGATAATAGTTTTGGTAACCTTTATGCAAATCATCAAGACTAGTGTTTGTCTTTGGTATCGGTCCTTTTGTCTTTATACGTGAAGTAGGTACTACTTCCGATGAGCCAACATGTCTCCTCTCGAACAGATAATCACAAATTGCACACGTCCTGCGGTAGGTAGAATCCGACACAAAAGAAGGACTTGTATGGATGAGTAGAAGTACTCTAGAGTGCTACTAAGTATTGTTCATACTAGCTCTACTTAATCTAACAGTAAATTTGGCGACGCTTGGGCGTAAATGACTTGCGATACCTTAATTTATATTGATAGGGGACACATGCAAAAACAACAGTAGAAATATGCTAACGGCACATGCATGTCTTTTACAATGCTCCAAGTGTTACCAATGAACACAAATAATACCTTTCAAACGTATCCGTGACATCAAAGAAACTTGTAAACAAGACATCAACTGCGTTCGGCACTTGAGGCCATCCACGCTTATTCAAAAAAGCATTTTGAAGAAGAGTGTAAAAATCACAGAGCAATCAACGATGATTAGAGTTTATTATCCGATGTGGTTCTCTCATTAGGAGTAATCTTTCATGTGAGAAGAGGTCTGTTTATTTTACGATGCTAGTTTGTGTTTATTTATCACCTGCTCCTCTCGCTCATAAATCATTGCACATCAAACGCTAGAGTAATTGAGGCTGGATGTCGGCAAATAGTTGCCGGGTCGTCCTGCATCCTACATTATGAAAGTACACCGCTGATCGTTACGTAAGGCAGATGTATTGCCACTAAGTATTATGTTGGAATGTCTCTTCGGGTAATTACATAGGAATATTAACCATACTTCCAAAGTATTTTTTACATCCATATCAATCTAAAGGTCAAAATTACACCTCCTTCATAAAATTTTCATTTATATTATAGGTTTGAGGCAACTAAGAATTATGAACGTTTTGGCATATTTGTTATAAATATTTCCCGAATGTAAATTAGTTTCAAAGAATCGCAGATGTTATAGCAAGCATGCCATGTCAGGTCGTGCAGACATGCTAACAGTTAACTATATGAGATATTTCTTAAATCGAGATCTTTCCATGCAATGGTTAAAATTATAAGGTAACTATGCTAAGTTTTTGTCTCGGTTAGCATTCCGTCTTGCGAATCAAAATGTTTCTTCTTTGCTTTACAACATATATAAATGGTTCCAGTTTGGCTTAATCAACATCACTTCTGACATGTTCTTTTTGTATTCTGTCTTTCAAACAAAGTCGCTGCAATGACTCTGAAGTGACACCTTGAATGAAACGCATAACTTTGTTGTGTTTCAATTTCATTCAACATAACAAACCATTGTCGAGATACTGAAATCTAAAATAATGCAATGCCAGCAAAGCTAATATTTGCTATTTAAACGTTGTTGCAACTAAATAACGTAGAAATTATATCATCAAAATGACATGATATTTTTCTACTAGGTATAGCCCAGCTAAAGAAAGAAGCACACTAAAAAGACGTTCATGTAACAATGAACGAATCGTAGCGTCCACTATGAACTTCGACCTTCCCTTGCACTTGGTATACGCAACCACAAGTAAATAGAAGATTCCGTTTTATAGGTGCGCTCGGAGAGTTATAATCAGTCAGAGCACAGCGGATATGCACTTAATATGTTTTTGTACTTTAAATCAATCCGAACGATTTACAATTATAGGTACCGAAAGCAAATGATTCACATATATGCCACGTATATCTCCGACCATATACGCAATTACCTCGTTCGCGCAAATGCTAGAATCGATATCTTATTCTCCATACACATGCTAGCAATCCTTCCTCTAATTGGGTTTCTTTATGAGGTAATGCAGAGAGAGGAAAGGTAAGCATTATGCGACTGATACTTATCAGGATGTTGTATGTCACCTTACTGTGGATCTAATGGATGGATTGGTGCCGGATACAGACATCGGTCATACATTAACACCTTCAGACGGATCTCCGGAGCAATGACGAATACGACTTTAACTAAGTACTAATGGAAACAAGACAAGAAAATCAAACCTAATCTGATTACAATAGTAAGCTTTATTTGAACAGGGAATTACGTTCGATATAATATCTGTATTCCCGAACCATTCGTAAATATTTCTTTCAACCATGTGCAGTCTGAGACCCACTGTTGCTCGCGTTACTTACCGCGCTAGACTTATCATAAGCGTAGCGCCATCAACTGTGGGTTTATTTCCAACGTATTGCAATCTTGGTAATATACTCGATGGAACGAAAAAGAAAGTTGTAAAGTATTGTTTTTCGAGAAACATCCTATAAAAACCACTTTTTAAATGCACAATTAAAACAATATTTTAGGGAAGTACTTTCTGATGTTTAATTTCCTGTTTTCTAATTCAGTCAGTAAACGTTTTGCATGGTTTCATGGCTAGCTGCAAACATGAATGTTATCATTAACGTAAGCAATCTCAATTGATAAGATAAACAATCGAACGATCGTGCCAATAAACATATCAAATTTTACCTCAGAGAAAATGACGTTTGACAATGGGCTACAGCAAATAATCTCTTGTTTGTGTGATGCTTCGTTGATTAAAACAAGAGTGATTAGGAAGCTTTATTTATCATTTTGTATCCTTTATGGATTTTTTCTCTCTTGTATCCACCATGTCATATTGTGTAGTTATTTCGTCAAAGACAAAATAAATGAAGTTGAAAAGATAACTGAATAATCTGTACTACGTAAAGACATGAACTTTACATGAAAAATGTGAAAATTCGAAACATAACTTTGTTGTTGGTAAAAGGTCCCATTAAGGTCATAAAATTTGATCGTACTCCAACGGAAAATGACGGTGACTTCATGCGTAGCATAAATTTGTGCAGGCAGATGCACAAGGTGCATATCCTTTTTGTAACGTTATCTAGTCTTCATTTTTATCTGAAGTATTATCATTTCACCTGCTTAATTAGCATGTCTTCTTATGAAAGGCATATCTAATAGTAATAACTCTCAAAGGCGAAGAGAAGAATATTTAAAAGAAATACAATCACAGAGTCAATGAGATTCACAAAGTCAGCCGGTAACAATATGTAATGTACTTTTAGTGGTCGATATTTACATTTAACTCAATTTCTTAAACATAATTTCTGAAATATAATTAAAGATCTCTTTCTTGATAAATTATAAAGGGTCACCTACGAGCTACCTCCATTTCACGATTGGATGACCAATCAGAAAGGAGTGGAGAATAGGTATCTGGCCATAAAATTATTGGTCATATATTTCCCTCCCGACGAGATGTTGAGGTTAGAACACCATGAAAGCTAGAAGAAAGTGTTTGTGACAAGGGAGCATATTGCAAGTATAAAATCGGCAACCTGAGAGGCTATTTGAGAAAATTGTTATTAAAAGTGTGAAAGTTCACTGACTTTGCTATTGTGTTTCATTGATCCGTGAAAACACTTCGTTTTCAGCTTTGATGATCATAGAAAGCAATTTGACGACAAACTGGTTCGCGACTCGACACACCGTCACAATCGGAAAAAGGGGAACGACGAAAGATGGTATCAGCTCGGTATCACGCTCCTAACCATCGCCCTCAAAACACACCGCCGTCACCAGAGAGAAAATGTCAAATTTACTTTCTTTCCCGTAAAAAGATATCATTACCGATAAAACGTCTATACAGATGTGGAGTTATAATAAATTACACGTCATTTTTCCCTTTTTAAAGTCTCTTCTTCTTTTGATGAAAGCATAACCCGAGGGACAATACACACAATTACGATTCGCACTGAATTTTAATTGATGCTTAAAGATTGTGAAATGAGATACTGGTGTTAAATGCCCCGCTTTTTAACTCCGTGAAGGATCTCCAACGTGAGTTATCTCATATAACGGCCATCGCAGTGATATACGACCGAAGTAAATAACACGATTGTCTAGTGTGTCTTTAAGGCACACATACATTTGCATTATCGTATTTGTCGATTAATATTGGGCTTATTCAAGACGGATGACTATCAGACCCGTGAGCTGTCAGACTAATTGTGAATCTTAAAGATTATACTTATCTTATTATTAGAATTTTTCATTTTTTTTTCAAACGTTGTCAAAAATATCCTGTTTTTAACTACTCCGGTTTCATAAAAACCAATTAACACCGTGGCAGGCGATAATTAGGAGTCATTTAGGAATATATCAATGTTATCATTAATGTTACTGGTCCTATACAATTCCTTCAACTCATCCGTCTGGGCCGAGACAGATTTATAATTAATACAAGATAGTCAAGTTTTGTAATGAAGCACTGGTAAACGATATACGTAGGTTTCAGATATAATAGCCTATGTAATAGAAGTATTTTTTTAAATATCATACAAATATGACGACGACGTCAGTCGGATACACTTGGTGAAATTATACGCAGGATAATTTGTATATTATAACACAGGATTGGTGTTACAAGAAGAGAATGACACAATAAAAGCCGTTCCATATTTTACAAGTGCGTGTCTTGATATATAATTTCACTGTCATTAATAACCAATTAAAGCCACTATTATAGAGCTGTTTATAATGACAAGACGCTTTTAATGACCTGTATCGAAATTATTAAATTAGCTATTATCAAAGTTTAATCATAGATATTGTGAACCAACAATCACACAAATAGTATGTAGGTCAAATTCATTAGCATACATCAGGCACACATGACAATGAGTAACTGTCAATCTGACTCGCCATCTATTAAAATATATTACATAATACATAATTTGAAGTATCAAAACGTAACAGATGAGCCTCATTAACCTTTTTGATAGGTCATAATAAAGTATATCAGGAAAGGTATATCAACATCACACTGGTAATATATTTTCAATTAAGCAAATTGCAATTCTGAGGCTTTCGTACTCAAGTCCTGGAATATTTTAATTGTGTTAAAATATATATAAAGGCATGTTAATTTATCGACGTATTAAAGATGATGTCAATTAGTCTTGTATAATTGGTAGAATGTGATAATCTAGGTAACTACTTAAACATGTTTCATGTTTGTTGGGGTTGTACAGTTACGACACACTTACCTTCGCTAGGATTGGTGCTCGATGTCCTGATCGGATGTGAGAAGGATTGGTCACATGCCCAATATCGATTGTTATCATTTGTTTATCTAACATGATGATACTCAGAAGGGTGAAATTGTGGTTTGCATGGACATTTTAATGTTTCATTTTTGTAATTGGTTTGTGTCGTTTGTAAGAGGTTCAGGTACACGATTTATTTTCCTTCAAAATAAATGTTACTATCAAAGAAGAAAATAGGAAGGTATCTAACGTAAATGTTTATGACTTCAAATACTTGGATCAACGAGGGGTCGCTGTGGACGAGTGATTAAGATGTCCCGACACAATACCACAAGCCCTCTACCTCTGGGATGCGGGTTCTAATCCCATGTGAAGCAGTTACCAAATACTGACCGCTGGTCGAAGGTTTTTCTCCGGGTTCTCCGGCTTTCCTCGACCAACAAATCTCGCACGTCCTTACATGACCCTGACTGTTAATTGGACGTTAAACAAATATGCTTGTATAAACCAAAAACCAAATGGATCAACGTCCCATTGATGTTTTTATTTTAACAAATACAAACTACCATTAGCGTTCGCAAATATAATGAGATTGGGAAAGGACCATTCTATCTGTATCACAAAAATGGAAAGGAAAGAATCGTGACTTTAGAAGATTAAGCTATTTTTTCAAATCCTGACATGAAACAGTTATCTTTTATTTTAACCTATAATCGTTATGGTGATACAATAAAAAGCCATGTATTCAATACCTGTGTATTCAAACCATCCATTGAAAAGTGAAAATACACTCTATTGCCAGATGGTCTTTTTACACAGGTCTTATACATTGTAACTACAATGTAGCTGTAAGGGGCACTGACGAAGTGGTCTTAATAAACAGGTGATCGCTAAGGCAGGTTTCATTGTTTACACCAATGACATTCTCAATATTTTAGGGGTTACTATCACTTACGTAATATCCACCCCTTGAATATTTCATATTGAAATTGGAGGCATGTCAAGACAAAAAAACTAACTGACCAATCACAGGCCTGCAGAGACTTCCTTTGAATATTACAGAGAGAGCCACGCCCAACTTAACGCCACACAGTCAACCACAGGATACCGTTACTCGGTGCTTTTGATGTACATCAAATGATCAATTTAGCTGTGCTCCTGTTGCCATCAGGTTTGCTATGATATATTCTAAGGGTGAATATTACGACAGTGATAGTAAGCTCTTAAGTATCGAGGATGTACTTATGAAAAAGTAAAAGGAAACAAAAACAATGTATTCATGAAGAGAAAGCGTCGTATATCGTCATCTCATCAATACCACCTAGAATTACCAGAAAGTACCAGCCCACTGGTCATTCTTTTGTCATAATCACAGTTTTGGTTGTAATAATTACTTTGTAATCATGAGGAGAAAAAAGTTTTTTCTACGTACTGCATCGTCGTGGAACAACTTACTAGAGAATACATTAAAAACTTATATTGTTTTAAAAATAAACAGATAGACATTGGAAAAACCATCGGTTGATTTTATAATTTTAAGGCTAATTGATAACCTGAAGTGACGATCCAAACTGTTATCATATCGTTTGTACAGTGAAAAATATATTATGATGTACAAGAAATCTATCATTAATAGTCTTTAAATTAACATTTGATTTAAAGCATGTTGCAAGAAAATTTATAAGTTTATTTAATAAGTCGACGTATGGACTGATACGATCGTCGGATACCTGTACGTATACTTGGCGTACATCGTTTAATAATTAAAAAAAATGAAGAAAAGAAAATTGTTAACTTAAACGAAAATGACTTCCTTGGAGTCGTTTTAGTAAATCTTTGCAATAAATAGAATCACATTTTATGGTTGAATGATGCACCTACTGATGGAACCGCTAGGGATATATCTGTAATTGCTAACGATTCCTAGAATAACCAACTTATTTCTCCATATAAATTTGAAGTCAAGAATCTATCTAACTTTTGCAATGCTCTTTTATCATGTACATTTAATGATATGATTGCAACCTAAAATTATTTTTTTTATCAATTTCCTTTCGTTGTTTTTTTATAATATGTATTAAGCTTTTCTCATTTGACACCTGGCGGGAAACACATTAAAATCATAGTAATACATTCGGCCTATGAAGTTGTCTTCGAATGCAATTAATCAAAAGTCCTGCTTTCATCTATTTGAAATTAATGTCTGTTATTTTGTATTTCAACACGTTCTCTCAACCAGTAAATATTGAATGGCACATGGTAGTTTCTTACTTCGTTGACAAATAGCGGTTGATCTGCCGATAAAAATGTTGCTTTTAAATGGTCGTAAAATGCGTAGGAATGTGTAAATTATATGTCCAATACTCTCACAAAAATATTACCTCTATTTTCAGGATAATTAAGCTTGTAAATTTACGTGTTATTCCGTAATGACGGTCTTTATGGAAGTTGGAGTTGGTGACTCACACCCGACAAAAGCTGGGTATGATTATAGGGTTTTTAGAATATAAAATACTGAAGTTAATGTGTCATTGATGTACGAAATTTAAATGGTACGTAAAACACGTGAAAAAAATCTACGTTGTGAAATGTTCACCTGATGTTGGTTTCATCGAGCTGATATCAAGGGCTTTCATCAACTATCCAAAATCTTTGATGTTTTTCACACGAATAACATTATATTACTCTAATTGTTGTAAATCAAATACATATACGTCAATTATGCCGGACATAAATTAATGATTTGCTTAATATATATCCTTTTTAATGTACACTTTGAAATGCCACCGTTATTAGAAATGAGATCATTTCACTTTTAACGCTTTATTGAGATATTTTAATAATATTCATAACGAAGTTAAAACATCATTACTCACATGAACGACATTGGATGATTATCAACCTGAACATGCATTATGTAACGGAAATAGGGATGTGAAATTTGACATATATCATCTATAACCATTTATATAATTTCTTTAAGAATATGTAACAACCAACGAAATACTAATGCTTTGATCTTTACACCTGTAAAAAATATTATCAGCGCGGGGACATTCGATTAATTCCTTAATGTTGAAAATAATCATTCTGTATTAGCATGCATATGTTTCATAACCAATGGCAAAAGGAAATTTACTCTTCTATTTTAGTCACTCCTTATTTCCTAGCACTTTCTTAACCTTTCATTTTCATGATAAATATTTATTTTGATCATTCACCAACTAGATACCGTAAAAATATGTAATGTGTTATAAAATTCAAATGGATTATCATAAGTATTGAAAAACTTGTTTCCGAATTCAATTTCTGTGTAAATTCCCGAATAGTATATCTAATATAAATTATACATGAATGAATAAAATAATTCGTTCCACGGAAGGCTATAGTGACCTAAATAATAATTGTTGAAGATTTGTATGCATGCAAACTGTTTAAACCATCAAAAAACCTTTTTTTTCAAAGTAATTTTATCAAAAGCATTGATATGACTTTAATTAAAACCATTTGAAACTGACAATGGCAATTGCTATCAAACATAAAAAACAGAACTCAAAGCAGGAGATAGAGAAATTATATACCAGATATGTAATTAACATTGTAGAGATACAGGTAAAACAATTAGTTCCATTTAACTACGTAGATTAATTTCAAAAGCATTTATGTTATGATTACAATACAACTAGTAATACTGTCTTAAGTTCATTTAAAATATTATTATCCAAGTGTTACAAAAGACCTTGATGCCATAAGAGTTATATGAAAAGATTTATTATCAAAAAATTGTAAAATCTCATTTTCAAAAACATATTCACATATAATTATGACAAATGTCGGAATTAACTGCAACTGCTTCTATTTCCATTCAACGACTTCAAACAGTTTTCAGAATATTAAAAATGACATTTTGGGAAATTCAATATTAAGATATATATGTTATAAAAATAATAAAGGAGTTACACAAAGAAAGTTGTCTTAGAAATCACACATAGACTAAAGTATACGTTTTAATAATAATTTACTGACATTTGCTGACTTTTATTTTCGTATTTGTTATTCATGTCGTATTGTTCAAACCCGGACACGACTTTGTAATTACACAACGATGTCAAGCTTCCGGCAAACAGTTTTACAGTCCAGTCGCTGTAGGCTAAAACTAATTCAAATATATTTATTTTCCTAATGATGGTATTGTTCTTTAATGATAGCCAGGTGTAAATTTCCTTTTGTTTTTCTTCAAAGCAATTAAAAACAAAACGATCAGAGAAACTTTTAACCCATAAAGATGTGTTTTGAGATATGAACAATTACTTGGGATGAGAAATTATCTGAGAACAAAGTGTGTGATGGGAATCCGAGAGAACGAGTTACATATTGCCTTAAGCAGTAAAATAAGTATATTTCTCTTGTGAATCACGAGTCTTTAGTGTCTTAAGTAGAACATGTTTTGGAAATAGTCAATAAGATTTTGATTAGTCGCCTTTCCACAAACATACAGGTACACTATTTTTATAAAATAAAAACTAAAAATTGATCAATAACAATTACTGTATGACATGAAATGTTTGTTGAGTAGAACCTTTCCTTTTCTTGGCTGCTGTTGAACCATATTTATCAGAACAACGATATTTGTTTTATACGTTGCTATGAAGCTAACCAACCTTGAACAGTTCTACTTTCACAAATCTTTAAAATTTGGCTACTAATATTTCATGTAATACAGTGTATCATTTGAACATCTATTTGTATGGGCTGAGTAAAATTATAACACTAGAATATATGAATCTCAGAGTGAATTTATGTATAAAATGAAAGTCCATTTTACTGTTTTGCTGCGTGGCGTAGTGATACAATGAAACATTGTTATAAGGAATGGGAATAAACGGCACTGCTTCGTTGTAAGCAAAGTTCATCATATACATGCATCTTATAAAAACATTGATGGGGAATGAAAAGTAATATGCTATAACCATGTATTCGTTGTTAGTGTGTTATAAACGTGTTTAGGGTAGTCAACTACTGTGGGATAATTATGAGATTTGTTGGAAGCATTAGACAAACTGTTTTATGAAAATTTACATTGATTAGATCGATTGAAAATTGCTTACAAAGTCAAGATGAATGTGGCATTTACACCAAGGCAATAGCGTTTGGGACTCCTCAAAATTATCACACTTGTTTTACAATTACACTTAAAAAAATCTATGTCGTTTTTGTTAAAGATGCTCCACCGCTGACAGAGCATAAATGATATTAATCATTTGAACAATAATTGGTGTTTAATCATGTATATATATGCCTAATTAACACAAAAAATATTATAAAATAATTTATTTCGCCTTTGGTGCATGCGCAATCAGTACTTCATTCCATATAGGATATAGTGTCACGGAATTTTTTCGGGATGCAATTAATTATGTTTCATATTTTTAACTTGAAGTAAAATTAGAAGCTCAAACTTTTCAATGGTGGTAATGGTGTAAAGTAAGTCACTTTTGTAACTGAAGAAAAATACTAAATCGTCTGCTCCTGTTTTTTATAGTGAAAAAATACCATTTGTCAGCGGTGGAGCATCTTTAATGGTACATACCAATTATTGTTCAAATGATTAATATCATTTATGCTCTGTCAGCGGTGGAGCATCTTTAAATGATCATGTATTTTAATAGGGCGTAACACAAAGACAAAAACTAAACAAGCAAGCAAACAAACAAACAAACAAACACATATCAAGAGCGATATACTAAACATTTGATCAAGACTTCGATCACTCCTGATCAAATGAACTGTGATTCTAAATGAAGGGAACCAACCCTTTGCCAGAGTTTCTTTTCATGAACGAAAAACTCAGTACAAATTAACCGTTAAAATTTGAAGCCTATTTCTCCGTACAATACCAGTTGAATTGGCATTTGAAAATAGATATGATTTTTATTATCAGAATCATATTAAAATGTCATGAGCTCTGGACATGGCCGATTCATGCATTGATGTTTGATAGGAATAAAGTGGTGGGTTCGGTGCGAGCGCGAGTGTACAAAGGCGTAAGGTAGGTGTTTTATAAATAAGTAGCCGAGCTCGTAAATTAGGGTCTATTTAGGACTTTTTATAAAATGTATTAATCAAAGTAAATTGATACGACAGAGCTTAACAATCTTTTAAAAGGTTAACTTGGCAAATCGTGACCCTAGACACCTCTTCCACTATACCGGCATAAGAGACGTGGCCTTTTTAATGTTGGCTTCGTGATATGTGATATTCGTGTACATGTGTATGTGGGAACTCCTGTTTCGATTTTTGAAATTTGCCTTAATGGTTTTATTCAAATTAAAAGTGATTATACACAAACTGATATTAAACAAAGTCCTAGCAACAGTAAAATGCTGCTTTTTAAAATGAATTATTTTAATATATTCAATATGTACTGGTTCGACACAATATCATAATAGTGTGGATTGGCATATTTAAGAGTTATCTGTCCTTGTTGGTAGGATTGATTATTGCGTCATATGTTTTTGAGTATATCGTCACATTTTCAGAGAAAACTAAGTAGGTTGTAGTCAAAAAATAATAATGTCACAATCGATACCTACCTCCAAACTATATATGTAATATGCAAAGAGGTGATGCGTTCAGCATATTTGAGAAATCATATCTTAATAAATTGAGCTGAGTGTCATACGCATCGTTTCATGTACAGAAAGGCATATACAAATGTATTAATTTATGTTAATATATAACTAAAATTTTAAAAGTTTGCGAGGTACATTTTCTAGTGTTTTGCATGGACAACCGTCTTTTGTTTTGTCGACAACAGACCTATAAAACCTGTATAGGTCTGTTGTCGACAGATTTTCTGTGACCATGATATTTACATTCGACAGTCTTTTATTATGCGTTACTTTACGTTATCTGCTGTTCTGTGCTCCTGTATCAGTTCCATCAACAAGAAACACAATATACAACTCTAGGTGGAACAAGATTGTATCTTCAACCATATTTGTGTTGACATTGGGGTAGGTTTGAATTTCATTTCACGGTATCAGTTAATTTGAAGGTACATATACACAGGTTGAACAAAAGATTGGTCTGACTCATACCAAGAACTGCTCCGGGCGTACAATTTAAGCTCTATATAAAAGTCTTTGAAGGCAAGGATTTTTTTTATAAACTTTCCTGTTTAACAAACATATGAATCACTTAAATTGATGTTTTGATGTTAATTTTCGTTCTCAACATTCCGAATTTTATGTGAAGAAATGGTGGTATTATTGTCAGCTGGCAATTCCAGGCGGGCATATGAACCTATGCATGGTCGCCATTTAACAAAGAAATATGATGGAGCAATTACGTCATTAGGCTATCAGTAAATTATTGGAGCCTCATTGGATATTAATTTGATCTTAGATACCACATGTTTGATAGCGCAGAAAGCAACAGAATGAAACCTTACCAGTTTTAGTCTTAATCAGAATCATTCACGCGTTTAAATTGGTTAGATTTTTACATACAGATATGAAAACGTTAAATGAATGAAATAAATGCAAATAAGTAGCAAATTATAGGTGACAATGTTGACCTGACTGGTAAAATGATGAAGCAATCAAAAATTTACAATGTTGACTCTGTAGCTAATTGGTGTGAATTGTGTACGAACATTAACTCGTAAATATTACAGCTGACTTAGTATCTGACAAATTGGAAACCTTTAGGATATGGCATTAACATCTGCATTTACTGAAACAGTCCTTTATATATATATATATAATACAAATGAGTCATCGAGGTAGGTACACATACTGGTATGATGAATGTGTGATTTTTAATTACAAAAGAAGAAGTCTCCTTATTTTTCTAAGGAGAGTCTACACTAATCAAAACGTTTCTATAATTTAAGGTCTATTTGCGTTTGTAGAATATAAAGGCTGGTGAATTATTAAGTTCCTAAGATTCATTGTGACCTTATTGTGACGTTCTTATTAATTCGATAAGGGATACAGTTAAGAATAGCCATATTCTCAATGTGTCTTTCAAACTTGTCCAAATTCATGAATACACTAGATACGGTAGCGCTGAACGATTGCAACGCAATTAAGTTACATTGAATGATAAAGTTTTCTTTTTCGAAATTTTTAAGTTATATTTATTTTGTCTCTCCATATTATAATTAATGTAACATATTTCTATCCGCGGAATGATTGAAAGCTTCAAACCACGAAAAATATTCCCACGAATATTTCATGTTGTATAGTTCTGTAAAAATCTTTCATTCGTGTTCGATTTATTTTCGCGAATTTTACGATTATGTTTAATCCACGGAAATTAATCTCCGCGAACGTATTTTAGAATGAAAATCGCGAAATTTAGTAACTGCGAAAGAAAGTTGGTTTACAGTATTAAAAAAGTCTGACTACTGTTGAAGAGTGGTATTTGGTTCCCGGAGTAGTTCGTGATCTTAACGACACAGTAGAAGTACACACAATTCCAGCTCATTCTTAGATACGCTTACATCATTAATAAACACATAAGCCAAACGAGAAATAAATCTACATGTAAATTACGCCTCTCTGATGTTTCACGTATTTCTTTGATTGATTACAACAAGGTAATCATATTCTCATTACCGTTCTTGTAAATATACATAAAATATCACAGCATTTCTTATGCGAACTCTCATCTCTAATCAGAGATAATTAGGTGTAAAGGAGTTTGACGTCATAATGATTTAAAGACCGTGGTACCAGGACTTTTACTAGCGCTAAACGGCGAGCTCATTTTACATGATTCGAAGCAATATTTCTCCTCTTTTTTGAAAGTAGGGACGCGCTGGCCGAGGGGTTAAGATGTCTGGATATATAACCACAAGCCTTCCACCACTAGGTCGCGAGTTCGAATCCCGTGTGAACAGTTGATAAATTCTTGGATACGAGCTGTAATTATGATGATGTCATCCTTATTTTATTTTATGATATGTAAGAACATCTTCTGTCGTTGATATAACAGTAAAGGAATTATGCAGCAACAAAGTGTGTTTGAAAAGATAAGCCATACTATTAAAAACTGTTTTGTCATTATGTATGACTTTCACATTCATGATGTGTAACGCTCCAGTTTTATTGACAATTTCTTGCAATGCATTTCAGTAAAAAATATCATTTTCGTCATTAACAACTTAAGATTTCTTAAAGCAAATTACACAATACTGCAACGAAAATATGTTTACAGATTTTAAAGCGTACATATTCACTGTTAAGACGTTATGTATGTGTGTATCCAATGAATAATTCAACCTATCATTTTTGCTTAATTTTGCCTGAATGATCTTATTTTGATTAGAATTTAGTTTCATTGTCTTCATGGCGATAGAAATATCTAGTAGGCTTCAGGTGTACAAATGAACTAATGTGTGGTAAACGTTTATGTTTTGTGTATATTATTCATAGAGTGAAGTGTGGAATACATAAGGGTTCAAAGTATCTGAAATGAGGGGTAATGTCCTGCTGGTTCAGAGGGGGTAGGTACTTATATTACAATATAATTAGTATGACTGTTTTTGCACAGTTTTAAGATTGGAAATTTCATTCATCGTGTTGATCCTGTATCACGTTTTTGTCAATACCATCAGGATTGTAGTGAGATTAATGTGAGTGATATGTCATTGAATAAAATTGCATTAACACATACAATGAAGCTTTTATTTCTTATTGTTTCTGTTTTTCATTTTTATTTCCAATCCATTCGCTCAGTTTCTGAATAACAGAAAGATGATGAACTCCAGAAAAATCAAAATGATTTTGCATAAATAAATAAGAAATGTATGCTCAGATCTGAAAAAAATGTCGTTGATAAATGTTTTATTTCTCATATTCAAATCGAAAATTAAACCGTACTAATGTCAAAAATAATATCATATTCGATGACATGTGCTACCTATTCCAATCGTGTTACGCAGTATTTGAAATATTTCTATAATTAATATGTACTTGGAAAATAAACACTTTCCTGTACGCAATACACCACATTGGCACAAGCGTCTAAGTTATTTCCTGCTAACACCAAAGCAATTTCGATGGTTAATTTTCAAAACTATATTTTCTTTATGTAAGTATGAAAAGTATGAGCTACGAACTAAATACGAGTGTCGCCTTCATAATTGCTTATAGAGTGTCAAACTAGAAGATGAAAAGAGTCCTAATTAAGGACACTATGTGTAATAGCCACCTAGTTCTAAAGCCACTTAATTATATAATCATTTATTTTAATGATGAAAACCTGCGCACATGACCTCACTACAGTCAGACAAGTACAACGTCACGCCCCCTCCACACGAGACCGAGGCTATCCAGGCTCTTCGTCCTGATTTATAGAGGGCAAAATGTTCGCACACAGACTTAATGAGGCGATGAAAGGATTTATTTGCAAAGAAAAGACGCGATGAAAGGGGAATGATAAAAGACAAAAATGAAGGGATAAAACACTTAAATATTATTTCATCTTTCAAATTATAATCTAGTCAAATTTCGTATCTAATAGCAACACATTAGTTCTTTTGAGTGACTACTTTACCATGTAGCAATTTTTGTGAGAGCCATTTTCAGATAAGCCTAATGTTGACGATATAACATAACAAAGACATCTACTACATTAAAAGCATGGTGCAGATATTTTGTATAAAGTAATCAGGATATGAGTATTATCCAATATCTCGTTCATGTAAATTAATGTGATTTTACTGGGATCAGTCAGCACAGATTATGGAAATGTATATGGGAACCTGTGAATTCAGCTATACCCATTTTGGATGAAACGTCATAAAGTACGTTTCATCGAATTCAATTCGTATAAATCAATGAATGAATAAACTTTATCTTCAACATTAAATTGTTTTTTGTTATTTGTTAAATATCGTCAAATGTTTTGTCAAATCCATCTGATGTAGCACAGAAATGTTTTTCATGGTGGCAAGTGAAAACACTATAACTTTTGATTCTTTTAAAATTATGATGTGGTAATGAATATTGAACAGATGTGATAATGTAAATTTTCACAATTATGCTATGAATTAGCATGGACTAATTTGATTGTGAAATATCAAAAATCGTTCATGCAATTTATCTATCTATACATATCATTACAAAGTCAATGGATGAAGGAATAGAAGTTCAGTAATAAGACCTCCCTACATTTAGATGAGACAAAATAATAATAACCAGTGTGCATAAGTAATGTACCTAAAACATACCCGAATTCGCCATTGAATATTAGAAAAAAAGTAATGTAAAACTTACAATCTTTCATGAAAATAAAGTAGCAGTGAATTTTCACTTTGTAAATGTAGTTGATGACAAAAACAAAAGTTTTTTGATAAGTGAACATATTTACAATAACACTATGAAAATACTGTAGAATTGCTATCTATAATACTTCCATTAAATTCAAAATCATTTCAGTGTCTTATATGCTTAGTAATACAGTAATACTTGGAATAAAGACATAAAAGTCAATCAATCAATCGATTTAATAAATGAATATATTCTTCTTTTTGTAAATAATGCTGTGTTATCACATAAGGAAAGAGCATAACTACACATTAAGAATAGTATTTCCAATAATATACGGATTTCAAGGAAAACAAACAAATAAAAACAAAAGCCAATAGATCGTGGATGGTTTCATTGTATTGCTGCTATTGCTGTTTTGTTATTCCGTCTATGCACATTGCAGAGTTACCTCCCTTCCGAGTAGGTATCGATTGTGACGTAATTATTTTTTGACAGAAATGCACGCCATTTTCTCCAAAAAAATGACGTTAAGCCCACAAACACATGACGTCGCAATCAATACCTACCCTTAACGTCAGGTAACTATGTACTATGAAATACAGAATAGACAGAAAACTCGTTCATTTGATAATTAATGTTAACCATTGGGTATACTGTATGTCAAACGTTTTGGCACATTACCTACCCCATCGTCATTATCAGATTTTACTAACGTGCCAAGTCAATCAAGTCGTTTTATATTTATTATCTTACGACCAAAACGCTGAAACAAACCCTCAATTTTTAACATATTATTAGAATAAAAGGGCAAAATAAAATAGCAAACCTTTGATCAGTATTTAAGGGCTCTGTTGTTAACTATAATACGATATACAGAACTTTTGCATATATAAAAGGCCAATACAGGGTCTCCAAGTACATATATGTTACATAACCTAAAGCGTAATGGATATCAATATACTAGGTCACACTACCATCACCTTGTTGTAAATGTATGAGATGCAAACAATATTAACTTATGCTTATTCATTATGATGATCAATTGTAGTCTGCACAGTAAATCTATAGTCAAAACGCGATACAAAATAACTATATAGTTATTTGGAAAAAAAACAATTTTACAAAATCGGTGCGTTTTGATTATCAATTCAATGACATTCGACAGTTAATTAATACCCACTTTAACCAAATTGCATTCCAAACGAATGCATTGATCGATTAACAATAGTTAAAACATAAATCGATTATTGTTTTGAGTAAATAATTGCAAAACTACAAAAACACGTTACTTTGAGCGATCTCTTCTTCATCGTCAGCATCCTGATATAATTTATGTTAAAACCGGATGCAAGCTAAATTATACCAAGTTTTCTAGATCTCTTGAGGAGAGTAACATCAGCCATATAACCTCACATTGAAAAGGAAAATATTGCGACCGTCAAACTTTCTCTCAGTATTCGTCAACCTTTTGCGTGGATAGTTTCTACGTTTATAGTTATCGCTTTAATTAGGACATGTACATGTAAACGTTATGTTTGCGAAGCAAGGATGCTACCGTCTAGAAAGTGAGAGTAAATGTTTTCGAATTCATAACGCTGGTCGAACACATTAGTTCTAAGATTTTCAAGTCGAATTCGCTGTGAAAGAACGTCGGGAGAAGCGCTAAAATGCCGAAAACGTCTGATACGAATAGATTGTGGTTTTCCTGATTACATGCGTAAGCCCGACGATCGATATGGTATGACAGGTACATGTACCTTTCTTTGTGGAAACAAGTAGAGTGTGCAATTTATGCTATAAGGAATGGATCAATTAACATGTTTTAATTACGTTAAAATATAATCGTAAAATACACACGTCAGCAGGTAGTAGGTATTCCGCTAGCCTTTGTTCATTTAGAGTTAATTATGATCTTATCTTTTAAATCATATCCTATAAAAATGCTATATTAAAAAGTAATGAAACTATTGTAGATACAATCATTATATTAAAAATGTATTTTGGAACATATGTTTATGTCTTTCAACTAGAACGTTGGTGCGATACAAGCGAACAAATTATCAATGAAAGCACTAACTAATTCGTAGTTAACCTTATTATAATCCATTTATCTCATTTGTATAAAATTTTCCCGTGTCTGCCGCTATTGTTTGGGGTGGGCCTTATCAGGATGTATACTTTCGTGTACTTCTCATTTATCAAATATCTGCTTATGTAACGGTAATCTCCATTCCAAGTCTTATAACGCTTAACAACAGGTTTTGGGTAAAGCAATTATTTGATAGAAAGATTTTTATTCTTGATAAAGCAACATCCCAACTCCTTTTTCGCATGTAATAATTATCTGATAATCCCTTAGACGACGTCAGCGATGTTAGATCAGGTCCTGACTGAGCTGAAGAGCCCAATGTACGCTAGAACGTATACTAGTCATACTTATGGCCATTGGAATATATGTTCTGCAGAATTTATCTTTAAAGTAAGATCTAAGACGTCGATTTAGACGGATTACGAGACAGCTGTTGTAGATAGACTTTCCCGTGTCGTTTCAAATTTGTCTGAAGCATTCGGATATGCTGATCAGAAAGTTATTTAGCAATTCATCACCCACTTCTGTGCAAACTTGGAATCACGCGAAACGGTTATTAAGAGCCGAAAGACTTCATATAATGCTTCTTTTTGATGTATGTTTCTCCAGAATTACGCTAGCGAGATGCCGGGTAGTGGGATCAGGACGTGTAATCTAATTTAGTCAGGAGCGTTTAGGTTTGGGTAAATGGCATTCACTTTGTGTAATTTTCTGTACTAAAGACTTGATTTTCATTTAATTAGCCTCTTAGAAACACATTATCGTAGAAATACATCTCTCATTACAACAAACACACTAAAATTATATCACCGGGTCTGCAATTATATGTATGAAATGTGTATAGTTAAAAGCGGTATGGATTCCTCCGCCGTTTTACTCAATGATTTAAGGTGTCTGGGAGTTTTACTGAGTAGTACGTATAGTATCTGTTATAAATCGTCCAATGACGTGTCTAACAATTTATTTCTCCGAATGTATTAATATTCATGTTATTTCCTTTCATGTAATCTGTAGCACTATGCGTCTAGATCAAAGCCAGCACCATCAATAGTTTGTCTTATATATTTCCAACAGAATCACTCCCATGCAGTTACATAGCTACCTATCAACCGAGAATACTCGCACTGAAACTGTCAAATGCATGCCTGGAATCGCCAGCATATCTAGTTCTTCCACTAATTATATAACTATGGGGGTTTCTAATCAGATATACAAGCGTACCTCAACAGAGGTACCAGCGTTCACGACCGATATCAGTGGCTTTAGATTCCTAATAAAACACTTGAAATTTTCTATGCTTATCTAAATGAAACGTGAAACTTATTGAATCCTCCATGTTGTTTATTTAGAATATCATAAATGGAATAAAATCGCCGTGTTCTACGAAATGTTTATTTTGATGCAAAACATACGAAGCAAACCTTAACCTTGACAGATGCCATATTTTGTTTATTTGAATTAAAGTGTACTAAAAATCACAATTTAGATTTTCTCACTTTGATTTCTCCTTATGATACATGTATCATTTGTATTTATTCTATCTAAACACTACTGATATAAATTATATAATGTCTTCTTTGTTTTTGTTAAAAGTTACATATAACATTGACAGCTACGAATGCATCTTTTGGACAAATTAATCTGTCTGGAATAATCAAATAAATATAATATTATATAAATACACGGTTATCAAAGTGCGTTTTAGTTAACCTTTTTTGTGTCGATTTTAGTTTTTTGTCACGCTAATCAATTCGTTATTAAAATGATATTACCTCACTTCTTACAGGTGATTGGTGATAATGAGTCGTTTTGTTGATTGCTATATATATCTTAAATAAGTATTTATTTTTTCGGCTACTGAAACGGAAATCACGTGACCTTCTTATTTTTCTAGACACTTATGTATTCATATTCGTCCGAAGACGTTCATTATATGATCATTACGAATTTAATTCCCCCTCCCTCATTATTCCGCGGGCAGTTAATGATATTCAACATGTCTGTCTTTCCTCATACATTTAGGTTGCCAATAAAACACGGCTCGAGCCAGTCGTCTGATAGAAGTCAGCGAGCTGTATTGTGCTATCCGATAATTCTATCCACTCGCAAAATTATCCTTAGATCTATCCTTCAATTAGCGAATAAAAACATTAATTAGCAACAATATCATTTAACATGTAAAACTACTAGTAAAGAGCATTGATAAACACTACGCTTTCATACCCCAAAAAAACACCTGTAATGTTTTCGTAAAGGTAGCAATTCTCGAACCAAAGGTGACAAAACTTAAGTCGCCCTTCCTTTTATTCCCCAGCATCATTAGATAGTTAACAATGGCTATTAGTTTCTAATTTAGAATAAAAAATCATATCCTTAAATTTAAACAAAGTAAATTTATGCAGGCGCCACATTTTGGCTCCAGCTGTATTGGGAAAGTCGAGCTACTTGTCACGATGGGGAAGAAATGCCTGGGTATCAACAAAGACTAAATAGTAGGGACATGATGAGCGGGGATTTCAGGCTAAAGTCAGGCCGAATTGTGATCCGTTTTAGCCCGAATCATCGGGGCCCAATTATCCGACACTGTATCGCCGTAATTACCGCTAATGATAGGATGACTATCGCTCAGTGTTTGGGGGCTTGTATCTTCACAACAGAATATTCAATCGTTTAGCTATTAACATGTCGCAAATTTTAAATAATTGATTAAATGTATCGTTTAATTTTGAACAAATGACATTAAATTATCACCCAATGCTGCCGATATCGTTTGCGTGCATTAAACTGTGGATCTATGTTACTCGAGGCGCCGTGGCCTCGCCACAGACGCCGTGGTAAACCTTCCCATAAGGATTTAATCCTTAGGTGTTAAGTCTGAATTTGATTTAAACTACTACATTGCCACAAAATGAATGAAAATTGATGGCAAGGAAGACCAATAGCTCTATTTTCACTCTATTTCACAGACTTCGTTTCCTCTCTTGGTAGCTGAATAATCCTTCTCGTTTTTATTATAAAAAGTGTTTGTATACTATAGGCAAGGAGTTTCATACACGAAGGCATACCGTTCCTATTTTAACTTTTAGCGGTAACACATTGATGATAAAATTACTACGTGTTAATCTAACACAGATTAAGATCGCTTGCATGGTTGATTTTAAAATAAAGAAAAATAATTTCCAAAATAATGTAACCTGGAGAATGTTTGCATGAAATTGTAAAAGTTATAGGCTACAATACTTTTCTCTCCGAAAATGGAATAATTAAATTAATTTTGAGAAGTTGTTTTCGTGTATTCGATTATTAGACTCATTCAATAAACAAATTTATATTAAATGAAAATTCAACGTTTTGAGTTTCTGTTGATATAAAGAGCAGAAAAAAAGTAAAAACGACTTGAAGATGAACTTGTAATGGCGAATTAAGCAATGCAATATTTCATTAAGTTAAGGTGATATCAAAATGTATTGTACTATGGAAGAGGATCTATATTATGCAGGTAAAGAACATTTTTTCTGATGTATTTTTCTGTGTATAAGTTAAGATTTAAAACGAATTGGACGAGATGATACTTTAGTTCATGAATGTGTAAACGAAAAAAAACCCTTTGTGCACTCTTTTCATCAAAACAATATCTCTTTAGTGCACAAAGGGGTTTGGTTTATAAAACAATAAAATGTATGTAATTATTATCTCATTCATTCCAAAAATAATCTGGACATTTACTTTTTTTAAGGAAAACAAGTATGTGTAAAAACGGTTAATAAACAACAATATATTTTATAATAACAAGATTTTGTCAAACTAGACTCTGTTGAGGCGTATCCAAATCTAGTATTGACGAATTATATTTAAAATCGTATATGATAAATGGTTAATAATACATTTCCACATATAAAAATGTAACGTTTCCGTGGTTCTACTCTTATTTTTTATGTACCACTTCATTCGTGAAAATAACAGATGGCATTATATGATTTAGAGTTGATATTATGCAGAATTTAACTATAATATTCAAAAATAGAATGTGAGGATTAAAACTTATTGGTATTTTGGCTTACAACTGTTATCATAAATCAAATAACCTTTTTTATTTAATATGGAAAGGAAAAAACCGCTTAACAATTAAAGGAAATGTTATAAAGAATGATTTCATTTTTTACATTAATTATTTGAAACAGGACTCGGTGAATATGATGAATAGCTTTCTTTAAATAATAGTGATGTATGTCACGAAAGACAAGATATTAGTTTAACAATATTTACACTCCTTTATGAAATTATCACTAAAATGACACTCAATTAATCAAACTGTGGTCCCTAAATGAAATACAACATGTTTAGGTCAAGCTAATTGTGCATTTGTCCAATACAATGCTTTTGTTATCCTGAATACAACGTGAAGTGATTAATCGATAGTTTGGTCTCCCTCCAACGTCGATTGCTCATATACGTGTTCCTCCTAGTAAATAGCTCTCTTAACTGTCTGTCGTTTCCTCGTTTAGCAGACAGCATCTTTGAATTTAATTTATGTCCAGGGTTACTTTTTACGACCCAAGAAAGGTTAAATTATGGTTTCCTTCGCGCCAATCAACCAAAAGACTTCATAAAGATTTGTGAAAACTAATTTCCATTTCTATCAGTGGACAATGGTTTAAGCCCACCCTAGTCATTACTACAAATGCCTATTAGTGACAATCGCTGGTGTAGTAGCCCCTCGCATAATGCCAACAGTCCCGCAGATAATACCGATTAAATAGTTAACTGGCTGATTGAGTTTTTAATAAAAACAGACTATTGATCATCGTTATCTGTGCGTTTTATTAGCTCGAGCAGACGATAGAACTTCAACGATCGTCTTTAATTTGCTTAAAGAGTGTAAATTACCAGTTAGCATGTTACTGAACGATCTGTTTCAACCATCCCATGCCCAAAGAACGAGAGTCAGCTCATAGAATTTAACCCATGCCTATTTAAAATTTGTGATCGGTTTTCTGTAAATAAGGAGTCGCCTTTCTGTGTAAGTCTTCTTAAACACTGCACCCGATACAGACCCAAGTAAATACACCAAAAGGAGAAAAGGCTTCGTTAAACGGCTTTTTGTCCATAAAAGGAAATTAGCAGCAGAAAACACAGTGGAACTATTGCTATGAGCTATTGATGGTGAGTTATTGGCTCGTTGGTGGACAGGTGGGTCGGATCGGATTCCGTCTACAGCTAGGAACCAATATGTATGGATCTGTAGCCTAGTAAAATTTAGGCGAAGTAGCGATTGTTGAACACAGTCAATTCAAAATTGATTTTAAGAATGATTAAAAAAATTATGGTGACACCCTGAATGAATTGAATGATAGGCTGTTAAAAGAATGCATTATTCAATAAACAGTATTAATATTGAAATGAGATTTTTTTAAAATTGTTTTCCATGCTGTCGTATCCTACTTTTCCTATAGAAACACAAAAAAAGTAATTGTATTTGTGATTTTTATGTGTAACAGGGTAATTTGCGTTGTTTGGACAGCGACTATGAACTACATTAAAATAGAAATAAAGGAGACTGAAAAAAATCAAATCTCATATTTCGAGGCTTCAATATTGCTAAAATATGATAACGCACTGAACTAAATGTACATATAAAGTGAAACCCCTTTAACTCGAACTGCAGGGTACATGTACCAGGTCAATAGGTCGAAGAATACGGGGAATTCGAGTTATCTGAGGTAAATCATATAGTATTATAAATATACCATGATTTAAATTTATTTCCACGCAACCAATTTTATAGACCTGTTATTTTTTCTTACATATTCATTTTTATGTTTCATATTGGATATGAATTTTAAGATGATGCAGTAGGTTCGTTGTAAGTTCCTTAAGATACCAAATCCAGAATTTTGAAATCTTTACTTTCAGACGTATTCGCCAATCATTAATAAATAAATTACAATTAAATGTGAAATACTGTGAAGTGGTTATTATTAGCGAGGGGTTTATTCTCGCTAATTCCACAGATTCACACGAATTGATTACATCGCGAATGTTTTCGAAACGTAGTTTTACATGTCAATCTCTATCTTGTGAATGACGCTTCCAAAGACTACCAAGATGATTTCCGGAAATAAATCACCTTGAATAAAACGCAAACAAAATCGCAAAAGTATGCACCCCTGAAAATAAATTTATTACATCGCGAATGTTTTCGAAACGTAGTTTAACATGTCAATCTCTATCTTTTGAATGACGCTTCCAAAGACTACCAAGATGATTTCCGAAAATAAATCACCTTGAAAAAACGCAAATAAAATCGCGAAAGTATGCACCCGTGAAATTATACAACTATCATGTATTTAGATGTCGAAGTAAATTTGGGTAACTACTCGGTATCTTTAACTAACAATTAGCTAATCATGGACCGAGTATTACTTTTATATGTCCTTTCATGACTTTGCCTGTTGTCTTATATCCCTTTATTGTTAATAAAATTTGTTGAAATGAAATGTCCTTTCATATTTATATGGAATACAAATTCCATACAACGTAAGCAGATATTTTAGAGATAAACATAAGCATAAACATTAAATTCGAGTTAAACAATATGTACTACCTACTGTTTATAGCTTTTCAGTGAGGGTGGTCTCATTGTTTAAAGAAGTACAATCACGGCTATAATAGTTTACATGTATTTGATTATCCATCCTCTGCTCCGGTTACGCCTGACAGTTTATTACTATCACGAGGTGCTCGAAGGAAACATCAAATCTCCATCAGATACTGCAGTGACACCAAATGTGTTTTCAAAAGTAACAATCCGCTGCCGCGTCGTATGTGCTTGCCTTTTTTCAGAAAATGCTTATGATTCAATTATGAATTTAGTGTGTTATTCTAAT
Source organism: Argopecten irradians (assembly GCF_041381155.1). Taxonomy (NCBI): domain Eukaryota; kingdom Metazoa; phylum Mollusca; class Bivalvia; order Pectinida; family Pectinidae; genus Argopecten; species Argopecten irradians. The sequence continues at coordinate 28,467,444 of NC_091144.1, read as the reverse complement.
AGGTTTATGATGGGTAATAAATTTTTGAATTCCGTTGAGCGCCCATTAGAGTTAATGTAATGGTCATACAGAGTGGAAAATATTTAACATAGCAAAACACGTGAAACATTCACAGTTTGAGTTTACAGCGTAATGTTTTTTTCTGGCGTAGCAGATTAACTCCGTAAAACGTTGAGCCTTATCGGAACTCTCCCAGCAGGGGAGTCGCGATCGATCATTTACTGAATGCGCATGACATAGTACAGAGCCGCTTCCTGTGTTCTCGCCACGGGGACCAACAATCATAAAATGTGTTCATAAAAAGCTGCAGAGTTTTAGTTCATTGTCAATGATTTATTGCAGTAAAATGAAAATTTGTCAGCAATTTGGTCGCTGTGCTGAGTTCAGAATGATATTTTCCCCGCTGCGGTGCGATATATTGGGCTAGCTTTGATGTTTTGATGGTAAGCTACAGGTTTCATTTGCTCGTTATAATGTTGCCATTAAAAATTAATGGAGAAATTTTGCTTGTGTGAAGTCATATTTGCAGAAAGCGAACCGATGTGATGAAAACATCTTAATGCCTTTATCAATATAAATGATAGGTCAGTTAGGAGATCATAAGCGGACCCTTGGGGCGAACAACAATAATGGGTTGGTACCTAACTGTGAAAACTGTGGAAGACCTAGCTTGAGCTTTCAGAACCTGCTCAACGGAGACAGCTGATGAAACGTTTCCTTCTTTGTGGAGAGGTAAAGCGAACTTCTGCACAGTCTGGTGATGGAGCGACAAACTAAAACACGAACGAGGCCAACAATCAAGGGGAGATAATGGTTATGTTCCTTTTTAAGATAAATTCTTTGAATACTAGCCGTGTTATTGACTGTAATTAAGGAGATGATTCGACCCCATATTCCGGATTCCGGATATGACTTGCAGTTTTAGAACTTGAAAAGTACATAACCAACAACACTCATAGACATATACGCTGATTTTAGATGGAAAAAATACAAACAGAGAGTGAATTGGAGGAAACTCGATGTGTCACAACTTGGCCTCAAATTTTCACAAAATTATACAAACGTAGCATTGAACTATTTTCCTGTTAAAAGTCTTAGATATATCTTACATGTACTGTGAAGTAATATTCCAAAGATAAAATTTGACCTTCATATTTCGAAGAGTATACTTCATTTACACCTTCAGACCGGGAGTTCCTGGTGTCCCGTAGATTTATAATCTGCGAAACGTTTTACATTTATCAACACTAACAACCAGTATGTCGATATACTCCAAAAACTAATTTTTCAATTAACAATTATGTGTTAACATTGAGAACGGAAACACTAATCTTGAGTGTAATTAAATGATTAAAAAGCAATTCTCAGTTATCCTCAAGGTCATTCATATCGCTCGTAACCTTGATATTACATCCCATCGTCCATTCTAGCTGTACCATCGCAGGTTTTTCTTGAAATACGTAGCCTGTTGATTATCGAATGAAATAATTGCAACATAATGTAAATATAGCTTTAATAACACTGTAGAAATATTCGCGTTTTTTTTCATTAAAAAATGGCAAATAACATGTAGAAAAATTTACTAAAGGAGATCATCACATCGCCAACACGATAAAAGCTGATTTAGCTATAAAAAATCCGCTAGCGAAACGGTCTAGTTTTACAATAATATAAGATGTTCACTAATATATAAAGTCAATGCAAAGAAAAACTACACCAAAGTTATGATATTCTGTCCTTCTAAGTGTCATCAATTATACTCAGAGTATTGATACTGGTCCCAAACTATATTTGAAATAGCAATGAAATGAAATAGTTTCACTTTTGCGCTAGGTTTCTTTATTTTGTTGTTTATTGTGGATCTGATGTCTGCTATTGCTGTTGTTGTTTTCTGTGTTGTTTTTTTCTCTCTTCAATTTGATACTGTTGATGGTACACAATTGTATTTGTCTTAAACGATATGTACTTCTGATTATTTTAAACGCCCAACGACTTCAGAATAGTAACTGAAATGATCCTATTCCGTATCAGTCAGAAAGATGTACTTGGGATTTAGAACTTCATAAAACAATTCTGGGCTATTTGAAAACGACTTAAAACGAAAACTGTAAACAAAATAGAGCTTGGGTGAAAATGAAGTTCGTATTTCGCGGGCATGTAGATTGTCGCGTAAAACAAATGACATGGTAACGTGAAATTACGTCTCTGCAAAAATAGTTGGTCAACAGTAAACCACAGCCTTCAAAAACATGGACACCCGTGCTACGAACACAAAGAACACCGCTTTTGATATAATTCTAATTGTTATTGTAGATGCTCCATCGCCGGCAGAGCAAAAATGTTACTCACCATTTGAACAATAACTGGTGTTTAATCGTGAATATATGTGTCTAATTAACAAAAAATTATACATAAAAATATATGTTTTGCTTTTGGTGCATGCGCAATCAGTACTTTATTCCATATAGGGCATAGTGCCATAGACATTTTTAGGGGCGCAATAATCAACGAGTATTGCGGTGTTTCCTAAATGGGACCATCTTTTATTATTTATATCTTTTATTGTTATTATTAGGACTTCTACAAAATACTTCATTTCCCTGTCCTACTTATAGGTATCTAGCCTCGTTTTGACCTATAAGAGTTACGTCCCTTACTTTCACTCCGTCAATACTGACGGAAAGAAACGAAGGGACATAACTATGATAGATCAGAATGTGTAAGCATTGAGTAGAATTTATTCATGACATAGCAAAGTAACGAGTTTAGAAGTGTTTCATATAATATATCACAGCGTGTTTTCTAAGTTTGTCTACGTAAGTCTGTATACAGTGGAATTAAATAAGACGTTTAAAATACATACATATTTTTTGTTATTTATCACATTGATATAATATAACGAGAGTAAATTTTCCTTCGTGGGGCACAATTCAAAAACGCGGAGTTGACCCTCAGCTATGTTCACTCAAGCGTAACCCAGACACATGTATCAACAGCAGGTGAGGTTATACCGAGGCAGAGATATATCTTTGGTTCAGATAAAAATCTTCACCTTTTTGTCATTTAATACTCCAGAAGATATGGGTTCATTTTAATATTTTCCATTGAATATATATTACTGTATCATTAGTGCCATCTAAGATAGTTCCAAGGGGGTTGATGTTTCACAGGTAGGGCATTTTGTGTTGGAGTAATTTGTCTCCGGAGGTGATATCCGATCCGAAAGGTAGTCTTTTTCATAACAATTAGTGGGACTATTAATAACAATGAGTTTATATAACCTTTGCTATTGAAAGGGTATCAGACTTGCATTTAAACAACATTAATACAGGTAGGGTGTCCTGCCTGTCGACGATAGAAGTGTTGAGATGATTTTTAAAGCGCCATCCGTCACTTTTTAAAAGAGTAAAGTATTCGTCGCTATAATATAGCTCATATTGGAAGACGACACCCGTTTTTAGTCTCTAAAGACGTCATGAAACCCAAGCCTGGTGTATTTCTGTCAAGTTTCCTTCAGATACGCTCACAAAACAGACACACCATAGGATAGTGTATGTAATGTTTTCGAGAAAGGAGCAATGAACACTCATCACTGTATAGCTGCAGGAAAAATAATATTATCAATTATAATAATGATTATAATTTTAGATAAAGATTACATTAAACATTATTTTCTACATATCATTGTTCTATATTAAAATAAAGTTATTTTCATCGAACTTTTAAATTTCAGTGAACACACATGTATAAATAAATAAATATATAAAAAATAAAAGTCAACGACTTTCCTTTAACACAAATAAATATATATATATATATTAAGCAACATGGTCTAGTTCTGTTAGAAATCATCAATGATTAAACATATTTACCCGCAAAATTAAACACTTATTCAATGATAATTTTATTCCTTCTCAATTTTAACATATCCCCGTGTTTTCGTAAAGCATAGACAGGGTATACACTGTTGAAAACAACAATCTAAATTATGTCTACCAAACGTAGAATGTTTACTTCATATTTAACATGCAATGAAACTATTTGCACACTTACAAACTTCAACAATGATAAGTATGCCATGTTATGCGAATGGTTTAAATAGATTTGAAATGTTGCAATTTTGTCTATTTCCAATGTAAAGTTCAGAATGAAAACGTGTGTTTTGTCAATGGTTTCTGGACGTTGACTTTTGTTTACTGATTCGAATAAACGTCACTCCCTTCTTTGTCCTCTAACATTGAATTTAAATTGTATTGCATCCACCACTGTGAATCGACTACCTATAATCGCCAGGAAGGTGTCGACAAATTTCCTCTCACCGCGCTTGACAAATGTATGCGTCAAGTCAGTCATAACGGTCAAGTTGTTCCTCCTCGTCAACTCCACCGAATTTATAGCAGGCCTGTGCCATCATGATAACCCTTAATGCAAACTCATAAACATTCTATGATGTCCCTTCAAATTTGCATCATTTGAAGTTAATTTCTTTTGATCTTAAGGGCGACGTGTGAAATTAACACCCCCAAAGCTAATTGAGCATACAGAGGGATTTGATCATGGCAGAATCCACAAGGAGTTGTGACATTGACTATACCCGTAAATCTTACCTGTAATTAACGGAAAGTTCAGGTAAAGAAGTTCGCGCGCTAAACATGTTAGACGTGTTATGAACACATTCATATCATCTAATAGATAAACTGGTATTGCATTAATTTGAGAATGTATTCCTCTCAACATTTAGTGTAGCCTTTTGCATCATAAACATTCATTACATTATGTTACTTTAATTTACGTCTCATTAACATCGAGTGTGTTTTTAAAAGTTTGGTTAGGGTCTTTGTATGGAGGAAAGTCAGATATCTCAACAAAATATCGCCGCCCAACCGTCAGTATCTAGCAATTACCCTAACTGGCTAGCAAACTTGTGTGTAATAAATATTAAACTTTGCCCATTTGTTGAACCGTGTTTTCCTACCACGTATAAAGTGACAACTTACGGTATGCATTGGATCATGTGCATGATGTTATACAGTGTCATACTTACAGGCTTAAGTATACGAGCAAAACACAATACAATACAATCACAATACCCATTATTTTAAATATATCTTACATGTATTCAACAGTTTTCATAATAACAAATAGACTTTTTTTGAGACAGAAGATAAACAGTAATGAGAGAACATCCAAAATATTGAAATACGATAACCAATATTTGTTTGGTTAACTTTTTGCTTAAATCCTTTTAGCATCACTCAGGTCAATCAGAGCCGTACATCCAGCTTTACATGTATTGCCATGCATTGTAAAATGTAAATAGTGATTCCAGGATCGATGGAAGGTTGATGGTAGATTGTTTGAGGTCATCTTAATGGCTGTAAAGATACAAGACAACATGTTAGAAAATATTTTTGACGAAATTTGAATGAGGATTGAAATGTCAGGCAATCAATTCATAAGAGAAAAAGAAATATCACCCATTGCGGTAGGGCAGGTTTTAAAAAGCTAAGTTGTGAAGCTTGTGTTTCACAATATAGTAGCTCTGCATACTATATCAGTAAGCACACAAGTAAGACCCCTATGTATCAACATTAGGTAGTAGTTTTATGTATTACATGCTTTATACATAATAAGGAAAAAAGAAAGTAGTAATCTGGGCATATTTCATATGTTAACTGTAATATGATACTTCATATTTTCAACGGAGAGTGACATTTTCTTAGTCAAATAGCCAGAGGCATCGGTAAAGTACTTAGATATTTGATTACTCAAAATTATTATTATGAGTAATGGTTTAATAATGAAAACGTAATTTGTATTTTTAAAGAAAAACATCTGTCGATATAATGGACTGCTAATAATTAGCCACTTATCTAAAATGCTCGAAATAAAAAAAAAATCTTAAGTTTTAAGTTTCTTTTTTCGCAGCCATTGGCGATTCCTTTTTTAGTTTCTATGATTTTAGTTTTTCACTTTTAAACACCTGGTAAATCTGAGCATTTGATTAACCAAAGCAGAAACGATTTGTTATTTGTATCATGGTTAAGATATTGTATTCTTAAATAATACATCAAACATGTTTAAAGGCTGTTTTATCGTGATCACAAAGCTACAATCATTTAACACATTATGATGTTTAACATGCGATTAAATTTTATTGATGATTTCAGATACAATTTCCAATATAAAAGCTTTAAAAGCATTGTCCCAAGACATCTTTAAGAGCATTTACTACGCAATCCGAAGCTTTCACTAATGGGTCTATTTGATGTTATAATAAAGTCATAACTTGTAAATTCATAGGATATGATTTTAAATTCCATATGCTCATGTTCAGATATGATTTATCTTGCTGATATAGAAAGTAAATTACTTTCCCGTCAATAAAAAACACGTTATTCAACCTGGTTCAATCGGGCGAAGCGGTAGAGTAGTTTTAGATATTATTTCGGGTAAATCATACGAGTAGTTGTTGTATTACTCTCAACCAATAACACTTAGCGTACGAAATTTAAAAATGAAACGGAATCCGAGCGTGTAAATCATATGTGAATTGCTGAGCATTGCTTATTGGGCCTTGAGAAGCTAGATCGCCAATTTTACGTAAATTATCCCAACACTGCACTTTACGATGTGAAGGCACGTTGTTGTTTCAAAAACTAATCAAGAAGCACTTACAAATGAAAAAAAGCTAATTCTGGCGTACATCTTTCTTTTGATCCTAATAATTAAGTGTTGTGCATTTATTTTTGTATGGAATGCGAAGTAGCAATTATGATATCAGCAATTGTTATACATACATGCTTAGTTGATAGAGTGGCTAACCGAATACATTTATGTATTCAATATTTTCAAAATGTACTTTTCGAACATTATCTGTTGCAAAAAAGCATTTTTTGGCAAAGTTTGAAAAAAAATACAACATATCATAACAATAGAGATACTGAATTTTGTCAATTATTCAATTAAAATGTATGAAATACATTTGCATTGATGAATATAATTACAAAATATTCTATCATGATCCTTAAATATTAATCGTTTCACAATTAGAATTGATCACTTGCGAATCAACATTCTGAAAGTAACAAGCGTTAAGCTTTAAATTGAAGTATCAGAATTGTTGTCATTTATTTATACGATTGTAAATTGATTTATTGTCGAGGATGATAATAATGCATTGTTCATTTGAAACAGCGGCCGGGCGTTAATGGTGCGTCTGGGCGAGAAAGGGAGTTAATTACTTGATCCAGAGAGCGCGATAATCATGCACGTTTGGTATCAATTTCATGGCGTTGTACACACAACTCTTTAGCGCCCTTCGTATAATAAAGAGAAGCCCTCAGATTTATAGACAGATACCACAATACACATAAGGTATTAACCAGGCGTAATCCATAAAATGATAAGACATGAGAAGTTCTTCTCCGAGAGCGTTAATTCCTTCTTTCTGACAATATTGAAATTCATTGATAGCGTTATCCAGGCATCTATACCTAACGTTCTGGGGTTAATCGACAGTCTTAATTGACCGGTGAAGCTAGTAAGATTCTTGACGTTTGCGTTTATAGGCGTCAAATGAATTTGATATCCCTTTTCAGATACCATTAGAGGGAATAATTGCACTTGGGGTGACACATAAAAGTGTTTATAAGCCGCATGGAGAGATTTAAAAGACTCTTTTAATACAAATATTTTGTCATGATTGATGACTATTTCGATGAAAACAAAAATTAATAATTTGTCGAAATTCCTTAACTTCTCCCAAAAATATCTTTCACCTGACAAATAGTTCAAATGTGAAATTAGATGTGTATTACTTGATGATATTTCAAAATAGTTTGGCAATATTTAACAGGATATATCACAGTATAAAGTTTACTTTGAAGTGGAGAAATAATGATAAAGTACTTGTGGAAATGACTCAGATTCCCTTATCGATTGGTGTACCGTTCTACGCCCGAAAACAATTACTGTACATACTTACTGTACACTTTTTCAGTAAAACATTAATGGATGTGATTATCTTCACTGATTCAAGTTGGTAAAATTGCAGAGAAATTATTTTCCACAACATTTGAGGTCATTTAAACAAATATAAAACTGAAAAAGACAAATATTTACATTCATAAAATCATCTGCCTGACTTTTTTAATAACACTTATATTAAATCGTTGTAGTAGACCATACCCCCTCTGGAAAAAAAACCCCCCACACACACAAATAAAAAAATGATAATAAACAACAACATAAAATAACAATAAAAATAAACAATATTCCAGCCAAATCTGATTTCATCTCTCAATCGAACTGACAATAAATAATTTTTGTATATCGATTTTAAACTAAGAACTACGTTTGTTACAAGTATGTTGGTCCTGATTTGAAATCATGACGTCATAGTATAGAAAATTACAATAAGATAGGGATAGAAAAATGACGAAAGAAAATGAATACTATATACACACTACAGTACCAATTTTTAGCAAATTTTGATTTTAAAATAGAATTATACATTTCAATCATGTTAACTTATGCGTTTTAAATTTGTTATCTATAAGTAATATGTATGGAATTCGTTTATCAATGTCGCAAAATAAGAAAGGAAAATAAAATAAAAGAAAAAGGTATATAGTTTATCAAAAACAACATACAGAAATATTTCTGCATCTTCAGTCTTGGAATTACTAGAAAGATTTGGGTAAACATGACAACAGGATTTATATTTCTGATTATATTTTAAATAATATATTACGCAACAAATCTCCATAGCATAAAATGATTTTCTAAACCAATATGCACCATTTTTTTCATATCTTTTATATATTAGGTAACATATCCATTGCATTTAGGATGATTGTTTATATTCTATTATGTTTTATCCACACTTTTAAATTCAGATAAACTAATTGTGAGATATCACAAGAAATATAATATTTGACTAACGAGTCATTCTGATGATCGTTTTATTACCTACAGATGACAGGTTGTGCTAAATTGAAATTAGTAAATGCCGATAAATACAAATATACATAACTAAGTTTTGTTTGTTTTCATACTAGATCCGACTTTCTGATTGGAATATCATTTTTCTTTATATTGCTATGAAGAAACAATCCGAGAAAGGGGCGAAAACCCGACTTTATCATGATGTCATAATAGAGACGTTGACGTCTATATATACGTAAATATTTGCAAACTTTTGTGAGAATCATCAACGCAGATTCACACAGTTTGCAAACAAAATTTCTTTAATACTCCGATGAAGTTAAACAAAAAAGGTGACATCAATGCTTAAATAATTGAAATTTTTTGTTAAGAAAATATAAATGCAAATTATGATCAACAACATTGACAAATACCTATTATTTCAGTTTCATTCTCCTTAGCATTAAAAATGTCCTATTAACAAACGTGTTCAAAGTTAATTTTAAGATAACTCATTTCTTCACGGTGGTCCACTAATTGATCCAGTTTTGTTTTGAAAGCAATGTTCTTAAAATAATAACCCACCTCTTACCATTATGTCACAACCATGCATCGCTTTTTACCAATTCTATTATCTGAATACGCCAGCGTCTGCCTAAACTACGTTAGGAAATGACTTGTTTTCAAGCGCTTTACTTTATTACTGCTATTGTTGTTATTAGCTAATAATAGCGAAAACCAAATTAGCTACACAATACGCACCTTTATTCATTAGTTGCGTCATTTCCATCCCATTATATGAAGCATCCTCCTTGTAATTGAATTTTTAGCGTTTCCTGTTAAATTTCAAGTTGTAGTCTTAATCGTTTCGTCATAAAATTTGCAAACGTTACAGGGAATTATTTTCACAACTTCTACGTCTTTAATAAATCTTTTAAATTGCAGTGTTTGCAGATTTTCATGAACAATATAAAGCATAAATAACAGTGACTATAACCCATTTTTCCAATTTATTGAAATTGTTTTTTCGCATGCACATGCTAGTATAAGCATACTCTTGTTTGGAATTGACATAACGTTCTCGATACTAAGCGGTTCAAAAACATAATGGTATAACAATGCATTTCAATATTAAAGCAGATGAGAGAAAAACCCCGAACGACAGTCGTTCGGTGAGGGATTTAGGAATCAGATAATCACTGTGATTTAACGTGATTTATACCCTTTGATGAGCCTCGATTTAAGCTATAGGTCCCCACTAATTTAAGACTTTATTGTTAGACCTAACTCAGCGACATATTTTCCTCTCTTTGGTCCCGAGCGTCGAAGACAATACTATGCGTAGTTTTAGTGTTCTTTGATTTTAAACTTGCAACAGGAATACATTACTTGCAATGGGGAATAAAAACACCTTTACCTCCAAATCAATAGGAAGGTTCCTTTTTTCATGAACTACGGGTATCATTAAAATATTTGAAGGCGGACGAAATGTTCAACGAGAATGCTGGAAGATAGTTTACGTAATACGAGATACGCAAAAATCACATGTAATGAATAGACTGGTATTGTTAATGACAGTAGAGCGTCAGGAAATAATACTTCAGAGCTTAACTATGACTACTGCTGTGTAAACCTCCTCTCTACATTCTGTATCTTCTGGTTCCAGTTTTAACGGATATTGTGTAGAATAACATATTATATAAATTCGTGGGATGCTTTCGATTCATATGTCCCATCATACTTAATGCATGTATGCTAACTAATGTTTATAGGAAATTATCAGTACGTAACATACATGTATACGTACTGTTGTGAAATTAAAGTTAATGTTTGAATAATTTGATATTAACTGCCCTATGTGATTTAATATAAAATATTATTTTACTGATGTAAAGATATCTCTTAAGATTTTCAAAAATATATAAGACAAATTAACAGCTATATAATCAATTTCTAAATGTGAAATAAATAATAAAAAATAATACAAATAAAAACTAGCAATACTCGGCTCATCCATCGCTAATATCTTTCCCTCTGCTACAGGTGGCGAAAATTGAACATCAATCAATGTGAACTTAATTAGATGACGGACAGTACGATATACACGACTAAACATTATGTGGTAGAAATCCTTTGCAGGATGCATGAACACGTTTCAAAGATTCTTGCAAATATTTGTTTACATAACCCTTATATGAAAACAAAACTCCATACATTGTTTTAACATTGTATTTATCCTTTAGAATTAATGATCAAATATATTACAAATACGTAAAGCAACGAAATCGGCACTGTGTTAACTTTTAATGGGTACAATTTATGTTAAGGTGTACATTCAAAGTAAATTTTCATGGGGATAATTTTTATTTACATTATACAAGTAAATGATTTCAATCTAACTTAAAGTTGAATTGAGTTTGTTTAGTGATGACAATGATATTTTGTATATTGTGTAAACAAGTACTCATTTGATATGGTGTACTTTGTTTCATTTTAAGTTTTTAGACATAGTAGACAAAATATTTATTCATAAATCTGGTTTTAATAAAACGTTAGTTGTATGATAAAGAGATTCATATCGATAGCGCTTCATCAAATATGTTCTCGGGATTTCTTTTTTAAAAACCTTGTAAGTATTTACTTAAGTAAACAAGATTTTGTTAGATTAAGAAACGTGATTTTATTCTCTCTGTACGAAGATCAAAAAGGATTTCTCATGATTTACGAAAACAGCAACCAACGTCATGGTCAAAAAAACTAACTGTGTGATGAAAAAGTGAAAAGAGAAAGTGTATTTTTTATGGTATCACTGATAATTACCAGCCATATAAAATAAATATATATCTAGTCTTTAAATTTAAATTGAAATCCAATGCAAGATTTCTTTAGTATTCATGTTTTAGTAAACATATCTTTAACATGTGAAAATAACATATGATAAGTTAAATAGAAAGCACTTATTAATAAAGAAAATGTTAATATAGGGTGGCAATTTCCTAACTTAATATTTCAATGTAAGTAAGGTTTAATCATTTATCATAAAAGCTAGGGTAAAACTTGTGTTGCAGATGACATTTGGAGACAAAATCCAATGTATGTTAATTTAGTTTAATAATATCATGTGAAGTCAATTTATTGCCCATTGATAAGATATTTCCACAAACACTGCAAATGATTGCTCTGCTTGAATAATTAACTATAATGCATGATCTAGTAAACGAGTCGATATCTCAAAGTTATAAAGTTCTAAATTTCACAACCTCTTTTGACCATCTGACACTGCACACTACGGATAGCCAATGGAACTCAACAGGAGTCAGACTCTATGATCATGTGCAAATACAGGTAATCGCTTCTCGGCAGAGATAATTGTCTCCTCTGTGAATTTTATTTCTTTTTAATGTTTATTTTGTGCAAACACTTTGTTTATCTTCTAGCGTAATCGCATTTATTTCCTTGGTAGGCTGTGGTGCCAAGCTTTTCCAAATTCAATGCCTGTAATGAAAAGTGGCAGGAAGCCCCATGGAAGAAGACATAACTAGGTATATATTTAACACCATGAGTGGCCTAATTGATGTTTAAATGGGTCTATTATAGTTCTAATTATGTTTTCCAGTATAAGTCTATATAGCTTTGGATCTGTTTTGATCGAAAGAGAGAGAGAGAGTGTGTTTCATTTTTGTCCGATAATGAATTGGCAGTTGTTTAAGAGATAATAAGACACCATGAAGATTATCCATTGCGCGTGGTCTTTTTATTCTCAGTGACGCTATCCTGAAACAATCTAGACAGATATTTGATTCGTGTTGCATCAACGATATGAAAACAAGCTTATAGCGTCGCAATAATTTGTAAACAGTTGTAGCTTAGTTCATAAATATATTATCCTTGTGTACTGTACATGTGGCCATTTACGCGAGCAGGAAATTTACGCAAATTATGCGAAGTAATTTTTACCGCGTACAGTCCACCTTACACAATATTTTATGTATATTTAAAAATACCAAGTTTGTTTATCGCAAAAGTGATAACATCGCCTAATGTTTATGTATGGAAATCGAGAAATTAAACGCTCGCTAATATATCCATATTTAGAGTATTTAGCACCTTTTGGTTAATGATAAAAAATGCCGTTTCATTTGATATGTTATTTTATCAATTAAACCTTGGTTCGAATATACAGTAAAGATATCAATTTTGAACTGTTCTGATAATTGGACAACAACATACTTATTCCGGCGATATATAATATTACTGATTATAACCACGGCCAAATGATTCAACATGCAACTTTGAAAACAAGTGTTCTTCATTTCAGTAACTTTCTGCTAGTGATATTCCTGGTATGCTCACAAAATCAATGAACATGTAAATAAAAAATATCTGTTTATGTTACTTTAGAACGAATGATTGTTAAAAATAAATAAATCTGCAATAATTCAATAGTTTAATTCAACAACACATTGCATTATTTCTATCACTTAGTCAAAAATTGAATGACAAATTAGTTTCAAAAATATTGTTTATCAATACATGTACCCTTGATATTAACTAAATCCTTAAACCCCTTCCACGTATATGAAATAGTTCTTAATTTAATTAGTTTGCGAGATCATTATATTCGTTTCAAAATGCTATAGAGATATGTATACGTTATACTCTTGGTTGTAAAACATTCATATTTTCATGTACAAATGGGCTCATTGAAACCTGGGTCGACCATAATGAGCAATAATCCTATATACGCGAAAAACCCATTAGACTTGAAACAAAATATAAAAACAACTGATATTTCACTCAGATCAGTGTTTGATGTAAATACGATAAATGTTATATTTATCTTTAGAAATTACGCCCCAGACCCACGCCTCGTTCTCCATACCCCCTTGTCCATTGAGTCGATGTTCATAACCTCGGCATAAACGCAGACATCACACTTAGAGCCAATCATACTATGTAGGCTGGCTCCGCTAAGACCACCCAGCAGATATACTACAACTTATGGTTTGTCAGCATCTGCAGCAGACATTCTCCATCCGTCTATTTGTGAAGGAATTATGTTAATTGATTCTTTAACTGAATACTCGCTATGTTCCACGCATTATGTCTTTGTGAAGTCATTAGTTAAATTGCCTTTCTAATTAACAAATTGTCTTTTTGTGTGAGTGTGTTTTTAAAGAATAACTTAGCCTCTTTCATAGAAATAGCAGCGCATCCTTCGTTAACATTATGAAACCCAATTGTGGTTTTTATGGAGTTGCAAATTGTCTATTTGGTTATGTTTTGTGTCAAATTTAGTTTCTGCCACAAGTCAAATTGAATCACATAATTGACGGGAGTTTAAATATGATGTTTTCCTAATTGATTTGTGAACCGACAAATAGGCAGGTGGATTGTTATCAGCTTAGACTATCAATGGACTTTGGTGATGTAATTGGGTGAAGCGAATCACTCTCTATCACGCAGGTTATGTTTCCCAGGTAACCTATGGTATATACATTAGTTGACAAGGAGTCAGAATTCCAAATTTTGAAATATTGATCATAGACCCTAACTAGAATTTATTCATATTATTGGATAGATAAGTATCAATATGGTTATTGCTTTATTGAAATGTTTTTCATGGGAAATAGAGAATGACAGCCTTGAAGCGAGGAAAACGAGGAAAACGTTGACAAATACTTGTCGGATTATGATAATAATCAACATTCATGTACGCAGTTATTTTAATCGTAAAACAGATACAAGCATTGATGAGATTAAACTGATAAAGGGCATAAATGTAAACGAAAATGGAATAAAGTGTGGAAGAGAAACGGAGTTTATTTCAATCTAAAAATGATATTAATTACACACGTAAATTGAACAACAATTATTATCATTAATTGGAAACTCTTCATATATGTTTATGTTGCTATTCTAAATTGATCGTCTACCAATAACTTTGCATGATATACAAAAGTTTATATGTTATATTTATTTACTTTATTTTCTCCGTAAAATTATATTCATGATTTTTGCGTCTCCTACAGTTCATCTAATGTAGAGTCTATCAATCGAGATACTACCCAGTGACATAAACGAGTATGCATGCAGTTTCTAAAATCTTTTATTCCATTAATGAAAGTGAACGGAATTCTAATTTGAAACAGGGTTCAAAAACATTTGAATGCATTTATTCATATGTTCATCCTAAATTGTATTTTGAGGTATTTGATCAATAACATGTGTAATATATATTCATTTAAATCCAAAAACAGTAAAGAATAATAATTTATCCTTAAACATTACGAGTCCTAGCATTGTCTTAGCATTGAACTTAATATAGAAATAGAAAGTGTTTAGTGAGTTGCATTTTTGTTATATAGAAATAAGAAGTTAATGTAACGACAAAATCTTATTGTATTTACTTTAGATAAATGTTTCCCAGAATTTAGTGTTAATGTTTTGATTTCAAATTCTCTATAAATTAAGAAGAGGAATTTCATTCGTCAAATGGTATTAATATGTTTCTGTGAATGATATACAGTCTTACTACCATGGAATTAAGGTCTGAAATAAAAGTATCAGGAATACATATGTGCTTTGTATTGGTCTAGTTTTACATTATAGATATTTGGTAATTTGTCTCCGTAACAATTTAACATTTTAAAATGTCATTATTATTTCTAATGATGTTTTAAGGAAAGAAAAAACAACTGCTAGTAGGAGCTTTAATTCCTTATATAGAATCTACAGAAATTCGAGGTCTTATGTTAGTTTAGTACTTGGCATTTGAATGTATATAACCTTAAATTTTATTTGTAATATCTTGAAAGTAAATATGTTACATTTGATCAGGTAATTATTGTCATAAACCCATTATATGCATGTGCTATTTAACCTCATTTGAAAGTTTATGGAAATCTCTATATAGTTCATATTTCTACTGATATTTTCAATTCGTCCGTCCTGCAAGAAAATGAAAAAGTCCAAGACCAGAATTATGTTACTGTTTAAACATAAAACAGATTCATTTATGATATTCTCTGATGAAAAACGAAATCACTGTGAGATTAACATAAAATATTTAAATAATTAGTACATATTTATTCCATTATACATAATCTTTATATGAACATTTATGCTGAAACATTATTTAGAAAATAAAATATATCAATTTTTGACAACATTCAGTTTCACCTAGTGTTAATCTAATTGTTAACAGTTTGAACCTTATCTAAATAAAGAATAAAAAAAAACAAGTCTTGGATTTTCATTTTAATTTATCATATTTAATATAATATATATAGATATCATTCAATCAGTGCACAACAACTGTTTTTGATTTTTGAAATAATATTTGGAATAGAAAATTCCATAAATAATCATTTTTACATATAAATAATAATTACAAAGAAAAGACTGTGTGTCTAGCTCACCAACTGGCATGCTGTCATACCTAAGCGGAGACATTCAAACAGCCTCGACTTCAACTTCACTTCCTGAAGAATTCCGGAAGCTTGAGACCAGTTTATGTTTTAAACAAACAAAATGATAACCGGAAGTTCAATTAGTGTTTTTGCTCAAGGACAGCTTTGGAAGAGTTCATCAATTAACAAACTAATGTCAGTTTCGTGCGTGAAATATTACTAGAATATTTCAGTTTGGCCTATAACCACTTATTTCCAGAAACGTTATTTCTAAGACATTCCAGGTCCGTTGAAATAATCAATCATTGTAAAAATAACACCAACCAGTCATACATTATTAAATGTTTGAAAGTAAAGTTTGTATAATGCTGATATATATCTATAATAAAAGCAGCACTTTCACGTGTACGTCCAAATGATGCAATGTTTTGGCAAAGTTTCTACCCTGAGTTTTTCATTCAAATGTTTGTTTGATTTCTTGTTTTTGACAAGTTTATTTTTTGTCAATATGTCTTTGACCTTGAACGTTTGCACAGTTGAACACATCAGTGGTGTATCGATACAAGGATCTGTTAGGTTGCCTTTCCTCTCGCCCTCACCGAATCTGAGTGACCGAGTGGACACACTGCTACATTTGTACCACAAGTTCCCTTATTATCGTGTGTAAATCACACCTTTCGTACATAGTAGGTACATCCGTGTTGAAAAACTGTACAAGGGAGTTTCATGCAAGTCAGACTTTCATCAGATCACAAGTCAATCGCGTTGACCCATTGGGAACTGTGGGGCATTCTTGGTCTGTCATATCTAGGGTTTGGTTGTCAACAACTACTGTTCAGAAATCTTCAAATGTCAGTGGTGGTACACCATTCCTATGTTCCCGCCCGCAGGTAGTGAGTAGCTAAATGGAGACATTAGAGACTGTGGAAAACCCTGAGGTCTCCCGAAATGTCCATTGTACAATGCTGCTGCTGCTGGAAATGTAACCCCTATATGGGGAGGTAACATTGGTTTTGATGCCATCTTTAATTTTTCTAGTTCAGCTTCATGCAATCGCTTTGCTTTTGCTCGTCTGTTTTGAAACCAGATTTTTACTTGTGTCTCTGTAAGGTTTAATGATGCCGAGAATTCTGCTCTTTCCGCTATTGATAAGTACTGTTTTTGTCTGAATTTTCGCTCCAAAGCTAAAAGCTGTGATGTTGTAAACGGTGTCCTTGGTTTTCGGTTGGTTTTGTGCTTTCTTAATGTACATTTCTGTGGATTTATTCTTGCCGGACTACTTGGTCCTGGAAAATAATAAAATGAAATATTTCTTTAAAATAAGAAATCAAAATAATAAATTATTAAAGACAATCACCTCAGTTACACAGTACAAAATAAACAGAACAGCCTAATATCAGTACAGCACTAATATCACTAACTGATAAGCGAAGAGGTCAGTTGACCTGTTCATGAATTTTCAATTACAGTATCTTAATTAAGCCTTGAGTGTGTGTGTGCATACATCGGCATTCATCGGATACTCATCAGTAAACGATGACGCAACGCTCTATTACCTACTTTGCCGGTTCATATAGGCGATGCGGGAACAGATATATACAGAGTGTTAACTATAGAAACTGTTGACCGCTCAGATAGTATTACTGATATACCCCGAGCGCGTGGTCATCTGGTGTTAGTACAAACAAAGACTCATCACCGTGGTCAAGTCTGCCTGTGGGTCATCTGTCAATGCGAGACTGACCACTACGGCCTGAATGATGAGAAGATAAGGTGATTGAATCCGACATAATATCCTACTAATTGGAAAGGCGTTATCAAATAATTTAGCACTAACCTTTAACCGTTTTATTGAAATTAATTATTGGCGCTCTTAATTAAATACCGAGCTTGAAAGGTTGTCTCGATAAACTGATCGTTTATCTTTCGAACTACCACTAGCGGAGTACTGTGTCACAATTTTGTCATTGATTGGTGTGCATTACCGAAGTGACAGTTCATATGCTCCATGTGCTTAACACTAACCCTAATTATGCTAAACGCATGATGATAGCGTCGTAATTGAATAAAATCAATGGTAATTAAAATTATTATTTAACGGCTTCCCTAATGGTTTGACGACGTTGGCTCGCAGTGTCACTTTTAATAAGGCAGTTTGATGTGCTTTCTTTAACAATATGCTGAAGTTAGCCATGAATTGAGTCCGTTACCTAATCCGCCTAATTAAGTGATAGTGGCAAGTTATGAATAACGCGTTTTGATGTTCGCGTTTTTTTACGAAATAATAATATAACATCAATATTTAATTTCCTGTCTTCAGAATTAATTAAAGCGTTATGATTTATATCACTTTAACTTGATTTGATTTATGAATGATGTCCAAAGCTAAATATTTGGAAAGTTTTATTGTGATTGGCGCACGTTTTAGTAACAAAACAAAAATTAAAAGTCTGATTTTAGTTATTGACAACGAATAAAAAACACTGATAGTAAAAATGCCATATATAACGGATATTAATATATCAACGTTAGTTAGTTGCCGATAAAATATGAAAATTAATTTTATAGCACTCGAAATCATAAAATTGAAGTTGCATTAAACAATGGTTCGTAAAATGAGTGTTTTGTATTCTTTATGCTATTTGTAAAAGATATTCAATGAATAAAACATGCGCATATTTTTTTTTATTTCTGATATGATGTTTGTAATTTTATTAAAGTTATGAAAACTTATCTTAAAATTTTGAATAAAAAATAAAACCTACAGTTAAAATATTCCAGTTTTGCCCTGAAACCTATTATACTACGGCATTGTTAACAATACACTTATGAAAGTATATACGACTTGATTTTCATCAAATTAGTAATTTAAATTTATACAAGACACAGAGATACAGATGCCCTCGGTCAATTTATTCAAATGAGAAAAATAGAGTTGTTTTCTTTATCCAACTTTTAATGTGACAAACGTTCATTTTTCACACGAATAAAAAAGACAGAAATCCAAACAAACAAAATTGACTTATCATAACGACAGAATGATGTGTTTTGTGCAACTTTCCGATCGCTTGAGGGGAAATCTTGATCTCTTATCACCTAGCCCAACGCTCGTGCTATTTATGTTTGCTTTTCAAAAGAAACCAATCTCCCTCAGGGAAAACCTAACAGAAAGGTATAACATTATTGGTGATATCTACTTTATATATTCAAACAAAGGACATATTTATGGAAATAAATCACATTATTAACTATCGGCTGTCTTCAGGACAGGGTTGGTAAGCCTTTAACTACTGATATTAATCACACATTTGTATATTAATCAGCATTGAAAGGTAAAGGATTAAGAAGTACTAATGGGGTATGGACTTGATTCATGTCATCTCGTTAATAACAACAAATGTGTTTCTTATATACTCCTACAGTGATAGATGTACATATCTATTGTCATTAGGGATAATGTAGGTATATAATCTAATTTGTTTCTTTATGTTTTAAAAAAACTATTATATAGATATTTCAATCATAAAAAACATTAGCTTTTTCCGTAAAATGTAAAATATATCATCTATTGATTCATTTTCAATTGTATCCTAATTATTTAAATTTGATATAACTTAATAATATTGTGTATATTATTAGTATAAACATGAATTTGTGTCAATATATTTTTATCTTTTATATTGCATGAAATTTAAAATTATCAAATTACATTTTATTTTTTTAATACGAAAAATTTATTTTAGCGACTCACACAATAATAAGACGTTGCGAAGTTTTGCAAGTGGAAAAATTTATAATGTGTAAAACATTTAAAGCGTCAAAATATCATTTGCATTATCGCCTATTTTAACAATTTTGATTTCGAACGTTTGTAGTGATGTACGAAAACGTTTGGAAACGACATCACATTGTCCATCATATACCGAAATGTCATATCCGTTATCTAAAGTTTATCATTACCAAACCAATTTAACTATACAGAAAATAACATTTTTAATTTTCTAAAATCAATTTTATCATTTCATATGAAGTGTTATATGAGAAAATATATTGGAGCACTTATCTCGTTAATATACCATATTAACATTGAAACATCGCCTAATACTTTGTGATATGGTATTACTTTAACATTTGATTTAATTAAAATAGATACAAAACTTTATCAGGAATAAAAGATACTTTATGATCTATATTCTCAACAGTTTTGATTAACGGCATTATAGCACAAAATTATCTTACTTTTAGTGGTATTCTATGTCTTGATCACATTTGAAAAAAACAACTTATTAAGAGCATTGCTAAATATTATTCATTTTACACAGAATAAAAGGCTGAATTTTTCGATTTCAGCAAATCTGAAGAGTTACATTATGAATTGAAGGTAACATATATTTATGAATAAATTATTTGTACCTTTTGTTTATATGTATTTGTTATTTTAACGATAACGTTAAGGCGTGTATTTACTTAAATATAGTTAAAATACATTAAATGCCCCCATACATACTCATTTTAAATCTTGATTCATGTGTCAGTCACTTTTTTAAATCCCACCAACGATTCAACTTAACATTAAGGTAGTTTATAATAGAAAGAAACCTATTTCATTCATCATTTAAATTTATTTATAAAATATAATTATGTGTGAAATTTAAGAAACACTTTTCTTTTACCGCATATCATTATATCCAAATGAATTGAGTTTAAAATTGGTTTTATATTTTAATGCCAATAAACCATAGTCTTTCTTTGTAAAATGACAATAAAATATTCAAAATTTGAAATAAAATATTCTACTATATTTTGTATTATTATTACAATTTTTCTTATGACTCTTAGATGGGTATATTAATGAACGAAAAAATAGTGTACTTGAAATAAGGTAATACTTTGTTGACCTGGAAAACTTACCTTTCGGGGGTGACAATGTTGCTCCTGGGAGCCAGGGAAACGATGCCGCTGAATAAAAACCTGGCCATCGTCCGTCCGATGGGACATGAGACATTAGAGAAGCTGGATTAGAACTGTCGGAATTTCTCATTATAGATTGGTGTTTACTTAATATACCATCCATACTGAAAGCTCCCATTGAAGATGGGGTTAGTTTTGGAGAGTCTGAACAACTTCCTTCATCCGAACTAACGGAATGAGGAGAATCGGACTGTTCCCTGTCCTCCTGGATTGTACTTGTAGGAGATGTCTTTTCCGACATTATTGAGTCTACACTAAATTTTAGCACTTGTTTCTGTCCTGTTGATGTTGATGATGATGAAGATGACAATTTTGATGAACATTGTAATAAAGATGCTGGCGATTTTTCTGTTGGAATATTATTTACTTCAGTCATTTCTCCGGTTTGTGTTTCCAATTTTTCACTTCCAGTGTTCAATTTACTAAACGCTGAATTAGTACTTGTTGTTAATGATGTTGGATGCATCTTGAATACAAATCCAAAGTGAATGTAAGTTCACTTTTCAAAAAGTTTTTAAACTTTGTAAACCATTCGCTTTAGTAAATTGTTGAAATCATCCGTACTATTTAAACATCCACGGCCTTCAACAGTATTTCTTTTCTTTCATCGAGTTGATTTCAGAAAATATTGTTGATAAAAAACCCAAGTGACCTATTCGACGACTACCATACAGACTGTTACAAGTCAAGCACAACACCGGGGTGTTATGGTGCTCCATATGTATGCTTCCGGAAGTGACGTCACGGAGTTAGAAAGTCATCATTGGTGAGCGTACAAATTGATGTGTAATGGAAGTTAGCTGATCACCATACAATGTGTATGGTTAAAACTCACCCATGCGTGGAAGGATGGGGTGTACTAGCAAACAGGGGCTAATTTGAAACACTCGAACGGGTGAAATCCACGCAGCATTGGATAAAAAGACCTGTCAGTTTCATTGACATAGTGAGAGAATAAAGGTTATCAAGCTAAGAGAGTATCGCTCCTCCAGTCGTCGCTTTATGTTTATTTAGAGGTAGATGAATTTGGCTGATTTAAAAGTCACACTTGTTATTTCGCCCCTATTTGAGAATGATCAATTACCGTCAGTATAGAATATCAGTATTTCATTGTTGAATGTATATCAATGGTGTCGGGACACAGAAAGAGAGAGCAAAACTCGGGAGCAGCAGGCGCCAATCGGACCGTCAACGGGAGGGGGCGTGGTCCCAGCGTCACCGCTTAACGCGCCTGTCATGTATCCAGCCCTGTGAGGGGATGAACACGCTTTTATCCCTCTTTGTTTCCCACACATTTCCACGAGCACTAACCCCCGGGAAATCTTGTCTTGTGATGCCTCCGATCCCTTATATCGCTTCTCAAGTTTACACCCTTCTGAGTATAAACTCCGTTTTGTGTATCGTTATGTGGACTGGGTTAATATATGTTCCTTTTTCACAGTTTGTTGTCACCCCGCTTTTCTATTTATCAAAACCGTTGATGCGTTTTATTGATAATACTTTGTAATATGCATATTTTAAAGAGATAAAACGGTGTTATTGTAAAGAGAATAATATAGTGTATATTTACAGAGCACTTTGATATTAAAATCGTATATATAAATTTTAATATATAGTTATCTATTGCTACTTATAAAGAACGTAATTTATAAAAGTTAATGTAGCGTGTTTAAAGAAAGTATATGCGTGTCTTCTTTTGTTGAGTTTACCTTGATCGGCAAGGCGTAAAATAAGGTATGACCCAGGGTAGAATATATAACATTTTAAGTAATTATCATCGTACGGATCCTTGGGGATATCAGTTTATTTATACTGACTTCAACTGACACGTTATATCTACATTTCTTTGATCTGATTTCTGATAATTCAAATTTCATGCCTACGTATGCAGCTAAATTTCAAATAGTTTTCATATCATTCACACAATTAAAGGAAAAAGACAAATTATTATATCGAAACGACATCAAAACGAAAGAAAAGTTTCATTTATATTCTGTTCGGTAACGACTGCACACATGCATGGAATTTAAACAAATTTGATTTAAAATATAATAAATGTAATTTCACTTGCAGAAATGAAATTAATCATATATATTGCGTATGAAAAATGAAATGTATATGTATATATTAACACGTTTTGTTGGTGTTGACCTTAAGTGCTGAGATATGGTCATATGTAAGCATAATGAAGAAATTTGCCTGCAGGAATAAGATCAAAATCGCATAATATAATGCTTCTGGCCTTATTTGATAAATCGTTGAATTGGGTCATTATAGGATATGTTTCTTGGCACAAGGATACGTATTGCTTAAGAAGCATAGTCATTGCCTGTGGTTTCTATTCAACATCAGCAAAAGTGATTAAAAAAACTAAATCAAACGATTCCCAAAACATCTGTGATTAGAAGTGTAGCTTATATAGTGAAACTATTTTTGTCAAGATTTAAAATTCAATTTTGATTGTCAAATGCCTATATAAAACCGTTAGGGCCACTAGAAAGCAAAATAGATTAACTATTTATTTACTGCTATATCATTATGTTTCCTATTGAATAAAATTAGTTATCAATGAAAAATCATTAAGACTTTTACTATATACTTACTAAGTAGAGAACTATATTTTCTGATTTCATCTTGAGAAAAATAAGAAATAATTTCCTCATCAGTTTTCACATGTTGCAATACATGTGATAGCGTCTGCAGCAAAGATAAGATATCAGGATATGTTGAGTTTTGGGGCATTGGAATTCGACATAATGACGTATAGGAGGTCAATCAGTGGTGGCTTATTAAGCCTTCACCCGACCAATTAATTGTCTATGTAATATTACGACTGTGGACCAAATGCATGCGCCTGCATATGCATACTCAAAAATTATCTCTATCATAAATATACCATATAATTTTGATCAATGGGTGATGTAATTAATTGGTCCTGATCAGAATCAACATCTGGTATGGTGGTTAACGAATAGATACGGATGATATGTAACTCTATTACACACTAGATCCATCAATAAAATAAAGATTATCGGCAGAAGGTTATATAAAAAAAACAAAAAAAAAAAAAAAAAAAAAAAAAAAAAACAACCATAAAACAAAATGTCTTCAACATTACAACCATTATATTACCAAAGTCAACATTCTATTTCATTATAAGATAAACAGTGATTTCTGTTCTACTTATATAGAAAACTAAGGTTTAGATTGAAGAATAATTTTTAAATATACACAAACGCGTGCCATTGTATAATAAGTATACCAACTATTTAAAAACCAGTAAAATGCATACTATTCTGTACCCTCAATCCATCGTTAATCTCGTCGCCGCACTCGCCATAACGACAAAATTACTCCAGACAAAAAATTTCATTACAACGCGGGTGGACTGTATTTCCATAACCTATGTGTAATCGACTTTGTCGTGAAAATTGTTAGACTAGATGTATTCCACAGGAAAGCACCCGTATACTATCACTTTCATCTATCATTATCTATCTACGAATATATTACACTATAACCAATAATGATGATTTGATATTTTCTTGCATTTTAATGTAAAATCATTGAACTTGATTCTGAATCCCAACTTTTGCGAAATAGTTGCTGAATTATTGTTGTATATTTATGTGCTCAATAGGGTATGATTTGGACTTAATTAACATGTTTTCATTTAATCACTAATGGCGATACTGAGTCAATAGACATCAGACACAATCTTAATCCTCTGCCATGTTTTAATACCACACATATTAATAGCTAATTCACTAATGAATAAGGTCAGTGTAATGTACATGTCTGTGCATAATTATATTCTCTCATCAATGTATCCAAAAGACGCTCTATGCATATCTGAATAAGATATCAGTTGTTTACACTATAAAGATGTTTTACACCGTGTATTAAGTCAGAGTCGTGTTGATATTTAAACTAATCTACACGCACATTTGTATGCTGCCTTATGTTGAGCCAACGTTGGAAAAGGTAAGTAAACTTGTTTTATAAGAAAAAAATCATTTCATATAACTTTTCATGTTAAGATGTATCAAATATAAATCATATTCTAGAATTATTAAAAAAAATCATATAACTATTGATTCAAAATTAATATGCATCAAATATTAATCATATTCTAGAATTGATAGAAATATTTCGCTATAGGAGAACACCACTACATATGACGATCTACTGTAAACAGCGTTTTTTCATGGCTACTAAATTTCGCGATTTCTATTTCAAAACAAGTTCGAGAAGACAAACATTCGCGAATTTGAAAATTAAATTGAATTTTCTTTCGATATGATTGATGTACTTGATAATTCCCGAAGATAAACTTTCGCGAATTTACTTGGATCGCGAAATTCGCGAACTAATTCGCACGCGAAAGAAAATTGGTTTACAGTATGTATTTTTGATTTTTGAGTAATATTTTTTTGCAATCAAATTGATTTGAAAAGAATTGAATATAATTTCATATACTGACGCTATTACTTAACGCCAATGAATACCATTAAACTATTACAATTCATCGTTTAAGTTTTGTTAAAAATAAAACAATCCGGGTAAAAAACGAAAGGAAAATAGTGGATGTTATACATTTAAGTAAGATATAAAACAGGGAACATTCCAATCATTGCATCTAAGGTGAGTAAGAATAATCTGAAATGTAAGAAATAATTATAATTATTATTTCTACTCACCTATATCATCAATCACTTGTCACAAGTTCTATTTTGGTATGTTAGTGTGAATTTGCTTTGCCTTCAAAATTACTACCAATACTTAATAGTAGGATGGCTAAATAGCATATCAACCTGGGTTTTTTTGTGTCTAATAAGTCAATAGTGGCTGAATGATACTAATTACTGTATATTTGTTTAATTTCGTAGGTGTCAACTTTTATGATTTACTTTTTGAACCTTATTTACGGTGGTTTGTGATCGCGAGTTATCGTTATTGTCGTTGAAAGCGTCATTCATACTACAGACTGTAATATGTAAAAGCGCGATTTTGACAAATTTTGCGAGGTACCAAATTTCACGAATTTATATCAATTCGCAAATATACTGAAGTTTATAATCCCGCAAATACTACCAAATATACAATATTACTGTTTTATGAACTATTCAATTGTATCGATACTGGCAAATGACACTCAAAGAAAATAGAACAAAAGTACCTTCATATTCATGGTTTGCGATTCTGATTCAGCTTATATTGTATTTTGATTAAGAACAACGTGCGAATGATTACGAGTACCTTATTGAACGTTGTAAATTCATATCTGATTATTTGATTCAATGTATGCGTATCGATTTAATGTGTTAGATAGCATTTGTAATAATTTACCAAGTTTTATCCCATTTTTATATTCCAGTTTTTATTTCAGCGCACTAAACACCTCTAGATTAATACAAGATAAATAAAACAATCATTACCGCTTAATTTTACACATATTGATCTGCGATTGCCAATTACCTTTCCCTTTATCGCTGTCAATAAATCAAGTATCACTTTAAACGGTTAGGGAATGGCTAATTTACCCAATAAGGTATTTAAAGTCGGCATTGACAATTAATTATCCAAATAATTTTGATTTTTATCGCCTCCAATTACATGTAAAATGGTCGCCTACACACTTGACCTTATTACATACCGCTCATATCAATAACAATATGCAAATAATGTCCGATTGGGCTGTCCCTAAGGCAATTGACAATTTTCGGATAACCTAAAATAACGTCAAACTAATTGAGTCTGACTTTATCGTACACTGTAAACCAATCATACAGTAACTCAAAGCTTCTGATTTAATCGTAAAATCCTCACAAATAATTGTTTTAACTCAGAATTCGAGTTTTTAAATTTATATAACACGAATTGGATTATCTTATAATAATAATGTAATATTCTAATTATCTATATTCGGTTGTTTTTAATGATATTCATTGCACTACCATAGTTTTCCGATAGCGTAACGTTGCTTTTTTCAATATGATAAAATAATTCAATTTTGCTTGTTACGAGCATTTTCATTGACTTAAAAATTTACTTTATCAGCCCATAAAGAAAAAAATAGCGTCGCTGTTTGTGACGTTGCTTCTGATTGGCTGAAATGACGGCGTAATTATTTCATAGACAAAAGAGTCCCAAAATGAATTTTGAGTATTGAAGAGATTATCTTTAGTAAATTGAATTATAAGGATTAATTTGAATAGATTTTTTATGTTATGGAGATATAACACAAAAATCTGAGTGTACCCTCATCATAAACCGCTTCGCAAGTTAATCCTTAAATAAAAAAAATGGGAAAAAAGAAAGTAAACAATAAAACAGTAAATCATAAGTATGAAAAAATGAATCTTCCACCTTAAGAAGACCCATGGGGTACTACATTATACAGATACCACATGCTTACAGACACCATGCTTAAGGAAACTTGGTGAACTTTACCCATAATGAATCTGTACCAATACACACAGGAAAAACATGAATAAGCTGACCAGTGGCACAGGATATAAGTCTTAATAATAGCAATGGGTATTTCCATTGTCTTCGTCAGCCTGTCTATTTCGACACATCGCGCTTCGATTAGCAGACGTAAATATTTGTCATAAAAATAGTGATTGTGATGCTCGAATATTATGTAAACCAACATGGAGATTGTGATGCTCGAATATTATGTAAACCAACATGGAGATTCCGTATACAAAAACAACGACAAATATCAATGCGGATAAATTGTGTTTCTTTTTATTGGAGTCTTTATGAAAAAGCAGAAAACATAAAATAGACAGGAGGAAAAAGTTAAAATGATCTCCTAAAGTTCTTCATTTATTTTTTTTTGAATTAAGACTGTAAATGAGGTATGAATACTCTAAATATGTTCTTCAACAAACTCCAAATTTATTAGTTTCTTCTCTAATTTGTCTTAAAGTCCCAATATCCATATCTGTCTGATTTTTTTCATGATTTTAAAGACTTTTGAAAACAAACCCTGTTGAAAATCATGGAGGAACAGAACTAAATCGAAGTCAAGATGAATAGAAATGATTCGAAAACTTTTATAAAAAAAATCAAATAAATATTGAACATCGCTAAGTGGGTCCCATTTTCAAACGAACCGAAGCTAGCCGAAAACGTCATGTGACTATCGTAATTACGTTACGTCATTCTGAACTCTTCCAAGAACGGATCATGGATTTTTCCGACTTCCGTTCGGCAATAATCGTAACTTCTATTGCGACCAATTTAAAACGAAGACTTTCAACTTTCAACAACTGCTATAGTAAAGCTATTAAGAAATCAATATCAATATTCTTTGATATAATTTAATTTTAACCACATCTACAAATACTAACAATATCGGGATCAATTCTAACTTCACCTTTTGCTAGTACTTAGGTATAATGTGATTTTAAGCGATGATACTAATTTCCTATACATTAGACAACTAAAAATACCCTTAACGCCAATTTGACGATGTCATCTTCACCGGAAGTAAAATTACCAAATGGGAGATTACTCTATATGTCATGAAAGTTAATTTAGTTTTTGATTTTACATCATACATGCACTTAAACATGATGTTAACAAATTAATTAACAAATTAATAAAAGGGATCCATTTCCTTATAGTCTGGCTGAAACCGTTCACGGTGGAGCAACAACACCAACTGCATTACACAATTACAATCAAATGGTATTTAAGTCTCCATCAATATGGACTATTCGCATATATTTCTAATTAGAAATGTATTTAGAAGTCTAGAGATACCGATATCACTCTATATTGATTGAAGGTAAGGTATATATCCCTGATCGTCTGAATTTAAACGCTCGATCATGCATCAATATTTTTAAGTCCTATGTTATATTCATGAGCAGCATCCGTTACGAAGAGGCTTATGTAACAGTTTTTATTCATTGTTGTGATTACATGAAACCCTTGTCACTCAATTTGTCTTAAAATCAATTTAAAGAAATCGCAAAAATGACATCGTTAACAAACTCGGCATGGGAGAAGTTGTTAATGCAGTCAAACCGATTCTTTTTTAACCACACTGTGTTTCTTCTGCGCAGCACTGCTTGCGCCCTCGTTGTCTTAATAAAATATAACAACCACCATCGTTCATTGTTCCCCTCCTTTGCAAAACATTCATTACACGTTTTATGGACAAAACCCAAGTGCACAGAACGCCGGTAGCACCAAGTGCGACGGACCGCTCGTCACAGTAAATTTGATAACATGTCCACTGGAAATTGTATGTTCCTGCACCATTCCATTTTCCCGGGTAATTTAAGCGCAAACCTAAATAAGGATCGGACGGTAATTGGCGCGTGCGTTGAGTTAAGAGCGGCCGCGTTGCGTGAAATAATGTAAATCTATTAAAACTAATGACAATTAAATCACGGGAGAATATCAAACCTAGTGATCCGCACTGTGCCGTGTATGTAATTATATGTCGGAAGAAATTAATTTCCTATGTAAATAGTTCATTTTTATTCAGTTTAATGTGTTAAATATCAAGAGAATCAATGAATACTGTAATCGTTGCAATTATCAAGGAAAACAAAGTATAATATTTTATCGCTTAATTAGGCCTGGAAGAAATGCACCCGAGTGTTATAATGTTAACATGAGACCGAACGTCTAAAGGTTAGACACACAACACCTACGTACAACTAACCGATAAACGATTCAATCGTTGATAGGGTCAGTGTATTTGTGTTCTAACCTATTATTATAGCCCATAAAACAACAATCAAGTTAAATGACAATAAGATAATAACAATTAAATGGATAATCGAAAATGAATCATTATTCAATTAATTCATTGATTGAATATAACGTAGGGCATGGTTTGTGGGGCGCGTGATG
Organism: Argopecten irradians; assembly: GCF_041381155.1. NCBI lineage: Eukaryota > Metazoa > Mollusca > Bivalvia > Pectinida > Pectinidae > Argopecten > Argopecten irradians. The sequence goes on along the minus strand of NC_091144.1, from coordinate 28,437,253 downwards.
GCATTACGGTATTTAACAGATCAAATCACAAAAGGAGAATAATTATCGCAGACACGAGAGAAAACAATATGCTGTATCCACGAGCGATCTAGCCAATTATCCATGGCGGCAGTCAGGGAAACGCTGGGGCGCAGTAAGCGACAACACACATAATATTTTGATAGTTACATTTAGCACTGATCAAAGTGACTAAGCACGAGTTATTTGATGAACTCTGTGGCCACCATGACACGAAACAGAAACAAAACATTTAATTGTCAAGTTGTTAGCAAAACATTCTTTTATGAAATGACTTGAATGTCATCTTTTCTTCTGACATCAATACCGATTATGTTTAATAAAACAACATTATTGGATGAGCTTAATTGATATGCTAATACAAGAAGTTCATCACATTCTGATTTAAACGAAACTTGTCATGGAATAGAGTATTTCGTGTTTGGATATTCATAGTTACCTCCCTTGCGAGTAGATATCCATTGTGACGTCCACATTTTGACTTTGTTTTCTATAAAAAAAAAGCATAACGTTAAACAAAAGCAGATACAAATGTTACTCTGTAATGTGAAAATGCAGAATAATACTTATAAAAGAAGTAATTCTGAAGTAATAAAGCAACAGCAGAAAAAAACGAATAGCGTTGATAATATTTGCTTTTGTCTAACCATTGGTGCTACTGTTCATGTAATTGTTTCGGTATGGGAGGAATTTATAAAGGAACGACATATGTCATGCTTAATTTTGTCGGTGCCATTAACTTCAAATAATGTTTGAACGTTCAATCCGAGGCTTGCCGAGGGTTGGACATTCAGGAATTCCCCCGAGGGTTGTGATTTTACTTGTACACCGTCATAGGTAGCGAATGATTCTTTTTCTCCCATATACAAAAGAAAAAGAAGAGACGTCACCAACAATGCACGCCACGGTCACACCGCATGAAGTCATGACGTCACGTAATTGTCTTCAGGCCGGTTCAAAAGTGATAAATAGAATCTTAAATCTTAAAATCGCCAAGGCTCGCAAAAATAAATATTTCTTAGACATGTTTCATAAAATCTCATATTAAATGAACACTCATGTAAGATCCTATATGTATTTGTTTCTATTTGGGAGAACTTCATAAAGAGCGGCATATCCCGTATTTAGTTATTTGTTACTGTTAACCAACCTATCTTTGTGGAGACTGAATTTCCCATTCTCACGTGTAATGACAATCCCGAAGCGGTTTAACTTCGCGACTAAATGTCATATGGTTTAATTGTACCTGATTTTGAACAGGTTTCGGACAATAATTTCCAATACATGTATTAGCCCGCCATCTTTAATGGCACTCTAAGATAATTCAATAAAAAATCGTAATCTCAAAGAATGCGATGATGAACATAAAATATGAATACTTGCACAATGAACAGCAGTCAACGCTATGTCACAAATATTGTAAATCTGTAGGGTCCCTGGTGAATAAGTAAGTCAATTTGCCCATCAACCCGTGTACTGTCTTGGACGTCAGGTTACAAATGTTGACATTTTATACGTAGCCATCTACCTCTGGGCTGCACGTTTGAGATCCGACCGGATGCTGGTTAGAAGTTGTTCATACGATAATGATTAAAATGAAATAAACAAAACCCAGCTACACATGAAACAAAAATAGAATGAGACGGTTACCACTATGGAACGCGCGCTATAATATACCATTGTTTTGAGACATTGTAAAATGTTTGTTTTATGTTGTTTTTGATTTGATAATATATTGGTTAATATATGTAGCAAAAGAACTAGATAATGCCGGTATGACATAATATGACCGGGAAAATATTTGGAAAAAAAGTTGAAAGATGATGCTTCGATAACTTAATAAACACTTAAATCTCGCCTAAAGACAGCTGGTGATACTATCTAATCTGTTACGGGATCTTAAAGCATAAATACATTATTAATTACCAGAGTTTATGTCTGGAGAAATACATTAGAAGATTACACAGTGTGTCCTACAGCGCACACTTGTCCGAAACTGAGTAAATAACAAATAAACACATGATAGCCACGTCTAATACGAGCATGATATATATTAAAAACAAATTAAGCACAGAGACGAGATTGCCGCGGTAACTATATATATAATTTTAAAAATTAAGGTTGGCAGCCTTCGCTAGGCTGCATAAACAAATCAGTTGTAATCATCACCTTCTATTCAAATTAAAGACGCGCTCCTGCCGATACAGTCTTTGTTATACAACAGCGAATACTATCCTGTTTCATCTTGTTCAGCAACCCGTGTGACCGATATAGTGCCGTAACTACGTTGCGTGCTGGGCTATCTGTTACAAAATTCATTCTTTAAAGAGAAAGACATTGTAGAATTGTAATGAGATAAAACAATCAATCACGATAACAAGATAAATCCATACTGCGATTGAATAACTTATCACGAATCTAGATAATATGTACCTTTGGATTCGACTAAAGAAAAAACTATGGCACCCACGTTGACCATAAACGGTTTCTCCTTGGAAATTATCTCGATAATTTCTTATTCTTGCTTTTTCTTGAAATTAATGCGTTTGAGACTGGAACCTAAATCAAATTGTGCAATAGCTACTGCGACGCACATGACACCAGACGAATAAAAATGAATTCGATATATTAGAAAAAAATACTGATTTATAGTAATTGGTAAATTGATCCAATAGGTCATTTGATTTATTGAATCCAACGTGTTATAAATAGTATCGATCATGTCCTAGAAATATCAAAGAATACGTAATAAGATATCTAAGAGTTTGGGTTTAATTTGTCGCATAATGACATCAACAAAAGCAAATGAGAAACTAAACCACGTGATGTCGAATGTATGGTAGCATAATTGAGAAGCAAATGTGCTGGAACAAAATGGCGACAAATGTAAGTTCAATCGTGATTTCCACCTTTGAAACAGTTCTTTAGTAAAAAAAATATCATTTCCAGCTCTTATTTGTTCTAGTAAAATTAAAACCTTTGCATTATAAGTTTTGTTATTCTGAAAATGTTGGAAATGTTTGATGGTGAAAAAGATATTTAAACCTTAGATGAGGTATCATGTTATAATTTAATTATTTCATATCACATGTTTGCTTAAGATACATTTGTTTTCTAATACATCCGTTAACGATTGTTTAATTCAAGTCAAAGACAATCACCTGCGTGTGTAATATTTTATGTTTCCTATATAGATTGAGCCTGACCCATTACCGTTAAAGTCATCACTTGTAAGGCGTATTTATAATGAACGAAATGATTTTTTAGGAAAAAACTCGATACTTCCGAGTTACAGTAATTTAATCTTATGATTTCATTAAAGGTTTGAAAATGATGTCTGCCAAGTTATTTCTGTTATAATTTGTATATATTTTCTTACTAATAAAAATAATTTTCTGTATAATTATAGACAAACATTCACCATGCACATCTCCGCCCATCCGTTTAATTTTCCTTTAAACTGTAATAATCTTAATTTTCGAGCTTTGATTTGCAAAAGTACATTTAAGTTGCAGCCTGCTGTTTATCTAACGGTCATATGAAGACGTAATGATGTTTTAAATTACCAAAAGTACGAGAGAATTAACAAATAAATATTATACCCAATTCAAAACGCGCATTACGGAATAAAAATCTCCGATTCCTCCGACTTCAAAGTTACATATTACCTCACTGTAGTCTGATCATTACACACGCTTGACGCATGCATGACTTTTTATAGTTAATTTTTGATTGGCTAGTTTATTATATATAAAATAAAAAACAGATTCCGTACAAACAATGCCGGATACCGGAATTTCATCAATAGTTCTACACTCTATCCAGCTTATTGATAAGCTAACCGGATTTCTGAACACATTTTCTTACATTATGATAAAAGAAAGTGTTGCAGATTTTAAGATCCATAAATCGATGTTCTTATATGAGTTGGTAATACGTGAGAGTTCTTTCAACAATCATCTCGTTCAGAGATTGGAATTCTATAAGAAAACATGGAAACAAAGGCATAAAACAGACAAGAAATACTTTCGGTGGCTTTAATGTGATTATTATGTAATAGCAGTAATGTTTAGTGTATGTTCAAATGATGTACTCAAACAATGGTATAATAATGAGGAGAGTTGCCTCATTGAATAATTTTTTGTGACCTGATATTTAAAAATAATAAATAATGTATTTTCATCATAAATCATTTAATGTAACTTTAATCTAGAACTTTTTATTTTGCTTTGAGGTGTCTATTCTTATCATTACTTTAAATGAAATTCATTTTTGTATTTTGTTTTACATTGACAAAACATTTTGTAACATTATCTTGCAAATAATGTTTTATTAGCTTTCGACAATGTTTGTTCCTGTATTTGATTGCCATTGTGCCATCACATATTTTGTTCATTTTCATAATTATTTTGTTTATTCTTTGAAGAAACCAACATATGGTTGATTTTATTTTCAAATATCAAAGAGAAACGTAAATATCTGGATAATATTGCGAATAAGACTTCTTGATGAGTTATCTTTTCTCATATTTTCGATAACCTACAAATGACAGTACATAAAGAAATATCGGGTTATTGCGCAAAGTTGACTTAGAATACAGAAGAGAATATAATGATATGAAATACGCATATAAAATTGAATTTAATGTAACCAAATTTTAGCAAAACATCTCTGGATCGAAAAGCCCAAAGATAAATTACCACCGGAATATACATGTTGACAGAATGTTTCGGTAATTGTACCATAGTGTTTTACAATCGATGGTATTTCTCACCTTAGAAGAAGGCATCATTAAAGGTGCTAAATCCAATCACAAATTGCTTTTTCATTCGGACGCCTGCAAATTTTTCTACAGTGTCTGATTAGCAAGAGAGCAAGATATCTTCAGTTTTGATCGTGTAAATAATCAAAATAGTTCTTATAGAAAATGTAATGCATCGTAAATATTTTTCATGCACATTCTGACCAATTGTGATTGCTTTTCCAATTCGTCCAACTGCGTGTTTTTCATTCTACGGAATTGTGATTGCTTTTCCAATTCGTCCAACTGCGTGTTTTTCATTCTACGGAATTTATTATGATCAACTTTAAATAACCTGAAACTGAAAAAATAGTTTTATTTAAATAATTCTCCAATAATAGGAAAATGACTTGTAACTTTTTTATCAAAGTTATGTGTAGTTTGATTTTTAAATTTTATTTCTTTGTTTCCTATATATCTGTGGTTAAATATTCGTCATATGTAAATATCATAGGGACATTCTGTATTCTTGCGAAGGATAGGGAAAAACATATTTCTGTCGTCCAAGTAATATTCCCGTGTGAGTACATTTTCGTATCCAGTGAAGAAAGGAAATCGCTACTATCAGTCCCCAAGAAAAAGTAATAGTCAGTTACAATAGTAAAATAGAGCTTTATAACATGGAATCGCGTTATTAGATTTGCATCAAAAGTTAGTAAGGTATGACACACGAAAATATATTGGGAACGACAAAAGCTTGGCTTAAAGTACTGCAAAAAAGTCTCCAAGGGTATTGTACGGAATGTTTCATGGTTTAATCATTCAATGTTCAAAAAATATCAGTAGATTGTGTTTGTTTTCCCTTAATAATTAACAGAAGGTCACACATCGTAATCTAACACATTGTATCACTGATAATGTAGCTATTTGTCTTGTTCTCTTCCAGAACTATATTTGTCAGTTTTTGTAAATTTTAATATTTTATCCTGTCGGACAAGATATTTTTGTTTGAATAAATACATTTATATATATATATATATATATATAAATATTTCACGTATACTGAATTCATGTTATGTTGTTATGAGAAAATGTATTGATGACACTTTCAATTATATAAGAATGTTTTATATCCTTTTTTACTTCGTGTCAAAACTTGATCAATGCGCGTCGACAGATAGATAGAAATGCAATTATGTAGTCAAGAAAAGTTAACCCCTGTTGATAATGTGTTTCAATAATAGTTTATGCCAATTTACAGTGATGTCACGAAAAAATCCTTAAACTCGAGATATTAGAAGGAAGAATTCATTGATGGTACTAAAACAAAATAAAGATATAATATTGCGTTTTTGATAGCTTACCCATAATGGTAACAGTATTATTTTAGTATTTTTACTCGTAGAAATCCTACGTGATACAATGTAACATTGTATTCTTGTTTAGTGTAAATCCTTGTTTATTGACCACCTCTGTATATTTGACCAGTTGCTTAATTAGACCTCTTTTTCAGGTTCCTAATGTTCAATTTGTTTTCACAGTAAAAACTAATCTAATAACCACCTCTGTATAGAGACCACTTTCACAGGGTTCTAAAGGGTCAATTTCAGCACACTTTTACCTGTTTATAGAGACTATTTGACTATATTCGCTGTCCCCTGGGTGGACTGTATAGACAGGTTCGAGTGTTTTTGACTAATCACCTTAATAATTTGCGTTCGCTAATATTAAATTATTAACAGTATGTAGAAATTCATTTTCATTTGAATTGAATACCAGATCTTAGGATATGAAAACTAAACTTCTTACAGTATCGTCGACTCTTGCAGACTGCAACAACTGTGATATATACACTACACAAGCAGGAGAGACATGAGTGATTTTGTCGAGACAAAAAATGGAAAATTGAGATAAAAAAAAACGCCAAGAAGTTCACGGTGATTTGAAAAGTGATACCAACATATCATGAAGCAAGGATGTAGAATTAGACAAGACAAATATTAATTTCACTCAATTTTGATTCATTGATAACATATATCATTGATAGTGTGTTAAAGCAGCGTATGCGTGCTTTTCACGTTTTCCTCCATGAGGCATTTGAAATGTGTAAGATAAAAAACCTAGATGATAGAGTTACTGACTAAGTGTTATAAGGTGGCAATGTATATATCAACGAACCAATTATCTGTCATTATCCGAGTTTATTACTGAACGGGATACATGATCACACAATGGCCGACTAGCTTCTCTCCAAACATAAGTATATATTGCAACATTCATTTCAGAAATATTTAGCAAATGAAACATAAATGTAACTCAAAGTTGAACCCTATATATTGCCTCCAAACTCTAAAGAGTTCCCTTTCGTTATGGCGGTAACTACAGCTGGGCATCACCTCGCAGTAGCTAGACATTCATGGTGGCCCCTTATCTGCCCCGAAAATGTTATCACTCCGATATTAATCACAGATATATTCCTAAATGAATAGTTAGTTTAATGAAATTAAGACACATTTGGTTTACAAAATATAAAAATTACCCTCAGATTATGTTGTGAAAGTATATTTCTGGGTATAATATTTAAGAGAGATGGTTCAATTGATTTTCTATACTTTTAATAATTTACCCAAAGACATTCTTGTCCAAAGATAACATCACTTTATTTCTTAGATTCAGAAACATGCTTTTCACCAATACAGAACAGGTATCATTCAATCTTCTAGTTGATGCTTGTCCAAAGATAACATCACTTTATTTCTTAGATTCAGAAACATGCTTTTCACCAATACAGAACAGTTATCAGAGTTATAATGTATCTGAGTGCTACCTTCGCGTAATAATTGAAATCGAGTTATATATAACAACAAAGCGATCGGCTTAAGTAAGAAACTGTTTCTACAGCGAACTCTAGCAATGCATTTGAAACCCTTCAACTGGACAAAGAGGAAATACATAAAACAAATATCTTATCAGTTGAAATCATTACGGTGTACCGAAAAATGACGACAATTAGGCTAACAACTATTTATTACTTTTTGCAGAAGGAGATGTTGCATTGCTGGTATTCAAGCATGGTTTATTTCATTTTCAATATAATGCCTTATGCCTTTTGTTGCAATTTAAACCGTTCACTGTTTGTCTCAAATGCTAATAGAAGGATTTTAAAGAATGGGTTTTAATTGTGGACAATCCATTTATGGCGATCAAGTCTGATTTTGATAATAAGTCACACCCTTAATGATATCAATGGAGCAGGTTATAACACAAATGATACTTAAATTTCGCTGAAACATCAGACCGGTAGTAAGAACCCGGTCAAAGATTAAATCGAGTGAAAAGATTTTCGCATTAGCTCTGTTATGATTGAGAGAACAAAGAGGTGGCCAAAATTTGGGAGGTCAAGACCTGTGAGGAAACTGGGGGATTAAAGCGATAAAAATAAACGCACTTAAACAATAATACACAGATTGACATTTACTTTCCTTTCGTTTGTGAGAGAAATGTTCGCCATCTTAGCCCAATCGCCATAAATGCCATTTCCTATATCCGTCGGAGCCTCATGAGGGGGTATCTATTTGTTCCACTAGTGTACATTTCGTGTTCCTTTTCTCACTATCAGTATGTATGAGGGACAGCTAAGCTATAAACTATTTTATTGGTATCAAATGTTATTATCGACCTCACCAACAGTCTCAGTACTTCCCTTTATAACGCTAAATGCCGTCTTTGATCGGGGCTGCATTATCTTTGAGCGATCAGAACTTCGTGCTGATATTGGCTCCGAAGGAACTTAAACCCACCGAGAGGTTGACACGTTAGTTTCTACTGTTCTAACAGTCTGCAATAATTTGCCAGAGAGTCCTTATCGCCTATGTTAAACCTTTGAAATGGAAATTAGTTGGAGAAAATGCCAGACAAAATCATTCGGTTTACTTTACGCCCTCTCAGCCTTTCAATCATTTCTTTGTTTTTACACGTGGTTTTTGTTTTCGTGTGTGGATTGTTTTTAAATATTTTCATGTGTTTAAAGATGTTAAAACAAGGTATTCTTAACTCTCATATTAACTTCAAACACTTTCCATAAGCGCTTCAAAAAGCATTCAAATAATACAAAGATTGGCTCTAAACATCCATCACGGAGGTCAGAAACGTACTTTAAAATTCGTCCCCTTATTGTTAGCTGAAGAATGTGCGCTATATATTTATTTTTGTCGTTATTTTATATTTTAAATAGAATAACTTATCGCAGCATGGCGCCGTATTTATTGGACTGAACTACTTAAATATACCTTTTATTTCCTATCGCGATATATTTTTCATACTTATGCGCTGTTAGAAGGTCTGCATATTTGTATTGATAATGATAAAATATACATGTTAAATGCCTGGGAGGAATTTATAGCGCTCTAAAAGTGAATGTAAAAGTGAATGCACTTTTACTTTTGTTGGTGGCATTTTAAAGCGAAAAAAATAAATAAATAAAAATTTAAAAACAGACACAAGAGCCTCAATTCTACCTTGAACCAAGATCACAATCTGTGTTACAGTACGCATCCTCCTTGTATATGGACAATATTTTAAACTTGCAATTAAAAATTAAATATTAAAAAGAAATTATTAACATTTGGAATATTGATTTAAAACTGTAGATAATTACAAAATAATTCACCGTTAAAACATTGCATATTCCAATGACTTGTAAATAATGTTGGACAAAAACTGATTTAATGATTTTTATATGAATTGTAGAACAAAATATTTTCATTTTTCATACAGAAATGTTCAAATAAGGAAAATTATTGTTTATTGTGTATCTAATAAAGAAAGCAGAATACTTCAGAAAAAGAAATAAATGCATAAAAGCTTTAATATAGATTTGAATAGCCTCAAATCTGTCATTTCATTGAAAATAATATTCTTTTTGATGTAACATTTTCAACTTTTCAACAACATTTTATCATTGGATATCAGAATCTCTTCTTAACATAAAATAACAGCATCAACTTTTTCTGGTAACCCAATGTGGCGCCATGATGTCTTGGTTAGTTGTAATGCATGTACAAAACCGTGTGATGATAAAACATTATAAAACACAAATTAAAGGAGTGGAGCGAACAAAAAGGGCCATTGTGGTTTAATTAACACACTTACCAACACACACGCGACACATAGTAAAAACCCGTGCCCACTTCCGTCAATAACCCATGTGTTTATTCACGACGCCAGCTCTTTCAATTAACCAGAAAATTGTGAAGAGATAGTAATTCACAACACGCACCGCTCACGCGTATGGTTGTCTGCCGAAAAATCAAAATCCGGAACTAAAATACAAGTTCACAAAGTTCGTTTCTTTGACACGTAATGCCTTTGTTATCGGAAGCTTGATGCGCATCATTAACGCGCAGTGAAACACGCTTCCGGGTCGATATGAGATGGCGAAAAGTTACGTTTAACATTATGTCACCATTTTCACTGTTTAAGTATTGTAATAAGACTCTGTTGGTTTGTTATTATTTTTATCAAATTGCAGAATCAGCCAAATTGATTTTTAACGGATGCAGATAATATCATATAAACGATTTTTCCTCCGGATATTATGTATTTTTAATTTCATTTTAGACCCAATGAACCGAAATATTCAATGCACAATTTGTACGAGTGATCAATGATTTTCATATACAATGTAGCTATAAAGACACTAATGTACGTTTTTTATATTTAGAAGTAGTTTTATATTTTATAAATTCATCCTATTTATTATCATTGCACGGAGTTAACATCTCTCCCACAAAACACATTTACGGAAAACCCTATATGTCAATTCCTAATTTCCGCCTGATAAAGTATAAACCGATGCCTTCAAGGTTCAATTCAGTAATTAATTGAATTATTTGGAAAGAAAATGTTTGGAAAAACCAGTTTGGTTTCTCCGTTATGTACTTTAGAAACATGTTCCTGTTACTGGAATAGCGGTAGTCACCTGCAGAAGGTAGTCTGGTTTAAATTGCAACTGAGTCATAAATATTGTTTTAAAAATATTAGAATGAAATAAAACCACAATACAACAGAAAAAAACAACACTTTTTTCGACAACCGGTCGGACGCAAGCAAGACTGGCTACTCGCCATAAAGGGGCTGTTACGGTATGTCTGGTCCATGCGAAAATATATACTTTACTGAAAAGTCAGATTTGTTCAGCGTTTGATGTTCCATGATTTTCTTTTCGTTTGCGTGTATCTATAAGGTGTGCCTGTCTGCCTATTTGTCTTCCGTATCCTCGACGTGCGTGCCATAATGGAACATTCGCCAGAGACAACGACAAACCAACATTATCCAATTTTCTTTCGAATTATGTATGCATACGTAGTGAACGTAGTTTAATCGACAACCGGCTATTTTTTGCCATTTTTATTATCAATTCTACTTTAACCATTACATCATGTAGCATTTAGTTCCGATTTTGCTACAGACTACGTCCATCACTGTCAAAACACAGTTGTATCTTTGTTGAATCTCGATGCTTTTTCGTCTTAAACTTGCCAAAGTTTAAGCCTAATAGGAATTCCAATGAAAACGATCACTATTTTATTAGCATATTCTCTGTGTAAATTTGTTTCGAGAATTACCCGTTTAAGTTAACACGTACATCCACATACATTGTGTTTATTACATCTCAGAAGAAATGTTTCCAATTTACATATCCAACGGGACAAAAAGCTACAAATTAAGAAATGGTAAGTACATATAAGACACGGTTGCTGCGGTGTTTCATGCCCTATAATAGCATAGTCGAGCATTCTGATATTATTACCTAAGCATCTGGTTGCTGGACCGGTAGACAATGTGTTTATATGAAACCTTGTGGGGGTAAATGCTCCTTTTCAGCAGTGATGGAAGGGTCTGGAATCCACAGTGACGTACGTCAGTTAAGGCACGGAATCCCCGTATGGTAATACAGGAGGTCACGCGATGGGGCAGACACGTGCTTCGGAGTTAGGGCGGAATTCGCTAAGACAAAGTCCCATCCGAAGAAACTTCTATATTTGTTTTCGGTACGTCATGTCTATTTAAAGTGTCATCCTGAATTTCACATTGCATCACATAAAAACGTCTGAAAAATGTCAAGGGCAACTTCTAATTGTTGATTTGTAGGTCATACAAGAAGGTCAAGGATGTATGCAAATTGGTCGTTAATACTCCATCATGTAGACTTATTATCGAATTCGATTTATTTTCACGAATATCAAGGTCAAGTATGGAAATCACAAAAGTTAATCATCGTGAATTCAAACGCAATTGAAGAGAAAATAAAGTAAATATTTAAGTCAGAAGCTGAAAATGGAAATCTGATTTTTTTTAATGTATGATGCTATATAGGCATTAGTTATAATACAGACAGTGTATGATGCCTTATAAATATCAGTTACAACACAACACAGACAACAATGCATGATACCTAATAAACATTAGTTACAACACAGACAACAATGTATGATGCCCTATAAACATTGGTTACAACACAGACAGCAATGCTTGATGCCTTATGAATATTAGATACAACACAAACAGCAATGCATGATACCTAATAAACATTAGTTACAACACAGACAGCAATGCATGATGCCTAATCAACATTAGTTCTAACAGACAACAATGTATGATGCCTTATGAATATTAGATACAACACAGACAACAATGTATGATGCCTAATAGACATTAGTTACAACACAGACAGCAATGCATGATCCCTTATAAACATTAGTTACAATAATACAACAATGTATGATGCCTTATAAACATTAGTTACAACACAGACAACAATGTATGATGCCTTAAAAACATTAGTTACAACACAGACAACAATGTATGATGCCTTATAAACATTAGTTACAACACAGACAACAATGTATGATGCCTTAAAAACATTAGTTACAACACAGACAACAATGTATGATGCCTAATAAACATTAGTTACAACACAGACAACAATGTATGATGCCTTAAAAACATTAGTTACAACACAGACAACAATGTATGATGCCTTAAAAACATTAGTTACAATAATACAACAATGCATTATGCCTAATAAACATGTAAATCTTTGCGAATTGATGGTAGGCCTACATATAAAAAAGCGACAATAGGTCGCCACGAAAACAAAAACATACATTACATCTAATATTGACACAAAGGCAAAAATGTATCTCATGCAACTCAGACTTCTTGTGAAACGAACAACCGAATCTTTGCCAAGGAATGTCCATTTTGTGACAATATCGGTGTAACAATGTGAGGACTCCTTTTGTAGAATCCCTTCTTAACCTTCAATCGGTGTCGAGATAAGAGTAGCATTCTACCACTTAACTTCAAAAGTTTAAGACGCCCGCGTAACAAAGATTGACGGGTATTCCATTGGTAAAAGGTTGACGTAAGAACACATTATCCCTTCAGTTGGACTGACCAAAAGACTCAAAGTTGTTGATAAGCCTTTCACAACAGAATTTTAATTACTAGATTATCTCCCCATAATTTGAAACTTGGAATTAGACATGTAGTAGAGACACAAAATAATCAAGCCAAATTTAAGTGATTTGTTTTCAATATTCTAGAGACTGGTGGCCAGTTTACCCTTCAGTTAACATACATATGATAGAGAAATATATAAAATTTCGTATAAAAGGTGGCGCTGTAGTCGCAAGATAAATATGTTCATGGAATATATGTGTAAGTACCGTTCCTATACGTAGTATGTGCCGATTGATGCATTTGCACCTAAAAAATAAAAATCGATCTTGGCGGTCATGCAACACCTCCTTTATATGTTACGCGAAAAATAGTATAAAAACAAGAATGTATGATTGTCAGCAGTCTCGAATGTGTTGAAAATTACAATGACGTGAAATATTGTGTTCATGAAAAAAATGGTTTACGCGTATTTTGTATTTGAATATTTATCAAAAGATAACGCTTGAGTGATTCTAGTTATCCTATATCTACCTGTCTAAGATTGATGCGTTGACCATTTGCCGAGAGCACGATATTCCTGTATCACTCTACACACTATTACAGGGAAACAGCTTTACGTTTTGGAATGTTTCGGCTTTCCGCGTTGACAAGCGTCTAGCAATATATAGCCCTAATAGATGGTGAAAGATAAATTCGTGAAGTTTTGATAGAGCAAAAATAGACTTTACAGTCTCCGGCGCACTCTAAATCAGAGATCGTATTTCATTTTGTCTTTGCAAAGGGAACAAATTCTTCCTGTTGACAGGCTAATTGTAAGACGTCTTTTTGATACAGAAAGTGAAATTTAGTACCATTCGTAATCTTCTTAGCCATTTTGCAAATCTGTTTTTCATTCTTTTATCTGTTTTCCTCTCAAATACGAAGAAAGCCTCGTGTGTGTGTATTTGTATTGTCGGTCACTTGCGAGCGCCAGCATATTTACTTGACTAATGTCTCAATTATACAATTACATATCAAAGATTACACTTGTTTCGTTTTATCCAGACAGACGGCATCAATAATAATTAACAATACAAGATACTGCAAGTGCGCTATTTTAAAGAAAAATCAACTTTAATCATCACAGCACAATACATTTGTAATATTCATTATATCAACAATATTCAGAGAAAGCAAAACGCAATTATCCTATAGCGCATACGTTATGGCGCGAAAAGCTTTACAGCAAAATTACCGCTAAATTATGTGCACATGAAAGTATTCTGAAATGAATGAAGGTCAAATAAAGATTAAATATTATCAGATAAGAATAGTCGGTGGTTTGAATGAATTCAAATGAATTCTTTTATCCCCTATGCATATTTGTCAGCGATCCGAATCTTTTATGCTCTGTATATGGCGTTTTTACAATGGGAACACATGGTTTTGGTTGGTTCCTAAATGACGAAACTGTTGAGATGATGGGTGCTGATTTAAGGCCCGCCGCTAAGTAAATGTTCCTCGCCTCCGTGCGGGAGAAGCTGCCACTGGTGTCGACTATCATTATGTGCAGTATTTGTCTGCTTAACTCAGTGTTGCTTGTATTTATTTCATTAGTTTACCAACATGACTAACATATTTCACACGGCGACTGCGCCAACGCTAAGTCCCTACGGTGAGCCTACATGGCTTAACAGGGCAATAAATGATACACAAACTGCCATTATTTAAAAGCAGCTAATTTGACAATGACAAGCGGCAATTATAGGTAAACCACCATTAGTTGGTGTTCAAAGGTAACGCGCCAGATCGGATAACGCACGGGAGACAAGCGCGGCCCGCCCCACCGGACTCAGGGGCGCTGAATACAGATTTGGCCTGACAGGGAACACCTCCGCGGAGCGTTTCCGTTTTTATTTGTCGGTAATGTTGTGGATAACGTGTGAACAGTGATATCAACACAGAATGAAGGGGAGATATGTTTTACGTTTGTTCTCGATGGCTTGCAAATTTGATATAAACGACTATCTGCCAGATTATCGGCAGATGACATGTGGTGTGTTATTTGCTTTCTTCAGATTTTTTTTTCTGTGATTTTTTTTGTCGTATGCCGTCGGTGTATTCTACAAGTAATACACGTCTAAGGAGAAAACAGTGCGCGTAAATGTGTGAAATAAATCTTAATGGAATTATAGAGATATTTGATATTTTTTGTGAATTATTTTTATGAAGCAAATTTGCAAACAATTGTCACAAGTAATGCCCGTCTAAAGAGAAAAGCAGTGCGCGTTAAATGTGTTGTGAAATAAATCTTAAATAAATGAGAGAGATATTTGATATTTTTGTGAATTATTTTCATGAAGCAAATTTGCAAACAATTGTTAGATGTTATATATTATTCTAATGTGGCATTGCCGCAAGCATGTGTTATAATTGTAGACCAACCATGCATTAGTGATTACTTCCTTCTCATCTATAGTCACCATAATATAACGTTATCAAGTGTCAGAAAAGGATACACGAAATGTTTATATTGTGGTTACCGACAGATAGGATGAAATAAGATTAGACTTAACTGGCGTCAACATTACTAGTGGAGGAAGGGCAGGCCGACGTACAGACTATCAGAGTCGCTGCTGGGGCCGAATGACCAGTATGCTAATTTATGTTCGTATAAATACATGGTGCACCAGTTACATCCTTTCTGTCTGTGAGGGGTTGTAACTTTTCCCCAATGAAACATTGTTGTTCTGTCTGTGAATGGTCGTGTTTGTTACAAATTTGATGTTATCAAATCTTAAGGTTTTAATCTTAGTGTACGTTTTATTAACAAACACATTTACTAAACAATTTGAACATTTTCTGTTCATATTATCCAATTATTTACCCTAACGTTAAGAAAAAGTAATACATGAAAGGGTTAACCGAATGGCATGGAGTATGCTGTGCAAACAATTCTAAATGCTACAAAGTTATTTATTCTTTCAAATCATAACAAGTTGTTACTTCACACTGTAAAATGGAATGGTATCGAGTGTTTACTTGCAACGTTACTTCGAGACTTTTGTCTCAGTAAATTTTTTTTTGCAAAAATATAAAAATAAATAAATACCTGAAAAAAACTAAAATTCACTAAATTAACTAAATCACAAACATTTCTCGTCTTTAGCATCATTGACGAGATTTATAACGATAAGCAGAATTATAACGAGGCATTGTTTGTTTCAATATGATGATATGCTTTCCATTTTATATAAAATCAAATAAAGATACTTTATTAAATTTCATATGTTACACTCATTTCTATTGGCTAGATCTTTGAAGCTATTTTCCATAGACCGAAAGAATAATACGTCACGTATTATGACGTCATAAATACAAAACACGGGGAATTTTAAAAGCGGTACAGTCATTGGCCAAACTGGATTATAGGATAAGATATCAATGCGCCACAACTCAATTTGTTTTTTGGTGTTTTTTGTTTTTGTTTTTTTTTTAAGAAAGCTAAATCACGGATATGTATGCCTAATCAGTACCTGATTGGGTGATCTGAATTAAATTATAAGCATTATTCTAAATATCTTTTGGGGTTATGAAGTCATAGACAAAAAACAGGCGGACATTCTTCACGTCTATCACAACACAACCGGAATAATATCGGTGTTTAGATTAATATGGGATAAGTTCTAAACAGCAATATATAATAAAAGAAAATCTACTCGAGTTTGATAAAGTAATAATATAGCATTATGATATATAGCATTTATCCTTTTCAATATTTCTACCAAACTCTCAAATTTATTAATTCATATGAAAAAAAACATTATTTTTCAATGTTATATTTAGGAAGTTTAATGGTATAATGTTATTTTATACCAGGTGAAACAATTTACAGAAATCAGTCAGTTAAAAACTATCACGAATATGAAAATATTTGAATAGTTTGCCAAGTCAATATTGTTACACAATATGCGTCATTAAGTAATATACAAATAAATTACAAAATAAATAAAATGCACGGGCCACTGTTTATCATATACGTAAACAAAAAGAATAAAATTCAACAAGGTTTATATAATTTTTAAATATGCAAATACATACCTTAAATAGTGATAGATATGCAGGTTTTGTCTTCGTAAGTTTCCGAAATTAAACAGAATCAAATTCTTTTGTCAATCCGGCGACGTGTTTCAGGTATCACTTCAGAAAAAAAGACATCTGTCATACAATGCATTTTTTCACAAATGCTTATTTTTTATTTGACTGATATTTTTGGCAACATATATGTATATTTGAAGCATAACCACAAAAAGCAAATATGTCCTCTGACAGGAGGAGACTTATTCGTCGTTCTCACTTTAAATCACACACATACCCTTACTTACACCTTATACGTAATATCGTAAATGGTATTGTGTAACCTTACATATAAGGGAGATCATTATATTATAATAACATAGTAATTTCTGCTTTTAAATAATTACTTTCACCATACATTTGGAATATATATAATCGAAATTAGCAGTGAATACTCTGCTTTCTGAACCGGACCTGTATCACGAACCCCATCGGTAGGTCCCGATATCAGTTTGACAGATATATATATTTCAGTAGAGTTTATCTACTATGGGGCCAATAGAAAGTGTTTACCCTGCTAATTTAGATAAGTAAACGATCTGTTAAGTGGTGCATTAGACATAGGAGTAAACATATATCCGTGTCTGTAAATAAACAAATAATACACGATCACCACTACAGCTGTTCAAACTATAGACCGCTTAATGGGTTGGTCTGTCATCTTTGTAGTTAAACCTTTTTAATATGCCAGGAAATGTTATACATGTTTCTTATCGTCGCTGAGAATAGATTATAATACAGTGCAATAAAAACATTGATAAAACATCAGCAATATCTCTGTTACAAACGTACTAAGATGAAAGGCGAAATTTAGTTTTTCTTATTGTTATTGTACAAAACTGTATACGATTTATGCTGTTGTTTTTTGTGTTGTTTTTGGCTTGAGTTTGTTTGTTTTTCTAGCTTATTTGTTTATTAATCTTTTTTTATCTATTTCTTTTCTTTTCTTTTTTTTTTTTTGTTTCATGAAGTGAATATAAATTAATTACCAAATTCGCTTTCGAAACAGAATATCGAAAGATAATTCAAATACATGTATATCCAATGTGTAAGATATTCAAACACACAATACATTGACTACAAACAAGGCCGTCCTTACGTCACCATGACTTTTAAGCTCTCAACCAAACATTCAATCAACTAAAAAATAATTCAATTATATTGATCATAAAGATAAATATTTTGTTTGGAATCTGTTGTAAAAGGTTATATGTGGCTGATGATATAATATTCTCTACGGTTTGTCACTCTCGTCAGAGAAAATATTATTTGAGATTTATGCGATGTTGATATGTTCAGTTCCTTTACGATGAGTAAACGTTCATATAATATGCATTCGTTTTTGTATGTAAACATCTCTCGTCACTAAATTCCCGCCAAGTTTTCATGTTTTCATCTTGAACCTTATAAAACTAAAGTACTTTCCATATAAAAAATATTAACTAATAATATGTACAAAAAAAACTTTATTAAAATTTCATGCATACACTTTACGTTATAAAGGCGGTTTGGGCAATATCAAAGACAATTCTCACAAATCGGAAATACACACTCAACGTGGAATTATCACTGCAAATAAAAGGAGTGCAGTTAAATACGCCACGATAACGTAATGTGTGTAATCTTCATTTATCAAATTAATGTTTACAAAAAAGACATATATAAAATTGCACTTCAAAGCTACGGCTTTACATAAGTATAGAATAATGCTTTGTATATTAATGGTAACATTGATATAGCGTCAT
This sequence comes from Argopecten irradians, assembly GCF_041381155.1. NCBI lineage: Eukaryota > Metazoa > Mollusca > Bivalvia > Pectinida > Pectinidae > Argopecten > Argopecten irradians. The sequence goes on along the minus strand of NC_091144.1, from coordinate 28,418,167 downwards.
GTAGTCTGTGGGCTGTGGGTGAAAAGTAACACAGAACGTGAGGAGTGCGGATTCACTGGTGCCACAGTTTATACAACGCTGAGAGAAACGGCATCAAAGTCAGGAGTTTAAGAGTCAATTCTTTTATCTATGCGTTGAAATGCTAACTTAATGATATGACTAGGTCTGTAAACATCAAAAACAAAATGTTTTCAGTTAATTTCCATCTTAATAAGAGCTAACGAGACAATCTAATTCAGTAAATGATGTTGTACAGTATGTTGTTTTTCTAATTACTTTCATTTTCCATGATAAATACACGGGCTTGATTGTCTAATAGGGATTTATATGCATTACAGCACATATGGTTTGAGGCACAGGAAACAATAAATAACATCTCATATCTTATTGTAACTTGCATTAAGCGTGATTCCTAACACACAATGAAGAGGATAACTTCATATCGGGGCGGTTGATGAATTTATATAGTGCTCTACATACGCATTTCGTAATAATACAAACAGATATGGAAAATTGGCACACTATCATTTGAAATAAATAGATGTTTACATTAACTGTATACCATTTATTTTACATAGACTAATGGTTTCACGCTAATTTGTAGAAAATAGTATGTAAAACAATTTATGGAGAAAATGTTTCCCATTATCATATAAGAATACATTATTTAAGTCTAAGGAATTCCTTGAACTTAATTACTAGCTCGTTCTATCAAAGAGTTATCTCCCTTTTGGGTAGGTATCCATTGTAAAGTTATTATTTTGTACGCGAAATTCTCGTCACGTTCTATGAAATGTATGACGCTATGCCATCACAAACACATGATGTCACCACGAATATCTATCCGCAAAGGTAGATAACTCTGTAATATAAAATACAGAACTATGTATGAGAGGCAAGTAATTAGATCTGTTATTAATAAATAATGTTATGTCCTTTTTGAAGTATGTGCTCTAAAAGTATATTACAAAAAGTATTTCTGAGATTTGAAATATTGAATGTTTTTTATTCAACTTCTCAAGTGTATCAGACAATGCTCACTAACCACATACCGTTTAAATCTTGTATGGGATATGGAATACTTTACAATAAAGTGAACATTGAAATAAAATAAGATACACATAATTATATATCTACTTGTCTTATTTATTTGTGTATTTATCTATTATTTCTTCTAATTCTTATTTGTTCTAATAGTCCTTAACCAAATAATTCGGGAAAGATCTTACAAAACCACACACAAGTGAAGTAGATCAGTCTGCCTACCCATTGAGTGAGCTGCCAAACTTGTTCGGGTAATATGGCACAAAAGCAAAATACTTTTTTACTCTCAGTGATAATTGTAATGGTGATTGGAAGACGAAGCCATTTCTTTCCTCCTAATTGAGACGGCACTGTTGTTCTGATTATGGGTGATTGCGTTGTGTGGTGCCCTACGTGTCAGCTAGGGTACTAGAACAGACGTCCAACAGTTTACCCGGTGTGTGAGACAATTAGAACAATACCTACTAATGCTTGCAATACATTAGTGCAGGAGAGTATCTGTGAAGCAATTAGGACCGTTATTAGCGTAACATAACCCCCTAATTACCTAATCACTGCTATTGTCACTGGAGATGCGCACTATGTATTCCTACGCCGACAGTCCTAAAACATACCTACGAGCATCCGTCGGTATCCATTGTCTTTCTCTGCATATCTCACTTACCAGCTTTGACGTCCATCGGCTAAGGTCGGTCGGGTTACCTCGTCAATGACAACAGTACTCCCGCTTTGGATTGTGACACGTGTTGTTGGTTCAGTAGATGCTTATAAATGTACTGTAATATTAGTGAGATAACACCTTTCCGAACCTTTGTCGCCATGGATTCAGAAAATAGCGTGTCTTTAAGATGTACATTGAGATTTAATGGGTATTGTAATGTACATCCATTCCACGTTATGTAGTTAGTTATCAGCCTAATGTTAACAGCAACGTAACACATTCAAGTGTTTTTGATGTTGTTTCAGATTCTGATCCGTATCGCACAAAGCACCGATGGTGCCATGATAGCTAAGTAAGTACAAGGTCAGAGTTATGGAACTTGAGTTGAAGAATCATGACATTGTTCGGTCCTTCCGTGCAGAGGGTCCACTTCATAGTTACATTCCCGCAGAAATGTCACCACAGAGATAGCAAGTGCATTGACTTTTCCTTTGAATAACCAAAAGCAAAATTACATTTTCAGTTCTTTCTCTTATCTTTTGAATCAACATATAGACCCTTAGCTGCACAATATTTATTTGGTATACATATTTATGTATATATATCTTTGGTTTTCAATTGATTTGATCCTTAGCTGCAAAATAAAATGTGTCCTTGATTTTGTCTTTGACAGCAGACTGCATAGCTAGGCAGACTGCATAGTTGAACTAAAATGAGGTATGGGAAGGTTTATGATTTACCATATTTTTCAGTTAGATAATAATTCTTAATAATGTAATAGAATATTCATTGCAGTTGAAGACATAAACAAATCAAATTAGACGTTACCCCTGCGAGATGGTATTCATGACATCATGAATATTCATGAATGATTCATGAACTTTCAAGAATATTAGCAGATTGTGGTTCATGAAAAATAAGTCATGAATATTCATCAAATGACTCTACTGAACTGTTCATGAAGTTTTATGAATCCATGAAACATTCATGATAATTCATGATCAATGTGTCAAGAATTATCCATAAAGTTTTATGCATGACTAATATTCATTCATTTTTAAGAATTTTAATGAATAACAGTTATGCAGAAAACTTCTTGAATGATTCTGGACATGCAATTTCATTCATTTTGATGAATTTTAATGAATATCAATTGAAGTAGTAATTCTAATGCAACATGATACATGTTATACAAGTAAGTTATAATCGATACTTTAGACACAAAACTGATATACGTATTTACATGCATATGTAAGTGTTATTCTTTCATATGAATTGTAAAGAATAATAGAGCCAATAGTTTTATCTTGTTGAAATGCATTTACAAAATATAACGATACTGTACCAGAACGCAAAAAACCCGTTTATTAAGATAAATATGAGCCTGAATAGGTCACTTGTAGCCAAATGTATAAACTTTAATTTGGTCAGGGCTAATGAAGTAATACTAAGCCTGTCGAGTGCTCTTGCACCATACCAGTCGAACGTTCTTGCACCATACAAAACCGCAAGGACGAACGAGCAGAAAACGAAACTACAGAATATGAGAAAAAAGAATGTTGAGCAGGTTCCATTTGTATGGTATTGACGATACCCTCTTGGTAAACACCGTCAGTGTACTTGGCCACCGGGGCATAACACTAACTCTAAGTGTCGGCAGGCAATAATAGCCGATAAATAAAACAAATGATACACGAAACATTGCGATGGAATTAACACCAATTTGCCAGCCGGCTGTATGGTACGGTTGGAGTTAGAGGATGGGACCATTACACCTGAAGTTATTGTGTGTTCGCGAGTAAAACAATATGGCTAATATGCTGTAGACATATTCAGGTGTATCGCCATGGTATAACATGTAATTAGCCATTCACGTGCTTCTTGTTTTGACGTTAATTATTTTTTATATCTACGGTTCATGAAGAGGACACTTTTCTTGGCTCATTCTCCATGCTAAAATGTTTCAACTTTGACCCCGGGGTATTCAGAGAAGCATTGACATTTGACCTTTCAAGCTCTGATGTATACGGCTCATTCTTATTTTTTTAGACTTCAACTTAGCCATCGAGAAAAAAAATGATTTAATAACAATTATAGATTTAGGCAAAACTTATTATATTATGGCACTAAAAAACTACACTTAAACTATTAAAGGGTATGTTCCTATTGTTTCAATACATGTTAGTTTCTTTGTTATATAAATTGCATTTTACCCTTTACCGTGAACAAAACAGTTAATTAAACTCTAGACGTAATTTTGATGATTAAAGGTTGATCTGACATGCCTTTTTGTCACGACTGTGTTAATTTGTCCTGATGCTGAAGCTCTGGTTAGTTGATGACTGGGCGGATCAATCGGTTATATGTTCTAAAATATCTAAAACACGGGTCAACCCGGAAATATTGGGTTAGTGTTTGACACGGTATTTGATTATCCCTCGAATGTACCCATACTCTCGGTTTAGTAACTGGTTTACATAACTAACAAGTGAAATATAAACACTATAGCCAACAACCCATGTTATCGTTTGTGTTACAAATATCTCAAGAACTGTTAAAAAAATTGCCATAGTTCGGTAGAGCGTTAAAACATATGTTATTAAAACATAAAATATAAGATATTTCAAATGAAATTAGTCGGCAGTCTTAATTTGTTAATTACCGTTGATTACTCATCTCATAATTAAAAAAGAGCGGTTTTATAAACAAGGTGAAAACGTATTTCCCACAAAGTTTTAATCAAATGGGTGTATTGAACGACGTTTTAATGTTCAGTAAAGCAGTTAGTCTCTGAGAAAGGCTTCCCCTCTTAATGTTTTATCCACTAACGTTATTTCACTTTAGTTGCTAAACTTTGTATGATGCAAAACAAAAGTAAAATTCTTGTACACTTCAAAGCTGTTTTGAGCAGAATCGTGGCACCAGTACGATAATTTCTCTAGTCATTTAATCAGAGTTTCTTTTTGCAGGAAGAGCCCAGTCGTTGGTAATCACGGAAAATAATTCAATCCTTCGAAAAGAAAATTATTTTCCAATCATATCCCCGAGAACAATTACGAAAATTACGACTAAATTTCTCAGAAGTTTTATTGAGTTTATTTGATGTTACTCTTGATTCAAGTACAGCATTCATAATTCAATTTATCTGAAGATTTTTCTTAAGTGTATATATAACATTAAATGCTTCGAAAACGGGAAAGGGGGCGTTTCTAGGCATTTCACAGGAGGGATAAAAGCCGCGAATAACTCTAAATAATTATCATACAACGCATACTGTTAATGAGGCCGTTTATATATTAATTTCCTCCCTCGATCTTAATGAATCCCATGTTTGATGGGCGTGGAGAACAACTCTCTGACAGGGCTATTCGGTAACGATTTGACTTAGACGTAAAATGGCTATATTAACGTTACGCCATCATCACTGTTGGGTTTATAAAATTGAAATGACAAGTGACCTAAATGATGCCGTCAGCGTACTGACAGGACCGTTAGAAAGAAGCAAATAACTTAATGCTGCCTAAATGTGGCGAGCTGCTGAAACGAATTGCCTCGTCATTATCTCAACAGAGTATATACCACACACATCAAGTCGTATCGGGTGTTTCTCGCCTTCCTCCCTCAGTTCTGTCTCCCTCTTAAATCTTGCATTCTGTACGAAACCTCAGCGGTATGGGGATACTTCAAACATGAGCGTGAAATACCGAGTAAATGAAGCTCGAAACAGCATTTACAATGTCAATTTACTGCAAACAGAACAATACAGTGCTTCAATATATTTCTACAAAGTGGTCCGGCTCTTTCGAGTCAACATCTTTATCATTTACACCCCAAGCCTCAGGAAACCGCGCGTTTTCTGGCATATTGTACTGATACATACTCCCCGCTCCTAATCGCCAGATGACTCTGAAAACACCCATCTTAGGCCTCACGGCGTGCTGTATTTACAAACAGACTCGTAGAACCAATAAAACCTAAATTGTTTTCAATTAGAAACATGACATATGTAATATCCAATTTTCTCTTCTCCACAGGGGCTTATAATGGTGCTTCCATATGGGTGTTTGCTACCGCGATATCGGGCCTGTAATTTATAAGCTAAACCTCTTCTAGCGCGCATCCTTTCTTCTTCTTTTCTAATTACACCGGCATACTATGGGTATCTTATTTTCAGATAATTATATGATTAGTAATATGTCCATTAAAAGTATCCACCCTTCGAAAAGATGGAACGATCGGAATATATTGCCAATATTTTTATTTGTAATTGATTGTGAATGAAAAATTATAATTCCGAAGATTTACTTAAAGGTTTTCTATCTAATCTTATATAAACTAGTGTCTTTAGGCTAAAACAAAGTTAAAAATGATAACGCGATTTACAGAAATCTCAATTAAATACCTCAATTCCGTGATGGCCTTGTGCATTTTTTCAGCTTCTTCGATTTCTTCCAAAAACGTTTGCAGTTGATCCTCGTTTAATACCTCGAAATAGAATTAAACATATACTTTTGCAATGTATTATGATGAGCAATGGTATTTTGCTCTTGTATTGGCTATGTTGGTTGGTTGGTGTGGTTGATTATGGCTATATAATATTAGCATCTAATGATATTTAAAAACCGTCTCCTCTATATGCAATGTGAAGTATATATAAATTTCGTTATGTTTGGGGAGTCTGTGGCATATTCGTTTGTGTAGTATGTATAAATTTCGTTATGTTTGGGGAGTCTGTGGCATGTTTGGGGAGTCTGTGGCATATTCGTTTGTATACGTTTACACTAGTGGAACTCTGGTCCATGTTATAGTGCTATCACAACGAAACATATCACACAAGACACCGAACAGCACATCCTACTCATCACATTCAACTCACAACGATCAACCAGTCGTCCTACTCCATCTTTGCTGAGCGCTTAACAGGAGCAAAAACTGTCTCATATTACAAGTTAATAATGTTCTTCTTACAAGATGTATATCTTATAATAAGTATTTGCAAGTATGTTGTTAATATCCCAATGTTAATAATGAGCAGTTGTTATTTATACATCCATTTCTTATGCACCCAGCGTTCTTTCACTTCTGATAAACAATTGCACTTGATTGTTTTCCATTTTTCCATATTAACTTTGTTTAGTTGGTATTCTGGTGATAATTAACGTTTGTACTTGGTGTTCTTTCAAAATATAATTAATATGTTGCGAACAAATGTGCTAAATGAATAACTAAAATACTGCACCTCCCAATTCACATATTAATAGACATTTCACTCAGTGATTCCTTCGAAGACGTCGCCATTGTAATGAGTACGCTGTTTCTTCCATGCCTAACGAAATAAATGTATCTTTACGGCATCGTTGTCGATTCTATTGAGCATTGCAATTAAGTATACGTGTGTCTTGCAAGTATTAGTCATACATCATCTACGATAGCTATACAAGGTATGTAATTTCACAAAAAAGAAGATAAACTGACCGGTATCTCGTTATGGTAGACTTAAATATTTGTGAGCTTTCAATATGTTCACATATCATTACATTCGACGTATTGACAGGCAGACGGATGGGCAGACTAACAGACAGACATACGGATGAACAGACAGACAAACGGACCTAGATGCAAGGTAAACATTTTTTTTCTCCTTTTGTGAACTGTTTCAATGTCATTTTGCATATGGGGTAGAACCTTTTGTTATGTTTCTAATTTTGCATAAAATATTTGAAACATTATCCAAAATTGTACTGCCAAATTCATCATTTTAAATTTCTTACTTCCACATATGTATCTTTATATTACAGTAATGTAATTATTCTTTCTAACAAGCTGTTTTTCTTGGTAATTATTTATTTATTACTCTAATAATAACATTAGTTTTGCTGGTTGAAGTTCGTATTTCCGGAATGATTAACCTCTCGGAGGTTCGGACGAGTTTTCATGTTAAAATTTTCACCTAATACCACTGGTGCGTTAGAAAACCCTTGACAAGAGCTAGTGTGTCTGGCACTCGTATACTAAAACACCAATCTGCCACTTTACAGGTATTACAAGCCAATTCACTTGGAAGGAGAAAGAGAGAGAACCATTCTAGATAGAACATTCAGTCTAAGTGGAAGCATGCCTCCGAAGCCAACTCCGTCAATTGCTGGTAATGAACTTTGGATAGAGATGATGAAGAGCCGCTTGAATACTTTTCTGTGGTCGTTACAGAACACTCGCTGACCAATAACACTTGGAAGGAAAGTGGGCGATAATAAGATAATTACAGCGGACAAGCCAGGTATACGGGATAGTGTGTATATACCAATTACATTCCGATTATCAGTTAAACGCCCCATGTATCGATCGAGACTACACAACTAAGAGGGCTAAATAGCCTGATGGGCATATGGACGTGACGGGGTAGCGACTGGTTATGATATTAATATGCAGGGGTCAAACAGATAGGTCAGGGATAGGTGACGCTTGTTTCTGTGGTGTACATTAATAGTCTGTAAACATTTTTTTGCGATATACGGGTGACTAGAAACCATGAAAATTAGATCATTACCGCGAATACTTATTGAACATAGGCACAATATTAAAAAATTGTTATATTTAATTCATTTACTATAGAGAACAACCAACTAAATAATTTTACATAGACAACCATGTTAAAGTTTGTTAAAGATGTGTAATGTATTATTAAAACAAAGGAATATTAGTTAGCTATTGTGTTCTATGATTAAAGTCTAGGTTCTCATATAACACAAGATAGAAAAAAAAGTTTGGGTCCTTCAGCTCAAACTCCAAGCAGGGTAGCTATATTGATATCAGGGGTATTTTGCACTAAAGAATCCTGAAACTCTGATGTTTTACCTATTCATGATCAAATTTAATATTTTGAACCTAAATCTCAATCTGAATTTCCAAATTCATATCATTGTTATCTAGGAGTAATTACCTGTAAGAAAACCTTTTTAATTTTGAAATTCATATTTAGCCAGCCAATCAGCGGCCGGGTTGAATTCTATCCTGGGCTCAACCTTGTATACACAGGGGCACATTTCGAAGGTTTTTTTTTATTATTTAGTTGTTTGGTCCCTATAGGTATTAAATAGAATATGTAAAGTCGTATAAAAACGCGAAATTTATATAAGTTTTCGAAAAAAAGTTAGTTTACCGAATGACTTTAGGAAATAGCGGTATTGAGGTTTTCCTTACGTGTCTGTAATTATACAATAATTATATAATAATTATTTGTTGAATTTATATAAAACTAAACTGTGTAGAATATACCAGTATTGCATCAAATTGTGAAGAAATTGTAATTGTACATCATATATGTATGTGTCAAACCTTACTTAGTATGCATTTTATGCAAGTATCTTAATGTCATGAGTACCAAAATCATCATTTTATTTTAGTTGCTTATAAAACTATTTTTTAATGTCATTATCTTTATAACAGAAAAAAAAACAAATACCGTGTGTTTTCGCAAAAAGAGCATTAAGAAATGGTGAGTTAATCATTGTATATATATTTTGCATTTTTATTACTGATGAGCCTTTTACAAAGACTTAGAAGTAAAACAACAAACAAGTGTCAATTGATCTACCTTAAATGCTACAAAAAAAAAAGAAAGAAAAAAACCCAACCGATTTGTCTGTTGAACAGGCGCTTCGCTTTGCATGAAATTTCATGCAGCGGATGTTGGAGTCCAAAAGTAATAAATAAAACGTTGACGTTCTTCTATGATCCGGATCCTTGATAGAGAATGCAGTGGGATACTGGATATGATAGCGTTATCATGGACTACAGTGGAACCTAAGTACATAAAATACAGTTTCATAAGTCTACGGGTAGGCGCGTAGATCGATGGTTCTCAGTTAGAAATCGACAGGTAAAGAAGTAAATGAGTTTTTAATGGAAGCCTATAAACATGGATATAGTTCTGCTCAGCGGTCCCAGTGTTCCTTCTAATCTTATTAATGGCGAAATATTTTTGGAATTAATTTCTTTTGTATGTTTTGACCTCCCTGTAAAGTACAAATTGTCGGCTGAAATTTATATAGTAGGTGTGTATTAAGCACAACTCGTTGGCGGAAAAATAATATCACAGATATTATTTATTTGACATTAAGTCGACATTAACTGTTTATTGTTTTTAGAAACTATCAAATACATATACTAGTATATCCCACAATAGCGATGCTCCCCTCTTCTAACTACGTACCCACCTAGCTACATGTACCTACTTTATTAATTCTATTTTACATTGCATATTACTTTGTACTATTGAAAGTAATTTAAATCCAATATGGTAACAATATGATGACTTGAAAAGTAAACTGCAATATATGTTCCTTGAATAAGGCTATGTAGCTGAACATTTGGAACAGAGACGGTTTATATTAAACAAATTGTAAATTATGTTCCCTTTGGAACAATTACGCCAAGTTAAGTTATATAGCTGTCACTGCCTAATGTTCCACGCGACTCAACATACCAAATCGTTATACAGTAAAACCTTCCTTAGCGACCACCTTGACTGTATTATAAGACCTACTTGATAAGACGACCTTCTATAAAGACCACCGGACAATCAAGAACATGTTTTCCTTTCTGTCTTTGTTGTTCTTTACAGGTTGGACTCTACATTATTTATTATAATCCATAAAGTAAGATAATTCATGCATCACTAAAAATCATGAAAGACAGAGCTCTTCGATACACAGAAATATTCGCGAATGAATTTTTATATGATTCACAATTCACACGTGGTAGAAAACTAAAATTCGCTTGCATATTTCACTATGAAATAAATTGAATTTGCTTGTATGTATAATTTATCTTTTTTTTATCATTGATGTTATTACCATGGTTTTCATTCATTTCCGATTTACTAATTTGTCTCATTCGCCAATACCTAAAGAAGTCTTAAATTTCTAGAAATAAGAAAAATTATGAACGCAAAATAATGGAGTATCAATAAGCAAAATCATTCTATTATCAGGATTTGTACAAGTGTTAGTTGAAACAGACTAAGATATGTTTAAGTTTTTGTCATAAATAAATAACATCAAAATATCCACCGCTGTCAGCAACAACAAATATGGATAATTTACATCACGCGCAGGCGCACTGGTAAATTATGATAGGATATATGAATTTAATGACTTAAATATGTTTTATATTACATATTTGTGTTATTCACCGACGGATTGAGTGGGAGTTAAGTGAGTCCAGTCGTGAAGGCGACAAAAAAGTCATAAAAATAAAATTTATTTGACATAAATATTAGTCAAGCGTTCAGCTGATGACGATTAAGGAAAACATTAGAAAGACCATGATCTTCATCGTTTAGGAATATCTCCATAGTTTTTTTATAGTATTATTTTTGGTACGTTATTTCTTTCATAACTTTAGATTTCCAACGTACATTACACACATGCTGGTTAAATATCAGATTAATAAATGCCGGAAGTATATGATTGTTTAATAAAGGCTATCTGAAGTACATACATTCACAAGTTGACTGCGTACATATTCTTGATTTTTTAAAATTTGTTCCATCCTGATAAATCGTTAATCCCATTGATTTTAAATCATTTTTAATAATGTCATTATCGTCATTTTGAACATATTGTTTTTGCGTTCAATGTCATCCTTTTCAACATCAATAAAATCACGTTGCTTATCATAATGCATAATTAATGATTTCGGATAAATTTACATCATTTAGAGTAATGAAAGATTTGATATCTAAAAACGCCAAAACGAAATATTAATCTTAGTTTTATAGCTGTTCTATCTCCGTCATAAACATGTAGTTAAGCTTATCTCTAAAACTTAGAATTAAAACAAATTACGTGGATAATTCAGACAAGCATCATATCTGCAATGTCTACCAACCTGACTCATGAGTGTTCAGAAACTCATTCTGAAAAAAAAAACACAACTTTAAAATATATTTAGTGGCAGATTGCATTTTAAATGCTTAACTAACATTTAACTGTATCGTGAAGATTAATTATATCTAAGTGGAAGAAAATGACTGCCGAAATCGCGTAAAGCTTCCAACTTCTCCCAGTGCCGGCATTTGTCACGTCTAGAATGGGTTCTGTTGTAATGGTTACCGATAGTGAGGTGTCAGACAGTTTCCGAAACTATATCTCATGTTGTGCATTTAAGCTTTTAACTCTTTTAAGAAATTCAAATATATTTACTTACTTTAACTTTTTGATAAATGCTTATCGTGAAAATGAACGGCCGCAGAGGTGCAAAAACTGACAATGTCGACCAGGATTGAAATAATTACCCGCTTTGACTGTCTAGGTTTATGAGCGAAACAGAAATAAATTTGTAACAATCTTGAGCCGTATGTAGATCTCATTATGGATATCAGGTTTCTTGATTTATGTGCTTTTAAGAAACATTTACTTGCTGTAATGGAGCAGAGAATTTATTATATCTTGGGCACGCTCTCAAGAAACATCGCGGAACACGCTCAGGAGGCGGCTGTTCCTCTCAGCTTCTGTAGCAGACGATACCGGCGTCGTGTAAAATATAGACCCTGACTTGGGTCTCTCTCTGCGATTCTTTACGGGTTTTATACTGAATCTATACGACAACGACTACGCCTACGTCCATTTTTCTTGTCCAAATCCTTCTACAATTGCTTTTCAAACAATTGCTCACCCCCCCCCCCCCCCCCCAAAGAGGAAGAAAAGAATAAAATATCTAATCTAAACACAACAGATTCTCTTCTATCAAAATCTTTTTTTTTTATTTACTTTCAGTTTAAATTACTTCAGAAATCTTTTCTTTGCCCTTCTACTATTATAATTCGATGTTTAATTTGTACTACGGGGATTTTTTTCTTTTGGACATTTTCATTACTACATCGATATATCCTCACTATTTCACCTTCACTGTCAGTGATAAAGCATTTCCCACTATATCCCTGCGTGTATTTTAAACGTTCATTATTATTTTCCAAACCACCTACTGGACAAAAATGAATTTATTTTTGCCTTAGTGAACAATGATGTGTAATAATATAGTTTCAAAACCCGTAAAGTTTTATAAATGATGTTTCGATGTTAAAGTATACTGTTTACACAACAGTGCCGAAATCGACATCGAATATTGATCTTCTATGTAACACTTTTACATGTGTGTACTTATGCTGCTTGGCCATAATTCTGACTATTACTATTACTTATGTTTTATTCTACAGATATCTTAACGTATGTATGTATGTATTTGCTTTTTATATCTCATCAATTGATCATTATAATACGCCCTAACCATTTTTTCCGATTTTTCCCTTTTTAATTTAATTCATTTATTTTTTCTCTTCTTAATTCCTTCTTCTGTCCTTCCCATTTTCGAAACCTTGTTTCACAAAATGCTGAAATATTGAACTCCTTTACCTGCATCAACATCATTTCACTTCATCTTCCCTACACCATTCTTTCTTCACATTTCTCATTTTCCATCTCATTTTCTACTACCTATCCCATTATTCTTCCCATATCTATTTTAATTCTGTTCTTCTTCTAGTTATGACCCTAATAATTTTTCTTTATGAAATGCCTCACTTTTCAGAAATTTTCGAAAATCCAGTATTTTCTTTTAGCTTTTCCATTATTCTTCCTATACCTGTTCTAATCCTTTTCTCCTTCTCGTCTTCATGCCAATAGATTTGCTTTCTTTATCAAATACTTCATTTTTCAAAATGTTCGAAAACATTAATCCAGTTTTTCCAATATGCCTGTAATGAATCCTTGCCTAGCTACTTTCCCGCCTCCGAAGACCTTTGCCTTATCACTGAATCTGATCTCTGAAAACATAACAAAATATCATCAGTGACAAATATATGCGTTTTTGTGTAAGTAATAAAAGCCCAGATAGCCAACTTCTGGCATTTATAACCGCGCCCGTCAAACAATACCGGACTAGTTAAGTGAAAACACGTCGGATTGGAGTCACTCTGGGTCCGCAGGGCCCAAGGGCGAGCTCGACAGCCGCGGTCAAATCTTGTTTACAGCGAATGTACGTCAAACAAAAAAATAAAGGCAAATAGTTAAGTTTGGTAAGTCAATTGAAGATAATGGTTAATATATTATTGCGAGTAGATATCTACATTACCAATTTGATTTGGGTAAAAAAATAATTTTCATTGTTATGAAATATGGTAAAAAGTGAGCGAATGTAAGTGGAATACATAAATGTTTTCCTTCCATACTATGACAAACTAGGCTCTGCGGACAAATGTTTCCCTCATTTCCATGTACTCTGGTAAAATTCGAGTTGTCTCCTTCTTCGCGAATGAAGGCCATCCGTTTACTCTGTCGGTACCCGTATACCTACAATGCATATCTAAACCAAGATAACGTCACAACGTCATGATGTAAACAAATTTTATTGCAACAAAAATACATATGTAGATGGTTCTGATTTGAGAAATTAAAAACTGAATGATTATTTAGTGTATTTGTCTTTGTTTGTTTATTTTTTATCCCCTCCCGCTTTTGTTTCTTTTTTTTCTTTTTTTTTAATGTATTTTATTTTGTATTTTTGATTATTATAGTTTGATTAACAATGTATTAACAAATATGACAAAAGCTTCTTGTGAAAATAAAGTTGATAAGATTAATATTTTTTGTTTTCAAAATTTGAAAAAAATGTAAAGGTTCTAAAAAAGCTTGCCTTAGTCGTACTCGCAGAACATTTTTGAAACTATGAAAAACATGCACACGTTTGCGCATTTTTATCCCCACCCTTGCATGCCTGTTTTTGATGGGTATGGCGATTTGATACAAAATAAATCAACAAAAATATCAAAAAAGTCTAATGCGTTTAAGAAATTTATACATTCTAGCGATTTTAATCAAAAGTAGATATCCAAGATGTCGAGATTACGCGACTCTTGCATATCCCGAAGAGGCGCCAAATGCCCCACATCAAATATACATTAAGACAAGGACTTTAAAAAAACGTCAGAGACTCGAACATAACAAGATTATCTATACGATTGGAAATAAAATATAAATTGATAATTATCCAAATAAATCTGTGATATTAACCATTCGAAATCAAGATATATTCACTAATGTGCGATTGTATTTGCGATTGCGTTCCTGTTTTTAACTATCTGGACTAACAGAAGATAATCAAATTACATTTATGCACTATAAACGTCGCGCAGTATTACGTGATAATTCTTAATGTGAGTTTCTTCATATTACGTAATTTAGTAATTGCCATTATCAACAAGTACAGAGAGAGACAAGAGTGCACCTCTTGAACGCATTGCATCAGCTGGTTTTGGTGCAGTTATAGCGTATCATTGCCATGTCTTGTTGTATAAATACTGTTGACATCTTTTATTTCATTTTTGTGTTAAACTTCCGGGTCTTTTTTACTAACACTCATAAACTTCAGGGGATGCTTAACTTACATGTTTCCATAAAAATAAGTTTCAGAAGTCAGATACAAGGTATAAGAATCCTCTTTATTTCCTGTCAATTGAATATATATCACATACATTGTATAACTTGAGCTATCGATAGCTTGTATGTCGACAAACATACGCAAATAAAATAAATAAATAAATAAAAAAATAAAAAAACTACAAAAACCCACATATAAAAAAGACTACAAAAAAGAAAAAAAAAACATACATGCACTGCAACATATAAGGTCCGATACTTATATGAGACTGTAATTTGATAATACGTTCACAATAACATCGTCGCTACAGAAGTATAGTATCAGTCTGTGTCTGGCAATGAGGATCTGTTGACTGCCACTAGCTAAAAAATATAGCACTGTATATTATTTACAATACTTACAGATATTTTTCCTTATTTTCTGACTAGCCATGTTTTTATCGTCACTTTCCCAATATTTGGCGCCATTTTTAAGTCATTCTTTTGTATCCAATATGACAATCAAAAACGAAATTTGACCTTTTAATATTTATGTTTAATTTTTTAGTTTTGTCCTAACTCTTAGAGAGCTGACAAATATCGTAAAACCTAACAACCACACTATTTTCGTTGAAACAAAAGTACATTAGGGTACATGTATTTGTATATTTACAATATTGGGAAAGTGAACCGTATCTTTTGTCCGTTTATTTTGGGCGGGCTATTTACTGACAACATATAACTCCTTCAACACAGCAATTAAGAATCACCATGACAACCATGTAAGTCGGTTTGACCAATGATGGGTCTGAGATAAGCAGAACGATATGCGCAGTTGTCCAATAACGCTGGTTTTATTGGTTAATAAGGGCAAATGATGATAAAGCTTTCACATAATAAGTATGCTCACAGCTTCTGTCAGCGGTCGCTGCCAAGGTGTTCCTAATGGCATGTAACGCCGACATATCGCAGTCTTCGAGAACATATACCACTCGTAGATAAGGCCACTCGGGCGTTATTGTCCAGTTTCTTATCGTGACTGAATCTAATCGGTTTCCTGGCGTCTGCGTCCACTGGTCATTACCGGTACTGATACGGTCATTAATGGTCATTTGACACATCACGTGATTAGATAAACCTTTTATAGAGTACAGAAGACTGACCATTTAATGATCACGGTTTTATTAATCGGAAGATGTGCTTGGGGACCAAGAAGAAAATTTGACCTTAAATTTGTAATGTCTTATTTTGTTATATTTAATGCAATGAATTTATAGCGAACCCGTTATACTTAATATTGGTCACTACTCTTTTATTCATTGTCCTAAAAGGCATTTTTGTAAGTTTTGAAAAAGTAATAATAATAAGAGAAATGTTCATTTCAAGAATTATTTTGTTTTATGTTTATGTATACAACGAGATTAAATTAAGACCACTTCGGTGAATTTTCCTTGCGATCGCAGCCAAAACTCATAATGAATCCTTATTAAATAAATTTATTTATCACTCCTGTTTTATATCACAATTATATACAGTAAATAACCGGATTCGGAATTTGAAATTGACAGGTATAGAAGCTCGTATATGTTTGGGAGTTTGGGTATAGATGTTAGGTATTTAAGCCTGTATTCGAATGGTCACCAGTTCGAATCACAACATGGTCACTTTACCCTTATTCAACAATACTTATTCTAATAAGGGTGTTATATCAATGGTTAACAAGAACGTACATGTAGAATGGAAGTGGAAATTATATCGTTTACATTTTGTTAGGACGAAATGGCAGCTCCGTTTCGGATTTAGTCTCCACATGACATTTGTCTTCTCTGTGATGATAGTGAGCCAAGTCAACCAGGCTTCTTCAGTAACGTAGCGGCACTATTGTAAAATAACTAAAATATACCGATATGAATTATGTCCATGACACAATGTATACATTGACTTCATATAAAATGAATGAGTCAAATACAAATACAATTATTTACCATATGCGTCCTTTAAATAAAATGAATTGACCATTATGTACGTATAATATTATTCCGGCCAAACATATAATATATACAGAGCACTCTATCACGTATCAGACAGACAAAACAATATATAAGTACTGCTAGTTTTACCTACAAATAATGTCTCACGTTTCAGCAATGACGGGGTGCGGGAGATCGATACGTAATTATCTCCCCTTGATATATCGATCTGTCACTGCCGTCGCGCGGGGACAATGGGCAACCGGAGGGCCACGTCCGAGATTGTCGTCCAATCCGAGAAGAAAATGCGAGGTTAGGGGCAATAGTGATCAACCCAAAGTCATCTTTGGTCTGTTTGTGTATGACAGTGAAGGATCTGGCAATTAAAAACGTAAATTGTATCTATAATTCTTCTCTCTACTATGGCTTGTGGTCTGCCCAGAACTGTCTTTATACCGGCTTTCACTCGATGGTTTTATAAGCTAGTTTTCCGTTGAGGGTGTATGCTACCTTTGTACGAACACCAGTAATGATTTCGAGTCTCGCATACCATGCACAATATCGTCATAACATCGCAAAATCTCCACTGTTTTTAAAACAATTATGCATTTTGCATATAATTGTCCATGGTGACCAGGATCCAGTTTCATGTACATTCCTTAACTTAAAATTCCCAATGAAAAGCATAACAAAAGTTATAGAAACAATTAAAATTAAGGTGCTTTCCTATGGAGACTTTTAGTTATGGAGTCCCTTAAATTCGAACTAAGAGCCCTTCCTACATTATCCGAGTAGTCTTTATGATCATACCACTGCAGTATACGAAAAATATGAAAATTACAAGGTAAATGAAAAAACTCTGTCATGATATTTCGAGACAGACTTCTAAACAAAATTCAAAGAAAACGCATTTTTCAAAAATTGAAAAGGTACCTCTTATAATTGATTAGATAATTGATTTTTGCACAAAGCAATTAATCTTCTTTCTTTGCAATGCAAAGCATTCAGATTTATTCCACAAATGTGCAAAAAAAATAATGCCGCTTAATGATGTTCAATGTTTTGATGGTAGAGACCGGTTTCTGGAGAAAAAAAAATCATCGTCGACTGTCAGTACCCGAAATCAGCACGTGGGTACTGTATATGCATAAAGTTCAGGACCAAATGGGTGAAATGCTTGTGTTATTATGACAAACTATTTTTAAAACCACTCGACCACCACGACAGCCATCCGTGAACTTGTATTGTGTATAGAGTTACAAATGTACTGTAAGTAATATGATGTTTATAAAATGAATTATGATATGAAAGTAATTCATAATTAAGCTTTCCTTCGAAACTGTGAACAATTGATAAATATTTACGTACTAGCTTGTTAACTGATAAAGTGTTTCGAACTTCAGAGTCATGTGTCGGATATACCACAGATCGTATCTGTAATTATCGATCACACATCACAATAAAGGCTGGTTAATTGATTGTGAAATTCAATTAATTTCAAATTTTAAATCCATAGGAGCAGTCAACATTGTAACGTTATAGATCCCGATAGGTCTACCTGTCATCCGTAAGTGGTCGTTTAAACGTTTAAGTAACAGAGTATAAAAACCTATTTCTTACAAACACACAAGGGACGTCAAATGGCAGACTTTGCGATGGAGGACATCGATATTATAATTATAGTATATGTTACACAAAGCTTCGAAATAAAAGGAATTGGCGACATTTTCACACGGGCTAAGTGTCCAATGTAGTTTATTGGCTTGTTAAAATGGAATGTATTAAACTGGTTACGACACAAATTTGGCCTTATGACGGCACCTGAGTCATACTTCATTTCAACCAAAAGATAGGTCGAAGTAGATTGTTACCAAACTGTGAATAAGTTGTTGTCAAAATCTTTAAATACTTAAATACACCATTAAGTTGATCACAAAGAATACAATTATCTTTGATCTGAGGTATTAATTATAACAACAACTTAACCTATAATATACTGACATATTCTCCCCTCTTGATAAATAGAAAACTAAACAGAAACTATATATTATAGTGTTAGCAAATATCAATAAAGACTAGCATACTTATGATACAAGTCTATAATATTTATTTTAATTATGAATATTTCATTTATTAATTGTTGTACATGTATTTGTTTTGGTTGTTTGTTTATTCTTTCAAGTCCTCGAAATGATCTGTGTAAATATGGAAGGGCTAATGGGACAGCAGGCGAACAAAGAAATGGAAGAGATAGGACAAAACAAATAATATAATAACGTAGCCGGAAAAAAGGAGAAAACATTTTTGATAACATGCGTAAGATAATTACGTATAATTTAATCAGAATAGGAATCGAACCGAGGACCTTTATCACACCGACCCCCGCACGATGTAGAATCTGATCGATGTCCTCCCACACGTAATGAAACGATAGCTCTGTTTTCAGGCATTAGATCACATCATTATTCATCATTCATGTCACACTGTTTAGTCTGCTATCAGCGGTCGACTGGTGTAATTATCGCCCGGATATATAGCGTTCTCCACCAGAACTAACTACCCGATTACGAATGCATATTATTTGGCCATAGTTCGTATTTATAAGATACTTAGGCTGGAAATGACAGAATTTGTCGGATTTTTATTTGTTTTTCTGCGGGCAAAACTACCCATTTCAATTCAGCCACAAAACCAATTTCCTTCTTATTGCACATGGCAGTGTCAATTTTAGGTTTATCAGAAGTCATTAAGACAAGCATTTCAGGAAATCGTTTGATAGAAATGTTTAAATCTTCTGTGATTAGTTGATATCGTTTATTTTACTTTGTGATAAATTTACGACAGCTCCGCGCCGACGAAAAGCCGGCAGTGTCCTGCTACTGTGTCACTAGGGGGCGCTCTGTAGAACGACCTCACGTGCTACAATACGACACCAGGGGGCGTGCTGCGGAGCCAATTCACGTGCAGTATTATAGTTCGTAATGAGAAATGGAGAGATTAGCGATAATATGTTTACACAGTAGGAGACTACAGTGATGGAGGTGGACACTCCAGAGGGTCAGATCCTGCACGAGACTTAATCACGTGCTTATAACCTCCACATGGGCCATTTGGTTTTGTTACACTGAGAACCTGGCGCCAATCAACGATGGTACACATTGATGTGTACTAGCATGAAACATCAGGACACTTTAAATATCTTACATATTGGTTTTGTTAATCTTCATCAAACATACCTCCCTCCCCCGCCTCTAACACCCAATTATAAATTCTTGTACTAAAGTATACTGAAGATGTTAACATTCCAAAAGGAACAAATAATTCCCACTGAAAACTAATTATATGATAATGCTTTGTTTGTTTGTTTGATTAATTAACTTCTTATTAACGGTTAGAGTCATGTTAGGACGGCTTCCCATGTATGCGGTATGAAGCGTGTATGAAGTGTGAGGTGTGTGTTTTGGGAGACTGCGGTATGTTCGTGTTGTGTCTTTTTGTTCAGCGGAACTGTTGTCCTTTTTATAGTGCTATTTCACTGAAGCATGCTGCCGAAAATACCAAGCAATACACCCCACCCGGTCACATTATACTGACAACTGCGAACCAGTCGTCCTCCTCCCTGTATGCCGAGTGCTATGCATGAGAAGAAACTATCATTTTTAAAGACTTCAGCACTACGTTTCACCATTACTAAGAAACACAACACGGCAATACCGCAGACTCCCAAACTGCACCATTCACATATGCAACACAATGCATGGAATATGCCTAATCAATAAACCAACTAAATATTATGAAATTTGATAAAGAAAGATGAATGAAAATGGAATTCATTTTTGTTTATCATATTTATTATAGTTAACATGCAAAGCTAGTCCAAATTATGTATTCTGTCGTTCTAACATCCTGTTATATATCTTGAGCGGATGTACGGCCTATGTACGTAAAAACAAACGAGGGAATAATACAAGATATAATCTCAGTAGAGTCCCCTTATACGCATCTGATCGCAAAAATGTTATTTTGGAATGCTCTACCAATACCGACTTTGACATTGAATGAACAAACATAAATTATACTGTAAACCAATTATGTTTCGCGTGCGAATTATTTTCGCAAAATTCGCGATCACGGTAAATTCGCGAAATTTTATCTCCACGAAGTCTATATGTTCCAAAATTCTTGCACGAATAAATTGCAAAGCATTTCCATTTAATTTTAACTCTGCGAAACTTAATCTCCGCGAACATGCTTTGAAACGGAAATCGCAAAGTTTAGTTGTCACAAAAGTGAGCTCATTTACAGTAATGAGTAACCAAAACAGGAATTGCAATTCTTTGTCAAGTATGTTCTCCCCCAAGTGTTGTTCTCAATCTAGAAGATGGAATTTTCTTCGAATCGTCTGTGCTGACGTGCGGACAGGTTGATACGATAAAGAACCCCAATTGGCCTACCTGCTGGGATCAAACTCGCGGTTCCACGGGGTATGGAATATCAAAGTGTCAACGTAAGGTCAAGGTGGCCGCTGGTCCAGCCCTCTCCATATGATGAAGATATCAACTGTATTATTTAGACTAAGTCTATCTTAATAACGCTCTTTAGGACATTAATACATGAATATTTCTAGACTAGGCTCATCACTGGTCTTTAAATAACATAATATACAATCATCGCCCTCTGTGGAGGGATACATGTATCCCGACACATAGGGGCATAATTATTTTATTAAACCGAACAAAATTAAAAGAAAAAAATCTCTGTTAAAAGAACCCATGAAGATATTTCCAAACAACAACGTTGCTAAACTCGTTTTGCTACAAAAAATAAGCAACAGCGTTGCCATTGTTGGTTGACGATGCAGATGACGTTAACTTCCGGTCACGTGCGGAGCTTCCAAGGGGTTATTTCCCTGGGGTTATTTCCCTCGGGGGTTTGTTCCCTAGGGTTATTTCCCTCGGGGGATATTTCCTTGGGGTTATTTCCCTTGCCTTCCTATTCCGGGGAAACATCTAACTTATTCGATGTCATGTGATCAAGTTTAATCAAATTAGAACATTCTAAATGAAAGTGAGGTGTAATAATATATATTGTTTGCAAATATCATTATTTTCAGACAAATAGAACCTCGGCTGAGATAAAATTCATCACATAACTGCATACAACTTAATGAAGCATATAGTATAGAAGCCAGAAAATACATTCATGGCTGACGAACGTCAAATCATATATTCGAACATTCTAGCTAAAACCACATGAAAAGCTCCATGTACTTCGTCACTGCCAGATCACTTTGTAAATCAGTTTGTATGTAACGCGAAAGTAAACAGGCAATGCAATGATTATATAAAGTGATTTTAGAAACAATAAGTCACGCTATTTAAATCTAATCTAAACCCTGAGGTTTATTGCTAACATAGAAAAAATGCAACAATGTTCGAGTTATCCCCCTTAGTACAACGTGTAATGGACTCATTTGAAACCAGCATGCATATTATTGAATTTTTTACTTTGGAACATCATCCTCAAACAAGCGAATAACACACTAAAAAACTATTTTGCAGAACTGTTTCATACAAAAAACGAATCGAAGTTCGTTCTACCATATCTTATAGCCAACACATCAGACAAGAAGAAGGTTATTATTCTGGTTTATCTGATGTTTGGGCAGTGTTTGATAACATAACATTTCACACAATTATATAGAATCTGAAATTAATTGACCTACCTTCTTCTATTCATATACATGTTATGTAATCTAATAAACAAACATCATCATTTTCAGCCAAATAGAACCTCGGCTGAGATCATCACATAACAAAGCATAATAAAGGTCGGTCTACCGTGTTGTGGGTGTGTTTTGGGAGACTGCGGTATGTTCAGGTTGTTGTATTGTAATAATACAATTATTGCCAACTATAAAGTGTAATGCCAAAAGTATGTTGCCAATGACCCAGAATAGAAAATCTCTTCTTGTCACATAAAGCACTTGATATTATATTATTTCATTTCATTACTGTAAACACAGTGTAATGTAATCAAGAGGTCGTGTTCATATTATGACATCATTGTTTTCATTTTGCAATGATACAAGAGCATTTAAAAAATCGTGAAAAAATAATACAGAAAAAATAATAACAAAATCAAAACTTAAATGCACACCTTAACATATATGAAAATATAATATAACATAATCGTCATTAAGTTTCATAAATAGACGTGTCTGAAGTCGATAATGAAAAGACGTAATAACAAGTGTCTGAATAGTGGTACTGTTAGTGAAGTTACATATATCGTAATAACAAGTGTCTGAATAGTGGTACTGTTAGTGAAGTTACATATATCGTAATAACAAGTGTCTGAATAGTGGTACTGTTAGTGAAGTTACATATATCGTAATAACAAGTGTCTGAATAGTGGTACTGTTAGTGAAGTTACATATATCGTAATAACAAGTGTCTGAATAGTGGTACTGTTAGTGAAGTTACATATATCGTAATAACAAGTGTCTGAATAGTGGTACTGTTAGTGAAGTTACATATATCGTAATAACAAGTGTCTGAATAGTGGTACTGTTAGTGAAGTTACATATATCGTAATAACAAGTGTTGAATAGTGGTACTGTTAGTGAAGTTACATATATCGTAATAACAAGTGTCTGAATAGTGGTACTGTTAGTGAAGTTACATATATCGTAATAACAAGTGTCTGAATAGTGGTACTGTTAGTGAAGTTACATATATCGTAATAACAAGTGTCTGAATAGTGGTACTGTTAGTGAAGTTACATATATCGTAATAACAAGTGTCTGAATAGTGGTACTGTTAGTGAAGTTACATATATCGTAATAACAAGTGTCTGAATAGTGGTACTGTTAGTGAAGTTACATATATCGTAATAACAAGTGTCTGAATAGTGGTACTGTTAGTGAAGTTACATATATCGTAATAACAAGTGTCTGAATAGTGGTACTGTTAGTGAAGTTACATATATCGTAATAACAAGTGTCTGAATAGTGGTACTGTTAGTGAAGTTACATATATCGTAATAACAAGTGTCTGAATAGTGGTACTGTTAGTGAAGTTATATATAAGCAGAATAAAGAAAAAAAATATACCTTCAATTTATTATACTGTAGCAGAGCTCCTGCTGAACCACTAATTACATGCTTGGCCAAAATAAGTCAACCAAATCGACATAAAGCAATAAAAGAAATACTGCTTTATCGGCAGTTTTATTTTGATACATGCATGAAACACTTCAGCTGATCTACAAACTTCAATCAGATCGGGTTGCCTGCCCAATTTGACGCGAGAGAGTACGGAGAGGAATAGGTTTAAGGTTTTTGCATGCTATATCGACTATTTATGAAACCAACATCCCTACTCACATCTTTATGTAAAATTTATTGGCATTCAGATAATAATTTTCATTGGCTATACAAGTACCATGGCTTTTTTATGCAGATTATTA
The DNA here is from genome assembly GCF_041381155.1 of Argopecten irradians. Taxonomy (NCBI): domain Eukaryota; kingdom Metazoa; phylum Mollusca; class Bivalvia; order Pectinida; family Pectinidae; genus Argopecten; species Argopecten irradians. The sequence goes on along the minus strand of NC_091144.1, from coordinate 28,393,607 downwards.
TTTTATCAAAATAACATTTGTCTGAAAATTACGCCAAAATATATCTAATATCATCATAAACTGTCGACTGCGGCCTTACCAGTGGTGAAATTCCAAGTTTTCATCAATATGAACTCAAATTTCGCACTTTAATGTGGGAGGAAAGATATTAAAATGTTGCAGAAACTCGTATTATATCTGAAACTTATCTGCGTCAGAATGCTCTGTTAGCGACTTGATATATAGGCACCAAAGCTATCGGTGATGTGCAATTTTAAAAGTACATTATTATATATACCTGTCGTTGAATGCACTGTGGCAAAAGATACCATGACAAGAGATTCTACCGAATTTTATCGCTACCAAGACACAAACGAGCGATGCTATCCTCCTTGAAGTTAGAACTATTAAAACTCGCAGTAGTTTTCCTATTCGTTTTATTATGAGTCCTTTTCCCGGAGATTTGGACCCAAGATAATTGTTTTAGAAGTCCCACAGATCAGCGTAGGGGTGCGCCGTTCATACATTATCATTGCACTTTGCAGCATACTGTACAGATATTTTCGCACTTAAATATGTACTTTAGATGTAATCAGGATTTGGCTAATAGTGCTTTATGTGAAATTACGATGTTTTTGATTTCTCTGTCGGTCTCGAGATCTGGTTTTTGTTTCGAGGGGTTTCTCGATACCCTTTATCGACTGCATTTCTAGCACCTACCTAAACAAATCTTGTCATATCCGAAAGGATATGATACATATACCACGCACACTCGGTTACAATAATAAAGCAATTAACAAACATCAACGAATAGTTTATATGCACCTTATTGCACGATCTTTTATTTAACATTTTAGTACTGTACATGAACTATTCATTGATACTTTCGTTCATGATTTTGAGTTTTGAAAATATTCTGTTGGTCAATTTGTTCGACACAATTTACCAAATAACATAGAACGTCATAGCTGTCATGTATAATTTTCACTTAATATATTCATGATGACGTAAGGTCATTATTTGATTAGATTTTATACTGATATAATATGATCTTTATAATATATGCTGCCATGTTTCTAATATATGATTATATTGCCAGAGAAAGAAAACGTCAATAACTCACCATAATGATAACACAACAGCAAAGTAAAAAATGTTAAAAAAACAAACAAACAAACATTTAATGCATATTAATTTGAAAAGCAATACATAACAGCAACCACATGCACGGACCACTTAGACGGTGGTGCAGTCAGAACAAAAATGTATTTCGTACATTGTAACATCTTTTAAACACAAGTATCGCATAGTGAACACTATACTCACATACAACACACATATATATATATGATATACATACATTTAAAAGTCCGCAGCACCCGAAAATTATCTAAGACACCGCAAAACTCGACACGAACGCACGCCATCCCTCCAATTAGCAGGTCAAAACTAATTTTCGGAGGATATTTCAAATATATTCAAGAACATTTTTATATATATATATCCCTGATACGAAATACATATAAATGTTGTAATAATTATTCTGATTGCCTTAAGGAAAATATAATCAAATAAACAAACAGATAGAAAGTGAAATAGCGTGAAAGAGATATTTTGATTGATTGAAAATAAAGAATGAAAGGAGAATGATATGTGAAAGCCCTCCTGCTAGAGGACAAGATTTGTAAAAAAAAAATGTCTTCGTTTTTGAAAATAAAATATATTGTTAAAAAATATTATTAAACATTATCAATATTGTATTCAGTTATGATGATCAATTATTTATTATTTTACTAATATATGCATCTCTGAAGACAGCGAAAGAAAAAGAAGCAAACGAAATAGATCTGTACATTGTATGTATGTGTCTTTATATCAAGGTCAATAGTCCTGAAACCAATACATTGGAATCCTTTGTCTCTTTTGGTGTTTGCTTCTCAACCATTTGATTGATGTCTACAGCAACCGAAGACTACCAATATCAACGTGATAGATGTATTATTGGCGTTTTTGTTATTTGAAATACTGAACTGTGTTTGAAATGTATTATAAAACTAGCAGGGAAATAGTTAATTTCACGGAGAAGAAAATAGCCAGACTGTTTCGACGTTTGTTGTATGACTATTGTAATTCGCAACTGATTGTAAAAGATGAACATATTATTCAAGCGTCTGTCTGAATCAGAATCCAAGTTGATGGAACGCTTGTGCTGCAGACAAAATCTACCGTATGCCCTAATCGTCCACGTGATCACGTGATAAAGCCTTTTCTTAGGATACCACTCATAAATTCCTTTAAAATGTTTCTTTGCGATTCCATGTGGAATTTTGCGTGTTACTTACAAATTTAAACAAATTTTGCATGAAAAATTGTAACAACAATCATCATTTTGACAGGCATGCATGTTTTGTTGAATGTTTTACAAAATTATTCTACAGAGGTAAATTGATGACTACATTTAAAGATGATTTGGTTTTCGTGTTGGGAGAACTGAGGCCGATAGGGCGGCTTGCACGAGCTAACAAAACACATCCATTACAGTGACAGGCTGTATTTATTGTCCAATCTCCCCAACGTCTGAACACTCGCTGTATTGACACAAATATCTGTTAAATAATTCCCATCGCACTTAAACTGTATGAAAACGTTTGAATTAGTGTTCGAGTCTGAGACGTAATTCCTTTCGGATAAGGTGATTTGAAATCATTAATTGTGCTTTAAAGTATCCCAGCATTGGGACTTGTAACTGCGCAGACTGTCGAGAACCTGGACCAAGTCAGATCTGTTTTGAAGAGTAAGGACGTCTATTTATTCCTTCATATATAAAAAAAATGATCACCAGATCTCTTTACCCGTTTATCAATACATATACCAACGGTAAGGTTGGGAGAAAATTATTCCATACTTTTTTTTAAATAAGCGCAAGCATTAACACCGTTAAAATTATGAACCATTTCAACTAATACTTAGTATTTTTTGCATAGAGATTATCAAAAAAATTGTACTAATTCAGGTACCACGTGATACCTTATATATAACGTTGGTGCGGGACTAGTATCTCCAGTGGTGATGGAACGTAACAACATGTATTTGTAATCTTCACGCTAAAATTACGTTAGCGCGGAATATCATTTTTAACGGCCTTCCATCACCAATAGAAACAAAAGCCCCGCACAAACGTTATCGGGTATCGATTCCATATAAATATTTTATGAAATTTTACGTGCAAATAAATTTCGTGTATGTTGTGGACATCTGCAAATTCGCGAAAACAAATCGCCTTGAAAACGTTTCAACTTCTGTATAAAGTTTTAACTGTAAACTGCAAAAAATAATTAAACGAACAAGTTGTTATACATAAAAACGTGAAAATAAGTTACCTCAAAAATAACTTGATTTACAGCTGTTCTTTAAAAATGTTTGAACATCAGTTTTAGCTAGAAAGTACGCCCTCACCTATACCTTTTGAAACCATCGCCCAAGATTACATTCAATCTTCAAAAAATCATCAAACTGTAATTATTCTACATGATTCGATCTATAAAGAAATTCTAATTAATTAATGTTCATTTGATTTTAAAGAATACTACGGTCACATTGCACACAACAACTTCAGTCGTGGTTTTTAACCAATAAGATATTTCGTTCGTCACTTAGATTTTCCAGAGTAATTTCTGCTACCGCCTCAATCCCACGACAAAATAGATAAATATTATTCATATTACAGATATCTTACTACAATCAGTGTAGTAATTTTCAATGTTCTTGTAAAAACGTCACATTCATTGTAAAGATAATTCTTACTTCCGTTACTTTTATCTTTAAAGTATTTTTTCTATTGCAGAATCCGCCCGATAGGCCTATCTATCGACTTCGACCTGGATCACCTTTTTTTCTAAATTGCTCGAAATTAAATTTTGACGTCACGACTTACCGTCGGTAAACATTGACGTGACATCAGGATTCGATAACGTCATGACAAAATGGGAATCGTTGATGAGTATTTGCTATCAATTTTAGAGTTGAAAGGTTTTTAAATGTAGGTCGTTGTAGTTATGTGATCAAAAGTATCTTAGGTTCGAGTTCATTTGATACGATTTTTGTAAAATTTCTTACTCTCTTTTCATAACATACATGTAGGAAATGGACACTCATTTAAGATAAAAAAATTGTTATCACAATAATTGAATCAATTAAAACGAAGCTATTTGTTTTGCTATTGTCTATTTCCTTTGAATAATTTTTTTTCCGAAAGATGAATTGTTGAATCTTTTTGATACTTTTCAATTGACATTAACGTCTATTTAATTCATAAACATCCTCTATCGCTTTTTTTATTGAAAACATAGCATTTCAAAAATAATCCAAATAATTTCAAATAAAAGATATTTGCCAAATAATTTGTTAAAAGATATATCTTGATTTTTGGAATAGATATATGGCAGATGCCAAACGGAGTTTTTGTTTAAATTTGTTAAATTAAGTTTGTAACATGTTTATCGTCTTTCCGAAGTAACCTTTCCATTTGTTAAAGTAATTTTAACCGTTATATAATATTATTTTCGATTAATGAAAATAAAAAATAAAACAAAAACAAATTAAAAGTAAATTCTTAAATTTAATAATTGTATGCATTTGTGATGCCTAAACTGTTTATGGACAAACCGATTGAAAAACATAAATCATTCCCCATACGATTAGAACTTTTAAAATACTAGTTGGGCTTTAGAATAATTTTGTCTCCAAAACAATGTCTCCAATAAATTTTATTTTTGGAAAATTGTCTCATTACAGAACTTCCTTCAAAATAGTTTGGCCTCGTGAAAACGGCGTTGGATGTGTCTTGTCCTCTACAAGAATCGGCAAAAGGATGAGGTACCTATCTTCCAGTGTGGGATTAAACAGTTCGTTTTCCCGTGTGGCTTATAGCTAACGTGACTCCTACCATTCCGCATCCTGGCCATGATTAATAGTCCTAAAGACATAGGATAATTACACACACACGCATCAATTTATTTCAATATTCACATCGGCGTAATTGATCAATTACCTCTCTTTCTCGTAGTCCTTTAATGATGAAATTACAGATAAAATTGTAGGGAGTATTTCCGTGGTAATATTTTGATAGGAAATTAACTGTTTTATAGTAATTCTAACGGAGAACCGTCGATTCTGGAACTATCCATAATCCTCCACCGATTGTCTGGAATCACACCAGTTCGGGTTCCGTCTAAGTTATTGTCACACGCTACATTTATCGATTACATTTGCCTAAATCGACTCTTTGAATGTGACTCGTTCCATATACTATGGCAATAACTTGTGCTCGAGTTATAATTAGCCGTCGCCTATAACTGATGATTCCGTTTCAATCATTAACTGCAAATTAAATTGAAATGAAAGTCAATAAAAGTCATAGCATGGGTCTGAACCCTATAATCAGTATTTGGATGATTCGGGAACGCTCGGTCATCGCTGGAGGAAAACGTTCATCTTCAATGTTGATGGGTTGCCGCAAAACGTATAGATAAGCCAAATAGCGTTTTCTTTTATCGGAAAAAACGAGACTTTTCTTGATGGTGATAGTCACGTTTTGTGTTGTCCATCAACGGCCTAATCACAGCGGCCATGCTGAAACTTAAAGTGGCTATTCAGCGTAGTGATCGAGTCTACAGCACGAGTTCCTCGGCTGGGATTGGCACGTAATTGTTCAATTAAATAGAAGACAAACTGAAAATATTTATAGTCATGCGACGGAGATTTCACCCCCAGGTTCATAGACCAACACGATCGGTTTATAATATCATTTGGTTCGTATTGGAATTACAAGCGACGGATTTTTCTTAATCAAGTGCATTTGAGCGTAAGAAAATAGTCCCGGTCATTACCCAAACGCAGGTTCTTAATTGAAAAATTAAATACTCAGTTTCAAGGTCAATATACAGCGAATATGCTTAATCAACGTGCCATAAGCTTTAGTCTTGTGAATCAACTATAAATTAAAGTATAAGGTTTACTTGTTTGTGCAGCGTGTTATGTAATTGTGCTGTGGTTACCGGTTTCAATCAATAACCAATCGCGGCTTAATACACAGCGGATGTAGACATGCATTTCTTCTGGTCACGATGAAATAATAAAGCCGATATATCAAATAAATGGAGACAAATTGTCGATATTTGTTGTAATGTTTGTAGCTGACTAAACAGTAAATCTGCCCTATCTTATCGGCAGGAAGAAAAACCACTGCACATGTAAGTATAACGACATTACAAGGGTAAACTGGTATGATTATATTAGTTTTATCTCCACGTTATCAAATAAATCTCCAATTGCTGTTGCCTATTAATATTTTTCAAAACTACGAAATCTGCCTATCATGAATTTATGGAACGATAGTTGCATAATCGTAAGCTACCCAAACGACACGGGAGTTTTTAACCCTATTAGTTGTTTCTTTGATGCCTGCGAACATCTTTCATTTAGATAATGCATAAGATAGTTCAAATATTCCAATGCCAGTCTAGTGGCATACATATTTGATGTTTACACACAAAAGTAAATCCCTAGGTCTTAATGAATTAAAAATAAGATATACTCCATTAAAATGACATGAAACCTCAAATGTGTGTCATTGGAATACCAAAGAAAATCCAGAGTTGAATTTTAAATATGGCTAATTCCAATCGCCAGCTTATATTGCTAAGCGTCAGTGTCTGTATTACCGTGTGCAGTAACTGTATCAGCATTTATGAAAGAGAGCGGTGTATGCAAGAACCTTTTTAAGTTTTTTAGTTGAGCTCACTGAAGAAAGCATTGGGCAGCAAACCCTATTTGAGGACTTCATACATGGGTTTATGTTTATTGTTTGAAAAATCGTAATCAACAGGTATTTTCATTTTAAAATGTTCAAGATTTTAGAAGGTAAAGGTAGGCAGGAGTACCCATTGTAGACATTTGGCCACTTGCGCACTGTGGTCTTATACATGGACTGAGCAAACCATTGTCGGTTACCCACGTTAATATAAGAGGGTAAAGGAGCTTAGGCACAGGGTTTTCCGTGGTGGAGCGAACCATTTACAGACTTTAACTTAAAACAACGATATTATGTTGTGACAGTATTATTATTTTCCGCTCTTTTTTTCAGGCTTTATTATCAGACTTTGTATATGATGATATGAAGGATAGGGATATTCTACCCGGTGATCACAGACTATATACAATATTTTGTTATCCCGATGACATGCTTTTCCTATTCTTCATATATACATATCATACACTGTACCTCGACGCTTTATTGTAATTTTACAATTATGATATCCCGCCATTTCGAAATACATTCAATGAAATCCACAAGTCAATTATCAATACATGAAAATTGAATACAAATATTTTCAACGTAAACTGTCTTGTTTGCATCTTTTATAGTAAAATAAACCTAGTTTCTGAACAAAATTTAAAACTTTAACGGAGAAACAAAAAGTAATTTTGTTGACGCCGTGACGTCATGTGACCTACATAGAAGTAAAACAGCCTCAGAGGGCTGGCGAACATAGCATTGCTTAAACCATTATTACACCCATACATGTATGAGAAAAATGCAACTATTTCCCAATATTTGGGCGATACAATTTCGTTGAAATAATATTATTGTGCGAACTCGCGAAAATGTCTTTTCCGCGAAAATAACCATCTATATCGTTATAACGTTATTTTTTCCTTGCTATAGATAATTTTTTTTAAATCTTATTCTCGACAATTCCATATTTGCATGTAACAGAGTTAGTTCTCTTGCAGGTAGGTATCCATTGTGACGGTATTATTTTGTGGGCGCAATTCACATCGTTTTCTCCGAAAAAATATGACTTTACGCTCATAAACACATGACGTCACATCCAACCTACCCGTAAGTGCAGATAACTTTGCAAATACAGACTATGAATATGTAATTCAATTTTCCTTAACTTCTTTTTGAAAATGACGTTATCATGTCATATGGATGATTAAAGGTTAATGTTTTCCACTTTCAATTTCGAAAATCTCAATAAAAAATAGACCCCGTGCCTTATTGATTTTATGGTGTAATCAGCTCCATTGACAGTGTAAGCACAGATTTAGCGAAAATAACACTATCCTACATTTAACATGACAAACAATATCGTTAAGATCCCAAAATCATTTTATCATCTACGATAGCGTGTCAGATTAAAAACTAAAACGTTTGCCAACAGTTTAAGCAAAGAAACATTGTCCATCAAGAGTATAGCAATTTTCCATTATTAGAAGTTTGTGGTTGTAATTGGAAGGACACTTTGTATAGTAGTTTTAGACACTAATTGTCCCATTAAGTGTCCTTATACAGGCAAGGACCGTCTACATTGTCAAATAACATTAAGTATAAATGGATAATGTTGACATTATAAAATTGTGGTCCAACGCATGTTCATGGGAATTTGTCTGACAATGACAAAGTAAACTAAAAG